>NC_141164.1:71237057-72437057 GCF_053477565.2 Lygodium microphyllum | reverse complement strand
AAATTTATAAAAATTTCCCAACCGCCGCTCAGTGGGTCTTTAAAGCACTTTTGGGGCATTGCCACTTAAAATCGTACTGATTATTACAGATGCCGCCTTCGATGAAGTCTATTTTTTCCTAAAATTTGACATTTTTGGCTATTTTTAAGCACTTCTTGGTGCCAAAAATCATATGTCACTAGACATCAGAATGTATTAATTCAAGTGGCTTCTTAAACATATGCTTTTTTTACTTTCCAAATGGACATGCTTCACATACTTTATGCATCCCATCAACTCTAAACTTAGGTATGCCATCCACAATCTATTTTAATTGCACGTCTTTCAGCCGCTATATATTTACATGACCAATTCTCTTATGTCAATTTTAATATCGGCCACAACACTTGAACCTTATGCAAACATGGCAACATCCATTTTAGGTAGACTTATATCAAGACTAAATAATTTTCCACTACGTTTCTCTTTTGCATTCAACCTATAATCATTTTTGAGATCTTTTACATAACAATTATGAGACATGAATTGAACCTCCAATCCCTATTCTATCATTTGACCAATAGAAATGATGTTTTTCATAATATTTGGCACATGTAGCACATCAGTCAAGTACTTATTTTTGCATACTTAAAGGAACATTCAATAACATGAGTAATGAGGTAAGCTATATCATCCCCTATCTTCATATGGCCCAAAGACTCTAGACTACACATCTCTCTAAACTACTCTCCATGAGAAGTCTTGTGGTTAGAGGCGCTTGAGTCTATATACCATATAAGCCTTTTATACATTGTTTGCTTGCTTGCTATCATACTCTATTGCCTTCATCTCAGCCTTCAATCAAGCTCTGTGTAGTTGTGGGACGGCTTTGATACCATGAAAATGGATAAGAGGAAAGAGAGGTGAAGAAACCAATAGCACACACACACAACAATGGAGACTTGAGCACACAAAGAGATATAGCTAAAATCTTATTATTGTTCTTTTTCTTCTCCCACACAAAATAACTAAGTCTACAATATGATAAAAGACTAATGTGAAAGTACCACAACGTATGTACATGTGGCCACTAAGTGTGAACTCACTAAGGAAAAAAGAGGTGGCATAATGAATGTATTGATAACCAAGAAATTTTCCAAGCCAAATCCTAAGAGTTTTTGCAGTGGATAGGTAATTTTGGCCACTAATTGCAATAACTTTGTCTAGCCTTCCGTGATATTTACGACACTCTTCCATAGTAGTCCAACTATTCTCATGCAAATATCTAGACCTCAGTAAGCTTACTTAGTCTTGCACTTAATTTTTTTAAACCTTCATGGCTCTGTCTCTATATTGGGTACTAGGATACTAAGCCTAGGATGTTTGACCTTAAGAGAATTGGTTTCAGGGCATAGATCCAATGGATCTATCTGCACATCTCCATTTAAGTTCCTTTTAAGTTATTTCTTCTCTGCCTTTATATAATAATTTTATTTTATTACTTACTAATTACCAAACATTCAAAACAATCAACTAACATTCCACAAACCCATAAACTTTAACTCCCCTTTTAAACATCTCCTCTCTCCATTTAAGTTATTTCTTCTCCGCCTTTATATAACAAATTCCTTTTATTACTTACTAATTACCAAACATTCAAAACAATCAACTAACATTCCACAAACCCATAAACTTTAACTCCCCTTTTAAACATCTCCCCTCTCCGTATTGTGCAATCCATAATTGCTATTAATGTTTAAATAATTAATTCACTTTTATTATCCAATGGTAACATCCTTTCTCTCCTTATCAATCGTGACAAAAAAAAGTTCCTTTTGATTTTTAAAAAATATTGAATCTCTTCCAAAAATTCTAAAAAAAATTCAATAGACTTTTATTAATATAGAATTGATAGAGAAAAATATACTTTCTGGTAATTGATCACCCATATATTTTATACAAATGTTTATATGCAAATTTTGAACCATTTTTAAGCATTTTTAGTCATTTTTTATTTTTAGAAAATAAAGTAAGATGTAAATAAATAATAAAAATCATTGAGAGTGAAAAAATAGGCTTTGAGGCATTGGAGAAAAATTCTAAACCAAGGTAATTATAATTTCATACTACTTATTTTTATTAGACGGATTAGTACTTACTTGGAAACCGGCAAATCGAAAATTTATCCTTGGAGGTATATGTCTTATAGTCCAGCTAGGAAGTGGGGTTGCTAATGCTCCTCACAACAATTCTCTTGATTTTCTAATTTGAAGTTATGTTCCCAAAGTCGCTACTATGGTCTTGCATTCTCCACATGTAAAAACGACTTTGTTGTTTCTTTTAATTAAACCTTTTTAGTAATATAGGTTGGAAAGGAAGAGAAAAATCCTCTTTGTGCATGTTGGTTGATCAGATTTGATTGCCATGATTTTGAGATGCCATAGATTGATGATGCCTTGCTACATGATTGATCGCCTTGATCAAAGCAAGGTGAGGAGTGATGATTTCATGTGGGTGGTAGTAAATTGTATACCCATATTCTAAAATGGTGAGAGTGGCGCAATGATGAAGAAGAAGGATGGGATGATAAATGAAGAATGAGAATTGATAATGATGACCCTCCTATTACTGGTGCATGATGACTCCTAGTGTGCTGCCATTGATGATCTTTCTTTCTCCCTTCATCATTGAATGTACATGTGCATAATGAGTGGCAATGATTTAGAATATGAAAATGGTGGTGATTCAAAAGATGATCAATTCCATGGTGATCATGAATTCCTTGTAGTCGATGATGATCCATGTCAAGATCTCGATCTCTCTCTCTCTCCTCCTTCCACAGCCAAAAAATGGCGTCCCCCAAGATCTCATGCTCCCCTCTTCTTCTTCACGATTCATTTTTTAACAACCTCCTTCTCCCCCTTCTAATTTTTTTTCTTTATTTCTTCTCCTTCAATTCATTTCCTCTTTGCCCCCCCTCTAAATCTTGGAAAGCTAAAACCTTCCAATCCACCTTTTTCAACTTACCACCATCATCATATGATCTAATGATCATCACTCCTTCATCATGTCAATATCAATGTTGTTGATGAAGGTGCAATAGCAGGAGGATTTAATTCTTAACCATGCATGCTAGCTTTTGGGAAGTAATGTCTTCATAGGTAGCATCATGATGATTTAATAATTTCCTTGGAAGGTAGCATAACTTATGAAATCCCCCCCCCCCCTCCCCCCCCCTTTAGATTAATACTAAGATATCCTAGCTTCAAACCTTAAAATTGCACTTCTAACATCCTCATCTCAACCTGCCAAGATCTTGCCAAATCTAAAAATCCCTTGAAAACATCTAATTTGTAACAAGGTCTTATCATCTCTAGGTGATAATAATTCTTACGGGAAAATTTTAAACGGCCATGGCTAAGATTCACTAAGAAAATATATTAGATTTTGTCTATAACACCACCTTCCTCTTATACAAGAACTTCCTTGCACCAACATCTCCTCGCTAGATTGCAAATACCATCTTCCAAGGACAACAACTACGATTGTATTTGCATAAAATTAATATTAAAAAATGACAATAGTATCTTAGATGTATACAAATTTGGCAAAAAAATTGGTAAGTATTGATATGTTTCTAGGTGTTGTCATCTCTCCCCCACTTAATTGCAAAGTGTCCTCCACGAGCATAGCTACAAGAACTACAAAAAGAAAATGGCACAGAAAAGACTAGTAGACACTGAAAAGGTATAAAAAATATGGACTTGTGTTTGATCATAAATTAAACAAGACAAATCTTGCAAGTAAGTTGTATAAAAACTTGTGCAAACTAGCATTCCCCCTTACTCACTCTCTCCATGTGAGTGTATAACATAGCTGCATCCAATGCATGGAGCATACCAACTAGGAAGCATTTTAGAGCTGTTAAGCAACAATAATCCCTCTAGGCAATAAAATGCCACACTACTATCTTGCTAGAAATATTGCTTCTGAAATAGCCTCATTGATAAGGTCCATGCCTCACAAAGAACCCAACAAAGCAAGCTAATACTATGGCACCAAATAAAACTAGTTAATGGTCCTATGGTTTAGTTGCTAACCCTCCATGTTCTTCTAGAACAACTAGTTAATGGTCCCTAACTCCCAACTGTCCTGAGTTTTTTTTAAAAAAATGAGTTTTTCATTCATAAATTTTGATCAAAAGAGTATATATATTTATTCTCCGTCCCAAAAGTTCCCACCCCAAAGAGATGCAATGCATCGAACGCAAGGCACTTGTCAAGGAAATCCCTACAGCTACCAGGACCGTAGAGGTGATGGTTATCTTCTTTTGGTTAATAATACAAAAATAAATAGCCCCTTCAGTATTTAGGGTGTTGTTTTTTTCTTCTTGTTCCTCTATTTCATTTTCTTTTTTTTTTAAAAGAAGAATAAATATATATACTTTCCCAGACTTAATTTATTAGTGTTTTAGTTATGAGTCTCGTGACTTATAGAAATGACTAGAAAGCCAGGAATGCATCACTAAATTGAACTGTCAAACATTTCAGCTCAGCAGCTTCACTTGAGGAATCTAATCTAGCACATAATATTAGTCACCTTGCCTAGGCAAATGAAAGGACAAAGAGACCCACCAACTCATCATCTCTCATCCACACTACTCCTAGTCAAAATTTCGTGGAGAGAACCTTGTTACTCAACTACCCTTCATCGCTAAGAAAGCGACAAAGTTATGTGAGTAAACTCTATTGGATTCCGAGGTAGTCACCACATATATTGAAATTCACCAATCATGCACACACACCACATCCCCTGAAATCACTTCCTAATGCTAACAGCCCATCCTTTGTTGGTGGAATCACATATAAACTGATTTGTTTATATATCTGTTAGGTTACTTGTATTTTAAAAATTTTGTCTTGTGTTTGTTCTGTAATTACTGAGACTTATGAATCTCTAAATTAGTTCAATAAAGTTACATGGTTTTACTTTCCTTTATTTCAAACAACTATGAATAGATAGATTCGATATGAAACAACTTGTTAGGAACGTGGATATTGCAACTCCAAGATAATGTGAAGATAAACACGTAGCGGTTCTCAAATTGCAACAATCATCAAACTTGCATAAAACTCTTAGTCACTAACCACTAAACCATTAATAGGCTAAATCAATAAAGAGTGAAACTCCTTTAGAAACTGGCCACCTACTCAAACTTCCTTGTAATGAGCTCATAGCACTGAAGGAGTATCCCAACCGTGCGTGCAACTAACTACCTAACCATGTGAAGACTAACTAAGCTAAAGTGTGTTAGAAGCTAAAATAAAAAAGCATAAACAAGTATTGACATTTTTTTAAAAGTTTTATTTTTTTTGTTTGTTTTGTTTTGTTCTTTTTTGAAATAGGATAAAATTTTAAAAAAGAAACTAAGAAAACAAAATATGTAAACTAAAATCCTCACACTCTCAAAAATCTTCTAACACAAACAATAAACTCAACCCAAAATCATCTACATTATCTAAGTCAAAACTATCAACTAAACAATCAAATATAGGATGCTCACAAATAGCCTCTAGCATAGGTACATCAGAGGTCAAAGACCTACTATTAGGTACATTGCTGAAAACCTCCATCACATCATGGAGCGGAGCCGCGGTGTCAGCATCATAATAGGGCATAGGTGCCCTTGGTAAACATCCTAAATAGTAGCCCTCGGTCTCATCCGTATACCAACATATAATCCCAACAAGGACACCTAACATTACTTGATCATCATCAGGATATGATGGAGTAAGATTGTAAACAACAGCTTAATACCCACCCTATACTGTGAAACACCATGCTTAGGTGAGAATACACTATCATAATCGTGGTGCTCATAAGTGTAACCAATAGCATCCTGCATGACAATGGTTCCATAGCATGAAAAGTAAGTGTGACACTGCCAACACAAGAGCTACGCATGCACATAAAGCTGCCCTGACACTATCTACAACCAAAGGGTGGATGGTATTGCAAAAAAGAAAAAGATCACAAAAGAAGAACCGCAACAGGCCTCTCCCCTCGGTGCATATAAAAACTTGTCATGCATTTGAAAACATGGAATAATATAAGGCTCAGATCAGAACTATCAGCATCATCAAGATGTGGGTAAAGCACATCCATCCATAGAAAAGCCATACCTACATCCCATTAAAAATCCATCGAAAGAAAATAATCCAAATGTAGATTAGTTAAGGGTTATTCTAACCACTTACCTAACTATACCTAACTAAACTAAGTCACAAAATGTTTAAGGCGAAGGCCATTGACCCTAAATATCTCATTTTCAACATTAATATCTTGTACATCTAGAGACCCATTATCATAAACTTTAACAACCTTAAAAGGTCCTAACCAACAAATTTTTAGCTTCCTTGGAAATTTATAATAACGACTGTCATAAAGTAAAACTAAATCATCTTCTTTAAACTCTTGTACTTTAATGTTATGATCATGCCACGCCTTATGACATTTTTGCATTGCTTCTAAACTTTGTAAAGCTAATATTCGTTCCTCATCCAACTTCACTTATTGTAAAATCCTTTGTTTCAACGATTCAGCTTCACCTAAGCATAATGAGAGGGCTACTCATAGAGTAGACAACTATTGCTCAATTGGAAAAATAGCATTAGTTCCATAAACTAAATTGAAGGGTGTATTTTGCACTGACTTCTTATAAGTGGTTCTATAGGCTCGTAATCCCTCATATAGATGCTCATCCCAATCTTGCCTATGAGAAGCGACTTTTTTAGTTAAAATCCTACAAATAATACGGTTAGTTACTTCCACCTGACCGTTAACTTTGGGCTAGTAAGGCGTTGATTTGCAATGCTTAATTTGATATAGTTATATTAAATCGCTAATTAGACCATTCAAGAAACGGGAACCTTGATTACTTACTAATTCTAGTGGGCAACCAAAACATGATATTCTCATACATAAACTTAGCCACGTCAATGGCCTTATTTGCCTTAAGCGCTTTCACTTCCACCCACTTGGTAATATAATCAGTACAAACTAAAATATATCGATTAGATCGATATTTGGTAGGTGGATCGATTGGGCCCAAAAAATCGATTCCCCACTTTTCAAAAGGTACTAATGCCAAAATAGGTTTCATAGGCATAGCAAAAGTCTTGGAAGGATGACCTATCCTTTGACAAACATCACATTTTCAACAATAATAATCATCATCTTTAAATAAGGTAGGCTACCAATAACCAACTAATAGAACTTTTTGTGATGTTAATTCACTAGCAAAATGGCCACCACACAGCTCATCATGCAATGCCTTAAGAACCACAGGGACTTCATCTTCCTTTACACATCGTTGATAGATACCCTTGCATGGAAAGAATTTATAAAGGTAACCCCCTAATAATCCATAAGAGTGTGCTTGCATTAAAATTTGTCACTTTCATCATTTATCAATACCAGGTGGGTACCAAGCTATGCTAAGAAAAATTGCAATATCAGCATACCATGAAACTGGCGTTTCCATAGTAAACAGTGATGCATCCGGTAAATCATCCTCCACACCTTCTTCTTTATCAAATGTTAATAATTGTAAAAGATGATCTGCTAGAACATGAGATTGTAGCCGCTTAACCCATCCATGAAAGAATATAGCTCATAGCTTGCAACTTTATCAAGTATCCGATATGTAAATGGCAAATGAAAATGATATTTATGTGTTTTGCTATTTAGCTTTCTATAATTTAAAAAAATGCAGATTTTCTTACTATTCTTCTTTGGTACTACCACAATAGGAGAAACCCATTCACTATATGCAACATGATAAATAAATCCCACATCAAGAAGCTTAGTATATAATGTTGAAAAAGTTAAGCTTTAATACCTTTAAGGTCAGTATAAGACCAAGATAATTCCCCAACGTGTGCTTGTAATACTTCCTCAAACCTTTCTCAATCTTGGCATTCCAATTGAGCTCCTAGATTGAAATATTTCCCTCCTACCATTTCTATTTTATCTACTTCCACTTCAAGCTCTTCAATAAACAAATAGGCTATTTTTTGAGGCTTGATTGTAGGCACATCCTCAAATAGTACCACTGATATATTTTCAAGAAGAATATGCCTAGAACTTGATTCTGGTTTTTCTTCCCCCACATTCATAGAATGTACTAAGGGTAAAGCCCTATAAGGAATAATAACGAGATTATCTTGAGTAGCACCATAAGCTTCTATTCTATAGACACTTGCTATCTCAGAAAAGGACTGTTTAGTATATCTTTCCCAATTTCACCCAAGCAATCATTAGTAGCTTTTGAATATTTATTAGGCCTCATTATAAATGAGGATTTTATAGAATCAATTACACCAGATATCTACTCTGAATCACATGGATATTGAGCATGTAACCTACGACGATATCATCATAAGATTCTGTTATGCCTTTCTAAACATTTTTGATCATCTAAACTCCAAGACCATTGATTATCTTTAAGCTTGAGAATTAATAAATGCAGATCCTCATTTTCCTCGCCTTGAATTTGATAGCCCAGATAACATATGACCTATTTAAGTTCTACAAAATCCTTAGGTGTTAGAGGTTTGAACCATCTAAGTTGTGGTTCCCCTCCATCCCCATAGATAGTAAAATCCATCACGCTTTCTTTCTTGCATATAGATCTTAGCGGGTTTAAATTGAACTCATTGGTAACCAACTAGTGGTCCCTTAGAATCGTGATACATCTTTGAAGCACTTAAAGGAATGATACAACCAAGGAACACTAGTAGGGTTTTCCACTCAAGTTTCTGGTTCAAAAGTGTACTTAGATTTATCTTTTTCCCAAAATCTATTAGTTTTTTCATGTTTATCCCAATAGTCCTTACTATAAGTAAAGCTTGTTCCATCTGTACCACCCCGCTATTTAATTTCAATCTTTGTTCTTTTAAATACAACTTAAGAAGTGAAATTTCATCTAGATATCGCCTTTCTCTAAATTGAAACTTATGCCTTTTCTTTTTGTAACTTAGTAATTTTCTTCATTGCTTCATTGACAACAGTCATTGCTACCTCACGTTCTATTTCCAAAGCCTCATTTAATTCTCTAGTTATCCTATCATAATTACCATGACCTTCATTAAAAGTTTTTGCAAATCTATTTAAAGCCGAAGGTGGGTCATCTCTATCATCATGTAATATCAGTTGTTGTAAGGTTTTCAACTATCCTTGTTTCTTCTCTCTCTTTCTTTCTTTCTTAGCTGACAATAATAAGTTCTTTTAGAAACCACTAGAAGTTGTTCGAACCCAAAAGGTAGATTAACTACCTCCTAAGGAAATGTTGTAACTAAACTCTCATGCTATGATCATTCTCAATAGTATCGACTTCCTCCATAGTTATTGAGGAGCTTGTTGAATTTCCATCTAAGTTGGATGTTCTTGCCTCATCCTCCTCCTCTTCTAAATCAATAGGTGAAAATATTTCCGATCTGTTATATGCAAAAAATACATCCCTAGGTTTACCTTCTTCCTCATCTTTACAAAATCCAGGACATGCTTCGAAAAATAAATCACTCAAATCATTGACTTCATGGATTGCATCCTCAAGGTATTTATCCTCCATTGCTGAAACCATTCAATTGTCTAGGGTTGTGTCTTTTGAGGTGGATAACCGACGAGTAATATCGTTTTCAGAGTCATTATCTGATGAAAAATTAATAGAATATTGATAAATACCCACTTGTTCCACTCTGCTAGGCTGATGCACAATATTCACCTCTACTTTTTCTGCTCTTGCTGGTCACTGTGTTTTAAATAACTAGGCATAAGGCCTTTTGTTATCGGTCCTCTCTACTTTTGAATCATAGAATTCACTACTAGATTTTTCATCCATCTCACTAATTACTTCATCTCCTAAATCCCTTAAAAACCCTTTTGTGATAACTTGTATCTTGACCCTATCATTTTGAGGACCAATCACAATTGAACCTTTATACGAATCATGAGTGCACCTTGCTTGGTATAGCCAAGGTTGACCCAGCAACACAGAATATGAATAGATATTTGACAATGAGCAAGCTACTAGGTAATTCACATGAAATTCTAGGCCAGCAATTACAAATTTCACATTGTGAAGTAACCCCAAAGGAATCACTTTCCTCTGATCAGCCACACATAAAACTATATAGGTAGCTTCTAGATTCTTCAACCCTAATTCTTGCATCATTTGTTTTGTCATGAAATTGACTGTTGAGCCACCATCTAAATGTACTTCATTCAACAAGTGGCCATTAATAGTAGTATCTATAATTGGAGAGCATGGATCCACAAACAAATCTACTATTTTTACGTCTCGAGTTGTCTTTCTTTTGGAAGCAATTGTGGTTACTTTAGAAGAGTTAGTCTCAATCCTTTTCCTTCGACACTAGACTAATTTATGATAAAGTTTCTTTGGACATGTAGGTGCTATTAGGTTAATGATCAAAGATACTTGTTCTAACTTAGCCCAAAGATCATAGGTCTTGTTCATGGATTCTTCCTTCTCTTTACTTCCTTTCTTATTAGGAGGTATCATTATTTTGGGAAAAGGAGCTAGTCCTACTTGAATCTTAGGATTTGCTAAGGGCACAGCTAATAATGGATGGTCCAAGGAATGTTGTGGAGAATCTGACTCAGGTAGCTCTACATTAGGATCCATATCCTTATTTATCCTTCATTGTTTCTTTTAATTGTAGACTCTCGTCCTCTAGACCTTGCTCCTTTTGTTGTTGCTTTTGTGCTCTAGTAACCACACCAATAATGGGGTCAGCCTTAAAGGTCACCCTACGGGGGAAAATTTTTGACCTAACGTTACTCCCTTGCTCTTTTGTTTCTATTTTGACTAAATTTGTAGCACATGTTGAAGGTTCATTAGAGACTTGTTTGCCTTTGTCATTAGTTTTATTTTCCTCTTGCTTAGGACAATTCTCTTCATGATGCCCTTCACCACTACACCTCCTACAAAGAGGGGAAAATTCTTGATTTCTATGCGCATTCGGACAATAGCTATATGATCTTCTTGTTGACATCGATAGCAAATCATTGTTCCTCTCGGCCTTTTTTGTCCACTTTGCCCCATAGCATTACGAAAATTACCATTGTTTCTCCTGAAATGAGAGTTTCTTCCTTGGTTTCTATCACTATTGTAATTATTTTGAGGTAATGGGGGTCTATCTTGGGTTGTCAATCCTCTCAGCCTAAAGTTTGATTAGGTGGTCCAATCTCATAAGTCGTATTATTACGATCCATGTAATTATAATTTGTTTGCATTGAACGAGCTTGTTGTTGCCCTTCACCTATCTTATGCCAACAATTTATATCTAGATGCCCTGTCTTAAGGCAAAAAGTGCAGAATGGTGGATGGTCAGGCATTAGTCTTGAAGGTGTCGGACACTTTGTAGCCACATGGCCATACCCATGACACTTACCACACCAGATATTAGATCTAGGTGGGTTTGGAATTGAGCTGCTCGAGGATTGTTGTGCACTAGAAGATTGTGTTGTTATTGAATAGATTTCTTTCAAGGGTGCTTGCAATGCACCCACGATTTCCTCCTTTAACTTTCACAAGGATTTTGTAATAATATAAGTTACTTTCGCTTCATCAAGAGGAGGGGGCTGAGATTGCGGCATAGAAGGCATTCCTGTTTGCATCATATAGGCCGAAATTGAAGTGTATGGATTTAAAGGTACTTTTGATACATTGGAACTTGTAGTTAACAATGGATTTAAAGGAATGGTCACATAAGACACATTCCTAGATATCCCGCTTGAAGTGCTTGGATATTCCATCCGAGGTTCTTTGAATAAATCCCTCCATCGTTGTTGGCTAAGTTGCACTTCTTCCCACCATCTAGCATGTGTTTTAGCATTTGCTAGTGTAGCTAGACATTGTAGGCTAATATGTTGAGATGAACTTCAGGATTAAGCCCATCAATAAATTTACACTTTTGTGTGGGCTCATCAGGGGCTAGATTCATCTTTCAAATAATGGTCTCCATACACTCAATGTAATGTTTGACACTTTTCATTGTTTCTTTGGACAAATAATCCAATTGAAGGGCTAGTCTTGGTCATTGTCCACTATCTCATTGGTAACACAAGTCACCTCAAATTTTTGCAAATGCGCATAGGGATCTTCGTCCCACAGTTCCGCGTGAAGTCAACTAATCTGACTAGGTTGTGAGACATTGTTTCTCTAAATAATATCTCTAGCCCTAAATCTTTGGTAATATCAAACCACTCAGGTTCCTTGGGCTCCTTAAATAAAGTTCTCAACCCTAGATCATGTATGTCTTGAAATGAATCTCCTTGATGAGGAATCCTAAATAAGAATTGTAATCCAAAATCTGCTACTTGCTCTATCCACGGGGCCTCCACTGGCTCTCTAAATAATTGGCAAAATCCAAAATTTGACTTTAAGTCCCAATCAATGGATTGTTCGTTACTTCCTATCGTAGCATTAACTCCACTTTTTATACTTTCGCTACTTTCTCTACTCCCTTCTCTAAGGAGACTACTTGTACTTGAAATTGCTTAGTTCCATTGATAGGAATTTTCTTCACTTGCTTATGATGAGGCTCTATCAAATGGTATGTTAGGATCAAGCAGCTCCATGTTTGAGCTTGATGCAACATCTATTCCCAAATTCAGCAAAGCATTCACATTTTCTAACATCTCTAGCAGCCAAGCCTCCTATTGAGCAACTCATTCCCTTGCATGTTGGTCTTGAGCTTCACTTTGTTGTCTTCGTCTCTCCTTAGAACTCATCCACTATTAATGAAATAACTATTACTATCATACTCTAAAATTTTGCATGTTTTATTTAGAGCTCCAAAGTTAGGTTCTTGATTGCATGTGCGCTTAGAAGTTTAAGAATGATTGGTAACTCTAGGTCTATTTCTCCATAAGGCAACTTTTCTTCTTGCTCAGGAATTAAACCTAAAATTTCAACGACCTCTCTAATGCCTTTTGTATCGGGCACCAAAATGTGCTTGTCATAGAAACATATTTTGTATAATGATCCATTGCAAATGTAATTCTTGTCCAAAAATTGTCTATGAAAAACAATGCAAAAACAATGTGTAGTCTAAAGACTCACATTAAAAAAATGTTGAAAGGAAAAGAAAGGTCAATGCCTTCTGTCTCATGCTCAAATGAGAGGCCCTTTAGACCTTAGTCTATGTATATATTTTGAATTTCATAATATCAAGAAAAGGAGACTTGTCGGGTGATTTGAAGAGGTGGGAGGTTGAGGTGGTTACAGCCTCTCTCTTTATCTTCTCCTTTCATGCTTCATTTATCTCTCTCTCTCCCATTTCGGCACAACACTTGCCTTCTTATTCTTGTCTTTTTCTCTTATGCTTCATGCTATATTTCATGGAGAGTGAGGAAGAGGAAGAGGAGGATGGTTGGGATTTTTTTTTGTGCTACCTCTCTTGTGTGTTTTGAGGCATCATTCTTGGTGAAGGAGAGTTTTCTTGCAGGTTTTTGTGGCCAGCAAAAGTCATTTGCAGCCTCTACCTAGCTAGTTCATGGTTCTCATGGTGTCGTGGCAGGGTGCTCTTCATTTGGTGCACTGGTCGGGAAAGAGGTGGTCATGGAACTTGCAAGAAGAAAGGATTTGCAGGTGTATTTTGGCCATGGAATACGATTTTTCTTTACTGTATTTCAAGGAAAAGAGCAAGGGATGAAGACAATCTTGTTGAGACGCTAGAGAAGAATGAAAGAGAGGAGATGGACAAGGTTGTTCCAACACACCCCTACCTACACCTCTAATTCCTCCCTTTCCCCTTATGTTGCCATCTGACATGTCCTACGTCTCCTTCCTATCATGCCTCCCATCATTTGTCATCCATTCCACCACACGACATTGACAGTTGGAGCATGTGCCCCCTGCCCCCCCTTGCTACCCCAATGATGCCATACTGGTTCACTACTTTATTGTCTCTTCAAAATGCCAATATCACATTCTTTTTATGATTCTTGCCCACCTATGCAACACCATTCATGATCCGCTAGTCAGGGAAGATACTCCAAAAATGGTCAATTCTCCAATACATAGATAACCCAATCTAACTCTTCTGAAGATAAAGAGAGAGGCTGTAACCACCTCAACCTCCCACCTCAACCCAATCTAACCTGTCTCTGTGTATCCCAAAACTTAGGATTCTTCATCTCCTTATGGGAAATAACTGGGTCAGCAACATATTGTGCACCTGATCTTGTAATCACCAAAACAGGAGCAACTTTGTCAGTAGTCACCTGTTCCTGTAAACAGTTAGAACAGTCACATTGTACATGCATAGCATCCAGATCCTCATAATGAACATTATGGCTCACAACTCCATGAATCTCTTTAGCCTGTTCTACAATTACTACATTTGCCTGTGGAGGTCTATTTTGTTGCTGTTGCACTGGTGGCCTTTGATTGTTGTATCTGACAATGGGTATCCCTCTTTCCTCTCTGTGTTTACACCATAAAGGACAGTTTGGACCCTGTCTATGACCCACCTCTCCACAGTAAGTACAAGGATCAGCAGGTCCTTGTTGATTGGGTGGTACCCAATTATTTCTTCCTCCAAATCTATTTTGTTGGCCATCCCCTGCTCTGCTCCTGTCAGGTTGTACTGCATTAGGAGCAGGTACATTGGCTCTCTGTGTTTGCTGGTTGGGATTTGCCCTGTTATTAGGGTTGTACCAACAGTTAGCATCACTATGACCATGTTTCTGGCAAGTATTACAGTAGGGCTTTTCCTTCTTTGCTGAAGTGGAGATCCTCATACTTTTAAGAGTGACAGAAATCTGTTTAGTCAGGTCTTGAACCTTCCTTTTGGATTTTCTGTGTTCTTTCCTGTCTCTAGAGTCCTTACTCCTGCTTTTCAATTTGTGTTTCCTTTTCTTCTTCTTTGTTTTAGTTTTTCTTCCATCTTCTTCTGAATCAGTATCCTCTGAATCTGAATCATATGCTTCTGACTCTGAATCTGTGTCAGAATCTGTATCTGTATCTGAATCTGAATCCTCCTCTGAGTCAGAGTCAGTATCATGTTTTTTCTTCCTGGATCTGGTAGAACCTAGTCTCTTCTCTGCTCTCCTTGCAGCTGCCACTAGTTCATTAAAGCCTCCAACACCTCCAGGTATTTCAGTACTTGCTACTGCTGTCCTTAAAGTTCCCCTGAGTCCATTGCAGAAATATTCCCCCAACATCTCATTGGTAGGTCTTTCTGCAGGTGCTAATCTCCCATTCAGATCTAGA
Organism: Lygodium microphyllum; assembly: GCF_053477565.2. NCBI lineage: Eukaryota > Viridiplantae > Streptophyta > Polypodiopsida > Schizaeales > Lygodiaceae > Lygodium > Lygodium microphyllum. The sequence continues at coordinate 72,421,777 of NC_141164.1, read as the reverse complement.
AACTGTTGTGCATAATCTTCAACAAGAAGTCGCTTCTGTTTCATTGTTTTAAGCTGTTTCAAAATATCAGTTGGTGTCTTCCATTTTCTGAATCTAGACAGGAATGCTGTCTGTAATGCCACTGTGTCAGGAAAATGAGCTGCCCCATACTGAGTAAACCAATTCATGGCTTTTCCCTCCAATGTGGCAGCAAATTGCTGCTTTTTCACATCATCCCCATACACTCCTGCTAAGCCACTTGCCTCCCATTTAGTGCTGAACTGTGCTACATGGGCATCAGGATCCTCTTTTTTTGAGTGACCCTTGAAGTGAGCAAATCTGACTCTCAGGTCTGCTGGGTTAGGGGGTTGTGCCATTATGACTGGTGGTACTTTTGGTGCAGTCTTCTTCCTCCCTAACAATTTAGGTAATGGTTGGAATTTCAAACTCCTTTTAGACTGTCTTTGAAGTTGGGACCATGCCAAACTTCCTAGAAACCTGTTCCTGTTTCTCTGTTCTTCATCTGGTGTAAGTGGTGTAAATGAAATAGGTGCAACATCAGGGATACTCTGGCTTGGACCAACTTCTTCAGTTTGTATCTCCTGATCACTCAGATAGCCCAGATCCAAACTGTCTACCTGACTTCCACTGCTGGACCTGTAATGTCCCTTTCCTTTCTGTTCTAGTTTCTGCTTTTCCTCTTGCTCTAGCCTTGCCTGTAATCTTGTATAATACTTGCCAAAGCCTTCCCCTCTATACTTCTCTGCTGACATAAAACGGGGATTTCTCTGTCATTAGCCTGTCTTAGTGCTGTTCTCCTGTAATGCAGCAGTGACAATGATGACAAGTCAAACACAAGTTAGAAGTTCTCCCCCGTCTGTATCTGGATGATATGGAATTAAAGCCATATGCATGGTGGAACTGCCATTTCTCATGATTAACCCATATCCTCCTGATCTCTGCAGTTGTCCGACTTCTGGCTATTGGGCAAACCTTGCTCAACTGAAATTTCCAGACCCTATCCCTGACTAATCTGACCACGTCCACAGGTAAGTCAGGAAAATAATCAGTTAGGAAATTTTGGCCATACACCTCAAATTCCTCTTCTGGTGTAGTCCAATTGTAAAATTCCCTGCAAAGAGATTGCGCGAAGGCTTCTTGCTCCTCTGCTTCTATTGTCCAATGTTTAAAATCCTCCAACCAAGACAGTAGGACCTCTTCCATTCTGAAAGCGAGAATTAGACAATTCTGCCATTCGCATGCATAAGACCTGTGCCGTTTGAACAATTCGCAGGATCGCCAAGTGTTATAGGCTAATTTACTGCCTGCGATTTACTCCCACTTCAAGACAGGGAAACAATATCTGACTCTGAACTGTTCTTCATAACTTCAGTTTCTGCTTACAAACAGACACGTAGACATGATCTACACCCGCATATGTGCTCTGACTTGAACAGTTACATTCGGGGATTGATAACTCCTCACATCCCTTACTTATGACTATTCATTCCAAAAACTTACACCCCTTCATATCTGACTTACCCTAAGGCTTAACTTGACTTCTAAACTCCTAATACATAACTCTAAGGTGTAGTGTTAACTCAGTCTTAACAATGGCAACAGCTTCAAAGAGCTATTAAGCCATAACTTTATATCCCCTATTCCAATTCTCCATATGACACAAACATCACATGTAACGTGTCCACCTGTTTGCTTACAGGACACGTCTTAGCAACCCATCGGGAGGAGGGTCTAGAAAGCTCCGCCCGGCCCTCCCATGGAATGTTATGGGGTTTGCAATCTAGGTATTTCCGAGTCTGCCACATAGCGAAAGTATTCCCACCATTCCCACTTAGGACCGACTTGAATCAGGGATTCCTTTACTGGTCAAATTCCTAGAGCTAGCATCGAATCCCAGGCAAACTACTTTATGCAGAAATGTCAGGGTCGAAGTGGATTCATGCTGCACTTGGTTCAAGGAGAATGGGAAACGAAAGGGAATGCAAAGCTCAACCTCTCTGCCCATAAGGCATAGTCCCATTCCGTTCCCCTAACATAGCATAAATCGGGGTTCTAGTATCCTAGACTCTAGGTCAACTTCCTTGCCATTTGTTTCCTTTGCGAAAAAAATTCCCTACTGTCAATTTCGTTTGAGAAAAGTTCCCGGCCAACCGGAACCACCCTTTCGTAGGACGGACCCATGGCCACATCCACCGCACTTTCCTCAAAGTTGCTTTAGTTGTCTAATTACCTACCAAATTTAATTGGACACGCATTAAACAGCTTCCTTAATTAGCCAATTAGACACCGGTTCCTTCATGTAATCTTAGCACTTGACATAGAAAAACAGTTTCAGACAAGTTCCTTTACATCAATTGATCTTATTTATCTTTGGAATATATCCATATAATCCATAATCCTCCCGAAGGCAATCCATAATCCATCCGAAGGCTATCCAGAAATCCACAGGGATTACTAATCCAAGATTCTGCCCATAGACTAGTATGCAGGCCTCGGGATCTAATCCCGACTTGCGTTGGCCTCTTGTGCAGGGCCCGGAAGGTAAGGGATTTACAGCCAGAGCCCCCATGGCACCCAAGCGTCCTCCTGCTCCAAGTAGCGCCCAACGGAGAGACCTCTCGCGGTGGGTTCGGTCCATGTTCCCGACGCAGCTAACAATCCCCTTGGTTAGGGTCAGGCAGACAGTCGGGGGTAACTGATGCTGCCTCTCCCTTCAGGCTTTCAACCTGAAGCATTAATTATCTTTCCATATTTTAGTTACTTGAGTAAACAATGCAAACAGTGCTCCTAAACTGTTACAAACATAATCAATCCAGTGGTCGTTTTATTTGGCCAACTGCTAAGGAGTGAATCCTTATCTCCGAATGAATCTGGCATTCGATCCAGGATCAATTGCGACTTGGAAAGATCCCCCAAGGGTTTGTTTGTTTACCCTTATATCCTTGGGTTAGGGTCACACCCTGTCAACCCAAATTAACCAATTCCTTAGGCGACCGTCGCTCTAACTTGTTTGACCCTTTGCTTACTAGGCAAAACATAACTTCCCTTAACTTGGTAAGTCAGCCCAAGAAAGGTGATGTAACAGGATGTCTACTCATCCTCTTGCAAGTTAGACTTGCGCTAGAACCTGCCAACCTCATTCCAAGGAATGACAAATCTATCTTGTGATTAAACCACAAGGCCATGCGATGTTGCAACTTGTTGCACAAGTGTCGCACCTAACTCATGGGATCATTTCACCCATTGAACGGCGTTTCCTGGTCAATGAATTTTGTTTAGACAAGATGCAGGGTTTAGGGTGTCTTCTTACGCAACCCAACCCTAATTGTACTAGGCCGACTAGGGTTTCCAAACTCAACGTGAGTTTTAACATTAGGTCGGTCGATTGTTAGGGTAGAAACCCTAAATCGTTGTTTGCATGGGCGTCCAATTGACCCAAACATTCTGTGAATGTGGGTAGGACCTTTGGGTTTGAGGGTTTCGACTTGGCGTTCGAGTACGATACTAGGCTGCATTTCTAACATGCCAAGCCCTGGCTAGTACTTGAGGTGTTTTTTGTATCTACTAGTTATGCCTATACGAATCCCTAACAGTTATAATAATACAAGTGATTTAGCTAAATTGATCTACTTGTCTTGCGACAAGGACGATCCTTTCCTAGAGGTGCTAAACTTGTTCTAAAGGTGTAAATAGTTGCAAGATGTCACAATACATGTAAACATGCAATTCATTACTTCTACGCACCAAAAAGGTTTGCAATAACCCTTTCTTTTCTTGCTAAAGTCATTATGCATGATAATTTGGAGAATAACTTACATAGGATCTACTAGGATTTACATCAAGGAATTATGCCTACAACCTTTTGTCTAAGCCATTGAATTTCATGCTTTGGTATGATATGTGATCTTTTCTCATTGCAACTTCGATGAATGAAACTTACGCATGATGAATATGCAACATGCAACCCTTTTCTAGATACAACATCGTTAATGAAGTTCAAGCAAGACGATTATGTACCATGCAACCTTAATCCATTCCACAAGTGTCCTCGCATGCAACATGCAATGTCCATGGTTTTATTTTCATGCCATGCAACGGACGTTAACAATTCTTTCCATGCGAGTCATAACAAGGAAGTTATTGACTAAATGCAAGATACGCTTATTCTTTCCATGGCCAATCAAAAATGCACTTAACAATTTCATTCTTTTACCCTAAGCAATATGCGTTTAGGCTCATTACTTTGGAAATGCACCAAAATGGCAACATGGGACTACGCTCGTAAGATGAATAAGCAATTTATATTCATAGCTTCCCTATGAATTTTAAACATGCCCAACGTGGAATTAACTTTCAAGAGCTTGGGTTTGTGGATCCGTGGGGATGTCCACGTGTAAACTTGGGCTCGAATCTTGCACGCGTGAGCCTTGTGACTTGGACTTTGGAGCCATCGCAGACGTAGTGTGTTTGGACTCCAGATTTGCCTTTGCCCTTACACAATCTGTGAATTCCCTCCAAGCTTGGTAAACAGCCTCAAGATCTACCCTCTCCCCCCATACGCAGGAAAATCCTTCAACAAAACGCGGGTTTTTTAAAAACCTCGAGGAGGCTTGTAGGAATGGGGCTTATGGAAGCCCACCCTTAGAAGCTTCTGTCTTACCCAGAAAACGTGGAAGGGGAAGGGAAATGATTGGAGAGGAGAAGACGTTGAAGAAAGGGGCAGGGATTTTGATGATGATGGTGGGGATGGGCGGCGGCCTGGCGGACTAGCATAGCAGGGTGGTCCTCACGGCGGCGTTGATGGCGGACAGCGTGGCGCTGGCGGTAGGCAGCCTTTTCTCATTCTCTCCCTTTGATCGAGCCTCTACATCATGAAAGCCTTTCCCTTCTTTTTTGCACCTCCCCCCAATGCCTAATGGGGAGGTTATATAGGCCAAGGGGGGGGGGGGGGAGATGGTAGCCACCACGTGGCCTATGCATGCCTCTCCCTCCTCATGCTCCCCACACCACACTTACTTCGTCTCACACTCCCTCCCCTCCAGCCATGCATTGGCTAGGGGAAGGGATAATTATTTAAAAAATTTGACTTAACATTACCCATTATCCAATTTCCCCTTCTTCCAATAAGGGTGTTCTCACGTGGCTTTGCAGTTTTAAACCCCCGCCTCAATTGCACAATGCAGATGGGCTCATTAATGCACGTGCAGGGTAAGGATTAAGCTACCAATATTTACGATGTGGGAAATAAATTTGCATAGGTTTTTGCACGGGCGTGCAGAGATCAAAGCTCCTTAATATTTCGAGTGAAAATATTACATTCTCTCCCCCTTGGAGGAATCAAGATGTCCTCATCTCGAGAAGAACTGGGGGTATTTTTGCTTGAGAGTACTTTCATCCATCCAAGTGGCATCGTCCTCGGGATAATCTTTCCACTGGACGAGGCATTCTCTCAAGGTTCTGGATCTCAATTGTCTCTCCCTAACATCTAAGATCCTTTCAGGCCATAGCTCAAGGAGTCCTTGGCTAGGCATTACAACTTGTTGGTCATCAAGTAGATGGCTAGGATTAGGTACATACTTCTTCAATAGGCTGATATGAAATACATTGTGAACCTTTCGGTTCTCAGGGAGTTGCAGTCTATAAGCACTGGGTCCTAGGCACTTGAGGATCTTGTAGGGTCCATAATACTTTGGACTTAGCTTCTTGCGTTCACCTAAGGATAGGGAACTCTTCTTTGGGTGTATGCAAATGAAGACCATGTCTCCTTCAGTGAAGGTTCTATCTTGACATTTCAAATCCGTGTATGCCTTTTGTCTATCCTTGGCGGCTTGGATGTCCTGTCTTATTGACTTCATTTGGTCATCCATATCTTCCAGTATCTACCTTGAAGCTTTAACCCTCAAGGTTGGATCCGAGAAGTTTAAAAGACTTCGACAGTCATGCCCATACAATGCTTGAAAAGGGGTCATCTGAATGCTTTGTTGGTAGGAAGCATTGTAGGAAAACTCAACCAGTGGTGGCAAGTATTGAATCCACCTTTTTGGTTCACGGCAGCAGTGTGCCCTTAGCATATCCTCGAGGACTTGGTTGAATCGCTCTGTTTGACCATCGGTTTGGGGATGGTAAGTTGTACTAAAACAGAGTTGAGTCCCAATGGCTTCAAAGATAGCTCTCCAGAAGTGTGATGTGAAGAGAGAATCATGGTCACTAATGATTCTTCTGGGCAACCCATGCAGTTTGAATATCTCCTTGATGAACAACCTTGCAATGTCTGGGGCTTTATAGTTTGTCTTAACAGGAATAAGATGTGCAACCTTGGTAAGCATATCCACCACAACCATAATGGAGTTGTATCCTCCCTAAACTTGGGGTAGGCCAACAACAAAGTCCATACTGATGAATTCCCATTTCATTTGGGGAATGTCAAGTGGTTGCAAATTTTCTCGCATTTTGACATGTTCGGCCTTAATACGTTGACAAGACAAACACTCAGTGACATATTTGAGAATGTCACCTTTAAGCCTCTCCCAATAGTAGCTCCTTCTGACTGCATTGAGGGTCTTGGCATAGCTAGGATGTCTTGAGAAAGGGGAATCATGAGCTTCCAAAAGTATCTTTTGCTTGAGTGACTGGCTTGCCGGTATACATAATCTTGTTCTATAGTAGACAAGTCCACTGTTGATAGAGAATTCTTGATACTTAGCCTGTAGCTTCGGGTCTTAATCCTTGATAGGGATCTCCCTTAGCATCTTCTGATAGGTTGGATTATGGCATGCTTCTTCTCTAGCTAGCTCAAGTATCGGGTTGTTTGGCATAGATACCTTTGTGGCTAGAGATCTAGTTGTTGATGGATCTTGCAAGATTAGAGAATTAAGGAATGCCTTGCGACAAAGTGCATCGGCAACTACATTCTCCTTTCTAGGCCGGTATTTGATTTCAAAATCATACTCCTCTAGCACTTCAATCCATCGACGTTGTCTCATGTTGAGCTCGTTCTAGGTAAAGATCCACTTGAGACTTTTATGATTCGTCACTAGGGTAAACTTGTTACCCAGCAAGTAGTGTCTCCAAAGCTTGAGGGCATGGATGAAAACTAACAACTCCAGATCATGGGTAGCATAATTCCTCTCATGGCTCTTTAGTTCCTTAAAGAGTATGCTACAGGGTGACCTTCTTGCATAAGCACACATCCTAAGGCAAGTGTGCTAGCATCAGTTACTACTTCAAACTCTTTGCTAAGGTCTAGAAGTTTTAGGATAGGTGTTGATACCAAACTTTGCTTTAGTTTATCAAAGCTGGATTGTTCAACAATTGACCATGCAATCGATGTTTGCTTCTTTAGTAGATCGGTTAGAGGCGTTGCAATCAAAGCATAGTTTTTGATAAAGACCCTGTACCATCCTGTCAATCCAAGAAAACTGCATATTTCTTTGACAGTTGTTGGTATTGGCCATTCCAAAACATCTCTGACTTTGACCTAGATCCACTGAAATTCCTTGCGCTGATACGATGAATCCCAAATATTCAATCTGACATTTGAAGAATGCACACTTCTTCATCTTGGCATAAAGCTTGTGTGCCCTCATTGTCTCAAGGACAATGCGAAGTTGGGGTTCATGATCTTCTTCCTGTTTGGAGTAGACTAAGGTATCGTTGAAGAAGACGAGTACGAAGTCATCAAGATATGGCCTAAATATATCCTACATTAACATGTTGAAGGTGGTAGGTGCATTTGTTAGCCCGAATAACATGACTAGGAACTCAAAGTGTCCATATCTTGTGTTGAATGCCATCTTTGGGATATCTTCTTCCTTGATCCTTATCTGATAGTATCCAGACCTGAGATAAATCTTGGAGAAGATCTTTGCACCTTGAAGATGGTCAAGAATTTCATCTATTCTTGGAATAGGGTACTTGTTCTTAATGGTTGATTGATCCAACCCTCTGTAATCAATACATAGCCAAAGCGTTCCATCTTTCTTCTTCTGGAACAGCATTGGAGCTCCCCATGGTGAATTGCGATAAGACGGATGTAGCCCTGATCTAAAAGTTGCTTGAGTTGCTCCTTGAGCTCAATTGCTTCCGGGATGGACATTCTATATGCCTCTTTGCAACTGGTGCAGCTCCTGGCACTAGCTTGATTTCATGATCAACTTCCCTTTGAGGTGGGCTCCTCAGGAAATACGTCTGCGTACTCCTTTAGCCATGAAGGACGTTCTTCACTAGACTCCTAATTCCGATTTAGCTTATTGAGCTTAATCAAATAGACAAGTAGCCCCTTTCTAACTCTCTTTATTATCTGAGATGCTCTAGCTAATTGAATTTTTGGCTTCCCAACCTCTCCTTGAGTTGTGACCAATTCCCCTTCAGAGTTTCGAAAGGAAACTTGACTCTTTCCATAATGAATGTGGGCATCATTGGGTTTAAGCCAATCCATTCCGAGCGAACACTCATGGATACCTAGGCTCATGACCTTGAATCTTGGGGGGGGTCACTCATGAATATATGTATATATAACGTGAGTTCAAAATAAGGGGTTTTTAAAACACCATTTTTATACATTTTTAATATACAGAAGGGTGTTATATAAAGGGGCTACTTATAGATTGAGTAGAAAAGGGTTGTGTTTTATTCAAGAAAAAATCACATATTAGGATATTTATAAATAGGCCATGAACGCACGTCCGAAGTCGATATTCCTCCCAGTAGGAATTCCTTCTTACATTACATATCCACTTCAGCTTTTAGCCAAGTGTCCAAATCACTTTACTTCTTTATCAATATTCACAGTCAAGACAATCATTGATAAAAAGAAGCCTTATTTCATTCATATGGGCATAGCCCTTTCGGAGTAACAATTATTCTTGGGGCGATGGAACAAGCTGATACATTAATTCGAGGAGAATAAGATTGTGTTACATTCAGCTACTGGAACTGAGTAATAATATGGATTTGGGTCATGGATTTTCAGGAATCGATAAGTCATTGGAAGATTAGGGTATCTTTTCCTTTGATATTCGTTCTTCTCATGACGTCCCAACACCTTAATTCTATCGGCAGGGATTACCCGAGTCACTTCCTCATACACATACTTGTTTTTCTTAACCCTCCAACCTCTGACATGTATGGTCGCATTTGCGTGAGCCTCAACAAAGATGAACAACTTCACAATCTTTAAGTCCTCCATCCACTTGATTCTCTTCAAGTTGATTCGAAGGTACGCAAGTCGGTGGGCAGCTATGTAATAGATCACTGAAACACCCATCCATCTCTGTTCCATGTACAAGGGTGATGGATTGTAGATGTGGTCTAGGATATTCATCATATCGAGCCTTCATTGATAATCCGAGGCATGCATTGTGGTCATAAACATGACCTGGAACACCAAGAATCTGTTCCATGCTTCACAACTCTGCAAGATTCCACCCGTAGACTAGTATGCAGGCCTCAAGATCCAATCCCGAGTCGCGTTGTCCTCTTGTGCACAGCCCGGAAGGTAAGGGATTTACAGCCAGAGCCCCCATGGCACCCAAGCGTCCTCCTGCTCCAAGTAGCGCCCAATGTAGAGAGCTCTCGTGGCGGGTTCGGTCCACGTTCCCGGCGTGGCTAACAACCCCCTTGGTTAGGGTCAGGCAGACAGTCGGGGGTAACTAATGCTGCCTCTCCCTTCAGGCCTTCAACCTGAAGCATTAATTATCTTTCCATCTTTTAGTTCCTTGAGCAAACAATGCAAACAGTGCTCCTAAACTGTTACAAACACAATCAATCCAGTGGATATTTATTTGGCCAACTGGTAAGGAGTGAATCCTTATCTCCTAATGCATCCAACATTCGATCTGGGATCAATTGCAACTTGGCAAGTTCCCCCAAGGGTTTGTTTGTTTACCCTTATATCCTTGGGTTAGGGTCATACCCTGTCAACCTGCATTAACCAATTCCTTAGGCGACCATGTCGCTCTAACTTGTTTGACCCTTTGCTTACTAGTCAAAACATAACTTCCCTTAACTTGGCAAGTCAGCCCAAGAAAGGTGATGTAACAGGATGTCTACTCATCCTCTTGCAAGTTAGACTTGCACTAGAACCTGCCAACCTCATTCCAAGGAATGAAAAATCTATCTTGTGATTAAACCAAAAGGCCATGCGATGTTGCAAATTGTTGCACAAGTGTCGCACCTAACTCATGGGATCATTTCACCCATTGAACGGTGTTTCTTGGTCAATGAATTTTGTTTAGACAAGATGCAGGGTTTAGGGTGTCTTCTTACCCAACCCAACCCTAATTGTACTAGGCCGACTAGGGTTTCCAAACTCAACCTGAGTTTTAACATTAGGTCGGTTGATCGTTAGGGTAGAAACCCTAGATCGTTGTTTGCATGGGCATCCAATTGATCCAAACATTCCGTGAATGTGGGTAGGACCTTTGGGTTTGAGGGTTTTGACTTGGCGTTTGAGTACGATGCTAGGCTGTATTTCTAACGTGCCAAGCCCCGGCTAGTACTTGAGGTTTTTTTCGTATCGACTAGTTATGCCTATATGAATCCCTAATAGTTATAATAATACAAATGATTGAGTTAAATTGATCTACTTGTCTTGCGAAAAGGACGATCCTTTCCTAGAGGTGCTAAACTTGTTCTAAAGGTGTAAATAGTTGCAAGACGTCACAATACATGTAAACATGAGATTCATTACTTCTACGCACCAAAAAGGTTTTGCAATATTCCTATCTTTTCTTGCTAAAGTCATTATGCATGATAATTTGGAGAATAACTTACATAGGAGATCTACTAGGATTTACATCAAGGAATTATGCCTACAACCTTTTGTCTAAGCCATTGAATTTCATGCTTTGGTATGATATGCGATCTTTTCTCATTGCAACTTCGATGCATGAAACTTACGCATGATGAATATGTAACATGCAACCCTTTTCTAGATACAACATCATTAATGAAGTTCAAGAAAGATGATTATGTACCATGCAACCTTAATCCATTCCACAAGTGTCCTCGCATGCAACATGCAATGTCCATGGTTTCATTTTCACGCCATGCAACAGATGTTAACAATTCTTTCCATGAGAGTCATAACAAGGAAGTTATTGACTAAATGCAAGATACGCTTATTCTTTCCATGGCCAATCAAAAATGCACTTAAAATTTTCATTCTTTAACCCTAAGCAATATGCGTTTAGGCTCATTACTTTGGAAATGCACCAAAATGGCAACATGCGACTACGCTCGTACGATGAATAAGCAGTTTATATTCATAGCTTCCCTATGAATTTTAAACATGCCCAAAGCGGAATTAACTTTCAAGAACCTAGGTTTGTGGATCCGTGGGGATGTCCACGTGTAAACTTGGGCTCGAATCTTCCACACATGCGCCTTGCGACTTGGACTTTGGAGCCATTGCAGACGTAGTGTGTTTGGACTTCAGATTTTGCCTTCACCCTTACGCGATCTGCAAAATCCCTCCAAGCTTGGTAAATAGCCTCAAGATCTACCCTCTCCCCCTGTGCACAGGAAAATCCTTCAACAAAACGCGGTTTTTTTAAAAACCCCGGGGAGGCTTGTAGGAATGGGGCTTATGGAAGCCCACCCTTAGAAGCTTCTGTCTTATCCAGAAAACGTGGAAGGTGAAGGGCAATGATTGGAGAGGAGAAGACGTCAATGACAGGGGGAGGGATTTTGATGATGATGGCAGGGATGGGCGGCGGCCTAGCGGACTGGTGCAGCAGGGCGGTTCTCACGACGGCGTTGATGGCGGACAGCGTGGCGTTGGCGGAGGCAACCTTTTCTCCTTCTCTCCCTTTTATCGAGCATCTACAGCACGGTAGCCTTTCCCTTATTTTTTGCACCTCCCCCCAATGCCTAAGGGGGAGGTTATAGCCAAGGGGGGGGGGGGGGGGGGGAGATGGTAGCCACCACATGGCCTATGCATGCCTCTCCCTCCTCATGCTCCCCACACCACACTTACTTCTTCTCACACTCCCTCTCCTCCAGCCATGCATCAGTTGGGGGAACGGATAATTATTAAAAAATTTTGACTTAACCTTACCCATTATCCAATTTCCCCTTCTTCCAATAAGGTGTTCTCACGTAGCTTTGCGGTTTTCTTTGCACAGGTTTTTGCACGGGCGTGCGGAGATCAAAGCTCCTTAATATTTTGAGCAGAAATATTACATCGCAACATTATTATCTGTCATATTTTTGAAATCCACATTGCCTTATCCTCTACCAAGCTCATCCTTCCAGTCCATGTGCATTCATGGCAAGTGTTGTCTCCTTTTTCCTTATCTCAATGTAGCTATTCTAGATCCAAAAGTAAACCTTTAAAAATTCACAAAAGAAACCTTATTACTCTTGAACAAATACTTTGTGGATTGTTCACATGGATATCTTCTCTCATGTTAAATCTACCCTTTCCCCCACCAAGACTATCCTCTAAAACACCCACAGATTTTTTTTGTTTTTTTAAAATTATTTCTCTTAGTAAAACTTACCTCTCCTTTTCTCTTTCAAAAAAACTGGGTGGAAGAGCTCCAATTTAATATCCTTTGTAAGGATGTGCTTAATGGTTATATTTTTCTCGGGTTTTCTTATGTGCTTCATAGTATGGTTTTATTTCCCCCTATCTTGAGTGTGTTACCATTTTTGTGTGTAAATTGTTAAAGAGCCCTATCTTTCAGGTTTTGCTTGCACTTTTATTTGGTATGCTCATGACCTAGGCTCAACGTCCTAGTTGTGTATTTCTCTTTTGTGTGTTATTCCCCTCCTTATCCAATGGCAATTTGGAGATCAATCAAGAAAACAAAGACCAAGGTGACAAGATGAAGGCAAAGACTTTTCTTAGAGCTGATTGTGGTTCTTCTTCAAGTTTGTTCACGAGGACGCTTCACTCTTAAGTGCGGGAGGAATGATAACCACGAAATTTGTGCAAATAAAGGCACCAAAATGTGCTTGTCATAGAAACATATTTTGTATAATGATCCATTGCAAATGTAATTCTTGTCCAAAAATTATCTATGAAGCAACGTAAAAACAATGTCTAGTCTAAAGGCTCACATTAAATAAATGTTGAAAGGAAAAGAAAGGTCGACACCTTTTGTCCCATGCTTAAGAAAAGGAGAGGAGAAGATCTTAGTCTGTGTATACATTTTGAATTTCATAATATCAAGAAAAGGAGACTTGTTGGGTGATTTGAAGAGTGGGAGGTTGAGGTGGTTACAACCTCTCTCTTCCTTGATCTTCTCCTTTCACGCTTCATTTCCCTCTCCCATTTTGGCACAATACTTGCCTTCTTGCTCTTGTCTCTTTCTCTTATGCTTCATGCTCATTTTCATGGAGAGTTAGGAAGAGGAAGAGGGTGAGGATGGTTTGGATCTCTCAATTTTTGTGTGCCTCTCTCTTGTGTGTTTTGAGGAATGGTTCTTGGTGAAGAAGGAGAGTTTTCTTACAGGTTTTCATGGCTAGCAAGCCATTTGCAGCGTCTCTTGGCCGGTTCAAGTTTCTCTCTTTGTGTTTTGGCAAGGTGCTCTTCATGTACCATAACCAAGGATGGACAGTGTGGGTGTAGTCCAATTGCAGAATCATTGGCATATCCTCATGTGGGTCACCTAATATGCCAATGGATAATACTTGCCATAGTATCAAGATGCATAGTGGATGCTAGCTCATGTAGAGCTTGGCGTCTCAACAAGTGGGGGGCTTGAGGGTGGAGAGCTTGAAAATCTAATGTGATGAGTTCCAAGTGAGGCACCATTTTCCATTGAGTTTATCTATGAGTTTGTGTGGGGGGTGAAGGGAGCTTAGAAATAGAAACTAGTGGTTGATTATTAGCTTAATTAAAGACTCATAAATTGAATTCCCCATGCATTTGGATGGCTTGATAGAGGCATGGAGACATGGTAGGGGCCATGTTGTTATTCTATTTAGAACCAATTAGACTTCATCTTAGGAGAACATGAAAGCATTCTTAATTTCTCTTAGTTCCATCCAATGCCTCTATTGGTAGTCCCAAATATCTACTTGTACTTGAATGCTTTTCTATAGAGGTGAGATAAAATAGTACATTATAAGATTATTGCCATAGTGATGAACAATGAATCGTATAGTTTAGTGAAGCCCAAGTGAGTATAAAGTTGAGAGGATGGCTAAGGTGCATATGAGGTTTGTACTTGAACCAAGGTTCCCACATTATTTTGGAGGGGGTTAGCTTTGCTTATTGTCACAGGGACATTTGTAAAGATAACTATGATGAACAAGAGGTGTTTCCATTTGGCCCATCCTTTAATGGATAAAATTTTCAAAAATCTATGGAGTAGCATAGCCCAATCCTCTTAGGGGGGTACTGGATGCTTCTAGTAACCCACTTAGCTATTACCAATTTTCTTGCAAGTTTCTCTGGATTTGGGAGGCCAATATTGCCTTGATCTTTGAGGAGAATGCAAGTGCTCCATGCAATTTTAGGAATTTATGTATTGCTATCATTTGTGCCCCATTGGAAGAATCTACAAAGTCCCTTGAGCTCATTAATTGTAGTCTCATGAGCCTTCCGATGTGCTAAGAAATAAACAATAGAAGCCATGATAATAAGTTTAAGAATTACAACCCCACATGTGAGATTGCCCTAAAAGTCCTCTAATATTCTAATTTACTTCAGATTTTTGCCAAGATTCTTATATATACATATATACATGAGTGACCCCCCCCCCCCCCCCTGAGAAGTTGATACAAAATAGATACACAACAAAACACATCACAGCTCTCACCCTACCCCTTGACAAAACCAATGCATGAAATCCACAAGGAGTAGGCCGAGCACAATCTAATAAGAGGCCAGAGCTAGTTACTAACCTGCTGCTCCAACATGCCCACGCTACAAAGAACTATCAAAGAGGTCATCCTTAGTGGTGGTCTGAACTACCACCTTTCTAACTGAGGACAAGTCAATTAGGAGCTCCTATGAGGCAAGGACTCCTATAGCCTGATCAAGAAATATTTGCTTTTAGCACATTTTTCTTTTAGGCTTTTATATTCCATACTCAGGCATGTAAAAAGGAGGGAGCTTAGCGCAGTGACCTAAGAAGAACAAGGCATCGTGATGCTAGGAGGCATATTCCACGGTGGATTCCATGAGGTTTTGTGGTGGATTCTGTAAAATTATATTTATTGCCAAGGCTCGTACACAAGGTGGATTCCTTATGCGAAAAGTCGATGGGGACGCCTGTCCTTTTCAAGCGTCTCGTTAATTTAATGTGCAAGTGGGTGATTCTGCAAAATACATATTTAAATTAATGGAACTTTATGAGTTTAGAGTGCGCACTCCTAATAAATTAAGGTTAGGACTGAATTCCAACCTATTTATTTATTTTGTAGCTGAAGACTACTAGGTATTCACTTTTGTCTATTTAATTTTATTATTTTCTAACAATTGTGAATGCTTTAGTTGATGTGTAGAGTAGGTGGCGGTGGTGTTGGGAAGCACTGGGCGATAGCGTGTATTCAAGTTATTTAGAAGAAATTATCATTTTTTATGGGCGCGCATCGGCGCCAATACTTATTTTGACGTGCTTATTTATTAAAGCACTTAACATATATTTATTATTTTTTATGCGCATGGGTGCACGATTTAAATATTCGTTATTGGACATTGTATTTGGGCACAACCCGACTCTTTGCGTGCCCAACTGCTTTATTCTTTATTTGGACAAAAGCAAACACAAAAGGTAAAGCATGCTAATTGTAAATTTGGGCTATTTTTTAGCTTAGAGATGAATAATATATTAAATACATGCTTTGTGGAATACTCACACAAGGCATGGGGGGAGATTGTACCCAATTAGTCTTCTTGCTTTATGTCGTGCAAATTTTCTCTCTTGGTTTTTGAGCAAAAAGTAGAGTTCTTTGTTCTTGGGGACCTTCCGGCACTCACTACGTACATATACGACATCGGATTTGCACAGTAGTGGTATGAGAGCAAAACTGAGATCGAGGGCTTCCAATCGCTTACCATCTCACAAGAAGGCAAAGCTCCTAGAATGATTGAGCTCTACAGTCAGTCTCCCGACAATCCGTCAATACCAGCGCGTTCCCGGCAGTGAAGAACCCCCTGCTATACACTCAGATCACGAAGGACCAGCCTCTATCGACGGAGGACCACCTGAGAAGCTCTAATTGTTAAGTCTATTTCTACTCAGAGACTTCCAGTTTGATTAGTGATTAATCTTGAGACTTAAGCTTTTTAAAAAATCTTATCACTTGGAAATTGACAACGCTGCGGTGGCAGGACGTACTGCCGTTCAATGGCGCCGTCCGATTTATATTGACGTCCTGGTCAATTCGATTAAGTCTGAACACATTTTTTAAAAAAAGGTTTAAGCTTACAGCTTACTAAGCTACAAAGACTAAATTCCAAAGGTTTAAAATCTCTCCCATAGCGGGAGTTCATACACAACAACTCCTGAACCAATTTTCGACCTCCCTATAAGTCCCCATTCGCACCTGTGCTCTGACAGAGCTAAGTTCCAACACAAAGATTGCTATACGTAGTCTACACGGACATCATATCATTTTGGAAGAAGGCCAACATCAATTTCCATAGCCATGAGAAGAATAAAGATCACCAAAAGCCACTTTTTTTTTTTTAAACAAGCCTTGTAATCCCGAATTTGAGCTACGCTCATCCCGCTAACAGGATTTCGAGTATGTGAGGTTGTTTCAAATTTTGCAGGATGACCGATCAAAATATGGAAGATTTTATGGCCGAAGGTGATTTATCGGAATCAACGATGGAGCAAAACCTGGACCTAATTATGAGGCATCTTCAAGAGGAATGAAGAGCATGTCAAACTTTGCAAGCTCAATTGGCCAGTCTGCAACGATCTAGTGCCGATCAAGATGGACTGCAATCTGAAGATATTATACGATGTACGATTGATGCGACACTTGAAGCACAATCTATTCAGAAAGAAACAAAGATAAGTAAAAGAAATTCTAAATTTCCTACTTTCAATGGGTCACGTGATGGCAGGATTGTACTTGCTTTTATTAGCCAATTTTATGATTATTTCCATGAAGAACACTATGCTGAAAAAGACAAAATTAAGTGTGTCACTAATCATTTAGTGGACAAAGCATCCTTATGGTGGATTGTTGTCCGCAAAAGCATTGATTATCCTGCTACTTGGGAGACTTTCCAAAAGAAATTTTTGCAGAATTTTCTTCCATCCCAATTCCACGAAAAAGCAATCAAATAGTGGGATCTTCTGCAACAAAGAGATAGGGAGCCTATTTCCCAATATACCGAGCATTTTTGGAATGCTTTATTGCAACTATGAATCCTCAAAGATGTACCTGAGACGACTCATAAGCAAAAGTTTATGTCTGGGTTACTTCGCCACTTCTATGCGGAAGTGAACATGTTTAAGAAAACGACTCTTGAAGATGCAATTTCCTTGGCCCATGATGCTGAAGATAAGATTTGAGGATGAGAGAAGCAACCACAACAATTTTCAAACAATGGTAACTTCGGTACAAAACAATTCAATTCTAATTTTCAAAGATTCAATCAAAACCGCTTCCTTCCATCTTCATTCCATAAATCTTGGACACGACCCCCTGCTTTACCATCAAACACAAATCCAAATCCTAAGCCATCTCTTCAGCCAAGCAATAGTGCACCTTTATTGCTCTTAAGATATACAATTTAACTAAGAAGATAGCTGGAAGACTATGAAAGAAGGCTTACATTGAAATCCATAAAATCCTAGTACAACATAGAGAGAGAACTTGAGCTTCTGAAAAGATCAATAGACACCTATAGAGAGGCTATTAGTATTAGATAGTAAGAGTTCTCAATCTATGTGTGTGTGTGTTTGCATGCACATGCATGTGTGAGCTTAATCAATACATCCAACCAAAACCCTAACCTTGCCAAGCTCATCATCCTCCTTTTGATTTTGTGTCTTTGATCAATATTGCCAGCTTGCTTTTGCCCAAACTAGATACTTTGATTTCATGGAAAGTTGCAACACTTGCATTTTTTATTTTGAAAATACATTGTAATGGGAAGATCATCTGCTTACATGATTGATAGAGTTGAGGTCATCCATTGTTATTGAACTCCATTTGTAGATCCACTTTCAGAGCATAACATATCTTCTCCTTTAGATGACACAAATATATTCTTTCTAAACACAATACAAATATATAACTTACAACCTAACAACCTTTCACAATTGTGTTTAGTTGAGTATGGAAGCATATACATGTTGATTGGATTGAACCAAAAGAAACTCAAAAGACCATATTATTAAAGAAAAGTCAACAATGTTTACAAAAATAGATGAAGTTTCATGCAACACATCCCATAATTAAGCAAAGAGTATAAATATAAAAATAGCCTTAACAAACCCTTTGAACAATATGATTTAAATATCAAAATTACCAAAGGAAAAAAATACTAATCAAGAATACAAATTGCAAAAAACATACACCTACAAACCCAATAGAAAATATCTATCAAATGTATGAAATCTAAATTTAGAACAAATATATATCTATACTAATTTATTAACATGCAAACAAGTCTAGACAAATGAGAAAAAATATATATTTCTAATTGATGGTGTAGAAACTAGAAAACCATTCACACTCATGACTATAATTCAAGGCCTACTTTGACATTACAAAAGAGAAGATGATAACTTAGTAGAATTACCACTTGCCTTGATCGTTGCTTATACTACCAAAGCTACATATAATATCAATGGAACAACATCGTTATACTTTGCTCTACATAGATCGTTATACTTTGATCGTTATATCTTTACAAAATCTCAAGTTCCAACATAAATAGTTCGATATGATTTTTGGCACCAACATATTAACACATATGAACTAACAAAGGTAATGTGATAAAAAAACAAAGAATTTATTAACATACTAAATAAGATAAAAATGGGAACACAATCTATGGATGATTTAAATCTTAGAAATCAAAAATATATTTGTACTCCTCCATCACCCTTAAAGATCACCCATTTAATCTATACTAAAAAACAAAAGGATGACCACAACATGTTCATTCTCAAAAACATCGAAGGAGTACTAGAAGTTTTTAGAGTAATGGATGAGAAACATAACACATGTGATTAAAAAATTAAGCTTCCCCTAGACCCAAAATAAATAGTTAGACTACATCATACTCTACAACTTATGGAAAGCATGCTTGTTGAAACTTGTGGAAGCAACACAAATGTGTCAGATGGACTACTTTAAAAGGGATAGAAAAAAGTACTTAATGAAAAAATAGTTTGGGTAGAATTCATCTCAACACCCATAGCAATGAAGTTAAGAAATGAGCAAAAAATGCTAAGATCATCAAACATATCTCCTAATTAGACTCCAATTTTTCTAATCACAAAAGAGCTTCAAATAAAACTAAACCATAATAACATAATAAGATAAACACAATTCCCATTGCAACCAGTTGCAGCATGAACAATATATCATGCACAAGGACTCACAATGGAAACAGTTGCATTTAGTCTTAAAAATATAAAAACACATGGCCCAGTATACACTACATTATCATGTATTAAAGATCCAAATAATCTCTCTACTTACTGCATCCCATACAACCATTCCAAATAAAACTAGACCAAGAAGTTAACAAAGAAATAGAACAAGTTCGATGAGATGCAACTTTGAAAACCACAAACAAAGATATAGTAAATCTAAATCCCAAAAAAATGTTACTTATGTAATTAAATATTTGTAGCTTCCAACAACATAAGGAATATCTCCTTGTTGATCACATGATCATGCAAGTTAAAATATTGTGTCTCTAAGAAATAGAAACAACAAATAATCATCAAGTTCAACTTAATGGGTATATAGGATACACATCAACAAAAGGCCATAGACTAACAATACACTACCACCCTAAAATAATCATCATAAACATAAATGAAAATATAAGTAATAATTTGGAAGCACTACATGCTACAATCAAATATATACATATGACTATTGCAATCATAAATTTATATCAACCACACATAACCAACTATAAACTTGCAATAGAAAGCATAGGGAACATCCTACACCTATACATAATAAATAATACTCCATTCATTCTTATTGGAGATCTCAACATAGACATTAAAAATAAATAAATGAAAATTACAAATTACTCGAAGTATTCTCAAAGTACAATGCAAAACCACTAATACAAGCACCCGACAACACATCACTCATCTTGTTTGAACCATATATATACAAATATAGAAATAAACCCAAAAAAAGGAAACTATAAATTGCCCATATATTCAATAACATATATTACATTTTAATAATTAAATAAAAATTATAATTCATGAGACAAGCCCTAGTGATTACATCACTGTGTTTTTTGGGAGGAAAGAGGGCTATGGGAAAACTATGGTTGGGGTGGGGATGTTGTAGTTGGGGGGGGGGGGGGGGGGGGGAGCGGGGGTTTTGGGGTAACCATGGGTGAGGGGGTCAATTGTGGGGCCCTAAGGAGTGAGAGGGTGGTGGATAGGGGGAGGAGGGATCGTCCAACAAGGATGGTGAGGTGGCAAGGGTTATAAAACAAGGAGGTGGAAGGATGTATAAGGGGGGAGGAGTGGAGGGTGGCATAGATAGGGTGGTGATGCGGTCCACCTAGTGATGACATTTTGAGGCACGGTGACCGAAGAGAGAGGGTGTTTGTGATGTCTCTAAAGAGGATGGTGATGTGTGACACCAATAGTGATGAACAACATTTGGAGCATGTAGTGCAAGCATCGGTGTAGGGGTGGCATCATCAGCTTAGGGACCAAGCACACATGGGAGCTAGAGGTGGCTAGGAGGGCATAGATGGTAGGGGAGGATGGGTGTAGATGGCAAGGGTGGTGTTGGGGAGGGTGGAGAGGCTAAGAAATAGGGGGTAAGGTAGTAGGCATTGGGCAACAAAGGCCATGGAGCAGCGGGAGGGGACAAGACAAAGAAGAAGAGGAATTAGAAGAAGAAGAGGAAGGAGAAGAACAAAAAGAGGGGGGGAGGTGGAAGAGGAAAATGGGGAGAAGGAGGATGGGGAAAGAAGAAGGTGGGGGGAAGAGGTGATGGACGAGGGGAGAGAGTGTGAAGGTGGTGATTAGCGGGCATGCAAGGGAGGGGGGATGAGGGAAAATGAAGAAGAAGAAGAAGAAGGGGAGAGAGAGAGAGAGAGAGAGAGAGAGAGAGAGAGAGAGATGGGAAGGGATGAATGGTTGGGGAAAATATGTGTTTTAAAAGTTTAATACTTAAGTAAATTTTTAGTTTTTTTTTTCTTTGTCGAAATAAAGAAAATAAAGATGGGTCTCCCCTCCCCCCATCTTGATAATGGATGAGCATATGTGGATAGGGGAGAGTTAAAAATTTTACTAGAGAAAAGAACAAATCACACATTGGCACGCATGGGTGGCAGGACAAGGAGATAGTGAAGGTGAGGGAGATACAATATTCAAAAATGTGAAATAGCAAGCATTTGCACAAAAAATTGGACTACAAAAGCCCAAAATGACACAAGACTACATATAGAACGTGCAAGCATAGTGAGCAAATCTACCACCCATATGTAATGAAGAGACAAACGATAAGATGGATGCAACCCATCTTGATGTTTCAAAATTGAGTACATTTGGCCAATACTACATGACTCCAAAAAGTGTGTAATATCCTTGTACATTCCCTACCACTAGTATATTTCCTTGATGTTCTCAAATGTGCCCTAAACACCTCTAAGTCTAGCCGACAAACTCTCATCAAACTCTTACATTACTCACAATTAAGTATCTCTATCCTCAATGACTCGCAACGAAGTCCTTTTCTTCTTCTTTCCATGCTTCCAAACATATCTATCTTTCGAGAAGAACCCATATGCCTTTATTTGAATCCTTTTATACTCCTCTTTTGATGTAGCTCAAATTATAGTGTAATGAAAAGAAGGAATGAAATGTTCAAAGAAGGGATGAACAAGACTCTCACATTGGAATCTAGTTCTAGCACCATTAGATGTATACACATGGAAAATAGACAAAGATACAAGAAAAATATACAAAAAGGACAAAAAATTATAATAGAAAATTACTAAGTCAAAATGGTGGTCTAAAAAAGGAAAGATATCCAATCCAAGTATACTTGGAACTCAGCCCATCTCCTAGTTGCACTACACGAGCACATCTCACTCGTCAGAGATGGAAAATAGGGTACATAGAGGTAGGTATAAAAGGTGAAGGTACCAATCATTTTGTAACCAGTTTTGACATTAGTACAAGTGTCTTCTCTTGCTTCATCTTTCTCTTTTTGTCCTTTCATGGCTGCCAGCCATCTCTTTTCTTCTTTCCAGTATTTCTCTCTCCATTTTTTATATTTCTCTCTCCTCGTCACTCTCTTTCTCTCTTTTCTACACATCTTCTTATCTATCCTCTTTCTCTCTTCAGTTCACTTTTTGACAAGTGGTATCAAAGCATTGGTCTTTGATCCATTTTTCTTCTATTTCAGTCCAATTTTTCATCATAAAAACCAATTTCAAACAAGTACTACATGTACAAGACATAGACACAAGGTTAGAATTCTAGCTCTTCCAGAGTGGTATCTAACTAGCAAAGGTTTTTAAATCATCTACAATTGGAAGGATACTATATCTAGAGATCTTCAAGGTCAGATATGGCGGTGGAAGGCTAAAATAGAAGGTTGTCATCAAATTTTCATGCAATTTTGAGGTAACTAGATCAAATGGGAGTTAATCGGGCTTAGTTGAGAGTTAAACTATGGTTACTTTTCAAGTGGAGCTTCTTTTTCTCTCTCTTCTAAGATTTTGGCTAAAGCTTCAATGGTGGCTGCTAAGAAATCCTTCAAGCTCCTTCTCTATTGCTCATTTCTATCAGCCAGCAGACCATGGGGCAAAGATTCCTTATCTCTTGCTCATGAGATTGAGTTTCATTATCAAGTAGTTGATGCAGAAGCTAGATCAACAAACTACCCAAAAATTGCACCGCAAATTGTGGTGATTTTCCTGCTCTAATCTTCCCCTTCTTTTCCTACACATATTCTATAGATTGGTTGCATAACATTGATACACTCACTAGGGAATACCTTCAGCAAATTTCAATAAGATTGGAGCCCTGATCTTCATCCCCTTTGTTGGAAACCCTAAAACATAGCAGGGAATCCATAGCCATAGACCTGGAAGCTCAAATTTATTCAATCTCTAGATCTTCTCAACCTCCAAGGCTTCTCTACCATCATTTTGAAGTTGAATGGACTCCAAGATTGAAGACATTGCAAGGATTTCAACTTATTGAGGATCTTGGAGCTCATATTGAAGGATAAATTTGGGGATTCTTCTTCGAGCTTGACATTCTTGGTTTTTGAAGTATAAAGAGAGTTGAAGTCTTTCCATTACAAGTATTCTACATGGTTTGCTTCTTCATGGCCAACATTGAAGCTCATACAATGAAGATTGAAGGTTAGTTTTCTTCCATTACAAGGATTCTACATGGTTTGCTTCTTCATGGCCAACATTGAAGCTCATACAATGAAGGTTGAAGGTTAGTTTTCTTCCATTGAAGCAACATGGAGCTTATTTTCTTGAATTAATTAGGGAATCATCAAGTATTTTCTTCTTCAACTTCCTCAATAATTGAATTACCAAGAGGTATTCCCTAATGTTGAATTCTCAATGATAAGCTCCAACCATAGCTATTAGTTCAGTAACTTCATTGTCTTCTTTGAGTAAGGCTCTTCAACCTTAGTAAGATTGAAGATTATGGAGTTATGGAATTCAATTAAGAAGTAATATTTTGGGGCTTTTGATGACAACAAGCTAGAAAGTCATTACTCTTTTTTGAGCTCTTGGATTATAAAGCATTACTTGTTACATGGGTTATGTTGGTGACATTTTGTAATGACAAGGAATCTTCAGTTGACCACTTAAATGATTATGCTAAAATTTCTATAGAAATATCTTGCTATTGTTGGAAATGGTGATAAGATGATGCATATGTTGGCATTGCAAATGCTTAAGTTGGCATTGGTTGATTCATCTTGGTAGTGATTCCATTCATACAGTGATTACAAGACATTACTCCTTCATTACAACCATTAAAAAGGGTGATTTGGGACTTTGTTTACTTTTCATTGATCATGAAATGATGTCTTGATACCCTATAGAGTGCCCTAAATTCTATTTGTGAGTATACAAAGTTCAACAAGGTCAAAGTTGGATTTATAGACCTCTTATATACTCATTCAAATAGGGCAGGTTGTAGACAGTTTTAGTCAGTCAACTTTGGGCTACAATATCTTTTTCTGAACTGCTCTAAAATTTAATGTTAAGTACTCTTTTCAAAGAGGAAAGTGATAGCTTTGATTTGAATCATCAATCAGAGCTTTCAATCAAAAATTTTGGTTAATTTAGTACCTGTAGGCACTGCAGGACTGCACTTTCCACAGGCAAGGAAACAGAGTAGTATGGGTCTAATTAGAGATGTTGGTTTTAATAGGTTGGATATTCCTTTGGTAGACATTATGGGTACTTTGGAACATGATTTTATGGCTTATGATGACTCTCAAATGGCATTGGAAGTAATAGATATGAGTTTGGTTGAGCAAGTACTTGTCCATCAATTGCAATTGCATACCTCTCAGTTGGTTCAGCAAGGTGTAATGCAGGCTCTTATCAACCTCTATGATAACAATATCTTACAAGGAAGTATATGTAATGTTGAAGCTAAAAGCATATTGTTGGGATTACTGACCATGGAGAAATTGGAGCTTCAAGCTGATTTGTGGGCATTAATGAAGTATTTTTGCAGAAGTGGTACTACTCTTTTATAGTCTCTTCAAGGCAAGGATGCATTACATTGGTTGGTATCATTGCTCAATCAATCATCTCATCAACAGTTAGAATATACATTGGTATTTCTTTGAACTCTCTTTGTTGAGATTGATGATAATCAATGGGCTACAATGGTTCATACACCTCCATTGGCTAGTAGGCGATCATGGGCTTCATTAGAAGGACAGCTAGCATGGGAAATCTAGGATGTTGGTATGCTTTCATTGGTCAAACTTCTTGGGAAAGGTTCTACCAAGATAGATGAAAATGCTACCTTCATCTTGATTATTCTTTGTATTCACCATGACAATATTCGGCATTGTGTAGAGATGGCTATTAATCTTTTGCTGCATGCTTCATGGAAAAAGAAAATGCTTGCATTAATTACTACTTGGTGCAATCACTTCAAGGATAGTGCTCACCCTACTCTACAAGATGTGATTACTTCTTTGGAATATTTTGATGCAGGTCTTATGTCTAAACATGCAGAAGTAAATCATGGACAACAAGTATACTTTGTACAAAGCCAGGATGAAGAGGATTATTCCATAGATATTGGATAGCAAATCAATGGGAATCAACCAAGTGAAGTGCTAAATTCGTTGTTTCTTCAAGGTAATGATGATGCTAAAGTGGACAATGGGCTCTATGATGGGCAAGAGGAAGAGCATGAAGAGGCTAATGACGAAGACGAAGATCATGAAGATCAACCATATAAAGAAGACCAAGCTAATCATCAAGTTGATGCTCTATTAGAAGACAATGTATATGAAGATCACTTGGTAAGTGATTAGCCTTTTGAACCATTTGAGGAGGAATATGTGCATGCTGAAAATGAAGACTCCAAAGTTCTTGAACATGCTTATGATGGATTAGTTGAGGATATGCATCAGTTCACACTCAATTAGGAATTACATTAACTAGAAGAGGAGTTGGATGCATATGATCATGGTTATGAAAACTTGGATAATGATTTTGATGAATGGTATGTTGGGAATGAGGATGTACATGAGATTCATGATGGCTATAATATGATGGATATGCTTATGACAATGATTATGGGAATCTTTCTTCCTACCCATTTGACTCGAGTGGTCAAGATTATGAGTTTGATGTCAAACTTTCTCATCTTGATCATTATTATGATGGTGTACCTTTTGATCAAGGAGGCTTTGGGTAGGATTTTTCACCTTCATTAGGCAAACATCCATATTGGAATTCAAAATCTTTATCTTTCAGAGGTTTATTTGGCTGAAAACTAGTCATTTTATCTCTTGTTCTACTGCAGATAGTTTATGGACAACTTATTGTTTTGGCTCAATTTCAATTCAGATTCAATTACAAAGGAACAATGCCTATATCGATTGAAAATATATTTGATGATCTTTCTTTTGACTCATAGTACACTCAATTTGGATGTGCCCATCAAAAGATATCTCAATTTTACTACAACAGGGTGTGTAGTACACAGTAAGCTGCCTATTGTTTGCAAGTGTCTTTTCTTGGAGTTATGGTGGTTGAGTTTTCAGTTTAATCATTTTAGATGGATTTCCATATGGTCTATTCACTTTTTCACTTTCAATTCCATCCATTACTTAGTACATATTAGTGCTTTTCCTATTTTTGTAGCCACTTGTACCAAAGTAGTACTCTCATTTCCTTTACATTTAGCCAATTGTAAACAATCCACCAATATTTTTTAGGACAAAAACTTCTTTGAGTGGGGATGGAATGTAAGAGATGGGAAATAGGGTATATAAGGGTAGGTATAAAATGTGAAGGTACCAATCATTTTGTAACTACAAGTGTCTTCTCTTGCTTCATCTTTCTCTTTCTGTCCTTTCATGGCTGCCAGCCATCTCTTTTCTTCTTTCCAGTATTTCTCTCTCTTTTGCACTTCTTCTCTCTCCTCTTTCTCTCTTTTAAATTCACTTCTTGACATCACTACACAAGGTAGGTAGACACATCCCTTAGGGAGAGCACAACAATATATAGGTACATGGGTGCATAAAGAACCATGAACATTGATGGATTGTATCTTTCGCTTTTCATGAACCCTCCATCTATGGTAGTCCTCCTCGTCATGTGGTAAAATCCCACCATCTTCACCTTTCATTGTCACCATCCAAGATTCCACCAAAACCTCTCCATCAACCATTTTAACACCATTGACCAACTACATTATGTGGGAGTGCCCTGCGATTGGCACTCATTCAAGAGGGGGGCAAATGTTAAATGCATGAACATAAAGGACATGGAGAAATAGAAGAAGAAGAAGACATGAAGAAAATAAAGGCCCTAAAGGCCCCCACACTTTTTTGGACAAGAAAATCTATGAAAATTTTATTACATGGAATATTGTAATGAGAGTCGTGCACATTGTATCCATGATTGATAGTGACCATAGTCTAGGCATGCACAATTTGTTAGTTATCTCCTAGTCTAAGTTATATGCAAGTAAAAAGATGGGTCACTGGCCAACAGTGAAATAGATGTCCAAGGAGGATGGGAAAACCCTAACCATAAGTTTATGTAGTATTAAAGGATGAAAGATAGTGAAAAAGGCTATTCATGTGTGTGCAAACTTCTTGTTCTTCCCTTCTTGCTTTTTGTCATTGAGAGAGAGAGAGAGAGAGAGAGAGAGAGAGAGAGAGAGAGAGAGAGAGAGAGAGAGAGAGAGAGAGAGAGAGAGAGAGAGAGAGAGAGAGAGAGAGAGAGAGAGAGAGAGAGAGAGAGAGAGAGAGAGAGCGTGAGTGAGTGAGAGTGAGAGAGGGTGAGATTGAGAGCGAGAGATAAAGAGTGTGAGAGTGAGGGGCCAAGTGGTGAAGTCTCCTTTTTTCTCTCTAATGCTCTCTCATGCCTAATTCCATACTCATTTCTTGCATGCAAAGGTGTAGAGGGTTCAAGAATTGGGGAAGTGCATTGTGGATTGTGGAGCTTGGCAACATGCATTCTTCTTGCTCGAAGGGATACCATGTATGATCACTACAATAAAATCGTAGCATGAGGATTTTTGAGAGATCCATAGTTGTACACAAAGTACTCCTGGATGCTAAGAACAAATTTTGAATTTAGAATGTAAGATATTGCTAGTCATTTCCTTTAGCAAATTAAATTGAAGGTTGTGTGTAAGCATACTTTGAATTTTCCACTTAATTGCTTGAGTGTAGACAGTTGGATATGATTGAGAAAAATGCATTGGGACTTTGGAGGATGAGGTGAAATTGGAAACAACCATAGGGATTACTCTAGTCTTGCCAATCAAGACCTCTCTACGTGATATTTCTCACACATTCTGTGTCCATGGTGGTTGGATATTCCCCCAACTAATATTTTGCCAAGTGAGGGATAGAAATTTGATGAGTTCAAAAGGATTGGAGGTGATGCTCATTTATATACATAGTGTAAGAATAAAATGATGTTTGGACTCTGTTTTGTCGACTTTGTTATGCATATCTTCAAATATCCCTTTACTTGTGCTTCCTTCTAAATGATCCTAGGAGGGTAGAGAGGATTGCAAAAGGGAGGGAAAAGCTAGCACAACAAGGGAAACATAAAAAGACTAATAGGTACTTTAAGGATTAGTTTCTTTTTGTTTGGAATGTATGCAATTCAATTTCAAATGGTGTATTTTTTATTGATAGCTAGGGTGTACAATGACTTTGTTGATCTCTCGATAGATTTTCCTTCACGTGAGAGACTTGATAGAGGTACATTTCTCAAGATCTCCTTTGATTGTTGTGGTGCAAGGCTCTCCATTTATTTTTTGGATCAATATTTTCCCTTTTGATTTTGTAGGGTGGTAATGTGTACACCCTTATATGTATCGCCATGTGTCCCTATCATAATGTCCACCACATACAAGTCACAGTTGTGATTTTACTCTCTACTCATTTGGGATTGGTGACTACATAGCCATGGGTAAGGATTTTTCATCTTTAATTATAAATGAGAGCTTTGACAATATTCATGTCTTCTTTCATGCACATATATGCTTGGGATTGAGTATAGAAAGTGGATAAGTGTCGTGGCTTGAGCCACTTACTTCATTCTCCTAGATTTTCCTATGGATGCATCATTGGGTAGAGATGATGTTCCATCCTAGAACAAAGTGACGAAGGACTACATTTTCCATGGGCTCAAGGTTGCTTCAACATGCTTGGTGTGGGTCATTTTTCTTGCATCTATCTCAAGTTGGGTTTTGGGTGGTGGTTTGGAGTGCTTGCCTTAATTTTTAATTCCATTCACTACTTTCCTTAATTTTAATGATTACCTTGAATTTTCTAATTTTTGCATCCCAAGAACTTCACTTCCATGCATTCAAAGTGATGCATTGTGTTCAGATTTGGAGATTGTACATAGATTCATTATGGAGGATATTGTTCCTATAGGGGTGATGATGGTTGATGGTATCTCTATTTAGATGATTTTTTGCCATATGATTTATTTTTTTGGTGTTTTATGCTAGATGGATGTGTTCCTTCTATATATGCTTCAATGTCTTGGAGGCCTTAGTAGGGCTCATGGAGTCCTCACAACATTCACATAAAGATAGGGTGTAGACTTTGGCTTTTACGTACTTCAATACTACTTTTGCCAAATGCAAGGAGAATGATGGAGGATGGTGAGGAATCATGCCTTAATGATGGTGTGTGGAGCATGGTGTCAACTTTTTGTAGAGTTCTTTGGGTGCATTGTGTCCTTCTCGAGTACTATCTTTGGAGATGGCTTGTGGTATAGTCCCATTGATGCATTGTTGGAGGGGTTTTGGTCGAAAGGTCAAATCCACTGGGGATCAGAGGTAGAAGGAAGTAGAGATAGGAGATCGAAGAGAAGAAAAAGAATAGACAAGAGGTAAACACGACAAAGACAAAGAAAAAGCACAAAGAGGTAAAACCCCAGGATACTTGATCAGGGATCTCCTAGTTCACTCCTTCTTCTTCTTCCAGTTCAAAGTGCAGTTTTCAGCCTGTCAACAGCAATTGTGACACGTGCGATTTCACAATCTGCCTTTTTTATGAAAAATCCCATAACTGGTTGAAAAAGTAAATTGCTTCTTGCATGCCTTCGTAAACTAGAAGTTTTTTACATTTTTCAAAATTTTACAATAAATAATATCCAACATATCTAAAATAGGCTTCTATCAATCGGGTGCCCAAGAAGAAAGGAGAAGCAAGAGTTAAATCAGGGGCAAGAAGGCAACAAAAGACCCTCCTCTAGCTCTCTCTCTCTCTCTCGCTTTGTGGCAGCATACATCTGTATGTTCAGGAGCACAAACATAAACAGGTTCTAGCATGCACTATCATGTTGGTAGTAGTAAATTGATGTTACAATAATTTTTCCTCATAGGTTTGACTGTGATCGATGACTGCAATAACTGTTCCTCACAGGTCTGTGATGACTCTGCAATAATTGTGGTCTGTTCGCCTAGCCTCATATACTAGAAGATCTCCACGGTAGAGACCCATGTCACCGACAACTGACCCGCCAACAAACTTGTTTCTATCTCGAATAGATCTGAGCTTGCGACTCTTTAGCCTGGTAGTAAGCACCGTAGTAGAGGTTGCGACTCTGCAATCGGCACTGTCAGACTAGTACACAACAGACTGGGACTATCAGACTGGTACAAAGCTATTCTTGCATTGTTGCTGCAATCGATATCTGATGCAATCGATAGCTTTGCTGGTAATGAGCTCACCGTAGCAGAGGTTGCAACTCTGTAATCGGCACTATTCGGACTGGTACACAACGGACTAGCACTATCGGACTGGTACACAACTATTTGTGTGTTGTTGCTGTAATCGATAGTTGATGCAATCAATGTCAGACTGGTACAAAGCTAACTAACACTATCAGACTAGTACATAGCTGACTAGCACTAGCAGACTGGTACACTGTCTGATGCACCTATCCCTCTCCCTTAACTCCCTAGGAAAATCAAATAAGCCACCTTGAAGAAGTAGGGCGGGAAGGCATCAACAACATTTTCAAGTTTCACTCTGGAGCATTCAACGGGGGCCTCGCAACAGCACCCATCAGCCACCTGGAGGCTAATAGGGGGGCTTGCCCCAGAGCACCTGTCAGTCACCTGCTTCATTAACAGCACCCATCAATAGCATTATGAAGTTTGTGATCAACCCCAGCAATGCCATCAAGAGCATCATCAATGATTAAGTGCCCATGATCAAAGCCAGCAGGCAGTTGCAATAGTATCAAGTTCAGGACCACCCCAACAATGCCATCAATGCTATCATTAATGATTGAGTGCATGTGACCAGAACCAGTAGTCAAAAAAAGCAGAGTCAACAAAGGTTAGTAGCTCATTTTGAAGGAATACATAAGGCATTCATTGATAACAAAAAATATGAGTTTCAGCATAGTAGTAGCCATACAAATAATGTGTTTTGTATGAGTGCAATGATTCCAAGTAGAGGGTGTTTTCTTTTCCATAATACATGGCTTGAAATCACATTATCACCAATAAGAGTTGTGTTGAATGATAATGGAACCTCCTATGTGTACAAACTCAATAATAAAAGGAAGTAGGGCTATTACAAACTCTATAAACTAGGGAACGGTACCATGCCCTAATTTAGAGAGAGAGAGAGAGAGTAGCCTTCTCATTGGCAAATATGAATCACTCAAAACATGTTGCTGGGTGTTTGGAAGGACTCCATAATGTTCAAAGATCAATTATCAATGTTTCTTTAGGTAAAAGATTATTGTGTTGTCTGCTATTGGAGGAAATGAGGGTTTTATCTCATACTAATATTATAATAAAATGCTTGAATCTTTCAAGGACTTTTTTCTTCTGTGATTCAATCCACCATTACATGACGTGACATTTATATTGATGGTAGAGTTCAAACTAATGAATGCATATATGGTTGCTTTGTCTCAACCTTTTCCTTGACATACAAACATCAAGCCACAAAGAGTTACATGTAATATGATTGGCCCCTCTACCCTACAAAGTGAAATGGTTGAGTGAAAGTAAAGGGAAAAAAAACTAAAAGTCTTGCACAATTGGATAGTAGGGAAATTTTACAAGGGTATAATATCTTTTACAAGATTTTGCTTAGGTAATGTTAAATAATTTTTTTGATCAGTATAGTTTTTAGGGTTATTACTTTCATTGTAGGATTTATTGCATGTGTAAATCTACTATCTCCATATGATCAATACATGTTTATATGATTGCACTTCGCACAAGTTAAGAGGCCATAGTTCTCACCTAGTGTACTTGGTTTGTGCATGCCATTGTTAATGTCATTTCGATGCACAAGTGATCACATGCACACCTTAGGAACATTTAATATGGGTCGTCATAGTGTTTAGGAGTACTTTTCTATCCCCCATATAAAGCTCACATTTTTCCTATATCTAAACATTAGTTATTGTCTAGTATACTTGGTTTGTATGTGTACTTGTAGATTCATTCACAATAAGAAGAGTGTTTCAAGCAACATTAGAAGAACTCTCTCTCTCTCTCTCTCTCTCTCTCTCTCTCTCTCTCTCTCTCTCTCTCTCATTCGACTCATTAGGACCTCATTAGTGAGATTCTTTCTCTTCAATTATCTTTTGAAGGTGTTTAACTTCTAAAAATATTGTATATAAGACCATTGAACGTTAATTAAACCGATACATAACCCATCATGATAGTCCAAATCACACATGATCCTTGATTGGAGTACCAAGTTCTAACATATGACATGACCTTATATATAGTTCAAAACCTTTTTGGAACTTTCAAATGGCATTCATTTAGGAGAGAATATATCATTTACACTATGGCTACGTAGTACTTTACACTATTGCTTTTGCAAATGGATTACACTAAACATGGTATCCATGTCCCAAGTCCATTTGGCTTGGCACTACAGTATACTATATTTAGTGCCATTATTTTCACATCTAAAGAGACATAAAGTTTACATTATCTTATTATGCAACGTGTTACCCAATGTAGTAACTATACATAAACTACTCATAATCTAATAGGAGCCTAATGCATGATCCAACAGAGAATATTACTAAAGAGATATAAAGATTATTGATAAAGCATGAGGTTGATCAATTTATGGAGTTTAGGAAGAATAGCTAGTGATGACTTGCACTAAAGATGGTATCTATGTCCCATGTCTTTATGATTTTGGCACTAACAGATATCATATCTAGTGTGGTTAATGAATATACAGAAAAATATAACTAATGTTAAAAAATGCTAGTAGATTTTATCTTTGTGCTTCTTAACACTACATAATTGTTCATATACTCATTTCAAAGAAAGTACTTGATAATCCATATTAGTATCTATCTTAAGCTCAAAATTTAAGAGCAAATTTTTAACTACATAAGATGGGAACACACACACACAGATCTTATCAATATGCTCTATTAGTTTCACCTTTTAGGTATGTATGTTGAGGGAAAAACAAGTGTCCAAGGTAATATAAGTAAATTGGATAAAAAGATACTTTTGGAAAAATGCAAATACGTGCTATTTAGAGAAATATGCTCTATGAAAGAAGAAGAGATGAGAGATGCTTGTTGGAATATCAGAAAAAGAGACATACTAAGATGTAATGTGATTTCACAAATAAAAAAACATGTAGAAAACCCAAGGGTTGCATGTTTAGTTGAAAGTATGGATTTGGATGCTGTTGCCATGAGATGGATCTCTAGCATGATTGGAAATCTTTTAGAAATTTGGAATACTAGTAAGCATAGCTTCCAACAAGATTTTGATGTTGGGAAAATACATGCATGGGATGCATTGTATGCGGAAGCACAAGTTGCAGAATCAAAATTTGATCAAAGCTTAAACAAGTCAATTTCATGGGATAAAAAGATGTGGTATGCATATGTTGCTATGGAACAAAATTCTACCACTTCAATGGCAATATTTGAAGTACATGCCCTTCAAAGTAACTATGCACGTATGTCTCATGTGTACTCTACGACATATCTGAGTGAAGATGAGATAGTTCTAGGGGAAAAACTAGGAAAGGGTGCTTGTAGTGTGGTATTCAAAGTAAAGGTTATATGAGTAGCAAGTTTTGATCACAACAAGATCTATGCAGGAAAGTGTTATAGAGGAAAAGACTATATAAGGCAAGTAGAACAACGAAGAGAGATAGTGATGCAGATCATACATCTAGTGTTAGTACGTGTGATTGCAGCGACTGCAGAAGAACCTCTATGGACCATAACACCATATTTTAATGGTGGAAATCTTTTAAGTTCCATGACTCAACTGCCTACATCTTATGGTCGCTTTACAAGGTTATTTCATGCTTGGGGTATAGATAAAAGAAGGCGTGATGAAGAAACTCAATTGAAAAGTGATAAAATAGTGAAAATAAATATATTTTGCAGATGTATCACATCTATTATACATGCATTAATTTTGGGAATGTGTCGTTTGCACAAAGCAAGGCGGTTACACACAGATCTACATCCTGGCAATATTGTATTAGATTTTGTTGATGATGTTTGTCGTGTGGGGATTATAGATTGGGGCATAGCTTTGGATTTCTCAGAGAAAAGAAATGCATTTTCCAAGCCACATCGAGGGTGTGTAGATAATGATGAAGTGTATGCAAAAAAACTACAGCAATGCAAAGTAGACCATATACGGAGAAAATAGTTAGTGCCTGAGTTGAAAGACACAACATTGAAGGGTTGTTATAGCCCACAGACTGATTTTTATGCTCTTGGTTGGATACTATGAGAGTTTGCTATTTCTATGAGGATGCTTCTAATAACTTTGATGTAACAAAAGTTATCTCTCCATCCTTGATAATGATTAGACACATGTTTGATGTTTTTGGAGATAAAATGATGAATGTAGATCCATCAAAAAGGGTTTCATTTGACAGCATAAATGAGCATATCTGTAAGCGCCATGGTATGAATGGAAAATTGGCTATGCATCCCTTGGAAGAAATGGAGCCAAGCTTTATCTAAATATAGTTTTACATCATCAATACCATGTAGAATGACTTGTAACTAGTTTTACTTTATTGTCTAGAGATACATATCCTTTTGGAAATTTTCATATGTTAGAAAGTGTGCTGTTTATTTTGTATGTATCATTTTGAAATGATGGTATTATATCTCTTATAAACCAAGTTTTTCTTCAATGGAACTATCTTTATTTGAATTTGTGTAGATAGCTTGAATTTCTGATTTCACTTTGATCATCATGGATTGTTTGGTTGAGTATCACGTCAACCTTCTTTGTTTGATATGATTATGAGGTGAAAGCAAGATAGAGAGCATGGGAACTTTGCAAGATAGTGGGAAAGATCTTGAGCACATACTCAAGCATATATAGACCCTCTCCATTGTTATGTGATCTTGAGATCTCCTTGGGGTAGAGCATGGGCACATCCTCAAGCTTGTATCAACCCTCTCTTTACAAACAAGGAGTTTTTATAATGTTTTTCCCCTCTATCTTTGAGTGTAGCATGGTAGTTTTCAAACCATATCTATTTGATATGACTCTTTGATATGCCTTTGGGTCCTAGCTTGTGCACATTTGCAAGCTTGGTAAAACCCCTCTCCTTATGAAGAAGGAGATTGTCAAGAGCATTCTCACCCCTCCCCTTGAGGACATGGAGAAAATTTCTCCTCTCTCATTGAGAGGGCTATTAGATAGTGTGCTTCAAGCTTGTATCAGAACCCTATCTATTTGATATGACTTTCTAATATGCCTTTTAAAGAGAGCTTGATCAAGCTTGTATTAACTCTATATTTTTTGGGGGAGGGTGATAGTTACACCTCTTTGATTGAGATATCTTTTCTATGTAAATTTCTAACATGTCTTTGAGAGAGAGCTTCAGTACATGCTCAAGCTTGTACCAATTCTTTATTTTCAAGAGGTATATATGGAGCAGTCACCAGGTTATGTGCATGTTGTTCATCCTGAGTTTGTTTGGAGGTTGAAGAAATCCTTGTATGGCTTGAAGCAAGCACCTAGAGCATGGTCTAACAAGATAGGATAGTATCTTGTCACTATTGGCTTTCAGATTTCCAAGGCAGATTTCTCACTTTATGTGAGAAAAACAGAGAACACATTTGTAATCACCTAAATCTACTTTCTTCATGGTCTCTTTTTGAGATTTAACTCTCTCCATACATGTTCTTGCTTCTTATGGGCCCGTCCAAATTTCACACCATCCTCCTTGAATTCAAAATGTGAAAGCCTATTTAAGATCCCTATATAGTGCAACATGTCCACCAAGTCATAAGTATGCTCTTGCCCAACCATGGTACCAACCTTGCTATTTCAACTACATCCGATCTTGTGAGATGTATTGGAAGCATATTATTTGGATGAAAGTCTCTAAAATATTTAATGAGCAATACAATGAAGTGACACGAGAGCTGCACATCTAAGAATGCCTCCTTACTAATAAAATTCTTTGATAGTGTATAGGAGGCATGTTTTATAATCCAAGATCTCTAGATTTGGAAGAAGAATGCCACTTTTGCTGCTAAATGGACTCTCTCCACCAAGCTCAAGTGCGGGGACAAGAAAATATCAATGTAGTCTCCAGCAATTTCAAGATAAGCCTTTGTTCCTATCATGCCCCGCTCTTTTCTATGTTTTCCATTGTTTGCTAACTCTCCCAAACACCATTGGACTTGCCTACTACATATCCTTTGTGCTGCAGCCCAATTTTGACAATCATCTCGTCTGATATCTCCTTCCTTAAGCATATGCTTATCAACAAAAAAAGAATCATAGTCAATGGTAACATGATTCAAAGTAACCCAGACATCACCAAGAGCCAATTGACACTTTGGTTTGTCAAGAATGTTGACTAGCTTTTTTCCATTGTGTATAAAATCTTGACCATGCATGCTTGAAACCTCTCCATTTGACAAGCTAGTTGAAAGAGGCCATCCATCCCATTTGATCTTGTATCTAGTACCATGCTTATTTACATAATTAGCCAACATCAATTTTCTGTGTCGACTATCTCCATATGATGCATGTCCAATAATTGGACGTGCTATTCATTTGAGCTTCTCATTCCACAATGCCAAAATTTCAATCCATTGTTTGTGAACAAAACTTGCATCAAATCAATTACAAGTGCAATGAGAAACCATGACTAAGCATGAAAGTTTTTCATGAAGTGGATTTGCAACAAGACTCTTGCATAACCACCAATGATACAAGTCTCAAACGCTTCAGCAATCACATCATATTCGACTTTTCCTTCTCCAACTTTTATCATGGATGAAGTCCCACACTCATGGTTTGAAGACTTGTATCCATCAAACCCAATAAGAGTATCATCTTTAGGGTTCCACCTACAATGAAATAGTAAATGTTATAAAATCTAAAAGTTAATCAATAATACTTTTTACGTGCCAAAAGAGAAAATATTATACATTTACCTTATTCACTTCTATATGTTGTCTCGTCTTCCACTAGAATAAATGGAATACTTTCTATGATGCCATGTTTTTCTTTCTCCTTTTGATATATTTCAGCAATGACATCAAATATATATCCGTGTATCCCTGGTATAAAGTGGGTAGCTTGTCTATGGCCCCTCTTTGTCGTTGAGAGTGAAGGGCCATTTAGGTTATTACCAAGAAATTCATGCAGCCTTGGTCCACCCCACATCTTCGTAACTTCAAACAAAGCCTTTGTATTTGCACTGTATTGTTGACCTTCCTTTGATCGTACCATGCTTGTAGATATATATTGTAAAAAGTCCCACAAATCAGGCTTTCCACCAAATTTTCATAATCTATGGGCTTCTATTATATTGTTACAAAATCTTTGGACATCTTTTCGATTTAAAGACTCCATGTTGGCTTCGCATAAGCTTCTCATTTTCACTACAAGCTGAGACTTACTCATCCATAACTTTAGTGTAAGTTCTTTTATATGTTTTTTGGCATCAATTGTTGTATTCCTAAGCTCTTGTCTAGTGAGATAGTCTAATCTTCTACCAAATCCTGTTCCCCTATTTCCTCTCTTCTCTTGTACTAGCTTCTCCCTATATACTCTCATCCTAAAGTCATTAAGCCTAGATATACATTTGCAATGGCTACAAGAGAAGTCTGTAAATGGTTTCCCATTAGTTGAAACACGTAGACACTCAATATGATGAAAGCAACCATCGATTTGTAAACATGTTTTTCCATCCTCTAGATTTGCCCTAGTAAAAGGCTTTGAAAACCAAAGCTTACCACCACATTGATCATCTAATAAAGGTTTCACATTCATTTTCTTATTGTTCACTAAAATAACTGGACTCAATAAACCCCAACATAATAATTTTAAACTTATTAATGGATTTCCATTGTCTTCATGGTTATTAAGAGAGTTCAATGGTGGACTTTCCACCTTTGTAGAGAACACAAATTTGCTGAGAGATGTTTGCTTTGGATCATGTACTAGTCCCTTTCAAGGACATCCACGTGAGACTGTAAGTAATAGCTTGGATTTTTCCACCTCCTTTGAAAATGCCTTTGTGTGTAAAATTGACTTTGTGTGTTCAGTCAAAATAGTATATAAATTAGACCTTGGAGGGTATAGATGCAACCATGTATCATCATACTTACACCTTACACGAGCAAAGCTTTTGTCTTTAAAGTCATGCAATGTAGCTACAATCACCTCGAAATTCCAACCTACAAAAAAAACAAACTTATATTATGTAATAAGTCTAGTATTATAGAGCATCATCTAGTCTACAATCCAATTCTTATAAGATAAAAATTTTTACATCTATAAACTCAAAGAAAGAAGATAAATAATACCTTCATGTTTCTCCATGTAATCATGCAACTTCTCTATCGAAGCCTCTATCTCTTTCCTATCATCTGATTCTTGCTCCATCATTGTAAATTCTATATTCACCTTTTTAAGCCCTCGAAACATAAGATAGTTTTTTTCATGCCGTTTACCATCCTAAATATGTGTTCTCATGAAGTTGGATAAACAAGTATATGCAGCATTCTTCCCTCCTAGTGTGCCCTTTCCATAAAATGAGTTACACTCATTACACCATATTCGAACTCGAGGTTCTCCATCAACATCTTCACTATGTAATTCAAACCTATCATCCCTTGAGATTGTGGATTGTTCTAATTTTAGCCTTACTCTACTGCATTATTGTTTCCAAGTCTCAAGAATGCTTGGACTTAGCAATTTACTTCCTAGCTTTGATGTGAGATGTCTTGGAGTGTCATTTTGTTCCTCATCAACATGTTCTAAACATTGTCGCTTATTGGAAGAAGGAAGTTCGTTTATGATAGTATCACTCCTCCTGATATGAACTTGATGATGGTCACCAAGAGTCCATCGCTCCTCTTGTCGTTTCTTAACTAGATAGTTATCCTCAATGAAGTCAAAGGATCCATCTATAATCTTGTCACCCTCAATTTGTTCATGGATTTGAGATAGCTCTCTAGAAGTGTGATGTGAAGAGAGAATCACGGTCACTAATGATTCTTTTGGGTAAACCATGTAGCTTGAATATCTCCTTGATAAACAATCTTGCAATGTCTGAGGCTTTATAGTTTGTCTTTACTGGAATAAGGTGTGCAACCTTAGTAAGCATGTCAACCACAACCATGATGGAGTTGTATCCTCCCTGGACTTGGGGTAGGCCTACAACAAAATCCATACTGATGAATTTCCATTTCATTTTTGAAGCCAAAAGGTAAAGAGAATAAGAAATGGTGGCTAGAGCCTTGGTCTGAAGGCTTATTTGAGGCTTATGTCAATTCAAATCTACAAGATTCTGATACAGATGAGGAATCTTTTATTCTTGTTGACGATGGAGTGGATTTAGAGGAGGAGATATCTACAAGTGAGATAAGACATGTGGTAGACTCTATGTTGGATGAAACAAATGAAGTGAGGCCAGTAGTGGAGCTTGAGAATAGTAGGTTTCTTTTTAAGTGTACATTGGTAAGCCAACTCAATGGTGATCCCACATTGTCCAAGGATAGGTTTACAAGGGTGCGACAAGGAATATACTATAGTAAGGAGGAGAAGTATCAAACTCAAACAAATGATAATTTTTTTGGTATTGGTTTAGATTGTGATGTGTTCTTTGAGGAGAATGCCAATGGAAGGATCACAAGGTCATCAAAGGCAAGTTCTTCAAGAAGTATGAGACCATGAAAAAGCCAAA
The DNA here is from genome assembly GCF_053477565.2 of Lygodium microphyllum. Lineage (NCBI taxonomy): Eukaryota > Viridiplantae > Streptophyta > Polypodiopsida > Schizaeales > Lygodiaceae > Lygodium > Lygodium microphyllum. The sequence goes on along the minus strand of NC_141164.1, from coordinate 72,381,718 downwards.
GTGTATGGTACTTGGGACGAGTTCAAAAGATGAGAAGAAAAGTTGGAAGTGCTTGTGTGGAGTATAAGAGAGGGTTTAGCCTCTCAGATAGGCCATCCGGGGTAGAGGTTCAACTTGGATGGTATCAAAAATCAAAGGGACTAAGGAGTTTTACATATGATTTGACAGATCTTGATATGGTAGATATTGAAAGTATCATTGCCCTTGCAAATCTCACATATGATTGCAACAATAAATATGAACTTGACAAACATGATTGGAAGATCTTCAATGAATTTGTAAAGGACCATTGAGAATAGGTAAAGAAACATTATTTTTTCTCTTCTTCAATATTGCTTGCTATGTAAAATGACTTTTAAAAATGTCTTGTCAATGCCTTTTTCTAGCATTTTCCTTGATGTTAATTGCTTGTATTTTTATATTTGCTTCAGAAACATGACTAATGGACTATGGTGATGCATCTACAAATGTGAGAACGAGGATGGAGTCTGGATCATTAACAATGTTGGGGTGCTATAAGTACACATTTATGGGCTAAATGAAAATTTTGTATATTCACCTTTTTTGTACACCTATATCTACTTTATAAAAGAAAACCATGTAAGTTTTACAAATATGCAAACATAAAAAATCATGCTTTTAATTACATGGTCATGCAAATAATTTTGGAATTTATTCATGTGCCATAGAATGGCAATATGTTTTTTCATTTAATATAGCTACCTTCTCTGACTACAAATCAAGCTCATATTCATTGTCTTATTTTATGGCTTGATAATATTGCAACTAGGTGGAAATTTTAGAGTATTTTTTTCTTGGTATCTCTAAAAGTTATGTGTACATGTGTATGTATTACATGCACATGATATGCTTTGTAGGAATGGTGGAGAAAATAATTTATGATGAATTAGATGCAAAATATGTAATGATAGCCCATTGCTATCACAATAGGACAGCACCAAGACAATATATTGCAATTAAGAGAGCCCTAAGATAGTACTAGGGTGGTCAAGATGTGTATTCTGACATTTCTATTTCAATTTTTGTGATGAAAGACCACAATACTCACTCTATGATAGAGTTGAGCAACTAGCTTACTAGTATGTGTGCATTGTATATCTAGTGTCTCTATTTGGAATTTTTTTCAAAGCCCTATCTTTATTCATAAAATTCTAAATTTTACCATTAGATGTTATATATCATGAAGATATTTTACAAAGCTTCATCATCACTAAAGAGCTAAACTCTTTTATGAACCCTTAAGAGCTAGTTGTAATCAATTCTGTGAGATAAAAATAGTGTTTTGTATTTATTACATAAGGATTTGCTAAATTCTTTTCTTTAAAAAATAAATTCAGAGAAAGGGATTTATAAATTATGGTAAGAAGTTATAGAAGGGTAAAAAAGAAATCTAAAAAAAGGTTACATAGGGATATATAAAACATGCCATGAACGCATGTCATATATAGGATTTATACATAGTGAAACCCCCCCCCCCCCCCTCCCCGAGCTTGGCTGCCTTGACACTTTTCATACAAACCCTCACTATTTGGTGTAAATGGCAAAGCAATTGGTTTCACCTTTTTGTCAACTGTCTTATACTTTGTCTCCATAAGTGCTTCAGCGCATTGTAATCCTTCCTACTGAGCAAACAATGCTATAACATCATACATGTCCAAAGAATATACTAACAACACTCTATTTTTAGCCTCATTTTCTACATGTATAGTTGCCAAAATTTCAGCCATAGTGTCATTAATATTCAGTCCATAAAAGATGCCTGAAATGCCTTCATTTTCAACTAATAGGCCCAATGCTCTCAGTTCCTTAGTAGCCCGTTTCATAGATATACGTTCAGCCTTACACATAGCTTCCATAGGCTTAAACCAACATGAACTATTTGCTGTAAACTGAGAAAAACCAATATTCAATACATGCTTCATTCTATCAAGAGGTGAGTACATCCTCTAAATAGCACTACTATAGCCCTACATTACAGCAATGCTTAATGAAAATCTAGGTCTTTGAATTCCCTTGCATTTGGTGCCAAAGGAGACTCTTGAAGTGTATCTCGATTTCTAGGATGATTAACACAAATAGTAAGAAATTGGATTGCTTTCCTCCCATCCTTGCTTGTGACTCTTGTATAAGCAGAACCATCATCAAGCACCTTTGTTTCCATATGCACTCCTGTAATATAGGGCTATCCCAAAATCACTGCATATTAGGAATTATCTTGCACAAAGAAGTGCTACTCTTCTTGCACATCACCAATTTTCACTTTTACATTAGGATATGCAGAATAAAGCTCTCCCAAAGAATTATTTGCAACCCTCATATGCCAACCATGATCAGTGTCTACAGGTCATGCACCATTTTCATACAATCCATGCTCAATGACATTTATCTCAGACCCATGGTCAAGCAAAGCAACACAAGGAGTTTCACATTCCCTTATTTTCACTACCATTTCAGTGGTAGCCCTAGCCCAATGATTTCTTGTGTAATGACTTTGAGGAATAAATCCTAGAGTCTCTTCCCCATATTGTTGCATTTTCCTTACTCCATCATGCATATTGCTACAAGACAATGCATTTTCAGCCACTTTCTTCTCTTTTTCACATGCTGTCCATTGATTGGTAGCATCCTGCATAGATAATCCAGTACTTACTTCATGCTCATATTTAGCCCGAATACCCAACAAACTAGTTTCCTCTTCAAATTGCAGCAATGCACTAGTTTGTATCACCAAGAAACTTATGCTTCCTCTTAATTATGTTAATGATCTCATCATGAAATTCTCGCTTGGCGATGCCAAGCACCTCTCCTAAGGTGAATTCCACCCGACTTTTTAAGATCCGTTCTTCAAGGACCTTCTTAAGATCTGTGGCTATCTCAATGTCAGACTGCAATTTATATCATGACTGCTTGCCCTTCCTTTTTCCCTCTTGTTTGCTATCCTATTTTTTCTCCTGATTGACCTCTTCCATAACATGATTGGGAGGTGGCTGATTTGTAGTTTTAGGCTAATCCACACTTCTTCTTGTCACTCTTTTAGATGTCCCTGAATTATCTTCATCTCTCTTTCTTTTTTCTTCCACAACTACACCCATGTTTTGCACATTTGCTAAATGTGCATACATTGAATATGCATCTACTGGTGATTCCCAACTAGTTATGTCACGAATGTCTTGCCCTGCATGAGACATTTTACTATCAAAAAAAATTTCCTTTTTATTTGCATGCAAAGCCTGTGTCCATATTTGAGCCTTTGGACCAACCATCACTTGGTCATGCATTCTATTGAACTGTAGACCAAAAGTATAAGCATGTACCACTACATAAGCATTTCAAACAACCAAGTCTTCCAATAACTTCTGCATGCCTCCCTTTACAAAATTCAAAGCAAGAGGAAATCCCATTTCTTGTGCATGGATCTTGCCATCTTTCCAAAAGATGAGCTGCCATGCCAAGGCCTCTTGATAGGCAGCACAATCCTTTCTCTCATGCTGCAAACTATCATACCACATACATCTTTTTCCTAGCTTAGGGGCTGCTGCCCAACCGTCCCCTATCCTCTTGTCCTTTTTCATCCAATTTTGCAACCTTCAATTGAAGATACCACATGTCTTTGACCAATTCATCCAAGACATCTTCCCTAACAGAGGGAACAATAGCAGATGCAGCCATATGGTTAGCCATAGAAGTGGGTGGCTTACTGGATACATCAACAGTCTTGCCCGTAACATTGGGCAAGCTAGAGACATGCAATCTTTCTCTTCTTCTATGCTATTTCACAAGTGTAGTTACAACTTCCTTGACATGTCTCCACTTTGTTTGAAACATATCTCTATAGTCTAATCCTCCAGCAAATTATCAAGCTTCTCTTGAAGCTCAACATCAGCTGCATGTAGAAACAATTCAATTTTCTGGCTTGCAAGAGCTTGTTATTTTGCAAGATCCAACTGCGCAAATCAACTTTCAAATTCTCTTTAACAATTTTGTAGCCACAAGACCCTTATTGGGTTGTAAAACCCACTCTTGAAAAGTCTTGCACGTAGTCAAATTGGTATCTTCAATGTAAAATTCTTTCCTTAGTGTCTTCTTGAAAGCTACGTAGTCAGCATCTTGCATGTATAATTCAGTAATCCGCGCTTTCAATTCATGTAACACGTACAAAATACTGGCTCCATGCAAGTTGAGCCACCCCAAATAATTCCATCTTCTAAGCATAGGTATGTACATATGCATATACATTCCTACCATTGAATAATTTCATCTCACACTCAACTACTTGCAGAGCATTCATCACAAAACGTTATGTTTGAGCAGAAGCCTGCATCACCTGTTGTTGTTGTTGTACTTCCATAATCATATTCATATTTTGCACCAATTGTTGCAAAACATGACTAGAAATTGTGTTCAAAGGTTCTCCCATCTTATCTTTCCTTCTTCTCATGACCTTTCACGTCGAGTTCACCAGTGTCGGAGGGGTTTTTGTCGAAAGGTCGAATCCACTGGGGATCAGAGGTAGAAGGTAGTAGAGATAGGAGATGGAAGAGAAGAAAAAGAATAGACAAGAGGTAAACATGACAAAGACATAGCACAATGAATTGAATCAATATGTATTAATAGAACCTGAAATTCTTTGTTTGGCATTACTGAGAAGTAATCTCCAGGCATTAGATCTCCTGAAGCTCCTTCGTAGACCAAAACTGTGCATCAAAATAACAACTCCTTCTCCGTTGCTCGAAACCCAAATTTGATGGCTCCGTTGGTTTTGGAAGGGGATAAAACCCTAGGACACTTGATAAGGGATCTCACAGTTCACTCCTTCTTCTTCTTCCAGTTCAAAGTGCAATTTTCAACCTGTCAACAATGATTACGACGCGCGCGATTTTGCCAATCTGTCTTTTTTATGAAAAATCTAACTGGCCATTTACAATTTTCTCTAGCATCCGGTCTTTGAGAGATATCACAATGTTTAACATATGCAAAAGCTTATTGGAAAACCTTCAGCTACCAATAGCCAGCACGAAAAGTTTTCTAGGTGGTAAGTTTTCTAGAAAAATGGCCTCCACATGCTGAATCATGACATTTCTCTAGAATAAAGGGTACCTCATTAGGCACCACACAACAATGATAAATCTCATCTACACCTTTCATGTATTAAACACCTACTATTATTGAAAACAAAGTGTGTTGCTTAATATTTCTCTTCTAAGATTTAGAAAGAGTTTCCACCGAGTTGCCTATTGCTAGATAATGTGTAATGCATGCGTACCATGATGGAATAGACATTGCATCGATTTTGCATGAGTTCTCACAGTCACTAATATCAACCCATTCTTCCTTTGGCTCACCAAAATCTACTAGGCACTCTACAATACCCTGCAACTTACTTGGCTAGGTGATTAGGGCATTATAGCTTGTCTAGTAATAAGTGCAATCCCTCTGCCTTGGTGAAAAACATCGCCCTCTCATAAAGAATATAATGTCTAAACTTCTTAGTGGTGAATACCATAGCCAAGTAAACCTTCTTCAAATAGCTGTAACAAAGCTCTGAAATTCCCGACTTTTGGCTTGCGAATGCAATGGGATGATAAAGCTGTGCCTTCCAAATTTGGGATAGATAACAACTAATTCTATGCCTTGTCGCAGCTGTAAATACATAGAAAATCTCACCCCTTTTGGGAGCTTTCAAAACTTGTGCTTTGGATAATTCCATTTTAACATCTTTGAATGCCACTTTGCATACTTTTGTCTATTCACATGGATGTGAGATAAAAGATTTGTCAAGGGTAAGGAACATTCAACCAATGCATTTATGAATGGACAATAATATCCCACATATGAAACAAAACTATGAACTTCCGTAGGGCAAGTGGTTGGGCTTAAAGCCACAATAATAACCACCTTTTCAAGATCACTGGCAATACTAGTCCCACTCACAACATGACCCGATAGCAAATCATAAGGCACCCCAAATACACACTTCTGAGGATTCATCACTATACAATACTTGTGACATCACTCAAAGCATGCGCATAGAACAATCACTTGTCTATGACAAGTCATGGTAGCTGCCCTAAATCATCTATGAAAACCTAGCTCCTTAGGAAATAAATCCGAAAATGTCTTATCAACCATTCTTTTCCAAGACCCAACAACGTTACATAGGCCAAAAGCCATCACATGGTACACAAAAGTACCAAAAACTGTAATGAACATCATTTTTAACTTATCATCCTCAACAATGGCCATCTGGGTATAACTTGCAAAATAGTCCATGAAAGAGTATATCTCTCACGCTACTAGCTAATCTAAAATCTAATCAATAAAGGGTAGGGGATAATAATCCTTCATTTTTTGCTTGTTCAATTTCTTAAAATTGACATTTACACAGATTTGGTTGTTCTTTTTCTTCCTTATTACTATCAATGAACACCATTCCATATGTTCAATGGAGAAGATCAAAGCATCCTTCCTTAAATGCATCAATTCCTCAAAAAGAGGCTCTCTCAACTCAAAATGCTTCTGTCTAACCTTCGATCTCATTGGCTTACTGCCTTCTTTCAATGGGATTGTATGCACGGTAAGAGAGGGTGGGATTCCCTTTAGCTCATCATAACTCCATGCAAATATATCCCAAAACTCTTGTAGGAGTGCTACATAATCTACATGCTCATCATCAGATAATATAGTGCCAAGTTTAATGGGGGTGGGGATCATTGGGAGTCCCAAAATCTAGCTCTGTCACATCAACATCATGAATCCTATCCTTTGCCTCTATTGGCTCATCTAGACATACTTAATACCTCCTTAGTGGTATAACCCTCCTCAAAATCATTGGAACTTGAGGTTCCAACAATTGAAGTTCTCTTGAGTGCCTCCCATTCTGTAGTGGGAGGTAATGCCCTTATTTCAATGCATGCTTAGGGTATGTATCTAGAATTATTCTCTTTAAACCATGCCCAAAAATCAATCGACTAGTTGGGATATCCATCAAACAATCAAAATGTATTATCCACGGATGTCCAAGCAACAATTGATAGCTTGGCCTTCTAGCAATTTGGATGACATGGAAGTCAAGGACAACCTCAATATTAGTGACCATCACATGGACTTGCATTACCATTCCTTGTGGTTATCTTAAACTATCATCAACCATTTTTAAAACTGTCTTGACATCATTTTGGATTGCTAGACCTAGCCTCTCCAACAAATCCATACTCATAATGTTTACAGACCACCACTGGATTGTCTATCAAGATTCCATCAATATAAGACTACACCCTAGGGCAGTGCTTCTCTACATGATCTCATTGTTCTTCACTATCCAATTGATGGACACCAAAAGGTTCAATGACATAACCCGTTGATTCACTATCCACTCAATGAACACCAAAAGGTTTGATGACATAACCCATTCATAGGATTTTCTTGAACTCCTTATGAATGTTTGTTGAAAATTGAATCAGTTGTAGTAGACTCACATCCGATTTAACTTCACAAAGCATGTTTGCTAGTTCAAACTCATGGAATTTTGCTACTACTCTCTTCTCTTTCCACACCAGCTGCTCTTTTGGCTTCTTAATGATCTTGATGTTCTCTTTTTCTTTCAATTTTCATTTTCTTTTAACCATAGGCTCCTCTAAAATAACATCATCTTTTAGAGGACCCGAATGGGCGTCCAACATCTTATTATCACCTGTACTAGGTTTAGGGTTAACTTTGCTTGTGCTAGGGTCATTCTTTCTAAGAGTCTTTCAGTTTCCGACCTCTAGTTACTACCCTAACATTATTAGGAGATAAACTCTCACTGATTGGAAAAGTTTCACAAAGTTTCAACTAGACTTATCCCACTAGGTATTTCCTTGAGTGTGGCTTTACCCTTTTGCAAAATTTGCTTAGGGGCCTCTCTTTTGGCTTTCTTGTTATTTGCAGGATGGTTCATAAGCCTATGGTTGTTGACTACCTTGCTGGAGAGAACTAACCCCACTCCAATAGGTAGTGGCTAAGTGACCATACTTCCTACATATATCACATTTGACATTAGGATAATTATGAGGAAAATGTTTCCTACCACACCACTTACAACTGAATCGTGATGGGCCCCCATCATCAGACTTTCTAGTACTCATCAGATTTTGTTGCGCTTTAAGAAATTATCAATGCTCATATCCATATAATGTTTCATCATATCCTTTACTTCCTTTACAATATTTGACACAGAGAATTTATAACTAGTGGTGTCACAAGTAACCCTCTCACAAGTCACCCTCTCACTAGGTTGCACAACTTGCAAAGGGGTTGCTACTTGCACGGATCCTTGGTTTACAAAAGGAGCTCTTTGTCTCTCAGTTGGCTTAATGATATTTGGAGGAGTTGGTAACAAATGCACATTCTACATCATGCTTTCTCTACCATTCAGGTTGGTAATAAGAAGTGTTGATCACACATTGATCTCCACTAACTCATCCCAAATTATTTCCAGGACTAAGGATTGAATTTAAATTTGCCCTAGTGGGACTCTATTTCCTTTGCTTAGGTTATAGCATTATTTATATACACTAGAGGAAAAATACTCAACTACACTTGGATATTAAATTCCAATCCATGCAAGAAGTATTGTAATTGGGCAGCAGATGGTGGAATAGCAATTGAGTCTTGCAACTTGTGAAAGACCTCTTTCATCTTCTTGGCATATGTTAGAGAATTTTCATGGGGCTCTTGACATGTCACATTTAGCACATGTAGCCAATAATGACCACCTCTTTGAAGGCCAAACTCTATTTGAAAGGTTGCAAAGAATAGATCGATCATGGTTATGGTACATGTTTCTAAGCCATGATAACACATTGCAGCCCTCCCTTTTAGAGTCATATTAAAGAACATTAGATGTCCCTCATCTTGAATTTGATAGTTAATTATGAGTTTTTGAAACTCACTAATATGAAGCTCCTAATCCTCCTCCTCTAATCCATTAAACATGGATAAAGGGTACCCTAAATCTAGCAAATTTGACATTCTTGTAGGAATGGCAATAGGTTGCACCATAACAATGATCGGATTTGCTGTAGGAGTTTGGGATGATACAACTACAAATCCACTTAAAGTGAGTAAACTTATTGGGAGAAGGAGATCACTAGACCTTCCTCCTCCTCCTAATGATTTATTTGTGACAGTAGGGTCAATAAGACCTCTCTCGTATAGGGGTATCAGGCTGCTATATTGACGGGAATACCTCCTAGCAATTTTAGCTTGCCGTCTAGCCCTTTTAGCTTGTTCTTGCTTTTGAATCTCGACTTAATGTTGTTTATAAAAAAATAATGGGTCAATCTTAGCTCTTTGGCATAAACTAACTAATTAGTCCCTTAATTAACCAATATTCAAAATTTTCCAATTATTAGCAGCTCAAAAAATGCATCACATGTCAGGACAAAAAATGGGTATGTCGACACTGGCCTTACGGCTATAGCCAGGCCTCCTAAGATCACCTAAACAACCCCACGACCTCGTGGCCAAGAGCATATAAACATAATGAATTTATTTAACCAAAAAATTATTTGTAGATACTATTTATAAAGCATAGTCCAATGTGTTGCCCTTCCTAACTCCAAGAAATTGGAGTACCCAAATTTAATGGTTTCTAGCATCTCGTATTACATACATATGGAGTACCCCCCAGGTGATTGATGTGGCCCCACCACTACTACAGCTCTCCCACACCCCCCGAATTAGCCCAAGGATATGCCATTTTTACATAAAGCACATATGCAACATAGTCCACTCTTTTAATATTCGTTCTAGGAGATAATTCAATCCTTACCAATTTAGGCCCCAAAGAAAATGATTATCTAAACCTATGGCTTAGGGAACCTCTCAGTCAACATGGGTCAAATGCTATGAATCAATAATATAGTTCTCTTTCTAGCATGTATCAAAATGAGGATGCAAAGTGAATGCCATGAAGTGCACAAACAAGTAAACGTATAGATCAAACAACACATGGATCGTGTACAAATGATTCCTTTCATGATTTCACCCTAAAGTGATGTGTCATTGTGCTAAGGCAACACCGAGGTAATTCGTGCTATTTCCCTTCTATAAAACCTTAAAACAAAGGAATCCTATATGTCAAGATATGCATAAAATCAATATTCAACATGATATTCATCTTTATATAACCCTGTTCCCTATTGTTTATGATTTTGCATTCGTCGTTGGTAGGTATAAAGAGTAAACTTTTATGTGTTTTTCATATATAAAAAGTGACAAATACACATTAACATATAGAAATGGGATAAACTGAGGCTATGCCCTAGCCCCACCATACATTCATGGATATATTCATAATTTTATGTAAAATTTTCATGTATAAAACCTATTTTTCTTGATTTTTCTTATTATTTATTATTAGTTTTTCTAATTTTCAGGCATATAGGACTTTTGTGAGCCAAGAGCTAGCATTAGATCTCATATGACTCCATATGAACACCAAAAGAACCATAAAACCCTCAAATTTTTCAAAATCTTGCAATTCTCGCATGTAGGTTTTCTTGATTTCCAGTTTAATTATGCAAACAACAAGAACCAATTGAGAATTCTATTTTTTCAAGCACTAGAAATCATATTTGATCATTTGAGACCATTTCCTGTAATATGGGTGAAAGATAAAAATGACAAAATCGAGCAGTTATACGTTTAATATAATATGAATCCACACACATTTCAAAGTCGGGAAGCTGCTGACACTTTTCCATGGCCATTGACACATCCCCAACCTTGGATTTATGCTCCATAACACATGAGCATCATCATATGTACAAAATAGATCACTTCAACCCATCCCTCTCTCGCATAGATTGAGCCATGGAAACAAGGTGCAGAGAGGAGAGAGAAAGACTAGATCAACATCTTTTTATTCATTCCACCATTTTGTGTGTGGTTTGTAGTGATGTGAAGAAAATAAATCATTCATCTCAACCCCCGAAGCATTCCTCTCCATTCCCGCAACCATACAATTCAAGAATCAATGGATTTGAGGGGGTGCAAAGAAATTAGCTCTTCCTCCCTTCATCTCAACCCCTAGAGCATTCCTCTCCATTCCCCCAATCATAGAATTCAAGAATCAATGGATTTGAGGGGGTGCAAAGAAATTAGCTCTCCCCCCTTTCACACTAAAAGATTGTGCTTTAGGATCTTCTAATTAATCCTTAACTTTAATGATTAAAATAACTAGTTTATTTTTTCCATATTCATACTTTCTAGAAGTGGTTCCAGCCTAGACAGAAGGCCAAACGAGTTGCTTGGAATCGTGATCTGATTGGAAAATTGGCTTCATATGGCATTGAAATCTATCAACCTAGCCTTTGTCACACACTTTTTGGCTCTCAGATCTAGTAGTCGCTTCATAACACCAAACCTTGTGAGGATTAAATGGGGGGTCAAGTGGATTCCGATTGATGAATGGACAATTGCATTGGGTTTCTGGCATCGAAATACATCTAGGAAAACTCCAACTCTTTGATCTGCAATCATTTCATTTTCCATAAAAATGTGCTATTTTATGCCTCCCAAGGTCTTTTTGCGCTTCAAATCAGCTTTAAAAATCCGCTCTCAATGAGGCCCACTAAGCATATGAGTGCTGGTATGGTTATTAAAGACCCTCGACATAGAGTCTTGATCAAAATGAGAGTTTATATTAGGCATCACTTTTACTAATAACATGGCAAAATAGAAGGCTTTAACCATCGGGATGAATATAGCCCTATGTGGTGGTATCTACCATTTATTGCTAAAAGGTGACCTATAGTTAGTGATCAACAAATTGAATGGGACTTATAGTGTAAGGGATCCCATTCTGTAGATGTATTATCATGCAACCTTGGATATACTTGCGACTTTTGAGATAGTGACTTGTCTGTTGGTTTCTCGTTGGTGGAATTGCTTTGCGAATTCATTGGCAAATTATGCATTTGTTGGGGATGTATTTCTCAACTACGGTGATGACGGGTTGTTAGAATTGCTCAATCTTATTAGCCCAGAACTACTATGGGGACTGCTTGTTTGCTGACATGTCTTGTTATTGTTTCCAATGGTTAGTATGGGTGATGATTCAGGTAGCAATTGACTATCTTCCTATTCTTTCATGGATGCATATGCATATTCAATGAAATATTCGTAGGACACCTCTTGTCATTTACGCAAGGAACACTATATTTCGTATTTAGAAATTCTCATATAGTTTGGGAATTTCCAATATAGTTAATATTTGGCCACATGATCAAATCTTGTCCCCTTAGTTAAAAGTGGAGTCTACATTTTTATATAGGTTGTCTTTCCAAGTCTAACTTTGAAGCATGGGTTAAGATTTAGCCACATGGTCAAATCTTTACCCTTTATTTGAAAGTGGGACTTGGGAGATTCCTTAATTCTCCAATATAGTGTTAGGGGACCTAACTAATAATATGATGCATCTATTGTAGGGCCTAAGCAGTCCATCCCTTGCTCTAGTGCTATGTTTTAGTATGATTTATATGGGGATCAAGAGTTTGTTTTGTCAGCTCTTGTAAGATGTTGAATGGTATGTTGTATGGGTCGATTTCATAAGGCCAAGAGGGCCATGTATTTTTTTGGTGTGGGTTGGCACATTTCAAAGCACAACCTAAGATGATGAAGGCGCTCTTCCTTCTTCCCAAAGACAATAAAATCTTCTAAAACTACTTGCATAAAGAAACTTAAAAAAGGATGAGAAGTGTGTTGCATAGCTCCTCAAAACTCTACAGTATCGTTCGTCAGACCAAAATTCATAACTATATTAACAAAAGTACCCCATTCAATTATAAAAGCTATTTTATCTATATCGTCAAGATGGATGCAAATTCAATTCTATTGTGAAAACCCATCAATAAAGCTATGTCAAGAATTATGTGTGTGTTGGGGGGGAGGGGACTTGCTTGAGTTACTATGCCAAACACATGCCATAATATACACAAGAGGAAGCTCACTCAAGAACATAAGAAGATAGATAGATGCCAAAATGTTTTTTAACTGGGTTTTTATCTTCTTCTTCCACACACAATACAATGTACACAAAGTACGGATAAAATACAACATAAAGAAATGTGGCCTACTAAGTTAAATAATGCATAATTGACTATACTAATTGATTGGTACTATAACTATGCTAGCTGTAAGTGGGTGCAACAAGCTAAATATAATAAGTGATAAGTCAGTGGCCATGTGAGGATCATAATAACTATGCTAGCTATAGATAGGTGCAACAAACCAAATATAATAAGTGATAAGTTAGTGGCCATGTGAGGATCATAATAACCATGGACGTGCTAAGTGTAGACATGCGGACCCATCTAGCTAGGTGACCCATCACATCAATCTCAACACATATTAAGCTTTCCATCTCAATATTCCCCCTCAAGATCTAATATATCTCTACAATTCCAAGTAAGCTTTGAAATTTTCAAAGCTTCTCTACACCCCCAATGCCTTTGTAAAAAGTGAAATATGTGATCATGTGTGCTCATATATATCAAAGTCAATCTCTTCTACAAGTACCTTCTCTCTCATAAAGTGGTAATGCACCTCAATGTGTTTTGTCCTAGCATGGAATATTAGGTTCCTAGCTAGCTATATGTTGCTCATGTTATCACAATGAATAATAATTAAACCATCTTTTAGCATAGCCAAATCACCCAATAACTTTTGCAACCGTACCACCTCACATGCTGCCATAGCAACAGCTTTGTACTCAGCCTCTCTACTCAACAAAGAAACTATATGTTGTTTTTTACTGCTCCATGTAACTGTTGCACTATCAAGGAAAAACATGGATTTGCTAGTAGATCTTTTGTTCGGCAACCCAATTTGCATCTGTGTATCTAAACACCTATACATCCTCATCTACCTCATAAAAAAATCCATAATGCAATGTGGAATTCAATAAGTCAATATGCATCTAACTACATCCAAATGAGGCTTTTTAGGCATATGCATAAACTTAATGACAAGTCCAACAACGTAACTCAAGTTTGGCCTTGTAATAGTCATGTAAATTAGACTCCCCAATATTCTCTTGAATATAGTAGGATTTTTTATCTTATTCCCAATATCAATACAACTTCACATTTTACTCCAATGGCACTAAAGGAGGCTTACATGTTGTCATACCATACTTCGATAACACATCCAATCCATAATGCCTTTGGGACTGATGCTAGGAGGCATATTCCACGGTGGATTCGTGAGGTTTTACGGTGGATTCCGTAAACTTAGATGACCGGGGCTCATACACAAAGAGGATTATTTGTGCGAGAAGTTGATGGGGACGCCTGTCCTTTTCGGGCGTTTCATTAATTTAGTGTGTACATGGCTGATTCCATAGCGGGTGATTCCGCAAAATGCATATTAAATTAATAAACGTTTATGAGTTTAGAGTGCGCACTCGTAATAAATTAAGGTTAGGATTTATTTCTAACCAGTTGATTTATTTATGTAGCTAAAGACTGCTAGGTATTCACTTTTGTCGGTTTAATTGTATTATTTTACTAACGATTGTGAATGCTTCAGTTGATGTGTAGAGATAGCAGCAGTGGCGGAGGAAAGCATTGGAGTCTAGCGGGTATTCGACATTTGGACTATATTTTGATAGGCACCACGCCTATATTTTGTTATGTCTATTGAGACATTGATTATTGATTATTATTTTGTATGCGCTTATGCGCCCGGATATGTTATTTCTATTTGGACATTGAGATTGGGCGTGCCAGACTCTATGGGCACCGTCCATTAGCTTTATTTTCCTATTTTTGTAGAAAGCAAACTCAAAAGCTAAAAAGCTTGTCATATTTTTGTAATTGGGCTATTATTGAGCATGAAGATTGGAAATATACATTAAATACATGCTTTGTGAAGCGCTCACACAAGGCATGGGGGAGATTGAACCCAATTTGTCTCTTGCCTCTTGTCGTGCATGCTTTTACATTGTTTTTTGTGCAAAAAGGTAGAGTTCATTGTTCTTGGGGACCTTCAGGGATTCACTACGTGAGCTATCTGCGACCGATCTGCGCACCAGGGACAACCATATATCATCATCACGCCTAATCACCTCAATACCAAGAAAGTATTGTAGTTCACCCAAATCCTTCATTTCAAAGTTCGTCTTCAAAAGGTCATTAATTTCAGTCAACCCATTGCGATTTGTCACCTCTAATAATCAATTCATCCACATAGATGACTATGATGACTAAGCTTGCATCTCCCTTTCTCACATAAAGTGAGTGATCAACATCAAAAATATAAAATCCAATGTTGACAAGATACCCTCCGATCTAGTCAAACCATCCTCCAGGTGCTTGCTTATGCCCATAGAGTTCCTTCTTTAACTTGCATATATATGTGGAATGCTCTAAATCCTCATAACCTAATGATTGCTCCATATACACCTCTTCTTGCAATTCACCATGCAAGATGAAACTCTTGACATCCATTAGTCACAAAATCCAACCTTTGGCTACTATTAAAGTAATCACACATCTAATAGTTGCCATTCTTGCAACTGGGTTGAATGTCTCTTCATAATTTATGCCATATGTTTGACCATATCCTTTTTTACCATAGTCTTTTGCAACCAGCCTAGCCATGTACTTGTTAACAGAATCATTTTCATTATACTTGATTTTGTAAATCTAGTTATAACTAATAGCTTTCTTGCCCTTAGGTAATGATATTAGATCCCAAGTCTTATTGGCTTCTAATGCAACCATCTTCTCATCCATTGTTTCATCCCAACGAGCATGACCAATAACATTCTCAAAGCAAGTGTGCTCAACACCCTCAACCACCTTTACCATGTAAGCATAATGATGAGTTGCATTATGTTTATAACCAATTATTTTAACAAGGTATCTAACCCTGCTAGATCTATGTATCACTATATCACTTAGTGGAGTCTTTACATTACTGTGTGCTCTCTCTACACCTAGTGTCCTAATTGAAGTAATAATATGTGCTCTCTCTATACCTAGTGTCTTAATTGAAGGAATACCAAGATCATCATCCAAACTCTCTAAACCACTAGAATCTCTATTAAATCCCAAATGACTAGTAGATATATCATTACCATTTGACACTTTCTTCTTTTCTTTGTCTTTACCTACAACACTAGTAAATGCACATGAAGATGTGGGATTACTCCTTAGTCTCCCAAACCAAGGATAATTATAGGTGTAGTGCAAGAGGGTGTTTCTAGTCCACCAAGGCTCTATGATTCTTACTTTTCTTTTTGTATATAACTATCATCATCCAATGGATCACCACTAGATGCATACCAAGTGCTCATCTCATAAAAAATCATATCCTTGTCACTCTAAACTCAATTGTAATAGGGTAATAACAATAATATCATTTTTGCTCTAAAGAGTATCCAACAAAAATACATTTTTCAACCTTTGGATCAAGCTTCTTTTGTAGCTCAACTGGCACATGAAGATTTGCAATACATCCAAACACTTTCAAGTGTAACACATCGGGTGTCTTGCTTGTAAAGCATTTTGGCATATTCTTGTTAGCTACCATCAATACCTGTGCAACTTTTGCAACATGTCTACTTTTGTTTTCTACAACCCCATTGTCTTGTGGGGTATACTTGCAAGTAAAATATCTCTTTATCCCATGAGACTTGAAAATTTCACTAAACTCATTAGAGAGGTACTCTCCCCCTCTATCTGATCTCAAGCACTTAACTTTCAAGTTTTTTTCTGTTTCAACAACAACCTTGAACGTTTTGAAGTAATCAAATAAATCACTCTTTTCCTTCATGAAATATACCTATAGCTTTCTTAAACAATCATCAATACACTTGACAAAGTATTTGCTACCACCAAGAAATATGTTCTGTGTATGCCCTTGAGCATCTATATGCAGAACATCAAGTATATTTCTACTCATATCTCTGTCATGAAAAAATGGTTGTCTTGCCTACTTACCAAACTAACATGCTTCAAACACTCTACAAAATTTTGCAAGTCTAAAATTAGGTGACCTTGTAACCAATCCTTTGGATTGCATTAGTTTCAACCTTTGCACATTTGCATATCTAACATATTTATACCATATTTCAATATCTACAACTACTCCTTTTCCTTTAGCATACATAGCACCATTCATAGCATGAATTTGAGCATCCAAAGTGAATACGCAGCCAACTCTACATCTCTAATCATTTGCAAAAATGAGCATATATTTGTTATGTAGGATTTGCATCTCTCCAAACCATTCAATATGCTACATAACAAATATATGCTCATTTTTGTTTTCATTCTGTCATGAAGATGATGCATAGTTTCATTGCTATAATTTACTACTACATATCATTTTTAGTATAATAATGAGATGAAATATAACATGTTTCGCCACAATAATGACAAACAATACCATAATTACCAAAATCTCTGTTCTGCCATCTACCTCTTCCTTCAAAGCTCTCTCTATATCTAAGGTTTCCATGGCATCCTAAAACATGCATTTCATCAAATTGATGATTTAACCTATTTTTCTAGTTATCAATAGCCTATCCCTTTCCATAGCCTCTTGAAGAGGATCTACCATATCCACTTCTTGAACTTGAGTAAAATGCTTGGACCTATTCACCACTTCTTTCAGATGATTTTCTCTATATATTGATCTCTTTCATGATCATGAGAGAGACAAACTCATTAAAATTTAGAAATGACTTCCCTACGTATGCAAAAGTAATAAATGATTTCTAGGATTTCTCATTATTAAGGCCACCCAAAATAGATAAAACCAAATTATCATCATCACACATTGCATCAATCGTTGCCAAAGCATCTGCAATGCTTTCACATTCAAAACATACTCATTGACATGCATTTTCCCTTTCTTCGAAGTATTCAACTCTTGCTTGAGTTGAATCTTTCGTATCTTTGTATCAATTGAAAATATGTTCTCAAAATTTGTCCAAGCTACATGTTACTTTTTTGTATTTCTAATATGCCTCAACCTAGTATTATCAATGACTATAGATAGTCAATATTTCACCTTTTTGTCATTTGCATTCCATTCTTTCCATGCCTTCTACAGTCATAGGGTTACTCAACTTTGGAACCTTTTCTTCACTTGAAACAAACTCATAAAGGCCTTTTCCAATGAGTAAGTCTGTCACAAAAGACTTTCATGATGGATAATCATTCTTGTGCAGCCTCTCAATGATGGAGTTTCCACTATTCTCTACTATTATCACAAAGTTGATACAAAATAACAAGCAAGTCTTTTGCAATCTTTCACAACAAGTGTATAGTAATATGCTAAGCAACCTTTTGTTGAGATTGTAAGCATGTGAACTCTCCTTATGTTGGAAGAGATAAGGGTAGCTGAGTTTGAATGGTCTTGGGAGGAAGGGGAAACCCTAACCCTAGCTAGCTAGGGCTATATAAATAACCGATGGGTCTATATCAACTGATGAGTGAGAGTGATCCAAGTTGTACTTTCATGAGCAATTGAATAAGCAAGACTTGTTCTTGTACTTGTGATCTCTTCTCTCCCTCTTGTGCACACATCAATCTTTACTTCCACTCTGATTTTCCACATGGCATCAGAGCCAACTCTGATCCTTCAACTTCCCTCAACCTCTTTACATACCTAAGTGCACAAGAAGTACTTTTGCCCTCTCATTAAACTTCTTTTCCACCATAGCCAGCTAGAACCACCTCTGTTGGAGGACTTGGGGAGAGAAAATGAGAGCATTTTATCTCCTAATTTGTTCTAGAGATCTCCTCCCTAGCTTAGGCTGCTTCTGCATGGCACATTAAACATCGGGGTTAGGCGATGTGGAGGGTAGCATTGCTCAGTTTCCATAAATCGGTGCAATTTTGGTAGCGTGAAGTTCTAGAGCATGGTGTGATCTACAGGAGATGCAATCTTCCCGGCTATCATAGGGCTAATGTAGCAGCTATAGTGGACCTTCTTGACCTAAGAGGATTTGCACTAATTCCTCTTCTAGTGGCTGTTGTGACCAAAACCCTAGATGTGGGTTTTTTAGCAGCCATAGCCAAGAAGCTTCAAGCTTCTTATTTTTCACTTTTTTTAGTTTGAGAATCATTAACAATTATTTTAATCACTGAAACACATGCTGTAAAGTGTATTCCTAATTTTTTAATAGCTTCAACACTCGTAGGACATCATAAGCTCACCGAGAAGCCTGCTCTCAACACTGGTAATGAGTCAAGTATCTCACCAAGCTTGACAAGGTAAATACCTAAACATCTCAATCTTGAGATGAGTGCTTTTAAGCACTGAAAAGGCATTTAGTGATATTAGTGCTAGTGCCTTATGTCAAAACATGAATATTGATGTGATTGAGATCTCCATGGACTCTTTACCAAGTGTTGAAGTCATTAATCAACCTTGCTCAACCAAATGTCTGTACACTAAACCACAAGGTGGGGAGGAGCCAAAAGTCATTGATCAACCTTGCTCAACCAAATGTTCGTACACTAAACCACAAGGTGGGGAGGATCTAGAAGTCCAATCAAAGTTCACCTCATTGAAACCTAGGAAAACAATAAAAATTAAATCAAGGGTTGCCCAAAGGAAAGGACAGCCAAAATCTTACTTTGAAATATTATATATGTATGATTTCCAACCTTTTTCATCCTTACAGTTTTAAAGTTGGTTATCATTTGTAGGGCTATCAATTATGTTATTTGGTTTGCACTTGGCCACCTGTAAAGGACTAGACACTGCCATTGCCTAAGGCAATAGGTAAGACCTTCCTATTATGGCAATGGCTTATGCAGATGTAAGGCCTCAAATCCGCAAGTTTAATGGAAAATATTTCCATCCCTGGCAAGTCCTAGTGAAATATAAAATGATGGAATGGGGCTACTGTCCCTTTATAAAAGGGACCAAGGTTATTGATCCTTTAAATCCCCTTGATGTAGAAGATGATGAAAGAGCTTAGACCATCATCATGCTTCATTTGGATGAATCCCTAATTCATCATATTGACCAACTCTCCACTACCAAGGACAAATTGGATGAGCTTGAAAGACTGTATGGTGCTACAAGGAAGAACTCCAAGATTTTCCTAAAGATTTAGTTTTTTAGCTTGAAGTATAAACAAGGAGAAGACCTAAGTAAGTTTATTTCACATATGATGGGGCTCATGGCATAGCTGGCCTTTATTCAAGCACCTATTCATGATGAAGATGCCATTGCCATCCTTCTGAAAGTTGTAAAAAAGGCATTTTCAACCCTTGTTACTACCCTTACCGATACCCCTAATCCAACTTTGTCAAGTACCATCCAGTCATGTCTGGATGAAGAGAAGACAAACCATAATGAAGACACTTTAGGATCTAGTTTCCATGAGCAAGTGTTAGTCTATACAGTTTCTACAAAGTGCTCTTTCTGTCATAAAAAAGGGCATATTGTAAGTAATTGCTGGAAGAAGTATCCAAAAAAAATTAAGTGCAATAAATGTAAAAAGACTGGGCATATCACCAGTAAGTGTCCTAGTGTTCTAGAACCACCTAAGGAATTGGTATTTATATATTCCAAGCTAAAATATTTACAAATTCCTTGTCAAAATTGAGTAGCTTTTTCTTAAACTCGAGATCCACAAAGATACTGACCTTAATAGGCTTCATAACTTCAAGAAAGCCTAAATCTACTTGCTCCACTTCATCCTTTGTTACACAAGTTGAATGCTACATTGCATGCTCAAATTTTCATCTACTTCAATAATTTCCTTCTCAACCATTTCTTTCTTTTTCACAATATCCTACAATATGTCCTTAGATTGCACTAGATGCTTCTATCTCCATACTCAAGACTTTGTAGTTTAGAAACAAACTCTTAAATACTTGACATAAGAGGTGAATCTTGCACTTTTGCCAAGAAAAATACTCATGGACAATATTTTCAACATCAATTTCAAAGACAAGAACCACTATAGGATTAGAATGAAGAAACAAATCCTCCTTATCATCCTCTAGTTTAGGGGCTAAATAATAGCTTGCGCCATAATGGCTCAACACCTAGATTTTATCAATATTATTTCCAAAGTACATAATTTATTTTCACTACATAAAATAGAATCATAGCAACATATTTGTACATAATTCAAAGGATTTTTTGTGTGTATACCTTGTTAGTGGTTCTCTGTATCTCTAGTTTCAAACACAAGCAAAAACAACCTTGTTTGAAGGCAAAATTTCAACTTTCTTGTGTGAAGGAGTGACAAATTCCTCACACAATGATATATTACTTGAAGAATGATGATACATTGCACATGGTTAAGCTTTCCTTTCTTCTTGTATAATAGAAAATTACTCTATTATTTTATCTAGCTGGAAGTTTTAGGAATTGCAGAAACCATTAGCAAATCAATGTCATCAAGGGTTTCATAAAATTGCACGAGGAGAAGCATAAAGATTTTCAATACTAGATGAAAATAGAGACATAGTGTTTACATAGATATTTCAAAATGTAAGCATCATTGTAGGAATACCCTTTATATAACAAACTCTGGCTAAATCTAGTGAGAAAGAGGAAGTACTATCTTTTGCCTGCTTGTAGGAAGCCTATGGAGGATTGACAAGAGATCCTTTAGGTTTAATTTTCAATTTTGAAATATAAAATTTCAATATGATGAATTGCAATGGGTGAATCAAAGGAGAAGAAAAAATAGTGCAAAGTTTGCTTTGATTTTGGACATACTTCAAAGTATTGTTCTCACGTTCATGGGTCTTGTGGAGAAGGATAATGTTACAAGTATTTTTGCATGTTTGATTTATATAATGAGTTTGTTGGTATCTACAAGATATTTTCATCACGTAGCAAAGTTTGAAGATGGATAAAGCATGGGAGAAGTTGGATTCTTTTGAGGATGTTCTTCATGATGCTTATGAATGACATGATGATAATGAAGGCAAGAAAGTTCAAGTGTTAAGAATATTGGGAGATTGCTTATAGCAATTGAAAAGCTTTAGGAAAGATATGAAGATGTTTTGGATTCCGATTCAAATTTTTATTCTAGTTAAAGTGATAATGATGATGATTGGTGCTCTTTACCCATGGTCTTGCGAAAGATTGAGATAAAGAAAGCCAGAGAGGACAAGATCTAAAGAAGCTAAGAATCCTTGAGTGCCGGCCCAAACCCAATAGACCAACTTGCCAAAGGGAGAGTGGATCATCACACACTTTACATCAATAATCTCAAGATACTTTTCATATTTTGGTATGTTTCAAACTATCATAATCAATATCCAATCAACTTTAATCAAGAAGGAAACAAGCCAATAGTTATGAACAATGAAAATGATCTAATTAGTAATAAAAAAGTTCAATTATATATTCAAGAAGATGATGCTATTACATATGATAAGTTTGAGGATTATGATTTTTGTAATGAGGATATCATTGTGGATGAGTTTCTTGGTTCTCTTATGATATTAAGGAAAATAATGCAGTACAACTACTAAGTTGGATTTCAATGAAGGAACTTTGTAAGAACTTGAAGAAGTGCCACTGCTTGTAGTGCAAAATGCACCATCTTTGGATGTATTTATTCATGATACCAATGTTTCCAATATGCAAGATAATATTTCAGGTTGATGCATTGCTCGATTTGAAGAACAAGTCAATGTTCTACTACTATGATAATTGTGGTAATGCAAGATTAGCATTGTAATACATTTGCAGGAAGAGCAAGATTGTAAGATTGGCACTAAATTTTCTTTCCAAGATTTTGTTGAAAATGAAAAATTGTATAATGCAATTAGTTTGTACAGTTTTTCTAAAGTTCCACATGAGGTACACGCTATGATTCAATCTCCAACTCAGATGATTCATTGGTTTTCTGTTGAGCTTGAAAAGGAGAGAAATGCAACCAATGTTACCACAATTGAAGCTTTATCTATTATTAATCGGCTTCAAGAGGAGAAAGCATTACTACAATAGGAGGCTCTCAATTGAGAAATGCGATGGATTTCCAAGTTTCTCATTGTTTTGAAGTCATTAATGCTCTTGAGGAAGTTGTTCTGCAAAAGGATAATAAACTTATTGATTTGCATACACTGTTGGTATTTTCTCTTAATTCAAGTCAAGATGCTATTCTTGAGGATCTCTATGAATTGAATGATCAAGTTGTTGATGTTTCAATTCAAACTACTCTTTTTTAAGTTCTTGAAGGCTCTAATTAGTCTATCACTTAAGTTGGAGCATCTAGAAGTATGCAAGTATCTACACTGGATATCTATGAAGTTCATATTGCAGCAATAATGGTTGATTGGTTTTATAGGATCAAAGTGTTGATGTTGTATGAAGTGGATGCTTGTAGCAAGAGTATATTATAGTTTTCTAAATCGAGAAAGCTTCAGAATGATTTACAAGAATCTAAATTTCAACCATTTCCTACTATTGGCCTTTGAATTCTTGCAATGGTATCTTGACTTCCTACAATAGCAACAAAATTTCCTATAGTAGCAATTTTGCATTTTCCCTATACCTACAACAACAAGCTAAATTTCTATAGTACCTACTGCAGTAGCAACCAAACTACATACAGTAGCAACCAACATTTCTATTATTCCTATAGCATCAATCATTATTCATACTGTTCTTACAACAACAATCTATATTCTTGCAACTCTTACAATATCAATAAGTGATACATCAAGCTAATAAATAGCAACTACATAAGAAGTTTAAAGATCAAAAACCTCAAGAGTCCGACAATCAGCAAATACATATTATGCTTGTTTGGATTGATGCCCAAAAAGATTATTTAAATGATCTGATGTAGACTAAAGTCATGGTGGATTATGATGTAGATCATAAAGTGATTGATGTTTACCATTGGAGTGATAATCTACTTATTCATTGGTTATGTCTTTCTATCTTCATTATCTATGATATATTATGAATATCAGTATATATGATGAGTTCTTAGCCCTATCATATTTCATTGAAATGGTTGTACTATAGAACTAATGCTCATTACCTGTCAGTAATATGCAGATACTTTCATTCTAGCTATAATGCAAGGAGACATTGCTAAACTTGCAATAAATGGATTTAGGCTTTGAATACTAATTTAAGTAGATTATAATGAGCCACAGAAGGATTCATAGGTTCAACAAGTAGTTGGAATCAATTCATGTAGGTCACTACTGTAGTGCTTGAAGTAGTAGTAGTGCGAAATTCTATGGACATTATGGTCATTTGTCAGTTTTGCGGGATAAATAGTTCTCAAACTTTGATAATATCTCATTGCACTTATGTTAGTGATATTTTAGTGTTGGCAATAGTATTTATTTGTCTTAAATGGGAAAAATAGATGCCATTTCTATTACAAGAAACTAAAATCTTGATGAAGGCAATTGCAACCTTACTGTAAGAGACCATAACACCGCTACAAGAAATAGGGTTACTCCAGCAAGAAATAAGCTTATTGTAGCTACTGCATGTAGCAGGCTCACCACTGTAAGTGACAGTTAACCTAATACATGAAAGTGGTGAATTGATGTAGGAAAGTAACTGTTTAGAACAAGTATCCATTAATACCATGCAACAAAGTCAAAGATATTGGTAAAGAGATTCATATGTACTGGATTTGGATATAGATCATGACAGATTAGTGTTTATGAAAATTCTTGTTACCATGATGAAGAATGTTTTAGTCAAAGTTATGTATGATTAGTGGATTGTTATTGTAGAGAGAATGTCTCATGGTTTGAATCCTCAAAACAAAGATGAAAATCAATTGTCTGAAGTTCATGTTATAAGATCTCATATTAGTGGAGTTTTGCAGGATATAAATCAACAAGATAAGATAACTTACACCAGAAAAAATTGAGCAAATGGAAGTTGTACCTTTCACATCACATGACCATAATGTATAATAACAATTTCATATGATGTGTACTTGTGAGTCTCATGATGCTCATGAGTAACCTAGCTCATGAGATGTTTTGGCAGCCCACTCAGATTTTGTATATCCATCATACTATGACATGTATGCCTTTATTTTGTCTTGACTATCTTTTGAGTGAATTATGCAACTACATTAAGGACTATAAGTATCCTACTAGAGAGGCTCTACTTATCGTTTCTCTTTGTGGCTTACTTCATGGTGCAAGGCTGTGAGTATGACATAATTCTTCTCACTAGACATGTCACTTCTTGATAAGGAATTTGACATCATGATTCATGTAAGGGTTTGAGTCATGGTTATACTAGCCATCCACCAGGCTGTGCCAAGTGTTAGCTATGGCTTTATACTTTATGAATTATGTTTTACCTTGGCATGATGAGTACCTTAGTCATAGTAGTTCTATGTGTAAAGTAATCTTAAAATGCCACAGGAAGTTGTATGCCTCATGAAGTGCAATTTGTAGGCAATTGAAAAATGTGACCTAAAGAGGTATTGTGTATCTTTCTTATGTATGGATCATCATTCTTGATCATGACCAATTGTATGCTAGAGCTTCTTGATTATCAATACAATATGATAGTGGGCGCCATGATCCATATCTCTATTTTTTTCTTATTTCCAGCATATACTCTAATTTTATCTTTGATTTGCCATTATGAGTATTGTAAGTGTAGATCTATGTCTCTATGCCATTATTTTCTAGTTTCTTACTAGTTGCTTGATGATGTATTAGGTATTTTTTGCATTGCCTGCCTGATGTAGTTTACTCTATTCTTGTATGGGCAGTTCGGTCCTATTATGCATTTGGCATAGATTTGGGATTGAAACACTTGCTAGAGAGGTATGATTTGAGAGCAAATTTCATTAGATGATCCCCCACATAAATGAATGCCCAAAGTTGATATGAGTGGAAGATGGTTCACAAGGACATACTTCCAAGTAAAATGGGATGGTTGCTAGCTTTTTATAGTAGATGGTGGGCCACATATTCAAACATTATAGCGGATGAGATGGAGTATTTTAGCAACTTGCGAAGTGTTATTTTAGTAGATGATCGTAGCTTCTCCATGATCATATTCAATGTATAGTGGTTTAAACTAGTGTTAGAAGGAGTAAGGACAAGAGGGCTATTCGGATTCTTGGATGTAGATTTGAGAAAAGATGGAATGATTTGCACAACATGTTTGTGTTGTCGAGTCACTGTGAGTGAGTGCATGACCTTTTTTGAAAATTCTACCACAATGGTATGTTGTGCTTGCAACACATCAAATGGCTTTAGTATATGATGAAAACAATATCCTTAACATGGACATGAAGAGAATGCAAGTAGAGGGGTCACTGTTGTGAGGGGTGGAGGATGAGAAGGACTTGCAATGTGTGGAGGAGACAAGTATAGAAAACTAGGGAAAGAGACAAAAGTATAAGAATTCTTTGAGAGTGAAGTAGTCTCTTCTTTCTATGGGACTTATGCATAGACCTTTTGGTGTATGCTAAGCTATGATAAGAGTTTGTCATTGAGCTTTAGGATCAATCCTATTTGCATCCACCTATTATTGAATTTGTTGACTATTCACTTATGTTGGTAATTTATTATATGTTTTTTAACATACATACTTCTTTATAGATAGTTGACTATCTCACCTCAAATCACATACACAAATGGCACCCCCCAATCAACTCTATTGTGGCCCCTATGACTCTTCTACAACCTAAGGATTGATCTCAAGATAGGACATCTAGAACATGTAAACATTGTAACACACTCCTCTTTTAATATTTATCATTTTAGGAGACTTTTCATAACCTCATATAGCCTTTTCTCCAAGAATAAATGCGCTAACCTACAGCTATGGATCCTCTCTTCTACACCATGTGGGTCAATATGTTTTTCAAGCAATTGCTATGCATCCATGAGGTTTGTTCTAATACCATAATTTAATACTCTTTCCATGTAAGGTGAAATACTCTAAAGTGCATAAAAAAAGAAAAAATACATTGTGCTCCATTGTGCACAATCATATCATTTCATGCTTTTCACCATACATATTGCAGAAATGTCTAAAATAGCATGGAGAAAACTCATGCTACTATCCTTTTATACTAAAAGAACTCACTTATATGCACATGAAAAATATAAAAAATTAGTATATTTAATCTCAGTTTTTCCTTCTCACCACCCCCTATCAATAGATTTTGCAAGCATTGTCAAATTCTTAAGTATGTAGTGAAATGAGAAAAAACACATAGGAATGCATCTTAATGCACAATATGAGGCAACACTAAAGTAGTGAAATGAGAAAAACCACATAGGAATGCATCTTAATACACAATATGAGGCCACATTAAAGCAATCTCCATGTTGTGGAGCCCATAAAAACATTGCACAAATATATATTTATTATTCCACAATACTGAAATCCATCTAATCATTCAATTTCTCCCAAAATTCCAATTTTCATAAATTTGCTCAATTTTATTCATATGAATGTCTTTAAACATATTGTGAAACCCATACAAACATTACACAAATATATCTTTACTATTCCACAGTACTGGGATCAATATAATCATTTTGTTTCTCTTAAGTTTTTTTAAAAAATGATTTTTCTCAATCTTATTCATATGAATGTCTTTTAAAAACCAACTATTATTATAGAAAGTATATTGATCAAGCATTTAGAAAATATTTTTCTAAATTTTTTCTTAATAAGAATGCTTTATATGCAGAAATACCATTCCTTTTTTACCATTTTCAAATAAAATAATGTTTCTTGTAAAATTTTCCATAAAATCACTTTTTAAAATCATTCTGGAATCCATACAAACATTATACAAATATATATTTATTATTTCACAAAATTAGGATCCATCTAACCATTCGATTTCTCCATGTCATGGAACCCATACAAATGTTATACAAATATATATTTATTATTCCACAATATTGGGATCCATCTAATCATTAAATTTCTCCCAAATTTCCATTTTTATAAAAAAGTTAATTTTATTCATATGAATGTCTTTTTAAAAACCAATAGTTATTATAGAAAACATGTTGATCAAGCATTTAGAAAATATTTTTTTGCTTTTTTCCTAGTAAGAATGCTTTATATGCACAAATATAATTTATTTACCATTTTTGAATAAAACAAGATTTATCATAAAATATTTCATAAAATCACTTTATTTTTTTATCATTTTGGGATCACTTTGGCAATCTACTAATACTTCACATAGCCACTAACAACTTGCTTACATCATATCATATTTTGACACTCCTTTTTCCTCACTCTTAGCCCACATGAATAGCCACTATGATGAGAGAGACATAGGAGAAAGACTAAAATTAATCTTTTCATAGAGTACATCAATTTGGGTGCTTCTTGCAACAATCAAAGGTGAAGAAAATCAAGATCTCATAGCCAAGAATGCTCTTAATGAATTGGATAGTTACAAACCTACATTTTTTCAAGAAATGAAGGGCGCAAAAAAATGCACCCTCTCCTAATCATGAGAAATTTTGGAGTCTTAAGCTCCCTTAATCACTTATTAACAAATATCTAGCTTATTGTGTTTGCATTGGCATTGTTGGCCAAGTGGGTTTTAAAAAAATGGAGGGGTAAACAAGCTCTAATTTGAGATTTGAAGATACAACCATGTTCTTGGCATCATTTTCTACTGATTTAACCTCCTCGACACTATTTTCGGCCTTTGGATCAAGTAGCTACTTTGTAATGCTAAAGTTGTGCCTCTTTAAATGGGCCGTCTAACAAACTCTGATTAACAAATGAACTTTATATATTTCTTGTACCAATAACTTTATTTTTAACAATGCTACTTTTTCTTTTTTTCTACAATACTTGATCACAAATCTCAAACCCATGGGATTGGAGATGCAATATGTAGAAAGACATGGCCTTATTGCACATCAATAGATTATATGTATGTGGCGGTCTGGTAAGTCATGCCTCTTTCTATTTTTTTGTTCTTATGATTGATTGTGCACTTTAGATTAATCTTTGGTTGTTTATATTGTAGAGTATGTTGTTCAACGATCCATTGCATCGAGATGAGTTCTCAAACTGTGAGGAGCTATAGCAGCCATTGGGATTCATGGAGTATGTGTTCCTCCCTTTTCTTGCCCTATGCTCCATGCAAACTATTTTTATGTAGTTTTCGTTAGATATATTTCTTATTCTTTGTATGGACTTGCATTTTGCAATATTTATGGATAGATCAGTTGCATATAAGATTCTTGTCTAATGCAAATGCTTGGTGGACTAAAGGTATATATTCAATTAGTAGCTACAGTTAGCTAGAGGAAGTGGCATTAGCCACACATAGCACTTGCTTTGTAGAGTCAATGAAGATGGATATGGTACTTTACAGTTTCTTTTTTTGAGAAGTCCAAGCCAGACATTATAATGTTGCCTTCTCAAGGCTCATATGCAGTCCAATCATTCTATACCCAACAAAGTTATTGTTGACTGTACAGCAAGTGCTGATGTAGCCAAGCATTATTACTCATGAATCCGGCAGGGGATTTATGTTATTACTCCAAACAAGAAAGCTAAATCAGGGCCCATGCTCAGTACCTGTGCTTAAAAGCTCTACAACGGCAGTCTTACACACATTACTTCTATGAAGCAACAGTTGGTGCAGGGCTTCCCATCATCAACACGTTAAGAGACCTTCTAGAAATTGGTGATAAAAATTCATCAAATAGAAGGAATATTTAGTGGCACTAATCTTAAAAAGTGGAAGGAGCTACTTAAGGAGCCTGGGGAAGGAAAAGCCACGAATGGCTATTTTGAAACGGATGGCTATTTTTGAAAAGAGGCTTTTTGGGGGGAACAACGGGACGATGAAGGGATGCGCCTTTTTTTAGAAAGATGGAGAAAACAGAGGGGAAGAAGAAGCGATGATGGATGGAAGGATGACATAGAGAAGGGGGGCAGCGTAATACGGAGAACGATACTTTTGGAGGACTGCATGGCGACAACTGAAAAGTTCGACGACTGTGGATGATGTTATCGATTTGTTGTAGAGGTGAAGAAGAGCTCGGCGGCACGGACACTGCTGTGAGCGGGGAGACAAAGAGGCCATGAGGAGAAATGACAATGAAGGAGAGGGGACAAGACAGACAAAGCCTATCGAAGACTGCAACTATGACAACAACGTGGTGAGAAGACACTGCAGTGAAGGTCGTGTTGAAGGGCCGACCTGCAGTTGAAAAAGCCACTACAACGATAAAGGAAGCTTTGCAAAAGACAATGTCATCATCTTCGGAATTTGGGTTTGCAAAGCATGGAGGCGCTTTTCGCAGGACCAGCCCACATGCATTCAGACTGGAGCAACAATTGGGCAGCTCCCATGTCTTGAAATATCAAGCAGTGTGACGAGCTATGGGAGACAGATGATTGAACACACAAAGAAGCTCGTTGAAGATCGGTTTAACCTGAGGAATGGCTATCAGTTCGATGCGGAGGTTGTTTATGGAGACACAGATTCAGTTATGGTGCAATTTGATGTGTCAGCAGTAGATGAAGCTATGAAGCTTGGGCGAGAAGCTGCAGAATTTATTAGTGCAACTTTTACAAAGGTTTTGGAGGCGAAGGCAGGCTTTTATGAAAAGCCAATTGCAACACTTGATTTTGCATCTCTATATCCTTCTATAATGATGGCATATAACCTTTGCTATTGTACACTAGTCTGATCAGAAGATCTGAACAAGTCGAATCTTGAACCAGAAAATGTTACGAAAACACCCTCTGGTGAGACATTTGTCAAGCCCAGCCTGGAAAAGTATGATTTACATAGGGAATTCTCCCTGAGATTCTTGAAGAGATTTTGGCTGCTCGCAAACGAGCGAAAGCAGATTTGAAGGAAGCAACAGATCTTTTGGAAAAGGCTGTCTTGGATGGAAGACAAAAACTGAAAATTGAGTTTGGAAAACGGGAAGAGGATCGACTTGCTGGAGCTCTAACTACGCTAATTCAGCAGTTGATTCAGTACTGTGTGGTAGAGGGACATGCAAAAGAGGCCTACTATAAGCTTGATCTTTGGATTTGACAAAGAAGTCGATGCTTTGATGGAGCAAACTGATCTCAGAACTGTGACAGAGAACAGAGGGGAATGCTCTCTGGGGAAGGCTAAGGAGGAGACAGAGAATAATGCTTCTTCCTCTTTCAATGAATAAAGAGCTTTACACAGAATTGATGATGTCTTTGATAACTGGGGTTTTAGACCAGACCTATGACTGGTTCTATATACTTATGGTATTGACAACTGCACTTTTCAATAAGCCAGCCTTCAGAAACCTTATATGCAATGGTTTAGTTCTTGCTGAGAATGGGAAGATGTCCTTTTACAACTTGTAAGCTCAGGCTTTCCAGGGACTGACCATGAATTGCAATATCCTTTTGTGATCCAGACTTTTCAGCGTGCTGGTCTTTTATCCAGAAATACTGAAGGTGCAAAATTAACAGAAGCAAGCTTTCAAATCCTGTTAATGAATACAAATTACCAACTGTGGCAAATTGTTTGAGAATACATCTCTACTGCTGTAATTTTCAGGACAAAGGGAACAACAATGTGGAACTGATTCAGTTTCTCCTTGAACTTGGATTTCATATTGTTGGGGAGAATTTATTTTGAGACCTTGTACTTCTCAACTGTGCACGCCTTTGAATAGAAAAGTTCTAACACAGGATGATCCATTGATCCATCTATTATCACCGATATTTCTTGCTATAGAATTGATCTTCTATCTTGAAATTTGTCAAGGTCTTTTGAAGACGCGACTTTGCTTTCGAAAAACCCTTCGACAACGGTAACAGTATGGTGGTGGTGGAGCATGAGGTTTAGCCTCAGTTTGCCCTATCTTTTTGTCAAAGTTCATGATTTATTGATTTTCATACATCAAAACATGACAAAATGAACCCTTACACCTATGCAATGGAAGCACTACCTAAAAGTAGGGGGTGGGTTGTTTGAATGATGAGATTTGGGTGTTGTTTATTGTTGATTTTGTTTATTCATATGATGATATAGGGTTGGTTGTATTTTAATTAAGAGGATAGTAGCATGAGCGTTGTCTTGGTTCTATCCTTACATCGTCGCACAACGAGTTAGTAAATGAGCATTGGAAAGGCTAGTTGTGCACGTCACATTTTTGATTGAAAATTATATTTGAGCACATTAGGATCATCCAATTTTGCATGTGAATATCAACCATGGTATTAGAATATGAAGAACTGGATGCATAGCACCTGTTTTCTATTATGATGATCTCGCTTGAGTGTGTGGGACGACCTAAGCTATAGGCTAGTTGATCGTTTTCTTGGGGAATTATTTGATAAGGACACATGGTATCTCCTAGAATACGCTCAAGATGAAAGAGTGGAGCTTTTATCATGTGTACTTTATGTTAGAGCGACGCATCTTGGGGCCAATCCACCACGAGGTGTAGGAGAGTCATAGTGGAGCCGCTGAGAGGTGCTTCCCTATATTTGTGCTACGAGGTACTATGCCTATATGTTATGGGATCTCCCTCTGAGGAGAAGGGATGGTAAACGTTGGACTATGACCTAATACAAACACAGAATTGATATTAGCATTTAGTGTAGAGTGAGTCTCAGACGCTCCTGGTCCGTGAGGTTGTGTGGTGGGATTGTCTGTTGTGTGCATGAGGTCCAGCTAGTGCCAGAGCCAATTTGGCCCATTTTAGGTCCCATCAAATACCTCTTCTCATTAACCACAACCCTTCTTTTCTAATTTAGCTGTAAATAAGAGGCATGGGGATCAATTGAGAGAGTCCGAGTGAGAAGGGAGAGGCCCTTCTCAAGAGTATAGAGAAAGAGGGAGGAAAAGAGAGGGAGGTAGAAGGATACCCCTCCCTCAAGAGCCTCCAAGAGGGAGCTAGAGATCCTTACTTTGATTTAAAATGTTATGATATCCCAATTATAATTAGAGTTCCTTACTTTGATTTAACTATGTTGTGATATCACAATCCTTCTTTTTGCATTTGATCTCGCTAATCCTTCTATTTTTCTGTAAACTTTCTGATATCCCGACTTTGATTTAAAATCTTCCCAACTTCTCGCAAAATAGAATTGAACTCTAAAATCATTAAATAGAGAAGATCTCGAGCAAAAAAAAAAACGCAAGCATCGTAACTCGACATTTTTTGCGGATTGACAAGGACTGGAGCCACCCGTCACAGAAGTTGCCATGTTGTCATGAGATTTCTTACCCATGGTTTAAAAACAAAGCTTTTATCCTTTACATGTATCACTCAATCACTTGTATCCCTAGACATGCTACATAAAGACTTGGGTAGTGCAATAAATCTTAAACATGTGAGTCCACCAACATATGACATGGTGTAATAAAGATGGGGCTCTCTACCTTAAAACACAATAAAAACATCATGGGTCCTTGACAAGATGATTGGATTTTGGTTTCTTACTCTTATCCTTCCTTGCATTGCATACATGAAGTTTCTAGAAGTTTTGTAAGTCATGGAACATTAAACATGAAAAATATCGTTATGAGCAGATGACTTGGTAGGTCCCCTTGGGAAGCCTATGATGTGGTTGTGTACTTATGATATTCAAGAGTTACAAGTGTATTGACAAGAAAAGTCACAAAGAAGATGGAGTTGTCTAAGTTGGCTAAGTGTGGGACGTTGTGTTTACCATAGCCTTGCTTATGTGACCTAGTTGTGGTTCATTTGAAAGACATGAACCTTTTGCTTTTTGTGCCACATTTTATGGGCTTCCTTAGGCTGAGAGCAGGGTGCATCCTAGATAAGGGAGAAAGAAGCTCATACACTACCACACAAAGGAGGTGAAGCTATGCAACCACAAGAAGAATCTACTTGACATGTAAGTACCTCTCTTTCCATGCATTGACGAAAATGGAAGGCCACTCTTGGTTGTGGGAAACATGGAAAATGTGTATAAAGAAGAGGGAAATAGCTCATTCATGAGGGGGAATTGATACTCATTGAAGAAGAAAGAAGGAAGCTTTGAACATTGTTTGTGTCTATGTCTATGAAGCAGCAACTCTCTCCTATCAAGTGAGCCTCTTGTTCCACTTCTTGAACTATATTATCAAGGCTTGTGGGATATACTGAAAGGCCCAAGCTTGTTCTTTTATGGGCTGAATATCTAATTTACAAAGCACCTCTTGCACGGTTGAAGTGGTACATGTATTTGTGAAGAAGAAAAGAAGGGCAATGTATTATGTACCTACCTCTTGATGTAGACTCTCTTCTCTATCAAGAAGAGCTCTTTGGGAGGCATAAAGCTCTGATTTTGGATTGTCATATGCAGCCCAACACTCTCTTTTTTTGGGCCGAATCATGTCTCTTTGATGCTCCATTTCTATTATTATGGTTTATGAAGAGAACATGCTCTACTTTCACTTGAAATTGTTGCATCTAATCACTCTTGCCTTGAAAAGGCATTGAAAGTACTCTTTGGGAGATTATTTGTGTCATCTTGGATTATTCTTGGTAGCCCTAAACAGGGTATTCATGGGCTGAAGCTTTATTTGTGACCCTCTTCTTTAACATGGTAAAACATGAGTTGTTCTTGGTTCTCATGAGTAACTACAAGCTATACTCTTTGTAAGAAAGTTTCAAGGACATCTTTTGGCACTGTTATGTGATACTGTGGCCTCTTCTTCTCAGCCTAAAACATAGCATTTCACGGCTAAAACGTGTAAACATAGATTCTTCTTCAGCTACAATCATTGCAAGTACAAACTAGACTTGTAATTCCCTCTACATAGAATCTTGCTTCCTCTTCATTCAAGGGAGGTTTCAAAGAAGTCTTTTGGTGATTTCTTGCCATGCTTTAGAATTAATCTTGGTTTTCCATAATAGGTATTCCATAGGCTGAAGCTTGCATGCAACTGCTTTATTCGTGTTACGTTGATCTAAGTCATGAATCTCATGATCTTTTAATGAAAAACTAGCAACTGTGATGCTAGTTCCATGACCTTGAATCATTCAAAGGCTGATATAGGGAATCTTTATCTTGAACCACTATCTTCATTGTACTAATTAGTTAAAAAGATAAAGTTTCTTAAATATCTTCTTTATGCCTAGGCTAAAATAGGCAGCTATAGGAAGGGTAAGACTCTTCTTGTATCAATTGAAGTTGTACTCCTATTTGCAAATCATCCATCATTGTGACCATAAGTTTCAAGCTCTTAACCCATTTATTCAACCGTCTTATGAATGAATTTGTCTTTCCAAGATAAGCCAAAGTATATGGTGAACTGAAGGTTGTGAAGTTCCTCTTGAACCTATAAACAGTCACTTGAATCTACTTATCTCTCGAAGACACATCTCCATCTATGTTGTCCAGTTTTCTTGCCAAACCCCTAGGGTGACCTTCAACCCTACACGCTGCGACAACGTGAATGAGAGTTATGAGCCATATTAGTCATTAGTGTCACTGTCTATAGTATGGATGGTCCAAAAATACTAGATTTTTGGGCAAAACTAACATATTGTTGATATTATTTATTGCAAATATCCTAGAAAGATATGGAACTTCTAGAATAGGGTGTCATGTAAAAAAAGCAAGTGGCTTTTTCAGCCAGTTTTGGAGATTTAATGCAAAAAGGATTAGCAAAATCACACACAAACTCCATATACAGCTGAGAGAAGTCCATAGAGATTTTTCCCAACTGCTGAAGCCAATCACATCCCAAAATAGCATCCACGGGGCCCATATCAAGGGTAATTAAGTCCACCTTTGCTGTGTAATTTTTAGCCAGCATAAGAGACACTTGTGTGCATACATGGGAGCTCACTTCCTCATTTCCATTGGCCACTTAAACCCGAAGAGGTTGCTGCAATTCAATGGGAACACATGTCAAACAGCCAAGAGTCAATTTATTCACAAAACTGTGTGTGCTACCACTATCTATGAGGATGTATACACTCTTGCCATCAATCTTACCATGCACTCGTAGGGTGCTCGGGCTCTTAGGGCCGGTCCATGCATCCATGGAGATCGAGCAAGCTGATATAGTGGTGAATGAGGGGCGCCAAGGGTCATTCCCAAGCATGTCATCAATGGGGCAGCCACCAAGGTCAAAAGGGAACCCGTCCGGTGAGTCATAAAACTGATCGATATCAAGATCCTCTTCATATTTAGCATTTTCAGCAAGTGTCATCATGGGAGAGTTGTCATATAAGTCCTCTTCTAACTTGTCACTATCTTCTAGCACATACATGCTATTAAACTTGACAATGGCATTCTTGAAGGGGCATTTGGATGCATGATCAGTCGTGTACTTATCTCCGCATTTAAAGCACAAGCCTTTGGCTTTTCTATCCTTGACAACTTCAAGAGGAATGAATTTTTGACCGTTAGGACTGAAGCCATTCCTTGTCTTATTTTCAGCATTCTTTGGGTCACTTTTAGAGGGTGGTGTTGTCCCAAAATTGCCATATTTCCTTTCAGCATTAAAAGTGGGGTAAGTAGGGATTTTGGGGCTGCCATTCCTTGCATTGTTGCTGCGATAATTATTAGCATATGGGGGTTGCCTGATAGGGTATCTTTGCTGTCTTGCAATAGGTTGCATGCCCTCGTTGCAGAGGTATTTCCAACCATAGCGTTCAGCTAATTCTATGGCTGCAAATAGGGTGACTGGCTTTTGAGCCATCTAGCCCATAAATGTATTTATGCAATTTGGCCTCATCATTGACTGTCTCAACATACATGGATAGGTTCATAAATTGGTTGGTGTACTCCCTCACGGTGAGATTTTGCTGATCAAACTGATACTATTGCCTAGCCAAGCATTCTTTTTTCACTGGGGAGACAAAAACTTGGATCATATGCATCTTGAACTCTTCCCAATCACGAAACTGCTAATTTTCTCTTTGAATGAATCTCCACCATGTGTGGGCAAAACTTTCTAAATGAAGGGAGGCAAAAATGATCTTTGCCTCATCGGTACGAGGGTAGATGAGAAAATAGGCTTCCAATTTAGAGGTCCATTCCTCTAGTTCAGCTGGGGATGAGGACTGCCCATTGAATTTAGTAAACATAATCTTGTCACGTAGCTCATTTGGGCCTTGCTGCCCATGAATGCCATGTGCTACATGCTGCCCATACATGCCTTGCTGTCCAATCCCCGGCTGTCCAAAATTTCCATGGGGGCCATGCTGCCCTTGCATTACATGAGGACCAAATTGCCCATTAGGACCTTGTTGTCCAAAATCTCCATGCTGCCCATTACCATATGCATGCTGCCCATTGCCATATGCATGCTGCCCATTGCCATATGCATGCTGACCATTGCCATGTGCATGCTGCCCATGTACTCTGTGCATTCCATGCTGTCCAAGATTTGCATTGGAGCCATTCCCCTGAGTTTGCAAATAGCTTCCGTTATGGGGGAGTTGGGGTGCCAAGGATGGGCTTGAAGGATTTGTAATGGGGGAGGGAAGGAAGGGCTCATCATGTCGAGTGGAGGGCTCACCCGTCTCATAAGTGCTATGGGGAATGCCATGGGTACCACTGAGACCTTGTGGGCTACGCCCGGTCTCCAAGGGGGGAGGGCGGTTAGCCTCACGGGGAGGGACATACTCTTTGGGTCGATCCGAGGGGGGGCAATGGCAGGGATGAGGGCGCCCATGCACTCTATGAGTTAGTCCATCTTGGCCATCATCTCGGAATGATGGTGATCTTGGCGGGTTTTCATCTCCCTGTGGCGTTGCTCCATCTCTCGATGTCGTTCAGCATGATGGGTCTCATGTTGGCATAAGGTTTGGTTGAGTAGAGATAAGCGGTCTATCTCGGGGGCACCCTCTTCAAACATGTCTTCACGATTCTCTTGGGCTGAGCTAGGATCGTTCATTGAGGCACGGGAGTCCCTTATTTCACGCTGAAAGTCCTCCTGGGCCTTTGCTTTACCCTTGTGGCCTGCCATCCCAAGTGCAGGCCACCAGACCCCTT
This sequence comes from Lygodium microphyllum, assembly GCF_053477565.2. NCBI lineage: Eukaryota > Viridiplantae > Streptophyta > Polypodiopsida > Schizaeales > Lygodiaceae > Lygodium > Lygodium microphyllum. The sequence continues at coordinate 72,343,750 of NC_141164.1, read as the reverse complement.
GCTATAGAAATGATGATATCTTGAGCTAGGAAGCTTCGATCGCCAAAATTTTTGATTCAAATGAAAGCCCTCAATCCCCTCTACGAGGCTATGTAAAAATATCTCTGATAGTAAATGATCAGGGCTTTGCTGTAATCACTTTTTGTGGGCTGACTGTGTAGGACTGCTGCCTGCCCCATAGTACCTCTGGGCACAAAACTAAGTGTATCTCCCAAACCGTAGGGTGGAATAGGGAGGTTTTTAGTTCACGTTGAAGGGGAGGATGCCCTCTTCGAATCAATATATAGAGCCTGCACTCAGTCACACAAGAAGGCTTTGCTGTAATCAACTTTTGTGGGCTTACTGTGTAGGACTGCTGCCTGTCCCACAGTACCTCTGAGCACAAAACTGAGTGTATCTCCCAAACCGTAAGGACTGACTTTTGTGGGCTGACTGTGTAGGACTACTGCTTGTCCCACAGTACCGCTGAGCACAAAACTGAGTGTATCTCCCAAATCGTAAGGTAGAATGGGGAGGTTTTTAGTTCAAATCGAAGGGGAGGATGCCCTCTTCAAATCAAGCTATAGATCCCACGCTCAATCGCATAAGAAGGCTTTGCTGTAATCAACTTTTGCGCGCTGACTGTGTAGGACTCATTGTTTGCAGTACCTTGCAAAGACTCCCTCAAGGAGCATATCTTATCCCAATGGTGAGGGTCTTATCCTAAACATCCAGGGACTCAACGGTTGCTCTCAATGCCACATAGAGCCATATATCCTTTGCATCCGTAGTTCATTGCTGAGACCGTTTTCATAATTGCATACCCTGCCTTTCTTGCGTTGCATCCACCACACATTTCCAAGTGGTACATGACATTACCAATGCATGTAGAGGGCTGTAGACTCAAATGATTAGGGCTCGGGCTATTCCATCAAATGTACCTGCACCTGCAATAATTCTTGGGCTCCGGATCACTAGGAAGTGGGCAAAGTTCCCCCCGGGCCGGGTTGTGCACCCCTTCAGGGTCTTTGATGGCAAGGGGGGGTCACCCCTCTTTTGTCTTGCCACCTCACTTGGCATCGGGCTTTTCCTCACCCGGAATATACATGGCAGACATTTATTAATTAAACACCCAGCATGAGATGCATTTCAGGAATCAAAATTTTGGGTTTTTCATGAAGTGCATGGAATTGGAATGGGGAATAAGGATAGAGAGCTTACCAGCAGTGACTCACTGCCTACTCACCCTCATACAAAGGATTTTTTAAATCAATTCTTGGCTCAGCCAATTCACAAGAAGCCAAACGGGTTATGGATAAGCAAAAATATAATCTCAATGAAGCTTCAACATGAGTAAAATCCATTCAAATGCCATAAGATCAAAGGGAAATGACTGGGATTAATATTCAGCATGCATACAATGTTTGGGAATCCTATTATCTACTTGGACTCATACATTCTCTCAAACAAGTGGATAGGATTCAATAAGAGGCTTAAACAGAGAGAATGAGAGCCAAGAATCGGTTATCTTGAGTCTTTTGCAGAAGAAGGCAGCCACTAATGCCACTTCAGTCCTTCATGAGAGCTCCACTTTGATCCTGCATGCTCCATAGCTCCAAAATGGTTGTGCTCCGTCAAGAAAGGGTAAAGTCAAGCTTGGGGAAGGATGGCTCAGGACCTTCCCATCAAGAGCTCTTGCTAAAATTGAAGCTCTACTCCCATAGGCCTGGCTGCCCACAAGTGCATGTCTTCAAATCTTGCTTCTAATCTTCTTCCCGTGCTTCTTGATGGCTGAAATCTTGAGCTATGCTTGAAGAGGGACTCCCGGGGACAAAGAAAAGACCAAAATCTTCAAGATTTTTGAGCTTGATGCCAAGGTTCCATGGCTACCATGGACTGCACCAGATCAGGGTTTCTTGAAGTGGAAAGGGGAGTCCAAGAGTTGAGGAAGAAGCCTTCAATGCTACCCAAGAGACTTGCCAAGAGCCAGGAGTGAGATTAGGGAGGAGAGGAGGGTTGGGGGAGCTGTCCAGCAGGCTAGGAAGCAGCCCTAAGAAGCAGCCCGTTTTTTGCGCTGCAAATTTCAGGGCTACTCCTGGAGGGTTGGGGATGACTACCAGCTTAGCCCTGCTTGATCAGTGGCTCCTAAGCTTCAGAAGATGAAGGGGCAAGGCTGATGCTTCATGGAAGAAGGGGGAGAGCAAGATTTGGGGCTGGTTTCCTCCATGGGAGCTTGCAGGCAGCTTGTGGAAGGAGGAGAGAGAAGGTCTTCTTGAAAAGTAACTGAGCTTTTGGCCTTCTCTAACTGTGCTACCCTCCTTTTTGCCAAAACCCTCAAGAAAATTACATGAAAATTAGTGACGACCTATCAAATTTGTCTGCCCACCTCCATATGTGTCCATGGTTCTTGGGAAAGCTTCAAGAAAGGCTGCCATAGTCTTCAAGAGGGCTGATAGCCTACCTGAGTACTCTTGTGTACCAGTGAAAGAGATGTAACTGGAGTTTTCTAACTGTGGGAAACTGTGAGAGCCCTAAATCTATGGGAAAAGAGAAGGATCAAGGACAAAGCTCTGATACCACTTGTAATGAAGGAGACCTAATTGTCCTAACTAAGGGGAAGGAGAGAGAGAAGGACTGCAGAAGAAGAGGGAGAGGAGAGAGAAAGGCAAGAAGAAGAGAGAAAAAGAGGAAAAAAGGAAGAAGAAGAGGAAGAAGAAGGAGAAGCCATGGAAGCTTGAGAAGGTGAAAAGAGAGTTTCTTGATAATTTCTGTGATGCCTCAAAATACCCTCTTACACCTTATATACCGTCAGTGTGACTGGTATGTTCCCATGCCATGTTTCCGTGATCCCCGTTCATTACACTAAAGTCCGATTTCATTATTTTTCTTCTTTCTGATCACAACTAGCGAACACCATTCAGTATGCTGAACAGGGAAGATTAAACCTACTTTTTGTAACTGTTGTAGCTCCTCAAACAGCCTATCCCTTAGTTCAAAAGGCATACACCTTACTTTACGATGTAGGGGCCGACTTCCTTCCTTTAGAGGAATGGTATGCATAGCCAGGCTAGGGGAAATGCCCCTAAGTTTTTCATAGCTCCAAGAAAAGACGTCGTGGAACTTTCGAATTAAGGACACATAGTCCTCTCTTTCTTTAGAACTGAGCATGGAACCTAATTTTATTGGTCGCAAATCGTTTGGTGTACCAAGGTCCAACTCAATAACGTCTGCGTCTCTTATTCGATCTTGAGACTGTATCAGCTTATTCAATGTTATCTTATAAATGTCCTCTATAGTGGACCCTTTTTTAGATCCATCGCTCGATGACGTCTCACTACCAGATGGATCGTCTATTGTTTCTAGTTTAGTAGAGGATAAAGGAGCTCTCTCACTCTAAGGAGATTAAGGGTAAGCATCCACTATTGCACAATTGGCACCTCTACCTAGAATCACTCCACCAGCGGGTATATTGACTTGATAGTCTGCTCATAAAATCCATGGCCTGCCTAACAAAACTTGATAGCTAGGACGTCGTGCAAACCTTATCACCCTAAAGTCCAGGTAGCATTCCACGCTTGCAATAGTAACATGGACTTTAGTGATAAAATCTTCTGGTTGCCTTAGACTATCATCAGCCATCCTAAGAAGTGTGGCACTGCCTTTTTAGATTTCTAGACCTAGCCTCTCCATCAAGTCTGAACTCATGATATTGGCAAAGGATCCAGTGTCCACAATAGCATGCTCCACTAATATTCTATCCATGTACACTGGAACCTTGGGACAATGCTTTTCAACATGATCAAACCAATATTCTCCCACTCGTGCTATGCCCAAAGGTTCTACAATATACCCAATATGCAGGATTTTCTTGAATTCCTTGTGTACTCCAGGAGACAGTTTAATCAATTGTAGGAGATTCATGTCTAGTTTAACTTTGCAAAGAGAAATTGCTAGATCAAAGTCGTGATAGTTAGCCAAAGTTCTCTTCTCTCACCAAACCATTCTCTCCTTTGGTCTTTTGACTAGCTTTGGTGCCTCTTTTCTAACTTTTACCTTCTTTCTTGGCAATCCTTTATCCTTCTCAAGATCAACTTTACTATCAACAAGCCTTAGAGGTACATCTTCCATATCAGGATTCAGAACTTGCTTTCCCCTAGCATCTTGCTTAGGGTTTCCCTCAACAAGTTTTACATTTCCTTTGTCACCCTCTCTAGTCTTTTGACTTGTTGTTACGGCTCGTAGATTAGAAGTTTCAGCGTCATCGACACATACGGCCTCAATAAGACTGACTCCACTGCCATGAGGCAACTCCTCTAAATTAACCTTTCCTCATTGCAGTATTTGTCTTGGTCCCTCATCTTATTAGAGATTATTCCCTTGTGCACAATGGTTAACTAGAGCTGGCAGTTTGCTCCCTTGTTGGAGAAAACTGATCTTACACCAATAGGTAGCAACTAAGTGGCCAGACTTCCCGCAAATATCGCATTTGACATTCAGACAATTCCTAGGGAAATGTTGGCCACCACACCACTTACAACTGAATCTTGAGGGGGCACCCTCTTCAGGGCGTGGACTTTCTATCAAATTTTGCTGCTTCTTAAGGAAATTGACATCCACATCTATTTGTCTATACTGTTCGCTAATCATGTTAGTGTAGTGCTTCATCATGTCCTTAACTTTTCAAAGGACATTAGAGGCACTTGACTCATAGCCGCACTCGTCTGTCTGTCATCCCATCGGCCTAATCACTTGATTGGAAATTGGCCGCTGACTTACTGCGACAACATTAGGATTCGTTGTTTGGTTTCCACCATTTAGTGGGCCCATCTGGCTAGCCATAGGCATAGTCAGACTAGGAGGAGTTGGTAACATAGGTAAATTTTCCATGATACTCACTCTTCCATTCGCATTTGTCATGGGGTCCCCTTGAATCCCATGGTAGATTGACAGGAAGAAGGGAAGTACTAAGACTTTCGCTTGCACTCAAATAGCTGCTTGTGACACTTAAGTTATTAGAACCACTGCCGCTTATGCGTACTGGGCTGCTCCTTTGAGGAGAATGGCACCTTAGAATCTCCAACCATTGTCTAGCCCTCTCAGCACATTCTACTATTTGTATTTTGGCTTGATGGTTCTTGTCAGAGGACATAAACCCTAGATTTGGAACCACCACTTATTGGCAACTTCCAGCAAATGCACCGCACTGATGGGACCTAAAATGGGCCAACATTGGCTATGGCACTAGCTGGACCTCATGCACACAACAAACAACCCCACCACATGACCTCATGGACCAAGAGTATCTAAGACTCACTCTACACTAAATGCTAATGTCAATTTTGTGTGTTTAGTAGGTCATAGTCCAACGTTTACCATCCCTTCTCCTTAGAGGGAGATCCCATAACATACATGCATAGTACCTCGTAGAACAAACATAGGGAAGCATCTCTCTGCTAATTGTCGCGGCTCCACTGTGACTCTACTACACCTCGCGGATTGGCCCCAAGATGCGTCACTCCAACATAAAGTACACACGATACAAGCTCCACTCTTTCATCTTGAACGTATTCCAGGAGATACCATGTGTCCTTACCAAATAATTCCCCAAGAAAACAATCAACTAGCCTACAACTTAGGTCATTCCACACACTCAAGCGTAGGTTATCATAACAGAAAATAGGTGCTATGCATCCAGTTCTTCATATTCCGATACCATGGTTGATATGCATATGCAAAAGTGGATGATCCTAATGTGCTCAAACATAATTTTCGATCAAAAAGGTGTCGTACACAACCAGGCTTTCCAATGCTCATTTATTAACTCGTTGTGGCAATGTAAGGATAGCACTGAGACAACGCTCATGCTACTATCCTCTTAATTAAAATACAGCGAACCCTATATCATCATATGCATAGTAAAATCAACAATAAAAAATACCAAAATCGCATCATTCAAACACCCCACCCCCTACTTTTAGGTAGTGCTTCTGTTGCATAGGTGTGGGGGTTCATTTTGTCATATTTTGATGTATGAAAAGCAATAAATCATGAACTGTGACAAAAAGATAGGAAAAATTGATGCTAAATCTCATGCTCCACACCACCATACATTCACAAACACTCATTATATTTTTTCTTATTTTTATGAAGCGTATTCCTATTTTTTTCCTATTTTCTCTTATTTTTTAGCATTTATTTGACAATAACACTATAATTTTTTGACTTTCCACCAAAATTCAATTTTATTTTTCATTTTTCCCCATAGGAACACATTTCACCCACCCGAAACGGTAAAACCATCATTTTACCCTTTCGTACGGGATTTAAATAGTGCATCTAAATCATTATGAAATCAAAACTTTTTGATAGATAGCAATTAAACATGATGCAACTAGCACTCAAATAAATTTTCACCACATAAGAACATCATTTCCATCATAAAATATAAAAAAAGCTTCATTTCTTTCATAAAAAATAGTGATACCGTGCTTCTACGAAACCTGATACGTATTAAATGACTGCGTGACCAGCGGAGGCCACCATGTCTCTCAATTCCCTACTGCACATCAAGCTTCAGCATCTCCATTAATTTTCATAATCATTTGCTTCAATCTCGTTCTCGATTCATCCTTCAAGGTAATGCACATGAAGAGCCCATAGAGGGAAGAGAGAGAGGAGAGAGAAAGACTGATTTCTGATCTCCATGTCTAGGTCCACTTGGATGGGCGAAGAATGGCAATGGAGAGCATAGAAAGAATGTAGATCAGGGATGTAATCGCTTTGGGGGATTGCTTTCAGCCACCATAGCCCCCCTCTCCCTCAAAATGGGTCTCCAGGTCACCATGGCCTTTTTTTCCTTCACGTCAAAAAAAAAGTTCCCCCCCCTAGACCTCAAATTTTGGGCCCCCAAGGGGAGCACCTTCTTACTTCTCATTTTGGGCTCCCTTCACACGAAATTCGGCCATTTGTCCTCGACGCGGCCTTTGGCATTCTGGCATCCAATTCGCACTCCGAAAAATCCTGCACGTCCGCCTCAAAGTCTTCCACTTCCTGGCATCTCCCAAGATCCAATCCTACATCATGGGAAATTATGAAAATTCCCCAACCGTCACTTGGTGGGTCTTAAAAGCAGTTTTGATACCTGTCTCCGACTTGCCGCTTAAAATCGTATTGACTATAGCTGCCACCTTCGATGAAGTCTATTTTTCCCTTGAAATTCGGATTTTTTGGCTATTTTTAAGCAGTTTTCGGAGTCAAAAAAAAGCTCTCACTCTTTATGGAGGGGATCCTTGCAAAATCAGCAATCTGAAGCTTCTAAGATGTAATCTGATACTCAAATCGCAAATTTGATGGTTCCTTGGCTCCAAAAGTGGGGTAAAACTTCAAGACACTTGCTCAAAAATCTTCTAGATGACTCCTTTTTCTTCTCCCTGTTCGGAGTGCTATTTGCTGCCTATAAACTCCAATCGCAACGTGTGTGATTTCACCAATCCTTATTCTTGCATTAAATCTCCAAAACAGGCTGAAAATTTCATGATGATTTTAATGTCCCTATGCTAGCATTGGATTTCTTCTCCATGCAAGTTTCCTATGCAAGGATCATACTCTAAGAATTTTGCTAAGGTTTTTGGCCATGTGGTCAAATCTTATTTATATAGCAATCTCATAACTCCATTTGGCCTAAAGTTAACATTTTAATTATTGTACATGTAAAATTCAATTATTGTGCATGTAAATTTCCCTTGAAAGGAGTCATATTGTAGAAACTTTGCCATTGGTTTTAGCCATGTGGTCAAATCCTATTTAGTCATAAGACTTATCTATGAGATTAGAAACTTTGCAATGGTTTTTCACTGTATGGGTTTTAAAGGCTAGTTAAGCAAAGGATGTGGTTTATTGTGATATGAGATTCACATATAAACAAATGTGACTATGTAGCAAATCATATAGATATCAATATAAGGTAATGTGAAAAACACTTGAAAGGTGGAGATTTGATCTCATGGTGAAACTTGCAAGATATCTATATTTTTACAAACTAATTTTAACCATATGGCCAAATCTAGTTTCATAACCATATGAAAAAAGCGTGTGAGATGTCCTCCAGTCTTAATCTAAGGTACACCTTTTAGTAGTCCATCAATAGGTTTTTCAAAATGACACTCCTCGGTGCTTCCTTGGAGTATCACGAGGTTTGTCACTTAGGCCCTAATGAGTCTACATCGCAACGGAAGAGTTTCAGCCAAACCCACTAGGATAGACCTAAATTTTTGGGTTCTAAAATCAGACAAATCTCCTAACAGCTAGCTAGCATCAGTAATTTTAAGATCCCACTTCCTATAGGATTACTTGAAGTGAAGTGAACTTGTCGTTTCACTTGGTTCAAAGAGAATAGGAGACAAAGGGGAGTGTGGTACATCAACCCTCCTACCCATAAGGCAAAATCCCATTCTGGCCCCCTAGAACAATGCAAGTCGGTAGTTCTACCTAACGACTAGTTGGTCAATTTATTATCTTCCTATTTCTATCCCCGATTTAGAAAAGTTCCCAGCTAACCGGGACCACCCTACCATTGGCCAGACCCGTCGCAGGTCACGCTCACTCTCTTTCCTTTGATGATGGTATCATCTTTAGTTTTTTAATTACCTATAGCAGATTTATTGAAACATATACAACCATCTTCTTTAATTATTCCATTAAATCATAGGTTTCTTCACATAACAACCCTTGAATAAAAAACAATTTTCTTTATTATATTGGAAGTTTATTACAATTTCCATCTTTTCGATCCTATGGAAGATATATAAAATTCCATGAGGTTATTCTGTCCACCAAGATTCCTCCCTTGTAACTAGTATTAGGGTTCCAGGATCCCATCCTGGGTCGCAAAAAAGGGGCTTGTTTGATTCTAGGATTAATGTGGAATTTACGACTAGAGCCCCCCTAGCATCCAATTTTCTACTGCTCGAGACTATTTCTGCTACGGAGTTGGTCTAAGCCTCTTGAAGTGATAACCATGACCCCCTTGATTTTAAATCAATAGATTTTAAATCAAAGTCAAGATATCACAAAGTTTACAGGAAAATAGAAGGTTTGGTGAAATCAAATGCAAAAATAAGAATTGGGATATCACAACATTTTAAATCAAAGTAAGGAATTGTAATTAGAAAATAGTCTTCCATGTTGGAAGTAAGGGTTGATAATATAAGAAAGCATTTGACTATATGGCTAAATGTCATTCTTGTAGTAGAATGAACAAAGTGGTTGATTTATTGCAAGATATTGTGATACTGCAAGAGTCCTTATTTTGACCAAGAGATAGCTTAAGGGAGAAGATTTGCCACATGGCCAAATCTCATAATACATGAAGAAAAATAACAAGAATTACTTCTCATATTAGAAGAAAAGATTCGAACACATGGCCAAATCTCAAATCGTATTGGGCAAAAGAACAAAAAGTACTTATATTGTAAACAAATGTTTTGACCATATGGTCTAATCTATAGATTGATGAAAGATTATGATATGTATTGTTAGAATATCAAATTTCATCCTATGGAAAAATCATATATTGCATTCCATGTAATATGCTTTATTGAGTCTTGGTAAGTATTGTATGGCCATATGTTTACAAAATCATAAAGAACATAACAATCAAATATTATGGAAATACTTTTACTGTGAAAATATAGTATAATAGAGAATGCTACATAGTAAAGTATAATATGATGCATAAGAACTTGATAAAATGCTCCAATATATGTGAATGATACAAGAAATATACGGCTAGATTTAGCCTTGAGGTGAAACCTTAAGGTAGCATCACACAAAAAAAAGAAAGGTTTGTATTTTGAAAGCACTCATTGATGAAAGCATTGCACAAATCATTTATTTCATATTCACATCCAAGAGAGTTTTCTCAGCATTACACAAAATCATATATTTCATATTCACAGCACAGAGAGTATTTTTCACATTGCACAAAATCATGTTTTTTATATTCACAGCAAGAAGCTATCATTTGTAGGGTAGTGGACATAAAAAAAGACAAGCACTCCAAGAGATCAATCAAGCAATTGGGAAGAAGAAGTAGACATTGAATTTCCAAGAGTAAATGCCTAATCTCATTGCTAAAAAAGTAAAGATTGCATTTAATTTTTATATGTGATTCTTATTTAGATAATACTTGTGGTGCTTGATCTTGATATCATTCTATACTAATCATATGAAAGATTAGTAGTGTGATTTGTGGTGGTAATTGCATGGATTGAATTGATCAAGAGAGAGTACACATTAGGAGAGATTAGAAAAGAAATGGAGAATCACTAGTACCAAATCAATGTAGTTTAACCCAAAATAAAAAATAAAGTAGAGAAGAGTTTAAAACCTAATGTAGTTAGTAGAAGTAAGAAAGCTGTGCTATTTGGAACGCAATAAAAATTACCCATCAAGTAGAGCAGACACACTAGGGAGTGGTGATCATTCACTACTTTGCAAAATTGCTGAATATTTAGAGCAAAGTTTCTGATTCAAAGAGGTACTAGGCAATTTTGGTCACAATACCCAGATTCGAATCAAAAGTTGCAATGCACAATCTATTTTAGTTGAGAAAATGAAAGAGTAGAAAGTACTTAGCGAAGAGTAGAGGGACAGAATCGCCAAAGACTAGGGGTGCAAAACTTGCAGTAAGGGAGGTACAACAAGAGTAAAGATAGAAACAATGAGAGCTAGATTTTAGGACCCCCAATTTGGACCCGTTCTTAGAGCATTGGAGCCGAAAAGTGCTCAGAGGCGTTAACAAGCCAATTTTTATGAAAAATCAAATGATTGCAGATGGCTAAGCTAGAGTTTTCCTAGATGCATTTCGATATCAAGAATCCAACGCAAGTCTTCGTACGTTAATCGGAGATCTTTTGACCCCCCATTTAATCCCTGCAAGGTTCGATGTTATAAACCAGTTACCACATCAGAAAGTCGTAAAGTGCGTGGGAGAGGCTAGGTTAATGGAGTTCGAGGCCATGAGGTCACTTGTCTAGTCAGATTGCAAATCGAAGTTCATTTGGGCCCTCAAAACCGAAATATCCACTTGTGAGACAATGTAAACACAAAAAGATGAACTAGTTATTTTAATGTTTTAAACCTTAGGCTTAATAAAAGCATTGAAACTAATGCAAAAACTGTCAATAGAGGGAAGCATCAATGCACCTTCTCATTTTTGCCTGATGCCTCTCCAATTCAAACCTGTTTGGAGAGAAAGAGGATGATTCTTGATCAGGGCAGGGAGAGGAACAAGATGGCTGGAAGCTTACCCCGTTTTAATGGAGGATTTAAAAATCTCACTTTTTGGTATTTCTCTCTCCTCCCTCTCTCTCTCCCCTCAAGGGGCAGTTCATGCACATGAAGAAGAATGAAGATCAGTTGAAGGATGCTTGCTCGGCATGAACCGGATTGCTCCAAGATCAAGAGGAGGCTGTGGGGAGATGTTCAACATTGAAGATTTAATGCTAGTTGGTCCATTGGCAACCCGAAAAAATAATAAAAAAACCCGCAACACACAAATAAGTGGTATACGTCATTTTTACAAAGAAAATTTGCTTCCTTTTTATGTTTGATAGTTGAAATAGAATTCATATGGAACAAAAATTTGTTTGGATCTTTTTTGCATTATGACTAAGGGCTATGCATAAAGAAAATGTAGATTCATAATAATTAATAGTCACAATAATTAAATTTTTAACTCGAAAAGTACATTTTTAGTGTAAAAATGAAGGTTTTATTGGTTTCGGGTGGGGAAAAGAGATGTGCATGGGATAAAATTCTAAGACAAAACATCTTTCAGCTGTCATAATCAATCCCTAATCACAAACCATAAAATAATCTATTTTTATGCACAAATAAATAGAGAAAATAGCTAAAAATGAAAAAAATAAAATTTTTGCATTATAAAAATCTAGAAAATTATGATTTGTGGTTATGGCTGTATAACAAAGATGAGGCATGAATTTTGGCTTTAGTTTGGCTTTTTTTATGTGCCATAGTTCATTGTTTTTCCTTTTTATGCAAAAAATACATACAAGACAAAACCCTACACCTATGCAATGCACCATAACCTAAACGTTAGAGAGGAAAAGGGTGATGTTAAGAGATTAAGAGGGATGAGAGGGTGTGAATCTTTGAAATATTTGATCAATGTGCATTCTATTTAGAATTGCAATATTTCAATTTAAGAGGCTAGTAACATGAGGAATCAGTGCTAGTCTCCATACATCGAAGCACACGTTTAGTGAAAATCATGAAAGGGCTTTTTTTCCACATCACAAAATGCTGATTTGATGAATATTGTTTGTGCACTAGGATCATATGCACTATGCATGACGCATGACATGGTATCAGTCTTGGATTACATAGCAATTGTCTTCCTAGGACATGACTTATATGTTGAGTGGAGAGGAGCCTTTGATGTAGGTCAGTTATACGGTTTCCTTGGGACTTTTTGGTGAGGATCTATATATTTTTGGATCGTACAAAACAAGAAAAGAGTGGAGTTTAAGCATTATATTTTATATGTTAGAGCGATGCATCTTGGGGCCAATCCTCGAGGTGTAGGAGAGTTGCAGTGGAACCGCGGCAATGAGCCGAGAGGAGCTTCCTTATGTTTGTGTTACGAGGCACTATTTATGGGATCTCCCTCTAAGGAGAAAGGAAGGTAAACGTTGGACTACATATCAACTACAAACGCATAGTTAAGTCTATCTAATGTATATCAATGTATTACAAATGCTCTTGGCCTGCAAGGCTGTGTGGTGGGGTTGTCTATTTTGTGCATGAGGTCCCGACTAGTGCCATAGCCATTGCCGGCCCATTTTAGGTCCCATCATGGTGCCTTTGTCAGGAGCTGCCTATTAGTGGAAGTTTCCGAATCTAGGTTGTAAAGGGACCTAAGTTTATAATTTTCATTAGTAGTATGCTAAGCTGCCCATAAAATGGGGTTCATTCAAGGATGGAAAACCTTGGCTTTCCCTATACAAAACTTACTGATGGATTTAGTTAGTTATGTAGATCATGAGTCCTCTACAAAAGATAACTTAGGTGATGAGAAGAGTAACCAGTTAGTGGTTATCCCATCCTCTAATGTGATGGCATGGGCCGAGGTTTTCCTTGGTGTGGTCTCTACCTAAGAGAAATCATGTATAGCCATCCATCAACCTAGAGGGCATGGAACAAGTATGTTGGAAGCTATGGCGGTCATGGCATCAACAAGTGATTATGCTAAAGCCATAGTGCCATGGAAAAAACTCGACATACAGTGAAGTGCAATTATGGTTGAAACATCCCATGTGGTGGAGCATCATGCCAAAATTTTAGGTATCACAAGGATGCTAGAAGCCCTAGCTGTAAAGGGAAAACTGTTGCTAAAAAGGCATGGTCCCTAGGTCCTATGTGCTAAGGATAATTTTTCTTTTAATGAAGGGCAAAAACTCCTAGATAAAGGCATCTTGGAACTACCTAGGAAGGGGCAAGATATGTAAGATCCTCTAAGAAAGGATCGGAATGACATGCTAAGAGCTATAGGACTCCCTGGACCACTCTGTGAGTTGGCAGAAAGGGATGGCAAGGATAATATTAACCTCTCTACACTAGTAAAAGTGGAAATAGAAGAGGTTGGAGACCCCAAGACACTAGAGTTAGGTCATGAATATGAAGATTTTAATAGCCCAGTGCTAATCCCAAAGGAGAGGACTAAATGCCCTCCTCCTTATATGAATCTCCTAGTATTTCATGGGTTGATAAATGAGGACCCAATCTTGCACTTAAAAGAATACGGCATAACTTGCCTTGCAAGTGGGTTCAATGATATTTATTGGATGTTTGTATTTTCTAGCACCCTAGGAGAGGCTAGAAAATGGTATTGGAGCCTCCCAAGAGGGTCTATTAAATCACTCGAGGAGTTGCATGATAAATATTTAGATGACTATGAAAAGAACGTGCCTATGACCCAAGTCTTAGGTCAGCTTATGCAAATAAGACAAGAGTCTTACCCTTCTACTAAAGAATATGCTAGAGCCTTTTATGATATTCTGAGGCTTTGGCCAAGAAGAGCTACGGCATTGCCAAGTGATGTGCTATGTGAGTTCTTTATGAGCGGCGTAGAGATTAATATGCAAATCCAAGTGAGGATGTGAGATCCTAAGTCATGAAATTAGGCTAAGGGGAATGCAATTGACTATGAGTAGCATATTCGAAGATGTTGGGAAAATTTTTGGAGTTTCCCCTGCTCGTTGCAAGTGCATCCAAATATCTAGCCAATTTTGCAAAGACAAAATCCTTTCGCTAATACCAAGACAACCTTGGCATGGGATCTTGGTAGCCAGAATCTACAAGTAGGAAATGGCAATTTGATGAGTAGTGATAATATGCCTCTTGGGGATAAAAAGCTTCCATGCCCAGCAAGTCCCATCAAGGCTTGCAACAATTCCATGAGAGGTAGTTTTGCAATGGTGTGCTGCTAGTAAGGCTCTTGGGAAGCCTTTTCAATTTATGGATGAATCATGCTTTCGGGTAGATACTATTCCTTTTAGTAAAAGCATGGTTCCTATGAATAAGCAATTGCAGAGTGGACAAAGGCAAGTAAAGACATCTCATATGAAGGTGTATCATGCCCAAGGTCCACCTATGCTGAGTAGAAGCGCTAGGTATGTGAGGCCATTTGGCTATAGCAATAAGTCCACATTGAGTCCATTTAACCAATGTGGCAAATTGAGAATGTATAAGCATATAACAAGAAATGTAAGCTGGTTTTGGAGGCCCAAAACCCCTAAAAATACTATTGGTGTGTCAGATGAAGGGCCAAGAATTGCATGTGGACATGCGTTGATGAATTCCCAAGAGGATGTGACTAAAGACCATAATGCTATCTGACAATAGGGACCTACATCTATGTGATGTGCCTAGGCGTGAAGCTCTACCTAGTTTGGGTTGTACCATTGACACATGTAATGATCCAAATAGGGAAGGGTTGAATGATCATAAATCCATGATTCTCCCTATAGGAGGAGTTATTGGAAAGTTGGGACAAGTGATCCGTTTGAATGCCGACCAAGAAGATGAGTTATATCAACCTAATGATGTCATTCAATCAACTCATAGTACCCAAGAATAGATGGCCATTATTACTACTGAGATATCAGTAGAAAGACTTGAGCTAGTGGATCTACAAAGGGCCTAGATCAAGCTTTTAGCTGACTCGCATGAGTAGCATGGGGCTAGTCCTCCTATTGTATGATATCCTTAAGATGCAGTATATATGCCAAAAAGACCATCCATTAGATGTAGCCAAATGAGATACTTTTGTTAGGCCAAGAGAGCCAGTTAGTTTGTAGTAAAATGTGCTATTTCTTTAGGCCAAGAGGGCTATATTTCTGTTTGGTGTAGGTACATTTAATGGTTTTCTATTGTTTTAGTGATTGCATCATACATGTTAACAAAGTTGCTAGATGGAGCCTTTGCTTAGGAGGAGATTTTTGTAGCCATTATAGGTGGTTTCGTCCCCTTTCTGAGTCTTTTTTCCTTCAGCAATTAATGATATATGTGTATGTAAGGGTGCTTTCTTTTTTTTTGTTGGGGACCGGCAATCAAGGCATGAAGTCACAGGTATAGGTTAGTATGTCTGGGGGAGGTTTGAGTAGTCATTGTCTCCTGCAAAAGCATTCTTAGGCATTAAAAGACCTCTTTTATAAGGGAGTTCTAGTGACCCTATTCTGCTGACCTACTAGGCAGCCGTTCTAGGAGTTCATGTTAGTGTGAGACAGTTAGAAAAGCCTACCCGACAAAATGATGATACAAAGGAAAAAGCCCTAAATATATGGAAGGAAATATATGAATATACAAAGGTGTGTAAAAAGGGGTTCTAACCCCTATAAAAATAGAGAAGAAAGTAAAATCTTTGAATAGTTGTTTTTCGCCTTGCGAAGGCCTGGTAGGTTCCTGGGGATGAGACAAGACCCAAGGTTGATGCCTTGTCTTCCTAGGGGGCTTGGTAGGTTCTTGGGTACTGAGACAGGACCTGAGGCTAATGTGGTGCGCAAATAGGATGCCGTATGTGTACGTAGTAGCAAGCACCGAAAGGTCCCTAAGAACAAAGAACTCTCCTTTTTTCTCAAAAACCAAGAGAGAAAATTTCCAAGACATGAAGCAAGAAGACTAATTGGGTACAATCTCCCTCCATGCATTGTGTGAGCCTCCACAAAGCATGTATTTAATATATTATTCATCTCAAAGCTCAAAATAGCCCAAATTTACAATTAGCATGCTTTAGCTTTTGTGTTTGCTTTTGTCCAAATAAAGAATAAAGCAGTTGGGCATCCAAAGAGTTGGGTTGTGCCCAAATACAATGTCCAATAACGAATATTTAAATCGTGTACCCATGCACATATAAAATAATAAATATATATCAAGTGCTTTAATAAATAAGCGCATCAAAATAAATATTGGTGCCACGCCTAAGATGCACCCCCATAAAAAATGATAATTTCTTCTAAATAAGTTGAATACATGCTATCGCCCAGTGCTTCCCAGCGCCATCGCCACCTGCTCTACACATCAATTAAAGCATTCACAATGGTTAGAAAATAATAAAATTAAATCGAAAAAAGTGAATACCTAGCAATCTTCAGCTACAAAATAAATAAATAGGTTGAAATTTAGTGCTAACCTTAATTTATTACGAGTGCGCACTCTAAACTCATAAAGGTTCATTAATTTAAATATGTATTTTGCAGAATCACCCGCTATGGAATCACCCACTTGCAGATTAAATTAACGAGATGCCCAAAAAGAACAGGTGTCCCCATCGACTTTTCACACAAGGAATCCACCTTGTGTACGAGCCCCAGCAATAAATATAATTTTACGGAATCCACTACAAAAACCTCACAGAATCCATTGTGGAATATGCCTCCTGGCATCATACCCCCGGGGTGGAATAGCAATTGTCCTCAATTGCTATTAGCTCAATGTGGAGCGAGCAGTGAGGAGTAAGCACTTAGGTCTCAAGCGTGTATCCATTGGGCCTCTTCAACAGGATGATTTTTAAATTTCACCAAATATCTAGAATATCTACGATGTCGTGCTGCTGCACATCCAAGCCGTAAACACCTCCATTTTTGTTGTGCATCTGTGTTATCTTTTCGTGTGTGTTTCATTGTGTTTGATTGCTGCATTATCTTTCCGTCATTTTTAGTACCCGCATCCAATGTACATACTCCACTTGTGTGTTTGTGTTTGTGTGTGTTTCTGTTTGTGTGCATGTTGTATGTGGGTTAGAAAAATATGAAAAACTGATGCCAAAGAATATTATCAAGCTGTTAATTTCAATGATGAACTCCAAGAAAAGTGCAGGATACCGTGGAATCAAAGGAAGCTTACATTTAAGCTATGAAGATAAAGGTTGCACGTGAACAAGGCCAACGTAACATGCGGGATAAAGCATTTTTGAAGAAGATACATTGGCACTACATGCAATGGAGATTATGATGGAGAGGGGTCCTTGAGACCTACTTGAGGGTCAAAGACGATACAACTCTTTAGTTCATCCATTGAGGAAAAGGTTACCAAGTAGCTGTAAATACATAAGGAGGAGGGCATGCTGTTGGCATTCTGGAGGATAAGCAGATCGACAAAATTCAAGAAAGAAAAGGTTCTAACCATCATTTGGCCTCAGAGAACCTTAGATCATTCAGCCGATTATCTAAGTTCAAAAGTTCCCATGAAATAGAGTTGAAGGAAGTCTCTCAAAAGCTGCGTGAACGAGCGAAGGTACATATTAGTGATATCATTCTGAAAGGGTGCGGAAACTCAAGCTCAGCGGCTTCTTCAATCATTAATAAAACCTGGTCTAAGCCAAAGGATAGGCCCTTGCTAATAGGAGCAACTAAATTTGTTGGGCCTTTTTGGGAGCTAGCCTATTCTGGTCAAAGGGGAGCTTTCTCGCTCGTTCTACTACCAAGAAGGGGCACCTGCGTCGGGAGAACAATGTCTTTTTGGACGCTATGTTGAGATGGGGCACATTGCTATGGTGAATTATGGACCAAGCTATGGAAGCTTGTGGTCATTCTCGATGTTATCGACCAGAATAGGGCTCTAGTTGATGCCCCAGACATGGTGCGGGGAGCCATGAACTTCAAGCGGCTTTCACTCACCGATTTAAAGATTGACATTCCAAGGATGCCAAAGAAAAAAGCAGTTGACAAAAGTAATTGAGGCTGCAGATGATTCAGATGAGGAGCTTGATGAGAATGAGAGCTGACCGCTAGACTTTACATTGTTGTTGGTAGCGAATGGGACAAGATAAGGAATCTTGTTGACACTTCTGGCCATTAGATCAAATCTACCGGGCCTTGAGTTCCAGTTGAGGTCGAAGGCTTAAGAGAACTTGAGGCAGGATGAGTTCGATGCCCTGCTGTAGGAGTTAAAGACGAACTACAACCAGACGCATTTCGTCCGAAATGCCGAGTTTAAGAAGGCCGCTGATCAAATCCAGGGTCCTCTCAAGCAAATCTTTGTGGATTTCCTTGAGCGTTCCTGCACGGCTGAATTCTCCGGATTCCTCTTGTCCAGGGATGGAGCTTGATCTGAGGGCGCCTCACCCTATTCTTGTTCCGCTTCTAACTGTGGACTGCGACACGCTTGACGGCGGCCCATCTCATTTCGCCTCCCATACCGTTGTTGCACTCTGGCCTATTCTTCCTGGGCGCAGACGGATCAAGGAATTGAGATTCTATTAGTGACTGGACGAGGGATGGAATCAAATACAGTTTAATCTTTTGGATTTTACAAGGCGTGCATATGGCACAAATTATGTAGAAACTCTTCGTGTTCAAGCGCATGCCAATTGTCACATTTAAAGAATCTATTTCTCTGATCGGCTAAATTCAGAAGAGGAGCTGCCTCCAGAATTCAAGATGTATCTACCAATTCAGAAAGCTTAACATTCTCAGAGAGGAGGTATACTGTACCTGCATTTAGCACCTCGAAAGACCACTCTGGGAGCACAAAATCTGATGCGAGTCTGTTGTCATAAAGGGCATGAGCAAATATACACTTAAATGAAGCAATTTGGTGGAAATGTCTTTGTTTCAAGAAGTGTGGTATTTAGAAACAATCGTAACACAAGTAATCTTAAATGGTAATAGTGGCATGGCATTCCTTGATGGTATGCAACTTGAATGTTGATAGAAATCCAGGCTCAGACACGACTGTGAGTCATTTCATGCGCCAACTAGGTGCTGGATTACAGATCTTACGTGCAAACAAACTGATACATAGAGATCTGAAGCTTCAGAATCTTCTTCTATCGTCAAATGATGGAGATGCGGTCCTGAAAATAGCAGATTTTGGATTTGCAAGATCTTTGCAACCACTGGGAATGACTGCTACTGAGAGCCACCAGGCACAGAAAGTTATGAACTGATTGAAAGGCTTGCATACTATGGTATCACTTCAAATCTTGTCCTATACTTCACAGAGGAGCTGAATTTACAAACAGTTTCTGCAGCCAAAAGTGTGAACATTTAGACTGGGGTCATCACCATATTGCCTATCCTAGGAGCCTTCTTAGCTGATGCATATTGAGGACAATACAACTAAGTCCTGAATCTGGATGAATTACTTGGTGCCCTGAAAAGCAAGCTCTTAAGCTCTATTGTAAAGCAGTGGGGACAGATTGTAATGCTTTTTCATTTATTTTGTCTCTATACCCATAAGTCTTCAACACTGGTCTATGAAAAGAGCTTTATCAAAACATTGCAGCCAAGAGACGCTTAGCCTATGTAAATTCCTGCACAAGCTGGATGTTCAGAATCAAAAATTGAAATCTTTTTGTTAGCCTCTTTCCTTGCTGTATCTTGAACCCTGTGTTCTGCAGCTCTTGCACAAACTCCACGACAATGGTCGATTCTAGTAGTCATAAAGTTGGTATCTAGAACAGTCTGAGGTTCAAGGATTTCAATTTCTTCTTCTAATAAAGGGGGGTTTTCATAAATAGGATGGACATGTAATTCGCCTTTGAAAGGTCGTAAAAAACTAATATGAAAAGTGTTGTGGATTTTCGAGTATTGGGGTAGTTCTAGTTTAAAGGCATTATCATTGATTTTGTGAATGATTTTGAAAGGTCCATAAAATCTAGGAGCTAACTTTACAACAGGGTGATTCTCAACACTTTGTAGTCTTCGCTTTTCAATTCGTAACTAGACATAATCATCAACTATAAAACTCATAGCTTTTCTTTCCTTGTTTGCTTGTTTAGTGTATGATTGATGGGCTTTCGCAATCACATCATTTAATTAACTTCATCAAAAATAGTAGCATGCATGTGGGTAATATCATTAGCAACTTTAACTTTGTTTGACAATGAAGTAAGAGGTGTAGGAAATCTATATCCATAAATGATTTCAAAAGGTGCTTTTCATGTAGCTGTATGGGGTGTGTTATTGTATGCAAACTGAAGTAAATGCAAGTGTGTATCCTAGGTTTGTGGTTTTGAAATTTTGTATGCACGTAAAAGATCTAAGATTGTGCTATTTGTAGCTTTTGTTTGTCCATTTGTTTCAAGACGAAATGCAGATGAAAAATCAATCTTTATTTCTAAGTTAGCAAACAAAGTAATCCAAAAATGATTGCAAAATCTAGAATCTCGATAAAAAATAATAACTTTTGGTAAACCATGGTTAGTGAAAACAATTTTCAGAAACAATTGAGTAGCTTGAGATGCAGTTAATATTTTCTTGCATGGAATGAAATATGCATGTTTGCTAAATTGATCTACAATAGTCCATATCATATTGTGATTAGCTTGAGTGTTAGGCAAACCAGTAATAAAACCCATTGAAATATGGTCCCATGGTCTTTCAAGGATTGGTAAAGGCATTAACAAACCATACTGCTTACCATGGTGTTGCTTAACTCTTTGACAAATTAAACACTCAGATACAAAGTTAGAAACATTAAATTCCATCTATGGCTAATAAAAATCTTGAATCAAAGTATGTAAAGTAGAAGTAATACCTCTATGGCCTTGATATGGGGGGCAATGAATTTCGTGAAATGCAAAGGATCTAAATGGAATAGTTACACATAACCTTTTCTCATAAAACACAAATCCATCAGCATAAGACAATGAATCAATTGGAATCCAGTTATTGGTAATTAATTTATTCCAATCAGCTTGAAAACTAGGGTCTTGGTCATAGGTATCTTTCATAGGGATAAGAGAATCAAAAGATATCACAGAGATATTATGAATAGATGGTCTTCTACTTAAGGCATCGGCAACAACATTTTCTTTTCCGAGTTGATATTGGACAAGTGGATAAAAACTTTGAATAAAAGTAGCCCATTTAATGTGTCGGTCAGATATTTGTGGCTGACTAAGGAGATGTTTAATACTTTGTTGGTCAGTTTTGATCATGAATTCAGATCCCATTAAATAGTGTTTCCATTGATGTAAAGCTTGTACTACATCTAGCAATTCCTTATCATAAGTAGAGTACTTGAGTTCAGAGGGTTTAAGCTTGCAGCTAGAGTAAGCTATGGGATAGGAATCTTCATAAGGAGGACAACTCCTATTCCAGATCCACTAGCGTCAGTGACTACTAGGAAAAATGGTCTAGTAAAGTTAGGAAGTTGCAATACAAGAGCATGAGTTAAAGCATGTTTCAGTAAATCAAAGGACTTTTGCTTATTTTCAGGCCAATGATACACAATACCTTTGTTTAATAATTTTGTCAAAGGTAATGCAAGAAATGAAAAATTTCTCACAAATTTTTTGTAAAAGCTAGCAAGACCTAAGAAAGAACATAATTCATGCACATTTTTAGGTATCGACCAATTCAAAATTGCTTCTATCTTTTTAGGATCAACTTTAATACCTTCAAATGAAACATGTCCTAAGTATTCAATTTGTGTTTGGAAAATTTCACTCTTTTCAGGGTTAGCATATAATTGATTCTCTTTCAGTAATTTGAAAACCAAAGATAAATGTTCATAATGCTCATTTTCATTCTTACTAAAAACCAATATGTCATCAAAGAAAACAATGACACAATGCTAATGCTTCAAAAAGATGCGATTCATCATATGACTGAATGTAGCTAGTGCATTAGTTAATTCGAAAGGCATAACTAGAAATTCATAATATCCAAATTGAGTTCATAATGTAGTTTTGAAAATGTTAGATGTGTCCAATCATACTTGATGGTATCCAGATTTAAGATCTATTTTGCTAAATATTGCAGTCCCTTGTAGTTTGTCCATAACATCGTCTAAACTAGGAATGGGATATCTATTTTTTACAAGGATTTTATTTAGGGCATGATAATCAATGCACATTCTATAAGTGTTGTTTTTCTTTTAAACTAATAAGACAGGTGCACCAAATGGGTCTAATGAGTCGGGTTAATAAGAACTACTGGGTCTAATGAGTCCTTGGGTTAATAATTCTTCAACTTGAGTTTGAATTTCTTTCTGTTCAATTTGATTATGTCGATAAGGTGCTTTACATGGTGGTTGAGAACCTAAAATTAGGTCTATTTTATGATCTTCACTACATGTGGGTGGTAAACCAGGTGGTAAGTCAGCAGAAAAATAGTCTTGAAATTGTGAAAGAAATTGTGTGTACCTAGGATGCATCTTATTTTCCTTAACTTCAATTTCATTCACCCAGATTAAAAAAGATTTGCTACCTTTTCGTAATGCATGTTTAGCCTGTGTATGACTAAGCAATGGAAAATTATCAAAAGTGTGCATACCATGCAATGCGATTTGTTTTCCATGAGAATGAATCTTCATTGAATGCGAAGAATAATCTATATTGGGATTATACTGATGACGCCAAGGGATGCCTAGAATAATGTCACTAGATTACAAAGGCACAACTAGGAAATTGCTACGTTCAACATAATCACCAGTTTTAATTTCGAAGTCATGCACTTCTTGTGTTCCATTATATCTAATGCCTAAGAATACAACCTTGATGTGGTAAGGAGTAGAAACAATATGTAATTTCAATTATTTGACCAATTTTGCAAAAATAAAGTCGATGTAAAACAGTCTTTTCTTTACCATGCACAAAACATTTCATCGTTAATAAAGAATGGAGATTTGGTATACATGCTAAAGTATCTACAGTAGTACCGTTATCGTCATCATCTTCTGTGAAATCTGGCATTTCTTCATGGTCTTCATCTTCAGTCGCTCCTAAATAGTTGATGTGAACAGTTGGCTTTTTGGATTGACAATTCACCGCTAGATGTCCAGGTTGATGACATTTGTAATAGACTATGGATTTGGCTTTAGACACATTATTGGTAATAGCAGGAAGTTTAGAAATGTTGGGACAAGAGCATTGCCCCTTTTTTCTATATGAGAGAGAGAGAGAGAGAGAGAGAGAGAGAGAGTGTGTGTGTGTGTGTGTGTGTGTGAGTGAGAGTGAGTGTGTGTGTGTGTGTGAGAGAGAGATTGAGAGATTTTTCTTTAATTTTCTTTACAAAACACTTTTTTCTCAAAAGGAAGTTTGAAGTAGTCCACTTACCTAAAGTCAAATAGTCTATAAGTTTCTTTGGGACATGCACCTTATGACCACACCATTTTATAAGCACAAGCCTCAAAGAGAAATGCTAATAAAATTTTGAAATTAAATTAAATATTGAAGAATAATTGTGTGCCCTAAAGGAAAATGCTAACCATAGTAATCAAATCCACAAGCATGTGATTAAAAGCCTTGCAGCCTACTAGTGGAGCTATGTCAAGTTGAAGCTTTCAAAAAATTAGCACTACAACCTAGTAAAGTTGTAACATCATTACTGGAAAAACAATTGTTTGGAATCAAATCTATGGATTATGTGTTGCTAAACATAAATAATGTCACAATGATGGTGGATAAACAGGCATGAACCTAAGAGCAAACCCTCTTACCTTATAGCCTCATCTCCCCTATATGCAAATCCATGACCACATGTATGCTTCTTTTTTGGGGTGATCAATCCATTGCCTATTACTGCTCATTTTTCTTCTTATCTAATATCTAATTCACTAGCTTAGCTTGTCCAGCTTGAGCAACAACAGCCATGTCTCTAGCTACCATAGAAGAAGCCTACATAGCCTCTTTAAGGTCTTCCAACTGCTATCGAGCACTACATCTTTATATTCTATTTGCTTCTCGTCCTTAATTGGTAGGAGGAGAAAATGCTCCTTCTCAAAAGAATAATTCATGGAGGGGCAACATCATCATCACATGATAATGCACCACAATAGCATGAGTATGGTGATGGTGGGGCTGTTAGATATGATCAATGCCCCACCCTCATTAGGTGCCACCAATGATCCATGGTGCTCAAAGTTGTAAGGCCCCCACTATGAGGAGATGCCAAATGTGAGCCCGGACATTGGTTGAGTCCTGACTTGTATATCAGATGAGGTCTATGTGACTGGATGGAAAAAAGGTGACCATTGTGGGTCTAATCTTTGGGTTAGATGGAGTGGTTAAGCTGGTAGCAACTCGAGGCGCATTGCATCGAGTTGCAGGGTAAGGGAGTTAAAAGGGGCCCCTATTTTGGGGTCCGGGGGCTGCGGAAGCGGCCCTTGGCTCCCCCTAGCGGGGGTCTGGGGGTAGCACCCCCGGCACGATGGTAAAGGGAATATTCCCTGGCCGACTAGTGGAGGCTTATATGGTAGGTTGGTCAGGCCAACCTAACAGCCTTTGCAGGCTATAAAAGCTAAACCCCTTTACAGCCATCGATCATTCATCTTTCACCCAGTCAGAGTTGTTGTTCCAGCTAGCCTTAAGCTCTTCACCTATCTTCTGTCTAGATTGCCATCTAAGCTTCACACAGTGGAAACGCACGGGTGGACAGAGCCATCTTTGTATTAGTTGTTTGGAGCTAAAGAATTTACTAATTCTCCTCTTATCTGTTGTGTACTCTCTATCTCTTTCTCAGATTTTGTTCGCTACGCCGTGTAATATTTTACATGGTATCAGAGCCTAGGGGGCTCTAGAGATCGGAGAGTGTGCAAGAGGCAAAGGCTTCAACAACAAAGAGAAACTATGTCAACTTCCGGAAGCGGTTCTGGCGCATCAGGAAGCGGTGCAGGAGGTGGTGCTGCTGTACCAGCTATTCAAACACTGAGGATTCGTCCACCAACCTTCAGCGAAGGCAAGTTAGATGGTACAAACTACACCTTATGGAAGTTCAAAATTACAACTATCCTTGATTCTTATGAGCTTTTGGAGACTGTGCTGGGGACTGACGCAGAACCATAGCCTACCCCCAACCCATCAAATCCTAGTGTGATGATTCCTCTGAATGCAAATCTTCTACGAGCTTGGAAACGAAGGAATGCATGTGCATTGTGTATCTTAGTTACAAGCTGTTCTGACAGTGTTCTGACTTTGATTTAGCATACAACCAAAGTATCAGAGGCTTGGAATGTACTAAGGAGTCAGTATGAAACACGAAACCAAACAAGGATTAAAAACTTGGAGGATCAACTAGCTGCGGAGAAGTTTGCTGAAGGAGAGACGTTGAAGCATTCATCACTCGGATTAAGAATTTGTGCGACCAGATGGCTGGCGCTGGGATACAAAAGACTAGCGAAGAGCTAGCTCGGACATATCTTCGGATTTGTCCACAAAAGTTTGATGGAATAGTAACTGCCCTTAATACTCAGGTGAGACCTCAAGCTTTGACTTTTGAGGAGTTTTGTGCATTATTAATGGAGGAGGACTTGAGGCTGAAAGCCCGAGAAGGAAGCAACAATGGAGATGCTGCATTCTCTGCCAACGCAAAAGGAAAAGGTGGTTCCTCCACCAAAAATGATGGTGACAAAAAGAAGAAGGGCGGCAAGAAGAAGTTTCAAGGAGAGTGCTTCTACTGCAAGAAGAAAGGACATGCAATTGCAGATTGTCGTGTCAAGAAGGCAGATGAAAAGAATGGTACCCTTAAAAGTAAAGGGAAAGAGACAGCCAATACGACTGAAGCAGAGTTGGAATTATTCATGGCGACCATTGAGGAAGTGTGCTCCTCGGCGCAAGAAGAATCTACCACTAACTCATGGGTGTTGGATAGTGGGGCCTCCTGTCACATGACCAACAAGAAAGGTCTATACAGTTCTATGCAACCTCTACAAGAATCCATCACTGTGATGGTTGGAAATGATGCTAAATGCTCTGCTGCAGGCACATGAACTATTTCTTTTGTTGTTGCAAATGGTGAAGTCAAAAATCTTTCAAATGTGTTGTATGTTCCCGAAATCAGAAGAAATCTCTTATCAGTTGCTTCCATAACTCATCTTGGTCATGAAGTGAGGTTCAAGAAGATAGGTGTAGAAATTCTTGATAGTGCTGGCACAATTATTGGCAAAGGAGAAAGAAGGAACAACCTGTATGAGCTAAGTGCTCTTACAGCCACTGCTGGAGTGGGCACAAGTAAGCTTTAGCATGAAAGGTTTGGACACATCGGATTTGCAGTGTTGAAGGAGATGCAAAAGCAAGGTATGGCTGCTCACCTACCTACAATAACTGAATTGAAGGAACCATGTGAAGCTTGTATGATGGGCAAGCAACAGAGAAAGGCATTTCCACAAGAAAGCAAGAATAGAGCACAGGCTCCTCTAGAGTTGGTGCATGCTGATTTGTGTGGTAAGATGCCTACACAGGCCTTGGGGGGATCTTCTTATTTTATGTTGATTGTCGACGACTATAGTAGGAAGATGTGGGTGTACTTCCTTCGTGATAAGGCTCAAGCTTTTGATAAGTTTAAAGAATGGCTAAAACTTGTTGAGAATGAAACAGGGAAAGTGTGAAGAAATTTAGAATAGATGGTGGTGGTGAGTTCAAGTCAAAGGAGTTTGAAGGCTTTTGCAAGAGCAAAGGGATCAAGTGTCAATTCACGACGCCTCACACACCTCAGCAAAACGGTGTTGTAAAATGCAGGAATCGCAGCATTGTGGAGATGGCAAGATGCATGCTAAAGGGCAAGGGATTGCCTAACCATTTTTGGGCTGAAGCTGTTAATATTGCAGTCTACATTCTAAATCGGAGCTACACAAAGGCTTTCAAGGGAAAAACACCTCATGAGGCTTACACTAGTAAGAAACCATCTATCTCACATTTCAGAATTTTTGGATGTGAATGTTATGCACATGTTCCAGATGAGAAGAGAAACAAGTTAAAACCAAAAAAGCAAAAAATGTATCTTCTTGGGTTATAGTGATGAGCAAAAGGCTTACAAATTATATAACCAAGAGACAAAGAAGATCATCGTGAGTCGTGATGTGGTGTTCAAGGAGGAGCCACATACAATGGAGGAGGAGAAGGCAAGTTCTTCCACTTTATCATCAAGCGAAGAAGTAGTCCACTATGAACCTGTCCCGAGAGCTATCCCTATCCTTAAGGAGGAGGAAACATCATCTTCAGATGATGAGGAAAAAGTTCACCAACCTGACATTACCCCACTGGAAAAGCCATTGTAGCGCTAGGTGAAGTAGCTCTATGACCACAATAATCCTATGCCTGCATCTGTTGAGGAGAAGGCAGACGGGACCAAGGAGGTCTCAGAGAATAGAGGAGCAAAGGAGGGCTTCTGCTCGCATAGTCAATATGGCCTTGATGGTTGAGATTATGAGAGAAGTAAAGGAGCCAACTGACTTAGAAGAAGCACTTGCAGATCCATCATGGAAGGCTACTATGCAAGCAGAGTATGACAGCATAATGAAGAATGACACTTGGGAGCTAGTGGATCGACCAGCAAAGCGGAAGGTTATTGGCACCAAGTGGATCTGGAAGGTAAAGTACAAGGCTGATGGTACCTTAGAAAAGTACAAAGCTAGACTGGTTGCCGAAGGATTTTCACAAGTTGAAGGGTTTGATTTTCAAGAGTCATTTGCCCCAACTACCAGAATGACCACTATTCGCACGGTACTTGCAATGGCTGTCCACAAGAAGTGGCCAGTGTACCAAATGGATGTTAAGTCAACATTATTAAATGGTGACCTCAAGGGGGAGGTGTACGTGGCTCAGCCACTAGGGTTTGAGCCCCCCCATTCTGAGAATAAAGTGTGTAAGCTGAAGAAGGCATTATATGGGCTGAAACAAGCCCCCAGAGCATGGTACTAGCTGATGCATAGATCGGATGTTGTATGATCGCGTAGTGTACGCCGGAAGGTCCCCAAGAACAAAAGAACTCTACTTTTTGCACAAAACTCAAGGTAGAAAGCATGCACGACATGAACAAGAGACCAATTGGGTGCAATCTCCCCCCATGCCTTGTGTGAGCGCTCCACAAAGCATGTATTTTATGTATTAATCATCTTCAAGATCAAATAATAGCCCAAATTACAAAATAGCATGCTTTTGGCTTTTGAGTTTGCTTTAGCACAAAATAGAAATAAAGCTAATGGGCGGGCACCCAAAGAGTCTGGCATACCCAATACAATGTCCAAATACAAATATCATAATCGTGCGCCCGTGCGCATACAAAATAATAAATAAATATCCAACGCCTCAATAAATAGGCCCGACAAAATATAGGCGCCATGCCTAAGGTATGCGCCCATCAAAATATAAGTGACAACTCGAATATACACTATCCTCCAATGCTTTCCTCTGCCACTGCTGCTATCTCTACACATCAACTGAAGCATTCACAATCGTTAGTAAAATAATACAATTAAACCGACAAAAGTGAATACCTAGCAGTCTTCAGCTACATAAATAAATCAACTGGTTAGAAATCAATCCTAACCTTAATTTATCAGGAGTGCGCACTCTAAACTCATAAACGTTTATTAATTTAATATGTATTTTGCGTAATCACCCGCTAAGGAATCACCCATGTACACACTAAATTAATGAAATGCCCGAAAAGGATAGGCGTCCCCATCAACTTCTCGCACAAAGAATCCACTTTGTGTATGAGCCCCGGTCAACAAAGTTTACGGAATCCACCGTAAAACCTCACGGAATCCACCGTGGCATGGAATCCACCGTGAAATATGCCTTCTAGCATCATACCCCCAGGGTGGGATAGCAATTGTCCTCAATTGCTATTAGCTCAATGTGGAGCTAACAGAGTGGGAAAAGCATTGAAGTCTCTAGCGTGCATCCATTGGGCCTCTTCAACAGGATGGTTTTTAAACTTGACCAAATATCTAGAATATCTACGTCCAGTTCTAGTGGTCATGAAATCAGTATCAATGATAGCTTCAGGTTCGAGTATTTCAGTCTCTTCTTCTAACAAAGGTGGGTTTTCATAAACAGGGTGTACAGGTAATTGGCCTCCAAAGGGTCGTAATAAACTAATGTGAAATGTGTTGTGAATTTTCCAGTGAGGTGGTAGTTCTAACTTGAATGCATTGTCATTGATTTTGTGAATGATCTTAAATGGTCCATAGAATCTAGGTGCTAGTTTCACAACTGGGTGTTTATCTACACTTTGTAATCTACGTTTTTCTATTCTCAACCAAGCATAGTCATCAACTTTGAAATTCATGGCCTGTCTTTTCTTATTGGCTTGTTTTGTATATGATTGCTGGGCTTTGGCAATCATGTCTTTAACCTCATCAAAAATAGTAGCGTGCATATTAGCAATATCATCAGCACTTTGAATTCTATTTGATAAAGATGCAACAGGTGTAGACAATCTATAACCATAAATCACTTCAAACCGTGCTTTCTTTGTAGATGTGTGTGGTGTATTGTTATATGCAAACTGCAGTAAATATAAATGTGTGTCCCATGTCTGTGGCTTAGAAATAGTGTAAGCACATAAAAGATCTAAAATAGTACTATTAGTAGCTTCTGTTTGTCCATTAGTTTCAAGATGAAATGCAGATGAGAAATCAATCTTTGTTCTTAGGTTAGCAAACAAAGTAATCCAAAAGTTGTTACAAAATCTAGAATCTCGGTCAGAAATAATAACTTTTGGTAATCCATGATTAGTGAAAACAATTTTCAAAAACAATTGTGCTGCCTCAGATGCTATTAAAGTTTTCTTACATGGAATGAAATATGCTTGTTTACTAAACCTGTCTACTACAGTCCAAATCATATCATGGTTAGCTTTAGTATAAGGTAAACCAGTAATAAAATCCATAGAAATCTACTCTCATGGTCTTGATGGAATAGATAAAGGCATAAGTAAACCATATTGTTTACCATGATGTCTCTTAACTCTTTGACAAATCAAACATTCAGAAACAAAGTTAGATACATCAGTGTCCATATGTGGCCAATAAAAATCTTCAGTCAATGTACGCAAAGTAGATATGATACCTCAATGACCTTGATATGGAGGACAATGAATCTCATTCAGAACAAAAGATCTAAATGGAACTGTAAAACATTATCTCTTTTCATAAAACATGAATCCATCATTATAAGACAGTGAATCAATAGGAATCCAGTTATTTCCAACTAATTTATTCCAATTAGCATGAAAAGTAATGTCCTGATGATATGTATCTTTCATAGGGGTTAGAGAATCAAATGATATAACAGAGATATTATGAATAGTTGGTCTTCTACTTAATGCATCGACCACTACATTTTCTTTACCTGGTTGAGATTGGATAAGGGGATGAAAACTCTGAATAAAAGCTGCCCATTTGATATGTCGGTCAGATATTTGAGGTTGACTAAGTAAATGTCTAATACTTTGTTGATCAGTCTTAATCATAAACTCAGAACCCATTAAGTAATGTTTCCATTGTCTTAAAGCTTGTACAACAGCTAATAATTCTTTATCATATGTGGAATATTTAAGTTCGGAGGGTTTCAGTTTACAACTAGAATAGGCTATGGGATGATTATCTTGCATAAGTACGGCTCCTATTCCAGATTCGCTAGCATCAGTAACTACTAAAAAGAATGGTCTATTGAAATCAGGTAGTTGTAATACAGGAGCATGGGTTAATGCATGTTTCAATAAATCAAAAGATTTCTGTTGATTATCAGACCAATGATAAACAATACCTTTCTTTAAAAGTTTAGTCAAAGGCAAAGCAAGTAATGAAAAATTTTGCACAAATTTCCTGTAAAAACTAGCAAGACCTAGAACAGAACGTAACTCATGCACATTTTTAGGTATTGGCCAGTTCAATATTGCTTCTATCTTCTTAGGGTCAACTTTAATACCTTCTGATGACACAATATGACCTAAATATTCAATTTCTATTTGAAAGAACTCACTCTTTTCCGGATTAGCATACAATTGATTATCTTTCAACAACTTGAAAACCAAAGACAGATGTTCATAATGCTCTTTCTCATTTTTACTGGATACCAAGATATCATCAAAGAATACTATAACACAATGCTGATATTTCAAAAATATGCGATTCATCATTCTACTAAATGTAGCAGGTGCGCTAGTTAATCCAAAAGGCATCACTAAAAATTCATAATGACCAAATTGTGTTCTAAATGCAGTCTTGAATATGTCAAATTTATCTAATCTCACTTGATGATAACAAGATTTAAGATCTATTTTACTAAATATAGCAGAACCTTGTAGTTTATCCATAAGATCATCGACCCTAGGAATTGGATATCTATTCTTTATAGTAATCTTATTTAGGGCACGATAATCAATGCACATACGATAAGTATTATTCTTCTTCTTTACCAACAAAACAGGTGCGCCAAATGGAGAACTACTAGATCTAATCAATCCTCTATTTAATAATTTCTCAATTTGATTTTGAATTTCTTTCTGCTCTATCTGGTTATGCCTATATGGTGCTTTACAAGGTAGTTGTGTACCAGGAATTAAATCTATTTTGTGGTCTTCAGGATGTGAAGGAGGTAATCCAGGTGGTAGATCTTCAGCAAAACAATCTTTAAATTGTGCAAGGAATTCTTTATGCCTAGGGTACATATATTTTTCTTAAGCTTGCAGTTCATTCACCCAAATTAGTTAAGATTTACTACTTTTACGTAATGCACATTTAGCTTGAGTATAAGAAAGCAGTGGAAAAGCATTAGACGCATGCATACCATACAATGTAATGTGTTTTCCTTGAAAATGAATGTTAATTGAATGCATGGAATAATCTATATGAGGATTATGCTGATGACGCCAAGGCATACCTAAGATAATGTCACTGGACTGTAATTGTACAACTAGAAAATTCCTTCTTTCAGTGTATTTACCAATTTGAATTTCTAAGTCATGCACCTCTTGTGTTCCATTATACCTTGTGCCTAAGAATGCTGCTTTAATGCGATAGTGCGTAGGAACACTTTGTAATTTCAATTCTTTCACTAACTTTGCAGAAATAAAATCATGTGTACTACCATCATCATGCAAAATAATCTTTTCTTTTCCATGCACTAAACATTTCATTGTCAACAAAGAATGTGGAGTTGGCATACCTGGTAAAGTATCCGAAGGAGTAGTGGTATCGTCCTCATCTTCCGTAAAGTCAGGCATTTCCTCATGTTCTTCATCTTCCATTGCTCCAAGATAGTTGATATGGACAGGTGGCTTCTTCGATTGGCAATTGGCTGCTAGATGTCCAGGTTGATGGCATTTTTTGTAACACACTATAGGTTTGGCTTTAGATACATTGTTTGCAATGGCAGGAAGTCTGGAAATATTAGGATTTGGCTGTGAAGATGGCTTAGGGTTTTGATTGGTATTTGATGGTAAAGTAGGTGGTTTTGTCCAAGACTTACAGAAAGATGATGAAGGAAATTGACTTTGATTGAATCTTCTAACATTTGAATTGAATTGCTTAGAACCATAGTTACCATTTGCTTGAAATTGTTGTGGACGCTTGTCTCTTCCTCGAATCTTATCTTCAGTGTCATGAGCTAAAGAAATTGCATCTTCAAGAGTTGTAGGCTTGAACATATTGACTTTAGCGTAGTAATGCCCAAGTAATCCATACATATAGTTGCGCTTGTGAGTCACTTCGGGTACGTCTTCAAGCATGTGTAATTGGAGTAAGGCATTCCAAAAGCGTTCGGTGTACTGAGAAATAGGCTCACGATCTCTTTGCTGAAGAAGGTCCCATTGCTTTATGGATTTTTCATAGAATTGTGGAGGAAGGAAATTTTGCATAAACTTCTTTTTGAAACTCTCCTAGGTAGTGGGACAATCTACGCTCTTACGAACCACGGTCCACCAAAGAGATGCTCTATCCACTAAGTGATTAGTGACACACTTGATTTTATATTTTTCAGCGTATGTTTCCTCATGAAAGTAATCATCAAACTGACTGATGAATGCAATAACAGTTTTTCCATCTCGAGTGCCATTGAAAGTATGGAATTTGAAATTTCTTTTACTTATCTTTGTTTCTTTGTGGATGGATTGAGCTTCGAGAGTCGCATCTATGGTTCATCGTATAAGATCTTCAGGTTGTGGTCCATCATTGTCAGTGGTTGATCTTTGTAAATTGGCCAATTGAACTTGCAATGCTTGCCAGGCTATTCGTTCTTCGTCCAACTGCATCATAATTAAATCCAACTTTTGTTCCATGGTAGGTTCAAGAAGATCGCCTTCGGCCATTAAGTCATCCATATTTTGTTCCGTCATCTTGCAAAACTTCAAAAGACCTCACACTCTCAAAATCCAATTAGCGAGATGAGCGTAGCTCAAGATTGGGTGTACAAGGCTTATATATTTTGGTTTGGCTTTCACGGTCTTCGTCTTTAGCAATTGCGGGATTTGAAATCTTTGAAAAATCTGTGTTTTGACTTTCTGCGTATGTTGAAACTGGTTCAGCAAGTCTGCATATGCAAACAGAGTCTTCCAGGGAACAACTTTGCAGTTCGGTGCTTTTGCACAGGAACAGTCCTTATGGGAGTTTTGGGCACAAGTCAGTTCTGACTTCTGGTTACTTGCTGGACTTGCAGAGTTGCAGACTTACGAAACTTGCAAAGCTTGGTAAACTAGGAAGACTTTAGTGATTAAGCTTTTATAAAGCTTTAATGACTAGTCTTTAGGAACTATTAAACTGACTGCTGCCGTCGATTCGAATTTTAGGAGGAGGGTAGCTGTTTTTCGCCGCCGAATTTTATGCTAGTATGCCGCGCTGCCGCCGTTTTGATAATTTGAAGCTTATTAAGCTTCCAATTAAGCTTTATAAGCTTTAAACTCAAGCTTAAACTTTTTAAGATATGGAGGCTTATCTGTTTGACTGTGGAAAAACGTTTTGGAGAAGAGGATGTAGGAGTGGTCCTTCGCCGTTACAGGCCGGTCCTTCGCGATTAGAGGCTATAAACAGAGGTTCTTGACCGCCACGAATCCACCCGTATCGACCGTTCGCGATGAGACTGACCGTAGAGCTCGATCGTTCCAGGAGCTCCGCCTTCGCACAAGATGGGTAGCGATTGGAAGCTCTCGATCTCAGCTTCGCTCTGATACCACTGGTGCACAGATCGGATGCTGTATACTCGTGTAGTGTACGCCGAAAGGTCCCCAAGAACAAAAGAACTCTACTTTTTGCACAAAACTCAAGGTAGAAAGCATGGACGACATGAAAAAGAGACCAATTGGGTGCAATCTCCCCCCATGCCTTGTGTGAGTGCTCCACAAAGCATGTATTTTATGTATTAATCATCTTCAAGCTCAAATAATAGCCCAAATTACAAAATAGCATGCTTTTGGCTTTTGAGTTTGCTTTAGTACAAAATAGAAATAAAGCTAATGGGCGGGCGCCCAAAGAGTCTGGCATACCCAATACAATGTCTAAATACAAATATCATAATCGTGTGTCCATGTGCATACAAAATAATAAATAAATATCCAACACCTCAATAAATAGGCGCGACAAAATACAGGCGCCATGCCTAAGGTATGCGCCCATCAAAATATAAGTGACAACTCGAATACACACTATCCTCCAATGCTTTCCTCCACCACTGCTGCTATCTCTACACATCAACTGAAGCATTCACAATTGTTAGTAAAATAATACAATTAAACTGACAAAAGTGAATACCTAGCAGTCTTCAGCTACATAAATAAATCAACTGGTTAGAAATCAATCCTAACCTTAATTTATCACGAGTGCGCACTCTAAACTCATAAAGGTTTATTAATTTAATATGTATTTTGCGGAATCACCCGCTATGGAATCACCCATGTACACACTAAATTAATGAAACGCCCAAAAAGGATAGCCGTCCCCATCAACTTCTCGCACAAAGAATCCACTTTGTGTATGAGCCCCAGTCAACAAAGTTTACGAAATCCATCGTAAAACCTCACGGAATCCACCGTGGCACGGAATCCACCGTGAATATGCCTCCTGGCATCACCAATGGATAGATAAGTTCTTTTTAAACCTAAACTTCAAAAGATGTGCCTCAGATGCTAACTTGTATGTTTACAGGGATGGTAAAAAGTCTGTAGTGATTGTCCTATATGTGGACAACCTTCTTATTACACGTGACTATGAAGATATGATCAACCAAACTCGAAAGGCTTTGAGTTTTGAGTTTGAAATGACAGACTTGGGCTTGCTGCACATTGTTTGGGGATTGAAGTCGAGCCAGGAAAGATCTTCATCTCTCAGAAGAAGTATGCATGGGAGATCTTGAAGGCATTTGGCATGACCGAGTGCAAGGAGATTGCTACACCTATGGAGGTGAATGCAAAGTTATCCCAAAGTTATCCGTCGAGGATACATCAGCACTAGCAGACATTGGGTATAGGAGGTTGGTCAGCAGTCTGATCCACTTGTGTAACAGCAGACCAGATATCAGTTTTGCTGTTGGTGTTTTGAGCAAGTTCTCAAACAAACCTCATGAGAGTCATTGGAAGGCTGGGATGCGGGTGCTCAGATACTTGAAGGACACTCTTGACTATGGTATCACATACAGTTTCGGAACTTCTCTTGTGGGGAACTATGACTCAGATTGGGCAGGAGACAGTGATTCCAGGAAGTCAGTTTCTGGTTATTGTTTCTCTTTGGGTTCAAGAATTTTCTCTTGGATTAGTAAGAAGTAGCCAACAGTGGCATTGTCTTCTACCGAAGCAGAGTACAAGGTAGCTTGTTTTGCTGCATGTGAAGCAGTATGGTTGAGAAGGATTCTATGGCATATGGGAGTGCAGGATGAAGAACCAACTATGCTGAGATGTGACAATCAGAGTTGCATCGCCATTGCCAAAAATCCAGTGTTTCATGCACGCACCAAACATATAGAGATCCAGTATCACTATGTGCGTGATATGATGGAGGATGGGATAGTGGAACTGGTCTACTATCCAACAGAGGAGAATGGAGTAGATATCTTCACCAAAGCACTTATATGAAGGATCTGCTTCAAGTTCATCTTCAGAGACTCGGCATTGGGCCGAGGAGATAGTTCACATATGGGTGGACATTGAGGGGGGTGTTAGATATGATCAATGCCCCACCCTCATTAGGTGCCACCAATGATCCATGGTGCTCAAAGTTGTAAGGCCCCCACTATGAGGAGAAGCCAAATGTGAGCTCGGACATTGGTTGAGTCCTAACTTGTATATCAGATGAGGTCTATGTGACCGGATGGAAAAAAGGTGACCGTTGTGGATGGTAAAGGGAATATTCCTTGGAATAGTCCTTGGCCGACTAGTGGAGTCTTATATGGTAGGTCGGTCAGGCCGACCTAACGGCCTTTGCAGGCTATAAAAGCTAAATCCCTTCACAACCATCGATCACTCATCTTTCACCAGTCAGAGTTGTTGTTCTAGCTAGCCTTAAGCTCTTCACCTATCTTCTGTCTAGATCGCCATCTAAGCTTCACACAGTGGAAGCGCACGGGTGGACAGAGCCATCTTTGTATCAGTTGTTTGGAGCTAAAGAATTTACTAATTCTCCTCTTATCTGTTGTGCACTCTCTATCTCTTTCTCAAATTCTGTTCGCTGCGCCGTGTAATATTTTACAGGGGCACATAAACTTAGTGTTGGCCATGAGAGCTACAATGAAGTTGGGGGCATTTGCAGGCCATGGTGAAAGGCTTGATATTGAGATTTTCACATTGAAACCTTTCCATTGGTCCTTGAAAAGTTGCTAATAAGCACTTGCTTCTCCTTTTGTATGAGCAAGCAAGACTAGATTAAGTCATCCCCACTAACCTTCCTTATCTTGGGTGTGACACGACTTTAGAAACAACCCACATTTGCAGTTTGCGTTATACTTGTAATAATGGTTGGCTTGATCTTTGAATGGTGTTGCTTTCTTACTTGACTTTATGTTGTTCACTCAAATTTCTAGTTAGTATTATGTAGCTGCCCAACTTAATGGATGTTATTGCCTTGTTTGATGTTGGAGAGCCGAGTTAAAGATTTGAAAATTGTAAATGAAAGTTCACCTTTTTGGATAACTTACCTATGATTTACAAACATAAAGATACTTACTCAACAAATATAAAAACAAATAATCTTTAGTTGGATTTTGATAATTTTTTGCATAAACTTGGCACATCTTATGCCATATGAGAATGATATGGGCCAACATGTGTGAAACAATGAATATATAGAGAATAGTTTAGCGTGAAAAACTTATTGATGTATGAGAAATGCATAAGATAAATTGGGGAGAGAGAGAGAGAGAGAGAGAGAGAGAGAGAGAGAGAGAGAGAGAGAGAGAGAGAGAGAGAGAGAGAGAGAGAGAGGATGGAGTGTGGCCACCTAGCCTCAACATGAAAGTTAAGTGGGCTCCATGCAAGCTCAATCTTAAACAATGAGTATTGAAATGATAGATTGTACTATAATATTATCATATTGAGGAGAAATTCAAACCCTACATGAGACTCAAAGCTCATGAGAGAGAGAGAGAGAGAGAGAGAGAGAGAGAGAGAGAGAGAGAGAGAGAGAGAGAGAGAGAGGTCTAACACTTAAGGTGGGGAAGATGTCTCCATTTAGGTGAGTAGGATGTGTCGTGGTAGGGAACAATGTTGAAACTTGACAATTACACTAGGCCCACCTATTAATGTATGGGCAAATAAATTAAGATGGTTCACATAGAAGGAGCAATCGAATTATATAATGAAAATCTTTAGTCTTACTAAATAATAAACAATAAATACCATATTGGTCATAGAAGAAACATATGGTCTAGTAGCATTTCAAGAGATGCTTGTGTGAGAAAAGTTTCTACTTCTTTTGGGTTGTGTAGGGATGTTGCCAAAAGTAAGGTAGTGAAAGTGATGGCGTACTAGGCAACGATTCACAAAGTCCCTTAAATAGAAGTTTAACAACGATGGTTTTTAAAATGCCACTTCCTTTTTTTTCGAAGCACTAAAAAAAGTAAGGTTGTGAAATGATGATGTAAGAGGTGAGGAGTTCCCTAAGGTTTAACATAAGATTCTAGATTATGGCTTTACAAATTGTCGGTCAAATTTTATTTTGGAGTAAATGAAAAGTGATTAAAATAAACATCATTGTAGTGTCGTTTTACCAACTAGAATATTTGAAAGATGGTTTGTATTTCATCATGTCATTACCAAAGGGTCGTAGTATACAAATGTTAGCTATAGAATCTAAGTATCATATTAAATTTGAAGAAAACTCATAATTCCCTTTACATTTTTGGGTTTTAAAAAATGAAGTTTGTTGTGAGCTTTGCTAAATAAATGAAATAGTGATTAACCATTACTAGGCTACTACATGGTATGGGAGGTTGAAGGTTCAAAACCCACAATTGGGCAGCTTTGCCACGCTACAGCTTCAAGTCAAAGGTGGATGTTACCCATCAATAAATGCTCCCGAAAGCCATAAAAATCCATTATTACAAATAGATATCAATATAAATACGTTGATTTTTCTATATGCATATTTGGGTGGAAGGTGGGTATTACCCATCAATAAATACTCTACAAAGGCATGAAGCTTGCAAAATTAGAAATAAGTATTAGTATAAATAAATTAGCTACAAAGGTAGCGGGTTTTTTGTAATGCGAGCCATTTTCAATTGTTTATTTGGGACGCCACCCAGAGGAGCAATGGATTGCGAGGTTGGGAGGAACTCGCCCAGCCACCTCAGCCAATTGGGCTATGGCTCATTGTGGTACAAAAGTAACATTGCATGAGGATAGAGGTAGAACTAACTCCCTTGATATTGTTGGGTAGAGGGAAATAACTAAGTACCCTTGATATTGTTGGGTAGAGGGAAAGAAATTTATTTAGGTGCATTAATAAACGAATGGATGAAGAAGGCGACCTTAGACTCGAGAGGCATTCTCACCTTCTTCCCAGAGGTAGCCTAACATTTCTGGCCACGTTAGCACGTTCGAGGGGAGCTTTAGTCTCGGTAGGCAGGGCTCGGTTTTGACTTCTGGGAGGGGGCGGGTCATTCCCAGAAAACGATGCGATTCGACAGTCCACAAAACTTTTATTATACGCATACACACACTCACGGGACTCAGTCAGCGGCTGGGTCTTTCTGAGCGAAGCTTCATCTCCCCCCTCCGCCCCCTTCTCTCTCTGTGTCTTGATTGGCGATACACTTACAATCAGAGGGCCTTGCCTTCCAGCTGCGCCTCCCTGATTGGTGCTTCGTCACTCTGCACCAGCATTACATCCAATTGGTTCCATCCCAAGCCGCATCGAGTCCATTACCCAATCCCTCAGTGCACTTATCAGCATTCCTGGCTATGGTTGGCAGCTCCTCGGATATTGAAACCAATCCCTCCCTGCAGTTTTGGATTGCTTGCGCACCATCACTGCAGGCTCCTTTGGATGATTGGGACCCTTTCAATCTTCATTGCTTGGTCTTTTCGGATCATATGGTTGCTTGATCTTTTGGATGATTTTGCTCCTTTCAAGCCTCATTGCCACATCGAAGGGAAGTACAGCAGCTGGCATGGATCACAGGCATGCCAAAGAGAGCACCCATGTGGTCGCAGTTTTCGCAGATGACACACATGAGTCAGAGAATGATCAAGGGGACCATGCGGTGGTGTTGAAGAAGAAGAGGTCAGATGCCTTAGCATTAGCAGCTATGATCAGCAACATCAATAGCAATGATCCCAATGCTGGATTTGCTGCCATGGGTTTCCTCGACATCCTCCGCGAATCGGCCACACTCCTCAGATCAAACTCCTCCCTTTTCATGTGGATCATGTTGCTTCTCATATGCCCCCTCTCTGCTCTGCTCTTATCAGGGTCCCTTCTCCATAACCAAATGGCTGTCACCCTCTCTTCTCATCTCTACAGCCTAGCCTCGAAGGGAAACCTTCTCCACTCTTCCCTATACCAATCCCTGCACTCCACCCTCACACAAGCCTTCCTCGTACACATCCTCTCATCCCCCATCTTCTTTACGTTATGGCTTATTGCCAAAGCCTTTATCCTATTTACTGTCTCTACTACATACTCCAGCAGAAAGCCCTCTCTCCCAATGTTCTCTTCTATAGCCTTTAAGCTATGGCGGCGCCTCTGCTATACACACATCTGCATTGATGTGCTCTTCTTGACATTCTTCTCCATATCCATCATCTTTCTGGTTCTTCTGATAAACTTTGTCACAGCATTAGAGCTGCCTAAAGATTTGATTTTCCTGTTAGAGATGGGCTTGGGTCTGGTTTATTCAGTGGTGTTTGCTTACTTGATTATAGTGGGGGATCTGGGCACTGTGGTGTGCATATTGGAAGATAATTATGGGATGGCAGCCCTGCAAAGGGCCCTTCAGCTAATCAGAGGAAGGACCCAGCTGGCATTAGTATTGTTCCTTGCCACCACTGTGTGTGCAGCTATGGTGGAGAGCTTGTATCAATACAGGGTGATTGGGGTCCCAGAGGGCTCCTATGTTATTGATACAGCATCAAGAATGTGGGAGGGGCCTCTTCTTGTCTTCATGTACTCTTTCCTCCTCCTCCTTGATGCTATCATGGGCTGTGTCTTCTACTATACTTGCAAGTCTGCAGATCATGATAACATCAAAGAGGCTTCATGTGACCATATCTCCATCGATGGCCTGGCGCTCACTGATCAGTAAGCATAAAGGGATGCTTCTCACCCTTCTAAGCTATTGTACATTGGGTCAATGCATGCTTACACAGTGGATCATAAATTTTGTAGGGATTTCATCTTCACTCATCTAGGCGTGTTATCTCTACACATCTAGATGTTTAAATATGAATATAATGGATGTGCGTTGATTCAATGGGACTCCTACCCACCATAGGAGGTACTTCCAAGTACAGCAAGAGGCAATCCTTCTTCCTTTGTAGCTTCTTCTTCCTATGCATTAGGCTTGCTAGATGAACATTTTTTACCATTGGCAAGCAGTTTGCCCTTGTAATTAAGCCCCACATCTGAGCTTTCTAAACCCATGAGGTGTTCATGCACCATAAAAATGCATGGTAGCCAATGTCCCCAACAGTTTTACCACTCCAAGTTTGCTTTCCAATGGTAGCTTATATGACATTGGCCATGCTCCCCATTGTAACTGCACTTACCAAGGTACCACTTGCAGATATTGCAATGTCAACCATAGAGTTAATATATTCCAAAAGGTTTTAGACTATTCATGCAATACATTACATGAATAATAAGCCTATTCTAAAGCATCGTTTTCCATGAGGGGTCAATTCATCATTTTTATGGTCAAGTAGGCATGTGGGGTCGTGGACCCTTAGCCCTTAGTCCCCCCATGGTCCATTTGATATAAGCTCACGTCATCTATCGTGAAGCCAAAGCAACTCTCTTGTAAGTCTGCAACATATTTTGTATCTAATTCAAAAATTGGACTTCTAATGTGCAATCAATCTCAAGTCTCAAAAGTTTCCACTCCTTTGACCTTCAAATAAGCTTTAAATGCTCCCACACTTGGGTGACTCAGCATTAGATGCTCATGTAATTGCCTTATTGGGTCACTTCAACATTCACTATTTGTTAGGAAATGCAAATTGATTACAATTAATCTTATTTCAAAAAAATTAGGTATACTATGAATCAAAATTTGATGCCAGGAGGCATATTCCACGGTGGATTCCGTGAGGTTTTACGGTGGATTCCGTAAACTTAGATGACCGGGGCTCATACACAAAGAGGATTCTTCGTGCGAGAAGTTGATGGGGACGCCTGTCCTTTTCGGGCGTTTCATTAATTTAGTGTGTACATGGGTGATTCCATAGCGGGTGATTTCGCAAAATGCATATTAAATTAATAAACGTTTATGAGTTTAGAGTGCGCACTCGTAATAAATTAAGGTTAGGATTTATTTCTAACTAGTTGATTTATTTATGTAGATGAAGACTGCTAGGTATTCACTTTTGTCGGTTTAATTGTATTATTTTACTAACGATTGTGAATGCTTCAGTTGATGTGTAGAGATAGCAGCAGTGGCGGAGGAAAGCATTGGAGTCTAGCGAGTATTCGACCTTTGGATTATATTTTGATAGGCGCCACGCCTATATTTTGTTATGTCTATCGAGACATTGATTATTGATTATTATTTTGTATGTGCCTATGCGCACGGATATGTTATTTCTATTTGGACATTGAGATTGGGCGTGACAGACTCTCTGGGCACCGTCCATTAGCTTTATTTCCTATTTTTGTAGAAAGCAAACTCAAAAGCTAAAAGCTTGTCATATTTTTGTAAATTGGGCTATTATTGAGCATGAAGATGGAAATATACATAAAATACATGCTTTGTGAAGCGCTCACACAAGGCATGGGGGGAGATTGAACCCAATTGGTCTCTTGCTTCTTGTCGTTCATGCTTTTACATTGTTTTTTGTGCAAAAAGGTAGAGTTCATTGTTCTTGGGGACCTTCTGGGATTCACTACGTGAGTATACTGCGACCGATCTGTGCACCAGTGGTATCAGAGCGGAGCTGAGATCAAGAGCTTCCAATCGCTACCAATCTCGAGCGAAGGCGGAGCTCCAGGAACGATCGGGCTCTACAGTCAATCTCGTCGTGAACCGTCGATACAGGCAGACTTCTGGTGATCAAGAACCCCTGTTTCTACTGTCAGATCGCGAAGGACCAGGCTGTGTAGGCGGAGGACCACGCATCCATCTCCTTCATCAAGTCGTGGACATACTGTGAGAAAACAAATTTCAAATCTTTATTCTCTCATAAGTTTAAGCTTAAATTAAGCTTAGAAGAAGCTTAAGAAGCTTAATTGCTTCACAACTTGACAATGAGGTATCTGAGGACGTCCGAGATTCTCGCGACGGCATAAAACAGCTACCCACGTCTTCATCATCTGCGCCGTTTTTTTCCACGATTCATCTTCTCC
Organism: Lygodium microphyllum; assembly: GCF_053477565.2. Lineage (NCBI taxonomy): Eukaryota > Viridiplantae > Streptophyta > Polypodiopsida > Schizaeales > Lygodiaceae > Lygodium > Lygodium microphyllum. The sequence goes on along the minus strand of NC_141164.1, from coordinate 72,300,535 downwards.
ATTAAAGCTTAAGCTATAAAGCTTAAATCACTAAGCTTTCCTCAAGTTGAACAAAGCAAGCAAGTCACCAAACTCTGGGTCCTGCGCATCAGAAGTCAAGTCCTGCAAGTCGACTGGAATCAAGTCCTGCAAGTTCATCAAGTCGGCCTAAGTTCTGCAAGTCAGCAACTCTGCAAGTCGGCTAAGTCTGCAACTCTTCAAGTCAGACTAGTCAACTGGAGTCAGAACTGACTAGTGCTCAAAACTCCTAGAAGGCTTGTTCCTACGCAAAAACTCTGAACTGGAAAGTTGTTCGTGGCAAAGTATTTTACCTATCTACAGGATCGCTGAAGTATTTTCAGCAAACGAAGAAGGAAATATTGCAGATTTTCTGAAAATTGAGAAAGAAATACCCAAAAATACATAGCCTTGTAACCCCGAATTTGAGCTACGCTCATCCCGCTAACCTGATTTTGAGTGAGAAAGGTCTATTGAATTTTACAGGATGACGACTCCACATATGGATGATCCTATGGCTGAAGACGACCTACTTGAGCCTACCATGAAACAAAAGCTGGATCTAATCATGTTACAATTGGAAGAAGAGCGAAGGGCTAGGCAAGCATTGCAAGCGCAATTGACAAAGTTACAAAGAGCGTCTACCGACAAAGAAGAACCTCAAGCTGAAGATTTGATTCGACGTACCATCGATGCCACTCTTGAAGCACAAACCATTCGCAAGGAATCCAAGATAAGTAAACGAAGTTTAAAATTTCGCACTTTCAATGGCATACGAGAAGGAAAGACTGTTTTATCATTCATTAGCCAGTTTGATGACTATTTCCATGAGGAAACTTATCCTGAAAAAGATAAAATCAAGTGTGTTACTAATCATTTGGTAGACAGAGCATCACTTTGGTGGACTGTAGTATGCAAGAGCATAGACTGTCCTGCTACTTGGGAAGATTTCAAGAAGAAGTTCATGCAGAATTTCCTTCCACTGCAATTTCATGAGAAGGCTATCAAGCAATGGGATTTACTTCAACAACGGGATCGTGAGCCTATTCCACAGTATACAGAGCGTTTTTGGAATGCACTCCTATAGCTACGCATACTTGAAGACGTACCAGAGACGACACATAAGCGGAAGTATATGTCTGGACTTCTTGGACATTACTACGCTGAAGTGAACATGTTCAAGCCTGCTACCCTTGAAGACGCCATCTCACTAGCTCACGACACTGAAGATAAGTTACGCGGAAGAGATAGACGACCACAGCAATTCCAAGCCAATGGTAATTATGGATCTAAACAATTCAATTCCAATTTTAGAAGGTTTAATCCAGGGCTTTTCTCATCACCATCTTTCTGCAAGAATTGGGCTAAACCACCTGCATTACCATCCAATGTCAATCCAAATCCTAAGCCTATTCCACAAGCAAATCCAAATGTACCCAAACTTCCAGCCATTGCAAATAATGTAACCAAAGCCAAGCCAATAGTATGCTATAAGTGTCACCAGCCTGGGCATCTCGCAGTAAATTGTCATTCAAAGAAGCCATCAGCACATATCAACTATCTTGGAGCCATGGACGAAGACGAGCATGAGGATATGCCTGATTTCACTGAAGATGAGGATGATACTACTACTACTTCCGACACTTTACCAGGTATGCCTACTCCACATTCATTATTGACTATGAAATGTTTGGTGCATGGAAAGGAAAGAACTATCTTGCATGATGACGGTAGTACTCATGACTTTATTTCCGCAAAATTGGTAAAGGAATTGAAATTACAGACTGTACCTACGCATTATCGCATAAAAGCTGCATTTTTAGGCACTAGGTACAATGGTACACAAGAAGTACAAGATTTAGAGATTCAAATTGGTTCATACACTGAAAGAAGAAATTTCTTAGTTGTCCCATTACAGTCAAGCGACATTATTTTAGGAATGCCTTGGAGACACCAGCATAATCCAAATATAGATTATTCCACGCACACAATGAATATTAATTTTCAAGGAAAATCTATTACATTATATGGTATGCATGCATCTAATATTTTTCCACTGCTTTCGCATACTCAAGCAAAACGTGCATTACGCAAGAGTACTAAATCATATCTCATTTGGGTGAATGAATTGCACGCAAAGGAAAATCATATGTACCCTAGGCATAAGGAATTTCTTGCATATTTCAAGGACTGTTTTGCAGAAGACCTACCACCAGGTTCACCACCTTCACGACCAGAAGACCATAAGATTGATTTAATCCCTGGCACAGAACCACCTTGCAAAGCACCATATAGGCACAATCAAATAGAGCAAAAAGAAATCCAGAGTCAAGTTGAAGAATTACTAAATAGAGGCTTAATTCGACCTAGCAGTTCTCCATTTGGTGCACCTGTACTCTTAGTCAAGAAAAAGAATAATACTTATCGTATGTGTATTGACTACCGAGCATTAAATAAGATCACTGTAAAGAATAGGTATCCTATACCTAGAGTTGATGACCTTATGGACAAACTGCAAGGATCTTCTATATTTAGTAAAATTGACCTTAAGTCTGGATATCATCAGGTGAGGCTAGATAGATCTAACATATTTAAGACTGCATTCAGAACACAGTTTGGCCATTACGAATTCTTAGTCATGCCATTCGGATTGACTAATGCACCTGCCACTTTCAGTAGAATGATGAACCGTATCTTTCTGAAATATCAGTACTGTGTGATTGTTTTCTTTGATGATATTTTGGTGTTTAGTCAAAGTGAGAAAGAGAATTATGAGCATTTATCATTAGTTTTTCAATTACTGAAAGAAAATCAATTGTTTGCAAATCCTGAAAAGAGTGAATTCTTTAAGACAGAAATTGAGTATTTAGGTCATATTGTATCAAAAGAAGGAATTAAAGTTGATCCTAAAAAAATTGATGCAATATTGCATTGGCCTGTTCCTAAAAATGTGCATGAGTTACGCTCATTCCTTGGTCTTGCTAGTTTCTATAGGAAGTTTGTACGTAATTTTTCATTACTTGCTTTACCGTTAACCAAACTTCTTAAGAAAGGAATTGTTTATCAATGGACTGAAACTCAGCAGAAATCCTTTGACTTACTGAAACGTGCATTAACTAATGCCCCTGTTCTACAGTTGCCTGACTTTAATAGACCATTCTTTCTAGTTGTGACCGATGCTAGCGGATCAGGAATAGGAGCCGTACTAATGCAAGACAATAATCCAATAGCATATTCTAGTTCTAAGCTGAAACCCTCTGAGCTGAAATATTCCACTTATGACAAAGAACTATTAGCAGTTGTACAAGCATTAAAATAGTGGAAACACTACTTAATGGGTTCAGAATTCATGATAAAGACCGACCAGCAAAGCATTACACATTTACTTAGCCAACCCCAAATTTCTGATCGTCATATCAAATGGGCTTCCTTCATTCAAAGTTTTCATCCTATCATTCAATACCAACCTGGAAAAGAAAATGTAGTTGTTGATGCATTGAGTAGAAGACCTGCAATTCATAATATTTCTATCATATCTTTTGATTCTTTGATTGCTATGAAAGATACATATCACCAGGATATTACTTTTCATTCTGATTGGCAAAAATTAGTTCAAAATAATTTCATTCCTGTTGATTCATTGTCATATAATGATGGATTTATGTTTTTTGAAAAGAGACTGTGTGTTACTATTCCATTCCGATCTTTTGTTTTGAATGAAATTCATTGTCCCCCATATCAAGGTCATAGAGGTATCATTTCTACATTACACATGTTAAGTGAAAATTTTTATTGGCCGCATATGGATGCAGATGTATCTAATTTCGTTTTTGAATGTTTGATTTGTCAAAGAATAAAAAGACATCATGGTAAACAGTATGGATTACTAATGCCTTTGTCTATTCCATCTAAACCTTGGGAACATATTTCTATGGATTTCATTACTGGTTTACCAAATACTAAATCTAACCATGACATGATTTGGACAGTTGTAGATAGATTTAGTAAGCAAGCATATTTCATTCCATGTAAGAAAACTTTAACAGGAGCACAAGCAGCATAGTTATTTTTGAAAACTGTTTTTACTAACCATGGATTGCCAAAAGTGATTATTTCAGATCGAGATTCTAGATTCTGTAACAATTTTTGGATTACACTATTTGCAAATCTAGGCACAAAGATTGATTTCTCATCTGCATTTCATCCAGAAACAAATGGACAAACAGAAGCCACAAATAGTACCATTCTAGATCTTTTACGTGCATATACTATCTCTAAACCTCAGACATGGGACACTCATTTGCATTTATTACAGTTTGCATACAACAATACACCGCACACATCTACAAAGAAAGCACCTTTTGAAGTCATTTATGGATATAGATTATCTACCCCTGTTGCATCTTTGTCTAATAGAATTCAGAGTGCTGATGATATTGCTACTATGCATAATAGTATTTTTGATGAGGTTAAGGATATGATTGCTAAAGCCCAACAATCATATACCAAACAAGCCAATAAGAAAAGACAAGCCATGAATTTCAAAGTTGATGATTATGTTTGGCTTAGAATAGAAAAACATAGACTGCAAAGTGTAGATAGACATCCAGTTGTCAAATTAGCTCCTAGATTTTATGGACCATTTAGAATCATTCATAAGATTAATGATAATGCATTCAAGTTAGAATTACCATCTCATTGGAAAATTCACAATACATTTCACATTAGTTTATTGAGACCATTTAGAGGCCAATTACCTATCCACCCTGTTTATGAAAACCCACCTTTATTAGAGGAAGAGACTGAAATACTTGAACCAGAAGCCATCATAGACACTGACTATATGACCACTAGAACTGGCCGAAGGTATTCTAGATATCTAGTAAAATTTAAGAACCATCCTGTAGAGGAAGCACAATGGATGCACGCTAGAGACTTAAATGCTTTCCCCACTCTGTTAGCTCCACATTGAGCTAATAGCAATTGAGGTCAATTGCTATCCCACCCCGGGGGTATGATGTTAGGAGGCATATTCCACGGTGGATTCCGTGCCACAGTGGATTCCGTGAGGTTTTACAGTGGATTCCGTAAACTTAGATGACCGGGGTTCATACACAAAGAGGATTCTTTGTGCGAGAAGTTGATGGGGACGCCTGTCCTTTTCGGGCATTTCATTAATTTAGTGTGTACATGGGTGATTCCATAGCAGGTGATTCCGCAAAATGCATATTAAATTAATAAACGTTTATGAGTTTAGAGTGCGCACTCGTAATAAATTAAGGTTAAGATTTATTTCTAACCAGTTGATTTATTTATGTAGATGAAGAATGCTAGGTATTCACTTTTGTCGGTTTAATTGTATTATTTTACTAACGATTGTGAATGCTTCAGTTGATGTGTAGAGATAGCAGCAGTGGCGGAGGAAAGCATTGGAGTCTAGCGAGTATTCGACCTTTGGATTATATTTTGATAGGCGCCACGCCTATATTTTGTTATGTCTATCGAGACATTGATTATTGATTATTATTTTGTATGTGCCTATGCGCACGGATATGTTATTTCTATTTGGACATTGAGATTGGGCGTGCCAGACTCTATGGGTACCGTCCATTAGCTTTATTTCCTATTTTTGTAGAAAGCAAACTCAAAAGCTAAAAGCTTGTCATATTTTTGTAAATTGGGCTATTATTGAGCATGAAGATGGAAATATACATAAAATACATGCTTTGTGAAGCGCTCACACAAGGCATGGGGGGAGATTGAACCCAATTGGTCTCTTGCTTCTTGTCGTTCATGCTTTTACATTGTTTTTTGTGCAAAAAGGTAGAGTTCATTGTTCTTGGGGACCTTCCGGGATTCACTACGTGAGCATACTGCGACCGATCTGCGCACCAAAATTATTATCCCTTTGTAAACTACATAGTGTGTTGACAACTTTAACATGACCTAAAGTGCAATATTAGTAAATGCTCTTCTAAGTACCACTAGTATACATCCAAGTATGTATTTGCCTTATATCAACTATAGACTAAGCACCACAAACGATGAGAATTGCGAATTTGACTACTAAAGTGAAGTTAAGAGACGTCATGGTGGCATCTTTTTCTCAATCCTCAATGTGTCAAGAAATTTCATATTCCATGGAGTAATAGCAACTACACAATAGCAAGTACAGGTCCACTATATGATAGGATGGAAAAATAATAGGACATAATTTAACTTTAAGTAGGTATTATAAATTTATTTTTTAAGGAATTTAAGTATAATCTAGCTAGCAGTAAAGACAAATATGTCATTTCTATCATGCCATAATTAGTGCGAATGATGGCAATGAATTAAGCCATTGGATTTTAATGCACCTACTTAAACTGCCACAAACCAAGAGACTTCAATTATATGTCTCCTGAAATATCTATACTTGAACATCCATCACATCCTATAGAACGTGAGCATCGTATGTAATGCAATCCATGTGGCCAATGCGATGACAACGATTTCCTACTCACACAAAGTTGAAATGCCATTTTATCAAATGTGGTACACAGCTTGTCAATCATCTCTACATGAACTAGGCACTTCGTGTCTAAATTCTTTCAGTACTTGACACTATTGTTAGTAATACTTATGGCTCATGTATGAAATCATAGCATATGCCCTCCTAAAACTACTTAGTGTTGTTGAATGAGCATCCATGAGAGCAATGGGTGGTGGAGGCTTAAAGCACAACTCTCGGCCAATGCTTTGCATAATCCATGTTACTACTAATAATTAGGGTGTTTTGCATCCTAAGTCAGACTTCATGTAGCAAGAGGTTTCACATATAAGCATCATGTTTTGTTTTTATGGTTCGAATACTAAATCACCAAAAGCTATTAGATGAAAGCATATGTATAATGTCATGCTTTTAACAATACTTTCAATCAAGCATTAAGAAGCTTTGTCATGTTGAGCTAGTAGATTCATTACTGCACATGAGAGGCATTCAAACTATCTTTCAAGGCTTTGGACATTTTTAAATGATTTTTTTTTTTAAAAAAGGGGGGGCTTTCACTCAGAAATGTGTGAGCATATCACCAAAGCTCAACAAAAGAGACTTTTTAATATACAATTTTACATATCTTTTACATATAAAAGGGCTACATACAAAAGGTTTATTCATAGATTGAATAGATAAGGGCTATGTTTTATTTAGGAAAAATTCACAAGTAAATATATTTTTAAATAGGCCTTGAATGCATGTGATATAGAGGGTCTATATTATAGTGAATCCCTCAAGGTGTGGTGTTAATCAAGGACTATAATTGGATGCTATCAAAGTGACATTATTTGATGGCTCCCTCTCTCTCTCCTTCTCTCTCCTCAATAAGGGTTTCAACTATAGTGCCTTGAAGTATCAAACCTAAGTTCTTGCATAATGGATAATGAAGATCTAGATTTTGCACCTAATAAGGGGAGATATGGACTCAAATAGGGCCCTTTAGCTTAAGAGTTAACAACTTTTCTAATTACAAGAGACTTGAGGTGGAGCCATGGAAGAGGGGCTCGTGTGCACATTTTATCCACTTCTTAGACCCACTAGTTATATCTCCTTATGTTCCCTAGAGCCCATAATTTGAAAAGTATTTTCCTCCCCAAAAAGGCATTGTCTCCCCCCTCCTCAAGAAAAACCTTCTTTTTATATCATGTATAGTTAACAAAATCATTTTATGGTGTCTTTCAACAAGAAATGCTTCTAGTTGGGGGTCATTTTTCTACCTCTACTTCATAAATCTTCTCATCTAATCTTTCCTTCTATGCTCACATAGCCATAGCCACATAGTCACCAATATCTTTTACACATCCCCCAACTTCTTCCTTCCTTCCATCTCCTTCCATCTTCTTTTTTAATCTATTTGAATGGAATTTACAAGATATCAACAACATCCTTGTAATTCTATCTATGATATTTGTGCTCGTAGCATGAAGAATGAGCAATGGACACTGCATTCATGAGTAGCCAAGAGCAAAAGTCTTTCACTAAGTAAAAAATCATGTCTACATGTAGCCAACATCCGAAATCTCTCACTTACAAAGAAATCATGATATCTTGGATAATGCATTCATGGGTCTACATGTAGTCAAGAGCAAAAACCTCTCATTGAGTAAGAACTCATGATATCTTGAGAATCAAGTAGAGTACTTGGATATAGGGAGGTTAGAGGTGGTGGTCATGTTACACTTGTGTAATATGTATACATTGTAGAGGATTTGAAGAGTTCTCTACATAACATGTTGTGTGTATTCCCGTCAAATTTTAAGCCTCTACATAACATGTTGTGTGTATTCCCTTCAAAATTTAAGCCTCTATTTGCATATTCCTCTTTTGCATTTTGTTCCTTTATATTTATGTTTAACCACTTATATGTTTTTCCTAGCATATGTTTTCTCATCTATATGTGAGACTATTTGCATATTCCCCTTCTGCCTTTTGTTCCTTTATATTTATGATTTTAACCACTTATATGTTTTTTCTATGTAATGAAAGAGACCTAACTGTCCTAATTAAGGGAGAGGAGAGAGAGAAGGACTACAGGAGAAGAGGCAGAGGAGAGAGAAAGATAGGAAGAAGAGAGAGAAAGAGAGGAAAGGGAAGAAGAAGAAGAAGAGGAAGAAGAAGCCATGGAAGCTTGAGAAGGTGAAAAGAGAGTTTCTTGATAATTTCTGTGATACCTCGAAATACCCTCTTACACCTTATATACCATCAGTGTGACTGGTATGTTCCCATGCCATGTTCTCATAATCCCCACTCATTACAAACCATCCCGTCTCATAAAGTTTTTGTCCTAAAAAACAGGGGATGTTGTCTTGTCCTATAAGGGTGTGTTGTAGGAAATCAGCCATAACTTTGTGTCAGAAACTCCGAATGGGACAATTGAGGTGTTGTTACGGAGCCCATGAGATGTACTTTTAGCCCATGTGGGTGGGGCAGGGCTACAATTAGGTCAAGACCAAAACTGTTGCAAGATAGAGGGCTATCTAGGAGTTACTAGTGTGCTGTCCCAGATGGTATGGCTGGAGAAAAACAGCCATAAATTCCTCTAGGAAACTCCGATCGGGGCTAGTGAGGTGTTGGTTGTGGAGCCCTTGAGGTGTACTTTCAGCCCATGTATGGGGGATGGGGCTGAAAATGGATCAGGACCAAAACTGGTGCAAAACAGGTAGCTGTCCAGACGCAGACTGCAGCCCAAAACGGCCTCCTTGAGGTGTGGAAATTCATCCAAGATAGATGCTGGTCACCAAGAAACTTCAGGCCTTGCCATTTGATTAGGTATTCATGGATGGAATGGGTGCGGAGTTGCTTTTCACGCTGCCCAATGACCGCTTCAGGAATATACTGGATAAGGCCCTCCTCATCTATGGGGGGTAGCTCCTCTACATGATCTTTGGGAGTGCTAATGAAAGGTTTCAATTGGCTCACATGGAAGACATTATGGATCTTAGTAGTGGGAGGGAGTTGAAGATGATAAGCCAAGTCCCCAACCTTCTTAGTGATTGTGTAGGGCCCATAGTAACGGTGTGCCAACTTGTTGCAAGAACCATCCTTTAATGTAGCATAACGGGACTTGGGGACCTTGAGGAGTACCAATTCACCCTCTTGAAAGTCAAAGGGTCTTCTTTTTGCATCAGCATGGAGCTTCATGTGCTCTCGAGCCCTTTTGAGGTTTACCTTACATTGTTGAAGTAAAGCTTGCATGCGGTCCAACTCTTCTTTTCCAAGGGGGTTGAGCTTTTCATTGAAGATCACGGTAGGAAGTGTAATATTCCCACTCGTGAATATTGATTTCCCGCACACTGCGTAAACCTCGTGCAAAGGTTATCTTTCATATTGGAATTGCCGGTAGTGTAATCTGTAACCTGCACGCGAGAAATCGAGACCTCCGCATTGGCAAAGCAAGCCCGAGGGTTCAAATCCGCAATTCACACGTAAACACCCTCTTGGGAGGGGCAAAATGGATATTATTAAAGTAATTTTTTTTATATTTATCCCTTTCCCCCAGCCAATGCACGGCTGGAGGAGAGGGAGTGTGGGGGGATGGGCTTGGTGGAGTTGTGGCCTGCATGAGGAGGGGGGAAGCCATGCAGTGGCCACGTGGTGGAGCTCTCCTCTCCCCCCCCCCCCCTTGTCCTATAAATACACCCTCTAAGGTGTGAAGGGGGGATGGGGGACGAATAGCTGCTGCCATCGCCGTGCTGAGGAGAGAAGAGGGAGAGTAGGGCACATTAGGGAGGAGGTTGCCGAATGGGATAATCGAAGGGGGAGGAGTAGACGTTCAGAGAGGGAAGTGGAGGCTGCGCTGAGGAAGGACAAGGAGGAGAACGCTCCCGTGGCCGCCGTGCTGGAGACGTCGCCGCCAGGTTGTCCGCCGCCACTCCCAGGGCAGCCGATTGTTGCTGCCTATAGTGCCGCTGCTGCCGCCATTTTCCCCCCTGCCATTGTCCTCATGATTCCCTCCCTTCATCAACGGAAACATCTACCCAATCATTGGCCTCCTTTCTTCCACGTCGGGCCTGCTCAAATTCAGAAGCTTCCTAGAAGCTTCTCTAAGAAGCTTCTAAAGGATAAGGCCTTTGGGCCTTGTTCCTGCGTGCCTTCCCGGTTTTTAAACCGGGCTCATAAAGCTCCTTCCCACAAGCCTTCCCATAAGCCCCAATCCCACAAGCTCCCGGGTCTTCAAAGATCCGATTTTCGGTGAAGGAATCTCCTGCGTACAAGGGAGAAGGCACATCTCAAGGCTGTTCAGAGAAAGCGTAGAAGCAAGGGTAATCCGCAGAGTCTGTGATCACGCCTACGATGGCCCCCAAGAAGTCGCAAGGCATGCCTGTGGGAGGTTCTTCTCCTAGCATTCACGTGGACATCTCCCCGAGCCCACAAACCCAGGTTTTTACTATTGTGATTCCATACAAAAGTAATGCATTAAGCATGATAACTTCATGGATTAGGAAGCACCCATGCATGTTCAAATTCACCTAGCCTAGTTAAATGCAATTGGGAAAATTGGTATTTTCAATGCTATAAACGCAAATTGTCTATCCATCTTACGACCTTAATAGTATGTTGCCTTGTCGTACTTTTCAAAGTGATGAGCGTAGAACACCTATTGCCTATCATTATAAGGTTGGTGATGGACCTAAAAACGGCCCAGCACTGGCTCATGCACTAGCCGGACCTCGTCACTATGCACAAGACAACCCCTCGGCCTCGCGGCCAGGAGCGTCTATCGAAATCTCTGCCTTCCTGCACATTGCGTTTGTAATACGTTGTAGTCCAACTGATCTGATCCCAATATTACTCCTCAGAGGGAGTCCCTTTCACATAGCCAAAAGGCTCGAATCACATACACATGGGGTTCCTCCTACGGCTGAATGCCGTCAACCCTCTACGACTCTCCTACACCTTGGGGATTGGCCCCTCGATGCGTCGCTCAACATTTAGACATTTCGCACAAACGTCGCTCAAGGTACCAAATGAACGTGTCTAGGAATGTACCATTGTCCTTACTTGATTTCCCCTTTTGGATCCCACGACTAGCCTACGGTTTGGGGTATCTCACTGCCTCTCAACGTAGGTCGTGTCTCCAAAAACCAATTGCAATGCATGTCCAGGAGCTGATCACCGATACTCTTAAATTCTTTTCATGCTCCATGCATTTGGTGGATGTCTAGTGCTCAAACATTTAGCAAAACAGTATCGTGCACAAGTGCAAATCATTCTTTTAATGGTTTCCAACTACCGTTCGTGCTTCGTTGCATGGGCTTAGCATCAAGGTGATCCTCGTGCTACTAAGCTCTTAATTTCAATTATCATCCGTCCTAAATGCTATGCATAGAAATCAGCAACTTATTCATCATGCTCAGCGGCATTTAGACATATTCCGACTTCTCTACCCTTCCTCGTTTAAGTATTGCATCGTTGGATAGATTTATAGGGTATTTCACCATCATTTTATGTGGAAAAAACAGAAAAAGACACACTAGAACAAGAAGGTGGGGTTGAACTGAGGCAAATCCCCATGCTTCAGTCCCCACAAACATTCACAAACATTGTTCTTATTTATCCTTATTTTTCGGAACCCAAAATGTATTTTTCCCCTATTTTTCATGGTTTTTCCCTATTTTCCCTTATTTTCCTGCATTATTTAATTGCTGAAAATTCAAAACAAATCATGGGCTGTGGCCCTTAGTTCCTTCTTGCAGAAAAACGAGAGTTTAGTTGATGTTCCTATCCATTTTTCCATTTTTATGCCAAAAACCCTCATTTTCCCTTGTTTTTCATGTTTTACGTGTTTTAGCATATTATTTTGACCCACAAAATGCATATTTTTCTGATTTTTTGATTATGACCAGCAAGAACTCATAGAAAACAGTAACATGAACAATTTTTATCCCACATGAACAGCATTTCATCAATCAAAAGCCATAAATGCTCAAATTTCCTTTGAAAATTTTAAATTACCGCTTATTTGCGTGTTTCGGGTTTCATGTCCATGGCTGTAGATTTGGAAAACAGCAGCACTTCATGTCCAGCACCATCACCAATCACCATTCTCAGCCCGTGCAGCAATCCGATCCATGCCGGACAAGCCTCCATCATTCTTTCTTCTTCTTTCTTCTCCCCACATGAACTTGCCTTTAGAAGAGAGAGAGGGAGGAGAGAGAAAGACTAGAATCAGAGATTTCCAAAGAGGGCATCATTCGACGGGCGAAGGGCGGCGATAGAGTCGGCATACAGAGGGTAGGCAAGGGCCATTGTCAAATGGGGGGGTTGTGTGCAGGCTGAAGATTGCCTCCTCCTCTCCCTAGCGCATTTTTCGGCACCTGTTGATGGCGCCTTCTTCTCCCTCATCCCACGTTTTTTTTCATGCATCTCTTGTCAAGTGGCATAAAATGTTGGGCTCCCAAGAGTCACTTACTCATTTGGGCCAAATTTTGTCCACCTCTTCGTATCTTGACCGGTTTCTTGGCCATTTCCCCGTCCGGACTCGGAATCGAGCTCTGAAAAATCCTGGGCGTCCAGCTTAGCATCCCGCATTGGCCAGTAGCTTGTGTCAACCCGCATGGCTGTCTGAAAAATTATGAAAAATCAACAAGTGTCGCTCGGGCGCCTTTAAAGCACTTTGGCGCTTAAAATCGTCCTAGATCGAGCTGCCGCCTTTGACAGTGAATATTTTTCCCTTGATATTCATAATTTTTAGCTATTTTTAAGCACTTCCCGTCACCTAAATTCCGCTCTCATTGGCGACCACGGGATAGGGCGACTCACCCCGTCGAATCCACGAACATATCTGCACATAAACAACCAAAGAAGCATCAAACTGATACAAAACAATTATCATCATAAAACTCAGCACAATGCTCCTCGTACCCCTGACAGTACCAAGGCATAACATCCACAAGGAGTAGGCCTAGCATCCTTTAATAGAAGATCCGAAGCGAGTCACTAACCAGCTGCTCCAACACAACCAAACTAAAAAGAACTGTCAAAGAGGTTGCCCTAAGTGGTAGTCTGAACTACTGACCAACTAAAGACAACACAACTAGGAGCTCCTACAAGGCAAGGACTCCTATAGCCTGATCAAAGAATATTTTCTTTCAGTGCATTGCTTCTTTTAGGATTTGTATTGGATGAACATACTTGGGCATGTAAAAAGGAGGGAGCTGAGCGTAGTGACCCAAGGAGAACAGGGCATCGGCCTCAGGGCCTGTCTCGGCACCCAAGAACCTACCAAGCCCTCGCAAGGCGACACTTAATCCTTTTCTAACGCTCACTTTTATTTTCGCTCCAACCTTCCTTGTATTGTCAATTTTCTATCCAGCAAGAAGCCACCCCTAGGAAGACAAGGTATCGGCCCCGGGTCTGACTCATCCCCAGGAACCTACCAGGCCTTCGCAAGGCAATGAGCAACTGCTTATATATTTTCATTTCTTTTCTTTTCTTTGATAGGGGTTAGAACCCCTTTTTACACACCTTCATATTGATATTCATCTTTTAGGATATTCAGGATTTCTTGGCATCATTATTATTAACTTCTAGCAGGCTTCTCTAACTGCCTCACTACTAACAAGAACTCCTAGAACGGCTGCCTAGCAGGCTGGCAGAACAGGGCCACTAGGACTTCCTTCTAAACCAGGTCTTTCAATGTCTGACAATGTCTTTACAGGAGGCAATGACTACTCCGACCTCCCTCAAATATACTTAGCCTAAACCTGGGACTTCATGCCTTGGTTGCCGGTCCCCAACAAAAATGTATCCCCTCGACAAGTACAAATACACATATAACAGGAAAGAAAGGTACTTGTAAAGGAGAAATATCACCTGGATTGGCCACAAGAAGCTTCCATCGCAGCAAAGGCTCCTCCAGGCTTCATCAAATTCCACAAAACACGAAATCTGTCCATCACAACACTAAAACAAAAACCCAATTAAACGTACCTGCACTAGACAGGAAAATGGCCCTCTTGGCCTAATGAAATGAAACTTGACTTTGCTACAAAACTAAATCGGCCCTCTTGGCCTAATGAAATCAAACATGACTATGCAGAACATCCACCTGGAAACAACCATGATAGACATCAAAGCATACCATTCCCAGGGGAACAAAGGCTCGTAGCCCTAAACTAGGTGCATTAAATTATGACCTATCCCTCCTGCGTATATCGCAAGAGGTGTTCGCATCACATGTCGTCGAATCAGTCTATGGGTCCCCGATAATAAAGGCAGATGAGTCTCGCTTACCCTCTGCATCACCCAAATCAACCATCGTCTGCCAAAGAGGGCATGTTCAGAAAGCATACCCCACAAACGACCAGGTCCGGTCTCACCATCAATAGATATATCGGGACAAGGGCCACAATTAAAGAAGAGGTCCTCTTCATACGCAAGATTAGCCAATGAATCGGCAAACTGATTCCAATTCCGTGGAATCAGCTGAAAAGACACTCTATCGAATTCGTCTAGCAGGGCTATGGCAGTATGATGGTACATACAAAGGATGGGGTTTCGTACCATGTACGTCCCATTGAGTTGATTTAAAACCAACTGAGAGTCCCCTTTCACCAACAACTGGCGGATACCACCCTTCTTCGCAATATTCAAACCCATGATCAGGGCTTTGTATTCTGCCATATTATTGGTAAAATTCGCCCCGAGATAAGCGGCTAACTTCATGACAATGCGTCGTCGGGGGTCTCGGATGACAACTCCTACACTTCCTTTTTTGCATGCACCCCTGGACGCCCCATCAAAGTACAAGGTGTACGTCCATAAAGGGTTTACATATCCCGCCATCCTGAACTCTACTCGTAATTATGGTAATTGAAATTCAGCATATTCAACGGGTGGACTGTAGGCTCCATCCCTCCATCATCATTGAGCTCAACAGGGACGCTCGTCAAGATTTGTAGGCAGTGATGGCAGAAGACCTTGATTTCCCACATGAATGTCCCGCCTTCTTGCTGAATCACCTTGTATCCTTTGCTCCACCAAATGAGCTTCCCCTGATGATACCTTTGTTCTAAATATGGGTGTTCTAAATAAGGGATCAGACGACCCATCAACCTCTATCACGATTTCCTTGCAGATGTTTGATCGATCTTGCCTAGACCTGCAAGGCAGTCATAGCATTAGTGCAATCAGAAGTAATAAGGTTTAATCTTATTAAGATTAACCTTAGTTTTAAATTCTATCCCCTCAAGGTCAGCTAACAACACTGTAGATTTATTCTTTCCTATCCTAACGATCTTATAGGGCCCATCCCATTTGGGTTCTAGCTTGCCTAGGAATAATTCACGTTGTGCGTCATAATACAGAACAAGCTGTCCTTTCTTGAAGGTGTATTTCTTGGCTTTGAGGTCGTGTAGCTTCTTCATTCGGCGCTTCGCCACTTCTTGGTGCAATAAGCTCTGCAACTTAAGCTCATCTAAATGTGCCAGTGTCGTCAAGCGCTCAAAAAGAGCATCTTCATCGCTCAAAGAATGATTGATGGCAAACCGAATAGTCGGCAGCTCAATCTCTAAAGGCAAGACACACTCCTCCCCATATACTAACTTGAACGGGGTATGGCCAGTGGCTCGTTTGAAAGTCGTATTATAAGCCCACACTGCCACGTATAACTTTTTATCCCAATCCCGTTTCTTTTCCGACACAATTTTGGACAGGATGCCCACAAGCTGCTTGTTGGTGCTTTCGACTTGCCCATTGGCTTGCGGGTTATAGGGGGTTGTCTTGTTATGCTTGATTTGCCACAACTCTGTCAAACCTTTGATCACCTTATTCAGGAAATGAGTTCTGCGATCCGACACTAATTCTTTCGGCGGACCAAACCGGCATATTATCTGCTCTAAAAGGAAACTAGCAGTTTCTTTAGCATCATCTTTCCTTGTTGCACGTGCTTCTGACCACTTTGTGAAGTAGTCAGTTGCGACAATGATGTACCTCTTTTGCGTAGTCGACGACGGAGTAATAGGACCCACAAAGTCTATTCCCCACTTCTCAAATGGAAGTATCGCCATAATAGGGGTGAGTGGTCGTTTCCTATTCTCTCGACTATCATGTCGTTGACAAATATCGCATCGCTTAACATACGCAACCGCATCCTGGAAGATGGCAGGCCACCAATAACCTGCTCTTAAAGCCTTCTGTGCTATAAGCCGTCCAGCAAAATGGCCACCGCAAGCAGAATCATGGCACTCTTCCAAAATAAATGGCACCTCGTCAGGCATCACACATCGGCGATAGATGTCATCAACCCCTTGCCGATATAATGTACCTGCGATCAATGCAAACTTTAACGCTTGCTGCTTAATTTTCCTTTTCTCAGCCTTAGATAACTCGGATCCCGCCTCTCCCGTTGATAAATAATGTGTTATTGCAGCATACCAGGAGGGAATAGATGCCGTATCTATTTTAAATAACAACTCCATGTCACTACCTTCAACCACAGATTCTTTCGGCTCCCAAAGTCCACAAGACATTCCACGATGCCTTGCAACCTTGGTGGCTTACTCTTGATTTCATAATCAAATTCCTGCAAAGTGATTAACCACTTCGCTAGACGATCAGGCGGGTGTAACTTATTCATCAATAATCGAAGTCCCTCCGCCTTCGTATAAAGCACAACTTTCTCATAGAGAATGTAATGCCTGAATTTCTTGGTCCCAAAGACCATTGCTAGACACAGCTTCTCCATGTAGGTGTAATTGATTTCGGATACCCCCAGCTTCCGACTAGCAAAAGCAATCGGGTGGTACCACTTCTCTTCCCAAATTTGGGCTAAACAGCAGCTGATACTATACATGGTGGCTGCTGAGAATATATAGAACACCTCACCTCTTTTAGGTGCTTTTAAAACGGGCGCTCTTGCTAGCTCTTGTTTCACATCCTCGAATGCTACCTTACAAGGGTCACCCCATACAAACGAACAGCTAAAGGACAACAAATTTGTAAGTGGCAACGTTCTTTCTGCTAAGGCGTTTATGAATCTATGATAATAACCAACCGAAGACAGAAAGCTATGAACCTCCTTCGGAGTGCGTGGTGGACCCATGGCAACTATAACTTTGACCTTCTCGGGGTCTGTCGCAATTCCTACCGAACTGACCACATGACCCAGCAATAGCCCATAAGGTACTCCAAAAACACACTTCCGTGGGTTTAGGGCGATGCAAAATTGTCTACAGCGCTCAAAGCATTTTCTTAAAATGATCAACTGCCTTGCTCTCACGGTGGCAGCCCCTAAGTCATCAATAAACACCCTCAACTCGTTAGGGGATATGTCACCGAATGTCTTATCTGCTGTTCGTTGCCACGAACCAGGTGCATTGCATAACCCAAAGGCCATCACATGGTACGCAAAAGTACCAAATACAGTAATGAAAGTTGTTTTCAACTTGTCCTCTTCTGCAATTGCCATTTGGTTATATCCTGCAAAGCAATCCATAAACGAATATATCTCCCTACCCGCTAATTGATCCAAAATCTGGTCAATAAACGGCAACGGGTAATAGTCCTTAACTGTGTGCTTATTCAGCTCCCTAAAGTCTACACATAAACGGATTTGATTATTCTTCTTCTTTCTAATCACAACTGGCGAACACCATTCCGTGTGTTGCACAAGAAAAATCAAACCCGCTTTCCGAAGCTTCTGTAACTCTTCAAACAGGCCGTCCCTCAATTCGAAAGGCATACGCCTTACTTTCTACCGTACAGGACGACTGCCCTCTTTCAACGGAATTGTATGAACAGCAAGGCTAGGAGGAATGCCTCTCAACTCATCATAACTCCAAGCAAAGATATCACGGAATTCCTGGATCAAGGCCACATAGTCCTCCCTTTCTACCGTGCTGAGCATAGAACCTAATTTGATTGGCCGCGAATCATTAGGTGTACCAAGGTCTAGCTCGATAACATCTGCATCTCTTATAGGATCTTGGGCCTCTATCGGCTCATTCAAAGTGATCTGATAGATGTCCTCCGTGGTGGATCCCTCTTTGGACTCATCACTCGATGATGTCTCACTGCCAGATAAATCTTCCAATGTCTCCAATTCTGTAGAAGATAGAGGAGCTCTCTCACTCTGCGGGGACTCAGGATAAGCATCAACCACCACACGCTGGGCACCTCTGCCGAATATCAGTCGACCGGCAGGTATATCAACTTGGCAATCCGCTTGCAAGATCCAAGGTCGTCCGAGTAATACTTGGTAACTTGGCCGCCCTGCAAAACGAATCACCCTAAAGTCCAACATGCATTCTACATTTGCAACAGTGACATGGACCTTAGTAATGCAGCCTTCCGGCTGTCTCAAACTGTCATCTGCCATTCTGAGAATTGTGGAGGTATCTTTCTGAATCGCAAGACCGAACCTTTCCATCAGTTCAGAACTCATAATGTTAACAGATGATCCAGTGTCGACAATGGCATAATCTACTAATATCCCATCGACATAGGCTGCAACCCTTGGGCAATGCTTCTCAGCATGCTCAAACCAGTCATCACCAACTCACGCAATACCCAAAGGTTCTACGATGTACCCGGTACGTAGGATCTTTCTAAATTCCCTGCGTACTCCTGGGGAAAGCTTAATAAGCTCCAAAAGGTTCACATCCGGCTTGACTTCGCAAAGAGAGCCCGCCAAATCGAATTCATGATAGTTCGATAGAGCTCGCTTTTCACACCAAACCATCCACTCTTTAGGTCGCTGAACTGGCTTTATTGCCTCTTTCTTAACTTTCACCTTCTTCTTTGGTGCTTCCTTATCGGCTTTACTCTCTACGGGCTTCAAAGGTCCCCCTTCTAGGGCAGGATCCAAAACTTGTGTTCCTTTGTCGCCTTGTTTAGGGTTTCCGTCGACAGGCTTATCCTTGTCGGCTTCTCTACCCTTTTTACCTCTTGTAAGGACAGCTCGTAGATTAGAGGTTTCAGCATCATTAACGCGTACAGCCTCAATCAAACTAACCCCACTACCACTTGGTAGCTCCTCCACTGTAGTCTTTGGTCATTGAAGTATTTGTTTAGGCCCGTCCTCTCGTTGGGAATCATTTCCTTGGGCACGATGATTAACAGGCCCGGGTTGCCGACTACCTCGCTGGAGGGAACTAATCTTACTCCAGCAAGTAGCTGCTAAATGGCCGGATTTTCCACAAATGTCGCACTTAACATTTGGGCAATTTCTTGGATAGTGCTGCCCGCCACACCATTTGCAACTAAACCTCGAAGGTGCACCCTCCTCTGGGTATCTACTTCCTATTAAATTTTGTTGTTTTTTAAAGAAGTTGACATCAACGGCTATTTGTCGATACTGCTCCGTAATCATGTCGGTATAATGCTTCATCATGTCCTTAACCTCACCAAGAACATTGGAAGAACTCGACTCATAGCCTTGGTCATTACCATGTCGTTCCATCGGCCTAACAATTTGATTAGGCACAGGTTGTTGAACCACAGGCATGGTGTTAGAATTGACCGCCTGGCCTCCACTACTTGGAGCCATTTGACTGCCCGTAGGCATCGACATGCTAGGAGGAGCTGGTAATAAAGGGACATTCTGCATCATGTTCCCTCTCCCATTAGGATTAGCCATCGCTATCCCTTGGCCACTACTGCCATTGGCCATTGCCATATTATTTCCCAATACTAAACCCATATTCGAATTGCCTCGAGAAGCATAGGCTGCTTGTAGTCGGGATTCCACCTCTTGTGCTCGTGTAATGGCAGTATCTATATCCCCCAAGGGAACACTACTCAACTGCAATTGGATGTTAAAGTCCAAACCATGTAGGAAATATTGCAATTGGGCAGCTGCGGGAATAGGGATAGAGGTGTCCAACTTACGGAAAACCTCTTTTATCTTCTTCGCATAAGCACGAATATCTTCGTGTGGTTCTTGGCAGGTCACGTTGAGTACACGCAACCAATATTGCCCACCCCTTTCAGGGGCAAACTCCCTTCGAAAAGCTCCATAAAATGCATCAATGTTCAATATGGTTCCGGCTTCTAAACCATGATACCATATAGCGGCTCTTCCTTTGAGAGTCATATTGAAGAACATCATCAAATGTCCTTCCTCTTGAATGCGACAGTTAAACATCAGCTTTTGAAACTCCCTAATGTGGAGTTCCGCATCTTCCTCAACTAGCCCATTAAAAATGGGTAGCGGGTAACCTAGAGCCGGCAAATCCGTTGTTCCTGTTGGAATTGCAATAGGCTGCGCCATGCCACGGATTGGATTTGCACTAGGAATAAGGAACGGTGGGGTTACACCTCCCGTACTTGACGTGGACTGGCTTATAGAAGGAAGGGGAGCACTAGAGCTTCCACCTTCTCCTAACTTACTGCTCGTGGTACTAAGACCACTAGATCCACTCCCTCGTAAGGGTTCAGCACCGCTACGCTTAGGGGAATATCTCCTAAATATTTCAGCACGTCGCCTAGCTCTTTCGTCTCTTTCCTGCTTTTGGACTTCTGCTAGACGATGCTTATCAATAAATAACGGATCAATCTCAGTATCCTTTGGCATAAACTGCTAGTTGGTCCCTAAACAACCAGGATTCGAGAACCGCCACTTTTAAGCGGCTCCCGGCAGACGCACCACTGATGGACCTAAAAACGGCCCAGCACTGGCTCATGCACTAGCCGGACCTCGTCACTATGCACAAGACAACCCCTCGGCCTCACGGCCAGGAGCGTCTATCGAAATCTCTGCCTTCCTGCACATTGCGTTTGTAATACGTTGTAGTCCAACTGATCTGATCCCAATATTACTCCTCAGAGGGAGTCCCTTTCACATAGCCAAAAGGCTCGAATCACATACACATGGGGTTCCTCCTACGGCTGAATGCCGTCAACCCTCTGCGACTCTCCTACACCTTGGGGATTGGCCCCTCGATGCGTCGCTCAACATTTAGACATTTCGCACAAACGTCGCTCAAGGTACCAAATGAACGTGTCCAGGAATGTACCATTGTCCTTACTTGATTTCCCCTTTTGGATCCCACGACTAGCCTACGGTTTGGGGTATCTCACTGCCTCTCAACGTAGATCGTGTCTCCAAAAACCAATTGCAATGCATGTCCAGGAGCTGATCACCGATACTCTTAAATTCTTTTCATGCTCCATGCATTTGGTGGATGTCTAGTGCTCAAACATTTAGCAAAACAGTATCGTGCACAAGTGCAAATCATTCTTTTAATGGTTTCCAACTACCGTTCGTGCTTCGTTGCATGGGCTTAGCACCGAGGTGATCCTCGTGCTACTAAGCTCTTAATTTCAATTATCATCCGTCCTAAATGCTATGCATAGAAATCAGCAACTTATTCATCATGCTCAGCGGCATTTAGACATATTCCGACTTCTCTACCCTTCCTCGTTTAAGTATTGCATCGTTGGATAGATTTATAGGGTATTTCACCATCATTTTATGTGGAAAAAACAGAAAAAGACACACTAGAACAAGAAGGTGGGGTTGAACTGAGGCAAATCCCCATGCTTCAGTCCCCACAAACATTCACAAACATTGTTCTTATTTATCCTTATTTTTCGGAACCCAAAATGTATTTTTCCCCTATTTTTCATGGTTTTTCCCTATTTTCCCTTATTTTCCTGCATTATTTAATTGCTGAAAATTCAAAACAGATCATGGGCTGTGGCCCTTAGTTCCTTCTTGCAGAAAAATGAGAGTTTAGTTGATGTTCCTATCCATTTTTCCATTTTTATGCCAAAAACCCTCATTTTCCCTTGTTTTTCATGTTTTACGTGTTTTAGCATATTATTTTGACCCACAAAATGCATATTTTTCTGATTTTTTGATTATGACCAGCAAGAACTCATAGAAAACAGTAACATGAACAATTTTTATCCCACATGAACAGCATTTCATCAATCAAAAGCCATAAATGCTCAAATTTCCTTTGAAAATTTTAAATTACCGCTTATTTGCGTGTTTCGGGTTTCATGTCCATGGCTGTAGATTTGGAAAACAGCAGCACTTCATGTCCAGCACCATCACCAATCACCATTCTCAGCCCGTGCAGCAATCTGATCCATGCCGGACAAGCCTCCATCATTCTTTCTTCTTCTTTCTTCTCCCCACATGAACTTGCCTTTAGAAGAGAGAGAGGGAGGAGAGAGAAAGACTAGAATCAGAGATTTCCACTGGGCATCATTCGACGGGTGAAGGGCGGCGATAGAGTCGGCATACAGAGGGTAGGCAAGGGCCATTGTCAAATGGGGGGGTTGTGTGCAGGCTGAAGATTGCCTCCTCCTCTCCCTAGCGCATTTTTCGGCGCCTATTGATGGCGCCTTCTTCTCCCTCATCCCACGTTTTTTTTCATGCATCTCTTGTCAAGTGGCATAAAATGTTGGGCTCCCAAGAGTCACTTACTCATTTGGGCCAAATTTTGTCCACCTCTTCGTATCTTGACCGGTTTCTTGGACATTTCCCCGTCCGGACTCGGAATCGAGCTCTGAAAAATCCTGGGCGTCCAGCTTAGCATCCCGCATTGGCCAGTAGCTTGTGTCAACCCGCACGGCTGTCTGAAAAATTATGAAAAATCAACAAGTGTCGCTCGGGCGCCTTTAAAGCACTTTGGCGCTTAAAATCGTCCTAGATCGAGCTGCCGCCTTTGACAGTGAATATTTTTCCCTTGATATTCATAATTTTTAGCTATTTTTAAGCACTTCCCGTCACCTAAATTCCGCTCTCAGTTGGAATTGTTAAAGTGCACCGTTGACTAGACATGGAAAGATTAAGCGTATGTTGCATTTTTAGGCAACATATTCCTTGTAATGAGTCATGAGGAAAAGTTAATACCCATAAAATGTTATCCGAAAAGAAATAGAAGAGCACGAAATTAATCTTATGGACTTGCAAGTGGCATGTAAAATGGAAAAAGTTAACACTAGCTTTAGTTTTGTATGAACTTCATTAACTTCATTGTAGCTAGGAGAAAGTTGCGTGTTGTATAGTCGTCATGCAAAAATTTCATTCATCAGGAGCCGTATTTAGGAAAGGTTGCATGGTTTAACAAAGCATGAGATTCTAAAGTGTAGATAACAAGGTAGTAGGCATGATTATTTGATGTAAGTCCTAGTAGGTCCTAGGAAAGTTAGTATCCAGATTATCATGTATTTTTACTTTACTAAGGAAAGATAGAGTTATTGTGAACTATGTGATGCGTAGAAGCAATGAATCGCATGTTTACATGTATTGTGGTAGTTGCAACTATTTTTCCCTTTAGATCTAGTTTATTATCTCTAGGAAAGGTTCATCCTTGTCGCAAGACAAGTATATTGAATTGTCTAAATCACCTAACCCACAAGGGATTCATATAGGCATGATTCAGTCGATATGATAAATATCCCAAGTGCTAACTAGGGTTTAGCGCGTTAAGGATTCGACCTAGTTTTACACTTGTTGCCAAGTCAAAACCCTCAAACCCAAAGATCATACCCACATTCACGAAATGTTGAGTCAATTGGACGGGCTTGCAAGAAACGATCTAGGGTTTCTACCCTAAGGATCACTCGTTCAAATGATGAAACTCGAATTGAGTTGGAACCCCTAGGACCAAACGTTGTCGATCTAGTGTAATTAGGAATGGGTTGGGTAAAAAGACACCCTAAACCCTGCTTCTCGTCTGAAGATAATTCCGATGCCAGAAAACACCGTTCAATGGGTGAAATGATCCCATGGAATAGATGCGACACTTGTGCAATAAGTTGCAACGTTGCATAGACTTGTTGTTTGTTCACAAGAGAGTTTTTCCATTTCTTGAAATAAGGTTGGTAAGTTCTTGCGCAAGTTTAACTTGCAAGAGAATGAGTAGTCATCCTGTTACATCACCTGTCTTGGGGAAAGATTGCCAAGTAAAGGGAAGTTAGGTATTTGCTTGGAAGCAAATGATCAATCAATAAATTAAAGCGATATGGTCGCCAGGATTTACTGTTAATAAAACCTAAGGTATTGGTTAAGTTGGGTTAACAGGGTATGGCCCTAACCCAAGGACAAAAGGGTGAACAAATAAACCCTTGGGGATCTTGCCAAGTTGCAATTAATCCCGGATCGAACGCTGGATGCATTCGGAAAGAAGGATTCACTCCTTGACAGTTGGCCAAATAAACGACCACTGGAATTGATTGTGCTTGTAACAGTTTAGAAAGCACTGTTTGCATTGTTTGCTCAAAGAACTAAAGGATGAAATGATATCTAATGCTTCAGGTTGAAGGCCTGAAGGGAGAGGCAGCTTCAGTTACCCCCGATTGCCTGCCTGACCCTAACCAAGGGGGTTGTTGACCGCGCCGGGAACGTGGACCGAACCCACCGCGAGAGGTCTTTCCGTTGAGCTCTACTTGGAGCAGGAGGACGCTTGGGTGCCAGGGGGGGCTCTGGCTGTAAATCCCTCGCGTTCCGGGTCCTGCGCAAGAGGCTAACGTGACTCGGGATTGGATCTCGAGGCCCACATACTAGTCTACGGGCAGAAGCTTGGAATAGTGATCCCTAGCGGATTATTGGATAGCCTTCGGGCAGATTATGGACAAGCCTACGGGCGGAACTCCTTGTATTTCAAAGATAAAATGATGAAATGATAATAAAGAATTTGGCTGATATTGTTTTTCTATGTCATGTGATAAGATTACGTGAAGGAACCAGTGCTTAACAGGAGTAATTAAAGAAGCTGATTGTTATATGTCAAATTAATGTGTTAGATAATTACATAATTAAAACAAACCGAGGAAAGTGCGGAGGATGGACCATGGGTCCATCCTACGGATGGGTGGTCCCAGTTAGCCGGGAACTTTTCTCAAAAATCTCGAAGAACAGCGGGATGATCATCATTATCAAAACGAATAATGAGAGCGATGACCTAGAGTTACGTCTTACCCGATTTACGGAATGGGACTATGCTTATTGGTAGAGAGGTTGAGTTTTGCATCCCTCTCGTTTCCCATTCTCCTTGAACCAAGTGCAGCGTGAATCCGCTTCGGACCTGGCGTTTCTGCATAAAGTAGTTTGCTTGGGTCTGACGCTAGTTGCTGCTAGCTAATGACCAAACAGGAAAACCCAAATTCCGGTCGATCCTAAGTGGGAAACGGCCAGGATACTTCCGCTACGTGGCAGACACGGGAAGACCTAGATTGCAAAACCTGTGACATTCCATGGGAGTGCCGGGCGGAGTTTTCTAGACATCCTTTCCGATGGACTGCTAAGACGTGTCCTGGATGATTCTAGTGGACACGTTACAGTTTACATCTTACCCAATTTACGTTGTTTTAGGGGAACAGAATGGGACTATGCCTTATGGCAGAGAGGTTGAGCCTTGCATCCCTCTCGTTTCCCATTCTCCTTGAACCAAGT
The DNA here is from genome assembly GCF_053477565.2 of Lygodium microphyllum. Lineage (NCBI taxonomy): Eukaryota > Viridiplantae > Streptophyta > Polypodiopsida > Schizaeales > Lygodiaceae > Lygodium > Lygodium microphyllum. The sequence continues at coordinate 72,274,649 of NC_141164.1, read as the reverse complement.
GCAGCGTGAATCCGCTTCGGACCTAGCGTTTTTGCGTAAAAAAGTTCGCTTGGGTCTGACGCTAGTTGCTGTTAGCTAATGACCAAACAGGATAACCCGAATTCCGGTCGATCCTAAGTGGGAAATGGCCAGGATACTTCCGCTACGTGGAAGACATGGGAAGACCTAGATTGCAAAACCCGTAACATTCCATGGGAGTGCCCATCTCTGTTCCATGTACACAGGCGATGGATTGTAAATGCGGTCTAGGATGTTCATCATCTCATCCCTTTGTCGATAATTCGTGGAATGCATCGCGGTCATAAACATGACTCGGAACACTAAGAACTTGTTCCATGCTTCATAATTCTGCAAGACAGCATTGAAAGTAAGGAAATGTTTGGGACGTTCCCGGCGCGGTCAACAACCCCCTTGGTTAGGGTCAGGCAGGCAGTCGGGGTAACTGAAGCTGCCTCTCCCTTCAGGCCTTCAACCTGAAGCATTAGATATCATTTCATCCTTATGCTCGAATGAGTGGAGTTGTTGTAAGAAAATTCAGCCAAGTGTAGCCATACATCCCAAGAATTCTGCACATCATGACAAAAATGTCGCAAATAAGTTTCAAGCCACTTATTGACTCACTCGGTCTGCCCATCCATTTGGGGATGATAGGCTGTAGATGGAGCCAATTTGGTCCCCATGGAGCTAAAAATTTTCTGCCAAAATTGACTCATAAATTTGGTGTCCCGGTCATGTACTATGACGTGGGGTAAGCCATGCAACTTAAAAACATGCTTCATAAACTGAGTGGCAACTTGAGATGCTGTAAACTGAGATTTTGTGGGGATGAAATGGGCTGCTTTAGTGAGTCGGTCAACTACCACATAGATGCTATCCCAACCCTTCTTGGTTGTAGGTAAACCAATGATGAAATCCATGGCAATGTGGGTCCATTTTCCTTTGGGGATAGGTAAGGGCTGCAACAATCCACCTGGTTTAAGAGTGCTATCTTTATTTTGCTAACAAGGCACACATCTAGACACAAAGTCTTTAACATCCCACCATAGGCCTTTCCAATGGAAGCTTTTTGAAACTCGGTCGTATGTTTTGAAGACCCCTAAGTGGCTAGCAATCGGTGAAGAATGCATCTCTTCAAGGATCCTTTGGGTGAAAGGAGAGGCATGGGTAATCACAATACGGCCATGGATCCAAATGAGGCCATTGTGGAGTTGATATTGAGAGTTGTCATCCATGACAACTTGCTGTAATTTCTGGAAAAGAGGGCTAAATTCGACATCAAGCAAGTATGACTCTTGGAGCTCTTCAATCCAATCATGGTGGAGTTCAGTGATGGATGAAACCTTGCATGCCCACATGCGAGAGAGTGCATCAGCCACTACATTGTCCTTGCCACGGGTGTGGGTAATCTCAAAGTCATAGTTTTGTAGGGTAGCCACCCATCTACGTTGTCTGGGAGTGAGGTTGGGCTGAGTCAAGAAGTATTTGAGCACACGATGGTCACTTTTCACCTTAAATCTACTGCCATATAAGTAGTGATGCCGCTTTTTAATAGCATGAATGACTGCCAACATCTCCTGATCATAGACATGCAACTCTCTCTCTTTATCGTCCAATTTTCGGCTCTCAAATGCTATTACCCCATGTTCTTGCAGCAAGACTGAACCAATACCCCGTCCACTAGCATCACACTGGATGGTAAAATCCTTTGAAAAGTCGGGGCATACGAGGATGGGGGCTGAAGTGAGCAAGTCTTTCACCTGCTAAAAACTGTGATTAGCCAAATCATCCCATAGGAAAGCCTCTCTTTTCAGCCTATCTGTTAATGGGGCTACAATTGTGGCATAGTGGCAAATAAATCTCCGATAAAAAGAGGAGAGACCAAGAAAACCGCGCAAGGAGGTAGTGGTAGTGGGGGTGGGCCAATCCTGGACTCATTGCACTTTCTTAGGATTAGCTTGGATTCCTTTTTCACTAACAATGTGTCGCAAGTACTCAACCTCTGTTTGCATGAAGACACACTTGCTTTCTTTTGGCAAATAACCGGTGCTCTCTTAGTACATCAAAAATCTGTCTGACATGCTTCAAATGCTCATGCAGTGACTTGTTGTAAATGAGTATATCATCAAAGAATACCAACACAAACAGGAAAAGCCATGGCTGCAATATTTTGCTCATTAAGCTCTGAAACGTAGTGGGTGCATTAGTGAGCCCAAATGACATGACAAGGAAATGGTACAAGCCATAGTCAATCTAAAAAGCTGTTTTGACTTCATTACCCACCCTCATTCTGATTTGGTGGTAACCAAATTGTAAATCAATCTTGGTGAAGTAGCGTGCTCTCTTGAGTTCATCAAGCAAGTCATCAATTCGAGGGATGGGGCATCTATTTTTGACGGTGATCTTATTAAGATCACGGTAGTCAATGCACAACGGCGGAAGGATTCGTCCTTTTTCTTAACCAATAGAACCGGGGAGGCATAAGGGGAAGAGCTAGGCTCTATGAATCCCATTTCAGTGAGCTCCTTGACTTGCTTAGCTACTTCCTCTCTCTCACATTTAGAGAGCCGATATGGGGGCTTATTGATGGGCTTGGCATGGGGCTCCAAGTCCATCGGGTGATCCATCGATCTCTGAGGAGGGAGGGTGGTGGGGGGCTGAAATAGGTCCTCATATTTAGCCAAAAGCGCTTTTAGTGCTGCATTTTGCTTCCCCAAGGTGTGCTGGTAATCATTATCCTTATGCAAATGCAAGACAAAGATTTGGGAGTGTTTCTTGAATTCCTTTTTGAGTTGTCTTGCTATTATAAGCTGAAAATCTGCAATTTCTTTGATTCCCTCCAAATATACAAGCTGCCCATGCATTACAAACTCCATATATAGCTGAGAGAAGTCCATAGAGATTTTTTCCAACTGTTGAAGCCAATCACATCCTAAAACAACATCCACGGGGCCCATATCAAGGGTAATTAAGTCCACCTTTGCTGTATAATTTTCGGCAAGCATAAGATACACTTGTGTGCATACACAGGAGCTCACTTTCTCATTTCCATTGGCCACTTGAACCCTAAGAGGTTGCTGTAATTTAGTAGGAACACATGTGAAACGGCCAATAGTTGATTTATTCACAAAACTGTGCATGCTGCCACTATCTATGAGAATGTATACACTCTTGCCATCAATGTTACTATGTACTCGTAGGGTGTTTGGGCTCCTAGAGCTAGTCCATATATCCATGGAGATCGAGCAAGCTGATATAGTGGTGAATGAGGGGTGCAAAGGGTCATTCCCAAGCATGTCATCGATGGGGCAGTCATTGGGGTCAAAAGGGAACCCGTCCGATGAGTCATAAAACTGATCGATGTCAAGATCCTCTTCATATTCAACATTTTCAGCAAGTGTCATCATGGGAGAGTTGTCATGCAAGTCCTCTTCCAACTTGTCACTATCTTCTAGTACATACATGCTATTAAGCTTGACAATGGCATTCTTAAAGGGGCATGTGGATGCATGATCAGTCGTGTACTTATCCCTACATTTAAAGCACAAGCCTTTAGCCTTGTGATCCTTGACAACTTCAGGAGGAATGAGACCGTTAGGACTGAAGCCATTCCGTGTCTTATTTTCAACATACTTTGGGTCACTTTTGGAGGGGGCTACTGTCCCAAAACTGCCATATTTCCTTTCAGCATTAAAAGTGGGGTAAGTGGGGATTTTGGGGCTGCCATTCCCTACATTGTTGCTGCGATAATTACCGGCATATGGGGGTTGCCTGATAGGGTATCTTTGTTGTCCTGCAATGGGATGCATGCCCTCATTGCGACGGTATTTTTGACCATAACGTTCAGCCAATTCTATGGCTGCAAACATGGTGTCTAGCTTTTGAGCCATTACATTAGCTGAGAGATGCGCATCTAGCCCATAAATGTATTTATGCAATTTGGCCTCATCACTGACTGCCTCAACATACATGGATAGGTTCATAAACTAGTTGGTGTACTCCCTCATGGTGAGATTTCACTGATCAAACTCATACCATTGCCTAGCCAAGCATTCTTTTTCTACCGGGAGACAAAAACTTGGATCATATGCATCTTGAACTCTTCCCAATCACGAAACTGTTGATTTTCTCTTTGAACGAATCTCCAGCATTTGTGGGCAAAACCTTCTAAATGAAGGGAGGAAAAAATAATCTTCGCCTCATCGGTACGGGGGTATATGAGAAAATAGGCTTCCAATTTAGAGGTCCATTCCTCTAATTCAGTTGGGGATGAGGACTGCCCATTAAATTTAGTAAACAAAATCTTGTCACGCAGCCCATTTGGGCCTTGCTGTCCATGAATGCCATGTGCTACATGTTGCCCATACATGCCTTGCTGTCCAATCCCTGGCTGTCCAAAATTTCCATGGGGGCCATGCTGTCCATGCATTACATGAGGACCAAATTGCACATTAGGACCTTGCTGTCCAAAATGGCCATGTTGCCCAAAACTGCCATGTGCATGCTTCCCATTGCCATATGCATGTTGCCCATTGCCATATGCATGTTGCACATTGCCATATGCATGTTGCCCATTGCCATGTGCATGTTGCCCATGTACTCCTTGCATTCCATGCTGCCCAAGATTTGGATTGGAGCCATTCCCATGAGTGTGCATATAGCTTCCGTTACGGGGGAGTTGTGGTGCCAAGGATGGGCTTGAAGGATTCGTAATGGGGAGGGAAGGAGGGGTTCTTCATGTTAGGTGGAAGGCTCACTCATCTTATAAGTGCTATGGGGAATGCTATGGGTACCACCAAGACCTTGTGGGCTATGCCTGGTCTCCAAGGGGGGAGGGCGGTTAGCCTCACGAGGAGGGACATACTCCTTGGGTCGATCCGAGGGGGGGGGGGGGGGGGGGGCAATGGCGGGGATGAGGGCGCCCATGCCCTCTATGAGTAAGTCCATCTTGGCCATCATCTCGAAATGACGCTGATCTTAGTGGGTTTCCATCTCCCTATGGCATTGTTCCATTGCTCGATGTCGTTCAGCATGACGGGTCTCATGTTGGCATAGGGTTTGGTTGAGCAAAGATAAGCGGTCCATCTCGGGGGAACCCTCTTCAAACATGTCTTCATGATCCTCTTGGGCTGAGCTAGGATCGTTCATTGAGGCATGGGAGTCCCTTATTTCACGCTGGAAGTCCTCATGGGCCTTTGCTTTACCCTTGTGGCCTGCCATCCCAAGAGGGTGGAAGAAAGGCCCTTTTAGGGTAACCTTTTATGGGGGGAAAGGCCCTAAGGGGGGAAAATCCAAGGGGGGAAAAGTAACCTTAAAGGCTCTAAGTAAGGGCCTAAAGACCCTTAGGGCAAATTTGGAGGGAAGGGGTTTCAAGAGGCCACGGGAAGGGGTCCTAGGGAGGGTTTTAGGACACGGGGGGCTGGTTCCAACAACCATGGGAAGGGGGCTAAGGGGAGAAAGGGGGCTTAAGAGGCCCCTTAGAAGCTTTAGAGTTTCTGAAGACACGTGGGAAGGGGGAAAAAGGAAATGGCTCCCCTAGGATATGACAGCCAGGGTAGCGCGGCCTATGGTATTAGGCGGTAGCAGCAGCTGGCATAAATCAACGGCTCCTCCTTGGCTCGGACGACGATGGCAGTTCGGTGGTTCTCTCCCAACCCTCATGATTTGGTTAGCAGCATGACAACTTTTCCCCTCACAACAACAGCAGGCGCAGCCTTCATCCCTCCCACGATGCCCAGCAGAGATTTAAATAGGGGGAGGGAGGAACCTCTCCCTCCCCTACGCGGCAGCACGCATGGCCTTGGCTCATTCATGAGCTCCAACGTGCTACCTATTCAGCATGACTTCCCTCCCTCTCCTCCAGCGCGACGTCGGGTGGGGGAGAAGGAGGGGATAATTAATTTTTTTTAAAAACAATTCCCCTTATCCGTTGGCAATATTACATTCTCTCCCTCTTGGAGGAATCGAGATGTCCTCATCTTGAGATAAACTGGGGATATTGATGGTTGAGAGTGCCTTCATCTACCCAAGTGGCATCCTCTTCGGGATAATCTTTCCACTGGACGAGGAATTCTCTAAAGGTTCTAGATCTCAATTGTCTCTCCCTAACATTTAAGATCCCGTTAGGCCTTCGTTCAAGGACTCCTTAACTAGGCATTACAATTTGTTGGTCGTCAAGTACATGGTTAGGATTAGGTACATATTTCTTCAATAGGTTGATATGGAATACATTGTGAATCTTTAGGTTCTCAGGGAGTTGCAATATATAAGCATTAGGTCCTAGGCATTTGAGGATCTTGTACGGTCCACAATACCTTGGACTTAGCTTCTTGCAATCTCCTAAGGATAGGGAACTCTTCTTTGGGCGTACGCGAATGAAGACCATGTCTCCTTCTTTGAAGATTCTATCTTGACGCTTCAAATCCGCGTATGATTTCTGTCTATCCTTGGCAGCTTGGATGTCCTGTCTTATTGACTTTATTTGGACACCCATCTCTTCCAACATCTGCCTTGAAGCTTCAATCCTTAAGGTTGGATTTGAGAAGTTTAGGGGACTTCGACAGTCATGACCATACAATGCTTGGAAAGGGGTCATCTGAATGCTTTGTTGGTAAAAAACATTGTAGGCAAATTCAATTAAAGGCAAGTATTGAATCCAGCTCTTCGGCTCACGACAGCAATATGCCCTAAGCATATCCTCGATGACTTGATTTACTCGCTCTATTTGGCCATCCGTTTGGGGATGGTAAGCAGTGCTAAAGAAGAGTTGAGTCCCAATAGCTTCAAAGATAGCTCTCCAGAAGTGTGACGTGAAGAGAGAATCACGATCACTAATGATTCTTCTGGGTAAACCATGTATCTTGAATATCTCTTTGATAAACAATCTTGCAATGTCTGAGGCTTTATAGTTTATCTTTCTTGGAATAAGGTGTGCAACCTTAGTAAGCATGTCAACCACAACCATGATGGAGTTGTATCCTCCCTAAACTTGGGGTAGGCCTACAATAAAATCCATACTGATGAATTCCCATTTCATTTGGGGAATGTCAAGGGGTTGCAGCTTCCCTAGCATCTTGACATGTTCGGTTTTGATACGTTGACAAGACAAACACTCGCTGACATATTTCAGAATGTCACCTTTGAGCCTTTCCCAATGGTAGTTCTTCCTAACTGCATTGAGAGTCTTGGTATAGCCAGGATGTCCTGCGAAAGGGGAATCATGAGCTTCCCACAATATCTTTTGCTTAAGTGACTGGCTTGCTGGTATACATAGCCTTGTTCTATAGTAGACAAGTCCACTATTGATAGAAAATTCATGATACTTAGCCTGCAACTTTTGATTCGGATCCTTGATAGAGATCTCCCTTAGCATTGTTTGGTAGGCCGGATCATGGCATGCATCCTCTCTAGCTAGCTCAAGTATAGGGTTGTTTGACATAGATACTTTTGTAGCTAGAGATCTAGCTATTGATGGATTCTGCAAGATTAGGGAATTAAGGAATGCCTTGCGACTAAGTGCATCGGCAACTACATTCTCTTTTCCTGGTCGGTACTTGATTTCAAAGTCATATTCCTCTAGTACTTCAATACATCGATGTTGCCTCATGTTGAGCTCGTTCTGGGTAAAGATCCATTTGAGACTCTTATGGTTAGTTACTAGAGTAAACTTGTTACCCAACAGGTAGTGTCTCCAACACTTTAGAGCATGGATGATAGCTAGCAATTCCAGATCATGCGTAGCATAATTCTTTTCATGACTCTTCAATTTCCTTGAAGAGTATGCTACTGGATGACCTTCCTGCATGAGCACACATCCCAAGGCAAGTATGCTAGCATCAGTTACTACCTCGAACTCTTTATTGAGGTCTGGAAGTTTTAGAATAGGTGCTGATACCAAACTTTGCTTCAATCTGTCGAAGCTATTTTGTTCGAGAGTTGACCATGCAATGGTTGTTTGCTTCTTTAGTAAGTCCATCAGAGGTGCTGCAATCAAAACATAGTTTTTGATGAAGACCCTATACCATCCTATCAATCCAAGAAAACTGTGTATCTGTTTGACAGATGTTGGTATTGGCCATTCTTGCACATCTCTGACCTTGGGTGGGTCCACTGAGATTTCTTCTGCTGATACTATGAATCCCAGATATTCAATCTGGGGTTCATGATCTTCCTCATGTTTGGAATAGACTAAAGTGTCATTGAAGAAGACGAGCACGAAGTCATCAAGATATGGCCTAAAGATATCCTGCATTAACCTGTTGAAAGTGGCAGGTGCATTCGTAAGCCCGAATGACATAACTAGGAACTCAAAGTGCCCATATCTTGTATTGAAGGCTGTCTTGGGGATATCTTCTTCCTTGATCCTTATTTGATAGTAACCTGACCTGAGATCAATTTTGGAGAAGATCTTTGCACCCTGAAGACGATCAAGAAGCTCATCTATTCTAGGAATAGGGTACTTGTTCTTGACCGTTGATTGATTCAATCCTCGGTAATCAATACATAGTTGAATTGTCCCATCTTTCTTTTTCTGGAATAGTACTGTAGCTCCCCATGGTGAACTGCTAGGCCGGATGTAGCCCTGATCTAGTAGTTGCTTGAGTTGTTCCTTCAGCTCAATTGCTTCTGGTATGGACATTCTATAAGGTCTCTCAATTGGCGCAGCTCCTGGTACTAACCTAATCTCATGATCCACTTCTCTTTGAGGCGGGAGTTTTGTCAACTCTTCAGGGAATACGTCCACGTATTCCTTTAGCCAAGAAGGTCCTTCATTAGACTTTTGCTTCTGATCTAACTTGTTGAGTTTGATCAAGTAGACATGTAATCCTTTTCTGACTCCTTTTATGATCCGAGATACTTTGGCCAATTGGATTCTTGGCACTCCAGCCTCAGCTTGAGTTGTGACTAATTCCCTTTCAGAGTTTCGAAAGGAAACTTGACCCTTTCCACAGTGAATGTGGGCGTCATTAGGCTTAAGCCAATCCATTCCGAGTAGACACTCATGGATACCTAAATTCATGACTTTGAATTTGATCGAAGCCGTTTTTCCTTCCAAAAAGAATTCCACCTTAGCAGTTTGCCTGGTACAAGTAACCTCACGACCATTTGCCAATTCCACAAGCAAGGTAGGTGGTTCTACTGTGGCTATTCCTAATCTTTTTGCACATGCTGGTGAGATAAAGGAATGTGTATTGCCATAATCAATCAAGGTCTTGAAACTTTTACCTTGATAGTCCGACGGTGTCTGAATCATCGAGAATTGGCGATTCATCCCTTTCTTGTGTAGAGCGGCATGGAATGTCGCCCTTTCAAACTCTGCTTCCATGGTCGGATCTTCTTCTTCTTCTTCTTCGCACATTTGCCTATTGGCAACGCAGGCGGTTCTTCCTCTGCCTTGGGTAGCAGCTCCTTGACCACGGCCCGTTCCTTGGAAAGGCGCTTGGCGATGTCCTCCATCAAGCTTGGGACATTGCCTCTTAAAGTGACCGGGTTCGTTGCAGTGGAAATAATGGAGGTTTTGGCCATTGCTTTGAGTAGGAACAAAGTTGTTGACATTGTTAGTCCTTGCTTTCTTTCTTTGTCTCTGATTATGGCCTTGAACTCTCTTCATTTGAGGTCTGAATGCTCCTCTGTTCGGGTCATTATAAGACCAAGCTTTGTTACCCCTTGGTCTAGACTGCACCTCCTGAATTATAGGCATAGCTCGAATGGGTGCGTCCTAAAGATCTCATGGACGCATAGATTTGAGACGAGTATTTACTGGTGGATTTAAACCCGCACAAAATTTGGACACCTACTGTGTCATGTCCATCTGTGGCGCATACTTAAGAAGTGAGACAAATTTAGAATTGTATGCGTCAAGAGTGAGTCCCAGCTGTTTTAGCTCGTAGAACTCATTCATTTTCTGCGTGAGATATGCAGGTGGTAAGTATCTTCCTTGCACGGCTTTCTTCAGCTTCTCCCAAGTAACGGATCCCTCTGTGATCCCTTGATTCCTGCAACATTGCTTCCACCAAAGCCTGGCTTCGTCGGTGAGCTTTAGCTTGGGGAGCATAGCCTGATTGGCGGGTGCAGTACTAGCAACTTCGAAGTAATCCTCCATGGATTCAATCCAAATTTCAACGTCAGCTTGGACAGACCTGCCTCTCCCGTCAAACTCGGGCGGCTTGATTTGCTCGAGAAGAAACTTCTTCTCCTCGATTATAGCAGTGCTTGATGTAGGAGGTGAACTAGGAACCTGTACCTGGGGTTGTGCCTGGATAAAGGTTTCTTAACATTATTATACGATAATCGTTATTGATTTCTATTACATCTTCAATTCTGCTATCACGTAAGCAATGTAGCTACTTAACTTTTTATCAATTCTCATGCACAATCAGACATTGATAAAAGGAAGTCTTATTTGTATTTATATGGGCATAGCCCTTTCAAAAAAGAAGGAATCATTATTTTTGGATGCTATTGCTAATCATAGCTTTAACTAGTTGAAGGAAAATCTTACTTTAGCCCCCATCCTCATATGCCCTCACTTCTCAAAAGAGTTTACCATTCAGTATAATGCTAATGGTGTTTGAGGTATTGTTGTTGTCTTCTTGCAAGAGCATGGTATGATTTATTTTGAGAGCCATAAGCTTGATGAAAAGGAGATCCAAATGAATGTTTATGACTAGGACCCTTTTTCTTATAGCCTTAAGTCCACCCCTTGGAATTCCTCCCAAGGGTCCCCCTTAACTCTTTTTTTTTCTGTCCCCTCCTCGAATTTCCCCCCTTGAACCCCTCAAGCCCTTTTTTTTCCCCGTGTAAAAACGAGTCCTACTCGCGGAGGATTTCCACAATACCCCCTTTCCCGATTTTAGAACCCTTTTCCTGGTTCTTCCCTCTTCCACACACCCATCCCTTCAAAGAGTCTCCACGAAGGGAAGCAAAAGAAGCTTGTAAAGGATGGTGGAAATTAAGAAGGAAATTTGCAAAAGTAGCATCTACGACGGGAAGGCTACACTCACAATGCCTCCTAAGAAAACCCAAGGCGTAGCTGCGGGAGGGTCGTCTTCGGGCATCCACGTGGACATCTCACCCCAAGCCTAGGTTTTCCTTCCTAATTTTTACTTGGTAATGTTAAAATTCAATCATGCAAGGTAAATTGTTGGATATAGGATATATTTTTGTCATGGATGTTCATGATGGAGGAATTTAGTCATTAATACTTTCAATAAAACATGCAAAATAAAGAAAGCATATATGCATTTCTGGCAAATAGCCTTATGCATTGAAATGAATTAAATATTAGATTAATGTCCATTAAAATAGTATACTTCGTTTAAGCCTAGATGTATAAACTACATATCGTACTATTAACCCATATCCTCTTCATAATGAATCATCATGGAAAGTGCAAAGCTTGAAATGATTCTTACGATGCATAACTCTAGGAAATTATCGTTTGTCAACTGCATAAATCATCAAGTAAAAGGTTGCTTGTTTAGCATGAATTTTTGTTCGCAAAGTTATAGGAAGATTAGTTGGAAATTAACCTAACCTATGCCTGACCTCAAATCGATAAATTAGGGTTGAAAAATCAATTTACGCATAGACAACGAGTCATGTGAAAAATGATCACGTAATTATCTTCTAGAGTTAAACAAATTGGCATAAACCTAAAACACCTAAGCCACGGAGTACTCATTTAGAATGAGTTAAAATCCAAGAAATTCATTAGGAAATTAATACGTGACCTAATCGTACATATTGCTAAAATTGAAACTCCTATACCTTAAATACTTGCCCACATTCACTGAATGTAGGGATAGTGAAATGTAATTAGAAAGTGAACTAGGGTTTGTCCCTAAGAATCTTTCGAGATGGAACTTGGAACTCTAGGAGTGACGACGTCAACGTAATGTAAACAGTAACAGATTGTTTCGTGACTCCATTCAATGCGTAGAATAAGTCTCATAGTTCGATGCGACACTTGCGCGGCAAGTATGGTGTCATATAATCTTGTGATTGGATCACAAGGGAATGGCCCGATTCTCGCAACAAGGTTGGCAGGTCCTTACGCAAGTTATCTTGCAAGAGGATGAATAATCATCCTAATTTAGTATATTTCTTGAGTAAAAAAGATTGATTGGAAACTAAAGACCAGTTGATAAACTGAAATAACTGATGAACTTAAGGTTTGACTAAGTTGGGTTAATAGGGTATGCCCTAACCCAGGATATAGGGAATCTTGTCAAGTTGCAAGTCATCCCAAATCAAGTTCTGGATGGATTCGAAAGGAAGGATTCATTCCTTAGCAGTTTTCCAACAAAAACGATTAATGGAAATGTTTGTGCTTGCTACAAATTTTAGAGCACTGTTTGGCTTTTTTTGAGCAATGAATTAAAAGATAAATGGATATCTATACTTCAGGTTGAAGGCCTAAAGGGAGGGGCAGCTTCAGTTACCCCAAACTGCCTGCTTGACCCTAACCAAGGGGATTGTAAACCGTGTCGGGCAAGTGGACCGAACCCGCTGTGAGAGGTCTCTCCATTGAGTGCTACTTGGAGCAAGAGGATGCTTGGGTGCCAGAGGGGGCTCTGGCCATAAATCCCTCGCCTTTCGGGCCCTGGACAAGAGGCTAACGTGACTCGGGATTGGATCTCGAGGCCTGCATACTAGTCTATGGGCGGAAACTTGGATTAGTGATCCCTGTGGATTGCTGGATAGCCTTCGGGCAGATTGTGGATAAGCCTACGGGCTGGACTCTTTGTATTTCAAAGATAAATATGATAACCTGTTAATAAGGAACTTGTCTGATATTGTTTTTCTATGTCAAGTGATAAGATTACGTGGAAGAACAAGTGCCTAATGGGTTAATTAAAGAAGCTGATTGTTACATGTCCAACTAATGTGTTAGGTAATTAAATAACTAAAACAACCCGAGGAAAGTGCGGAGGATGGACCATAGGTCCGTCCTACGGATGGGTGGTCCCGGTTGGCCTGGAACTTTTCTCAAATCACGATGGACAATAGGAAGATCGTCAAAGAACACGAACAACAGAAGCGTTGACCTAGAGTTATGATTGATCCCAATTTACACTATTTTAGGGGAACGGAATGTGACTATGCCTTATGGCAGAGAGGTTGAGCTTTGCATCCCTCTCATTTCCCATTCTCCTTGAACCAAGTGCAGCGTGAGTCCCTTCAGACTTGGCGTTTCTGCGTAAAGTAGTTCGATTGGGTCCAACGCTAGTTGCCATTAGGTAATGACCAATAAGGAAAACCCTAATTCAGGTTGATCGTGAGTGGGAACGGCCAGAATACTTCTGCTACGTGGCAGACACGGAAAGTCCTAGATCGCAAACCCCGTAACATTCCATGGGAGTGCCGGGCAGAGCTTTCTAGACATCCTTTCCGATGGAATGCTAAGACGTGCCCTGAAGACACAAGTAGACACGTTACATCCTTAGTCTCCGTCCTATCACTGGACCTCTCCTAGTGTTGATGAGGAGGTGATGTGCCAGGTGTTTTCCCCTCCCCCTCTTTTGCTTCCTTCACGGCCGCGCTTGGATAAGTGCCATTAAGATGACCCCGTATGCGATGAACGAGGCTTTGGAGGAGGCCCTCTTTCTTTCTGCGGACTTCGATGCTAGGGATTCTCCTCCTGTTGACATGCTTCCTAAGGCTAGCGCTCGAGCTGCCTAGTCGATAGTCTTGTGCACATAGTCGTTCCTGTCGAGTTCGTGCAGGGTATGGGCCACTACATTTTCCAGTATTGGTACGCTGATCCGATGCATCAACGCATTGTAGCACTGGCTAGAAAAGAGCGCATGTATGAGTTTTGCTTGTAGCTTGGTCTCTGCATTGGGGATGTCCTAGATACTGATGCCGTCGTTTGTTAGCACGTCCTCGTTTCTCATCCCTAGCATGGCGTATAAGTCCCTCTTCTGCTTCTTTTCCACCTTTGGTTCCAGTCCTAGTGCCTTCTCCACCAAGGCCGGGGTTATACGAACCAATACTTGCTTAACATTTTGTCCTCTTCCCACTATGGCGGTGCCGCATTCGTTGTTGGGGTTGTAGGACTTGAGAAATTCCACATAGCCCGTGTGGTCAGGTTCTTGTGCGAAACTTTCCAGGTACTTCTTGAGGTTGCAGCTTTCCACGATGCTCCTGGCCGCCTCTTCCTTGGCCGCTAATTCTTCTAAATTGTGAATAGTTTGGAATTTCAATTGATTGTAGGCGCAACTCTCTAGGTTGATGCTGTACCACGTTCTCTCCTCCTCTGTGAAGTGGAGTCAGTGGGCTCGGTTTTGCTGCGACATTTTTTGTTCCTATCATAAACCGTAATTTTCATTAGTGCTTGCGACATAATAATTTGCTGGAAAAGAAAAACTCTATGCTTTTGCATGAATTCATTAAGATCTAATGCAGATTCCCCTTTTCAGACTTTGATTTTGATAAACCAAGAAATAAGGCAAAACACAAGCATAAGATTCTCCCTCTACCTCGACCAAACCTCTCTCAATAATGTATTTGTTAGCTCAACCTTTGCAAAAGTATGTAATTGGCTAAGACTATAAAACCATGTGTTTCGTAGAAAGGTTTAGACCGTAATATATGTAACTTTACACTTTAAAGAAAATAAAAATAGGGTTGTGGGTCGTGGGGTGAAGGGGTGTGTCTTATGGCATCTCCTCTTCCTCTTCTTCACCCTCGACGCACATCCCATCATACACACCTTTTCACATTCAAATCTCTCTCTGTCTCTCCCCCAAAAATGGCAGTCTCGTGTGATGAAGAAAGTGAGGATGTAAATGATGATTCCTATCTTCTTTCTCGATGATGATGCTTAGCGTGAGCATAGATTTTGCTTCCTAGTTTGTTCTCTTGAGCATTTCACATGGGGGGTGTTGCGAGAACCATGCATCATCGACTACTCAAATTATCAAATCTTTCAAAGGGCCTTTTTGGGCTGGCGGGCAGACAATATGCGATCTCTATTAGAGTACCAGAATGCTATCGGCAAGCTTGTCGACTTTAGCGATGGGACGATTGGCTACATGGGCAAGATAGTGGGCCGCCATAGCTTGGTGCATTTGCCTCACGGGCATGCCTATGTTCTCACCTTCTACCACCGTCTTCCCTTCTTCTCCGCCTCCCCTCCCAGCATCATCTTCCTCCCTGCCATGCTCATCCCATGTTCTCCTTCTCCTTTGGCTCATCTTCCACACGGCGACCTCCCCCCCTCGACAGTGTTGGTTGTACCTACATGTTCCCATGTTCCCACTGACGGCTGCCTTCTTGTCTCAATTTGTGTGATCTCATCCATGTGATCTCAACGGCCCACTTTTCTCTAATTTATTTAGAGCATTATACAAAAAGAAAAATATTCACTTATCTCTAGCATCCCATTCACATGTCGGTGCTTCATGGTAGCATTTCTCCCAACAAAAGTGTGAAGTATTATCCGTATCAAGATTAAAGATAGAGCCCTACTTTTTGAAGACTATGCAAAATTTCTGGTATGTACGAGATGAAGCGGGGGTCCCTTCCCTAGTTTAGTTACGAGTGGCCATGGCTTGGCTTCATCAAGTTTTTATTCATCACCGATTTTTTCCCCATTACCAATTCCAAAGAGATTATGTGCTGATGGTGACTCTTCTTCAACTTTGCTTGTGGGGACGCTTCACTCTTCAATGTGGGCGAGATGATAAACTAGAAAATAAGGCAAAACACAAGCACAAGATTCTCCCTCTACCTCGACCAAACCTCTCTCAATAATGTATTTGTTAGCTCAACCTTTGCAAAATTATGTAATTGGCTAAGACTATAAAGCCATGTGTTTTGTAGAAAGATTTAGACCTTAATATATGTAACTTTACACTTTAAAGAAAATAAAAATAGGGTTGTGGGTTGTGGGGTGAAGGGGTGTGTCTTATGGCATCTCCTCTTCCTCTTCTTCACCCTCAACGCGCATCCCATCATACACACCTTTTCAGTTCAAATCTCTCTCTCTCTCTCTCTCTCTCTCTCTCTCTCTCTCTCTCTCTCTCTCTCTCTCTCTCTCTCTCTCTCTCTCAAAAATGGCAGTCTCGTGTGATGAAGAAAGTGAGGACGTAAATGATGATTCCTATCTTCTTTCTCGATGATGATGCTTAGCGTGAGCATAGGTTTTTCTTCCTGGTTCGTTCTCTTGAGCATTTCAGACTTTTTGCCCTTTACTTCAAAGTTTTCATGCCCTTTTCCTACCCCATCTATTTTCCACAATGTATGTCTATGTGCTTCACTGACTTTGATTTGATTTACTGATTCTGATCTAATTCACCTTACCCCTCCCCTTCCAGTTTGAGAAGAATCCTTCCTAGGATTTAGGGTTAGAAGGTGAAGGCTTTTGGCATGGAGTTGTAGGGGTTACTTGTGAAGGAGCCAAGTATAGAAATTGGGATTGTATTCCAAATGTGCTTCACGGTCCAGGTCAGAGGGTTTAATCGCTACTTGGGTGATGTATGTGAGAACATCGGTTAGGAAGTCACCTGAGTTGACTCGGCTAGCAATGTGTAACTCCTCCTCGGTCAACAAGCGGTCAAGGTAGGGGTGTCCTTTGATGTGTTCTTCTATAGGACGGCCCCGCAGAGTGGTTAACACCCGATATGAGGTTGGCACGACGTATGTGGGGTCATACTCTGCTGTTTTGATAGCACGGCGCTGCTCAGCGTTGGTCATTATTCGGCATCCTTTAAATTCCCATTGCAACCTAAGAGCATACCAGTGCCTTAAGAACTGGGATTTTGTCTCGGCAAGTTTTGACAGCTCTGCCACTTCTTGGTCAGTGATGGCAGAAGTGGTTCGTTGATCATACGACGTGATGAGGCGTTGTTTGATTGCTTGTTCTTTTGAGATCTCACTGCTGAGCAACTTAGCAACGGAGGTAGTGGCTTTTGCAAATGCGAATTCAAACGTTTCCCAAGAACAAGGCATCATTTGAACTTTAGTTGTGAAGGATTCATCCAATAGGCCTAAGTCGAGGCGATCATAGCTCAGAGCTAGAGACACAAAAGTCGCATCCAGTCACTTAATGCAATCCACTACATCATCCCTTGCTTCTTCAGCTAAATTAGCTGCTAGTGAGAGAAAGGATTTCCTCTTGTAAGAGGGCCTACGGCCTATGGATGGTTGGGGTTTGGTAGGACTTGAGCCTTTGGCGACGAAAAGTTGCGGTGATGAGTGTTTTTGAGCTTGCGATTGGGTCGCTGGGACGAAGGCTGGGTTAGTAGCAGCCTCGAATGATGGCATGCTGCTTTCACGATGGATTTGGAGAGTCAGATCCACTCCGACCGGTGATGACTCTTGTGATGGCGGTTGTCTCTTGGGTCGATAGGCTTGGGCGACTCGCGTGGGTTTGCACGTGGATGAACTTGATGGTTGCCGGTCAGGGAAGCTCTGCGGCTTGTGGTTTTGAGGTTCTATGGTTTTTGGGATGATCAAGCTTGAGGCTGGCGTACGAGTGGTGCCTCTGGCCATGTGGGCCTTAGGTATTCATAGCCAAGGATTGCCATCATAGTAGCCTTGTGCGTGCAAGAGGGCCTTGGGGACCCATCTTTGACGGATTACACGTCTATTCCTGTAACTGTGTTTGGGTTTCCTAGGTTTAGAGTTTCTGGTCTTGTGAGGGTAGGAGCGTCGACTCCTAGGCGGCTGTTGCGGCTGTTTAGGCATCCATTGAAGGTGAGGTTGTGGGGCCTTAGCTTTGGCTGCTATGGGTTGTGGTCCATGAAACTCGGGGAGTGGTGGCTGCGCACTACCCCCCTCCTTATACTTGCCTCCATATGTTTCTATCGGTGGGTTTGTGGCCCGGGATGAGGTTGCGCAGCCCTTGCTGAAGGTGGTAACAATGCGAACATTGCCTACTGCGAGGTGGATGTGCTGCGATGCGTAGTCAACATTGTAGTGGGTCTGCTTTGTGAAGGTTCACCCCAGTAGTGACTCTGTACCTGCGTTTTTAGCATTTGGCAACACGTAAAAAATCATTGGAATAGTCTCAGACTCAATAGAAACGGCTGCTTTGCACTTGCCGAGTAGTGCGTAGGAATGGGCCCCATATGGGCTTAATTTGGCAGTGGTGGGTTGAAGTTGTGGTTTTCCAAGTTGAGTCCAATGATCGTGGGTTAAGACATTGAAGTCTACTCCCTCGTCGATCAAGGCATTGAAAGTACATGTTTGTTTTGTCATGATCGTGATACGGAGGTATGCGGGTTCTACGGCTTTCTCATCCTCATTGTCAATTTCAGTGATTGTGGCTATTCATACTTTGACAGGTAGTTCTAACATCGGTGGCTCGTGCAAAGGATGCGTAGGAGGGTAGTACTTCTTGACACGACTTCCATTGAAGAAGCCTATTCCTTCACTGTTTAGGGTCTCAAGTTTGACATTGCCTGTTTGGCTGATCGCACGAACTTTGAAGGGTCCAAGACCTCTAAATTTCATTTTTTGCTTATGCCCCTTAACTGAGTAGAGGAGCACTAAGTCGCCCTGTTCGAACTCGCGCTGCTTGACGTGCTGGTCAATCCAGCTCTTGCGTCAGGCTTTCTCACAGATCAGTGCATGGGTGGCTAGAAGACAAGTCTCCGAGAGGCGTTCGAGCTCAACTAGGCATTGCGTCCATGCCTCCTTCCCTTTCCATCGTTCTTGAAGCGCTATTCTCAGGCTAGGAACCAAGAATTCTAATGGTAGAATCGCTTCTGTTCCATATGTCAGCCTAAAGGGGGTTTGACCAACAACTGTTTTATAAGCTGTTCGGTAAGCCCACAGAGCTGCCATCAGCTTGTTGTCCCAGTCGCTGTGTGAAGCGAAGGCAACCTTGGTTAGGACATTGACAAGAATCTTATTCGTTGATTCGGCCTGGCCGTTTTCTTGAGGATAGTATGGCGAGGATTTGCGATGGATGATGAGGAAGGTGGACAGGAGATGCACGATCACTTCATTGATGAAGTCGTGCCTTGGTCAATGACCAATTCGATGGGGCAGCCGAATCGTGAAATCACTTGCTCCCATAAGAACTTAGCCCTCGTTCTAGTGTCGTTTTTTCATGTCGCTCGCGCTTCTGCCCATTTAGTGAGGTAATCCATGGCTGCAACGATGTACTTGGCTTGCGAATACCGTGCCGCAAGACTGATGGGTCCAATGAAATCAATTTCCCATTTTTTGAAGGGTTGTCGAGTAATGACTGGGGTTAGTTCCATTTGGTCCTTGCGAATTGGGACCTTTGTCCAGTGGCACTCGTCATAGTGCTTGACGAATCGTGTTACGTCGCGGAAAAGTGTGGGCCACCATAGTTGAGACTGCAATACTTTCCGTGCTGTTGTGTCTCCACTAAAGTGCCCTCTGGCAATGCTGCTGTGCGCTTCTGAGAGCACATCATGCATCTCATATTTGCATATGCATCTGCGCAACAATTTGTCTTGCCCCAGCCTATAGAGTTGGCCTGCTATCAGCTGATAGGGCTGGATCTTAAGGATTAATCGCCTAGGTTGGGCTTTTTCTATTGGTCGGTCAGGCAGTCCGTGCTCAAGCACTTGGACTATGTCATCTACCCAATATGGCGTCAGGTTAGCCTTAAATAGATCTCTCTCGCTAGATAGGTTAAACAAATGGGCGTCGGGTAATTCATCAACAGCACCTTGTCTAGCAGCTTCTTTGGTGGGAATGCATGACATGTGATCAGTCATGTAGTGATGTTTTCCCTTTCGTACCACCACGGAGAAGTCAAACTCTAAAATCAGAAAGAGCCATTGAGCTATGCATCCTGTAGTGCAAGGTTTGTTTACTAGATAGAGCAAGGCTTGATGGTCCACAAAGAAGGTAAAGGGCGTGGCCAAAAGGTAATGCCAGAATTTCTTCACTGCGAATACCATGGCTAATCCCTCTCTTTCCGTCATCAAGTAATTCATTTCCATCTCAGTGAGTTGTCTGCTAGCAAAGCTCACTGGATAGTCTACATTGTGTTCGCCAGGTTGGCACAACATTTCCCCCACGGCAAACTTAGAAGCATCGATGTGCACATGGAAGGTGATGGTCCAGTCTGGGGCTTGTAGGATTGGTGCTGTGGTTAGGGCTTTCTTCAACTCTTCATATGCCCGTTGGCATGCTTCGGTCCATTCAAAGACAATAAGCAGCTTGTACAAGGGTCTGGCGATCAACGCATAATTCAGTACAAATCGCCGATAGTATCCAGTATGGCCTAGGAAGCATTGAACTCCCTTGTAGTTGTTTGGGGGTGGAAGGTCAAAAATGACCCTGACCTTCGAGAAGTCAGTGGCAATGCTATTCTTCGACACCATATGTCCTAGAATGCATCCATGCTTCACCTAAAAACTGGCATTTTAAGGGGTTCAAGGAGAGACGATATAAGCGACACCGCTTGAAGACTTCTCGGAGTTTGTCTAAGTGTTCGATCCACGTCGAGTGGACACAGAGATTGCCGACAAAGACTTATAACTCCTTGCAAAGCATGTCCTTAAAGATGGTGCATATGAGGCATTGGAAAGTGGCAGGGGCATTAGTCAACTTGAAGGGCATGACTATGTAGACAAAGATGCCCCACTCTCTAGGCTATGTATGTGGGATATGGAGAAGGTGGGCAGTTGATGGAAGCTATAAGGCGAAGACCGTATAGTGTAGTGCTATTTGATGAAGTCATAGGCAAGGCCAGACTCTTAGTTTCTCGAACACAGTGGTTATCTTGACTTCTAATCTTGGGGCGGAGCATCTACTTCCTGGCCTGATTAGAAGCCAATCACCATCCCTGCTAGAACAATTCTTTCAGCTCCAAATCCTTTCTATTGCCAATGTCTGTCTGGCTTCTCTCACCAATTTCCCTGCCCTTCCACATCTTGAATGTCTCATCCTCAGCAATAACTGCTAGAATTTACCTCAAAGTTAGTGACAAGCTGCTAAATCTGGTCTTCCAGTCTCTAAGCTTGGTCCAAGGACTCCATTAATGCTCTTGACTGCTGTCCTCTTGGTCCTTGACCTTTGGGTCCTTCAATGCTCCTCCATTTTAGTGCCTGTCCCTATGTACCTGAAGCTTCTTGGATTTTTAAACTGAAAAGGATGGTAACTGAGCATGTAAGGTAACTAAATGGATCAAAACTAGGGCTATGATACTACTTGTCATGGAGAGGACAGGAGAAAGAGAACAAGAGGAGAGAGAGAGGGTGTAGAAGAGAGAGAAAGACTTTTCAAGCTTTTCAAGCTCATCTCATTTCTCCTTGGCAAAGGAGAATTGGTCAATGTGATAAATCAAAGATTCATCTAGATCAAGCATGATTATGGCTTGGGCTCTTTCATCATCTTCTGCATTAATCAAGTTGGATGGGTCAATAACTTTGGTCCCTTTCATGAAGGGCTAGTAACCCAGTTCCATAATTTTGTACTTCACTAATATCTTCCATGGATGAAAGTCCTTTCCATAGAACTTACAGATTTGAGGTTTGACATCGATATAGGCCATGGCCATAATAGGAAGGTCTTACCAATTGCACTAGGCAATGGTAGTGTCTAATCCTTTGCACAATGGCCAATAAGTGCATAAATAAATGAAATAAGTAGCATGCTCAATGTGATGGTCTACAATATGAGATAATAGATGACGGTAATGGTCTATGTGTCTATAATTAACACATAGCCTCACAATGATTGATTGGATGGCGATACTTAAGCACTTATGAAATTGTGCTTAAGGTCGAAAACATTTCAAGTTTTTCAAAATAATCAGCACACAGTGATAACAAATTTATTATTATTGCTAAGAAGCACTCATTACTAAGCATAGCCCTTGATATTAACCCAATTGTACCTAGATTGAGGAGTCACCTTTGGTTGAAAACACTATGAGTTTAGAGCTATTGGCTCTACAATAAACTTAATAGAATCTTAATCAGTCACTAAAATCACTATTAGTAACTTGGTGTGCTCCAGATCTAGCATGTCATCATTGATGGATCACAAGTTCAACATCACCAACTCTTGGGTTATCGTTGCCTTTCAAAGTCACCCTCTCCTCCACATCAAAGCCCCCTAGTTGTCCCATGTTGTGTCTATATCTAGTTCCAAAACACTTCTCTTCCCTTCCATCCCACTAGACTTTAGGTCCTATAGTACATTGCATCTCCATATTGTATGGGTCCTCAAATATATTACTCATAGTGGACTTTGCTAGTCTTGGCCACACCTCACCTCTTTTAGGTGCTTTTAAAATGGGATCTTTTACTAGCTCCTGTTTCACATCCTCAAAAGCTACCTTACAAGGGTCGCTCCATTCAAATGAACAGCTAAAGGATAATAGATTTGTAAGCGGCAACAATCTTTCTGCCAAGGCGTTTATGAATCTACGGTAATAACCAACCGAAGACAGGAAGCTATGAACTTCTTTCGGAGTGCGTGGTGGACCCATGACAACTATGACTTTGACCTTCTCGGGATGTGTCGCAATTCCTACCGAACTGACCACATGGCCCAGCAAGAGCCCATAAGGTACGCCAAAAACGCACTTCTGTGGGTTAAGAGCGATACAAAATTGTCTGTAGCGCTCAAAGAACTTTCTTAAAATGATCAATTGCCTTTCTCTCATGGTGGCAGCCCCTAAGTCATCAATAGACACCTTCAACTCTTCAGGGGATATGTCACCGAATGTCTTATCTAATGTTCGTTGCCACGAACTAGACAGATTGCATAAACCAAAGGCCATCACATGGTACGCAAAAGTACCAAAGACAGTAATAAACGTTGTTTTCAACTTGTCCTCTTCTGCAATTGCCACTTGGTTATATCCTACAAAGCAATCCATAAACGAATATATCTCCCTACCTGCTAATTGATCCAAAATCTGGTCAATGAATGGAAATGGGTAGTAATCCTTAACCGTCTACTTATTTAGCTCTCTAAAATCTACACACAATTGGATTTGATTATTTTTCTTCTTCCTGATAACAACTGGTGAACACCATTCTGTGTGTTGAACAGGGAAGATTAAACCAGCTTTTCTGAGCTTCTGTAACTCCTCAAACAGCCCGTCCCTCAATTCAAAAGGCATACGCCTTACTTCTGGCGCACAGGGCGGTTTTCTTCTTTTACAGGAATAGTATGAACAGCCAGGCTGGGAGGAATGCCTCTCAGCTCATCATAACTCCAAGCAAAGATGTCGCGGAATTCTTGAATCAAGGACACATAGTCCTCCCTTTCTACTGAGCTGAGCATAGAACCTAATTTAATTGGCCGCGAATCATTTGGAATGCCAAGGTCCAGCTCGATAACATCTGCATCTCTTATACAATCTTGGGCCTCTATTGGATCATTCAAAGTGATCTGATAGATGTCTTCCGTGGTGGATCTCTCTTTGGACTCATCACTCGATGATGTCTCACTGGCGGATAAATCCTCTAATGTCTCCAATTCTGTGGAAGATAGAGGAGCTCTCTCACTCTACAGGGATTCAGGATAGGCATCAATCACCACGCACTGAGCACCTCTGCCGAATATCAACCAACCAGCGGGTATATCCACTTGGCAGTCCGCTTGCAAGATCCAAGGTCGTCCAAGTAATACTTGGTAACTTGGATGCCCTGCAAAACGAATTACCCTAAAGTCCAACGGACATTCTACATTTGCCACTGTGACATGGACCTTAGTACTGCAGCCTTCCGGCTATCTCAAACTATCATCCGCCATTCTGATAATTGTGGAGGTATCTTTCTGGATCGCAAGACCCAACCTTTCCATCAGTTTAGAACTCATAATATTAACAGATGATCCCCTGTCGACAATGGCATAATCTACTAATATCCCATGGACATAGGCTGCAACCCTTGGGCAATGCTTCTCAGCATGCTCGAACCAGTCATCATCAACTCGCGCAATAACCAAAGGTTCTACGATATACCCGGGACGCAGGATCTTTCTAAATTCCTTGCGTACTCCTGGGGAAAGCTTAATAAGCTGTAAAAGGTTCACATCTGGCTTGACTTCGCAAAGAGATCTCGCCAAATCGAATTCATGATAGTTCGGCAGAGTTCGCTTTTCACGCCAAACCATCTGCTCTTTAGGTCGCTGAAGCGGCTTTACTGTCTCTTTTTTAACTTTCACCTTCTTCTTCGGTGGTTCCTTATCCTTCTTAGCATCGGCTTTACCATCAACGGGCTTTAGAGGTCCCCCTTCCATGGCAGGATCTAGAACTTGCGTTCCTTTGTCGCCCTGTTTAGGGTTTCCATCGACAGGCTTATCCTTGTGGGCCTCTCTACCCTTTTGACCTCTTATAAGGACAACTCACAGATTAGAGGTTTCAGCATCATTAACATGCACAGCCTCAATCAAACTAACCCCACTACCACTAGGCAGCTCCTCCACTGTAGTCTTTGGTCGTTGGAGTGTTTGTTTAGGTTTGTCTTCTCACTGGGAATCATTTCCTTGCACACGATGATTAATAGGCCCTGGTTGCGGACTACCTCGCTGGAGGGAACTAATCTTACTCCAACAAGTGGCTGCTAAATGGCTGGATTTTCCACAGATGTCGCACTTGACATTTGGGCAATTTCGTGAATAATGTTGCCCACCACACCATTTGCAGCTAAACCTCAAAGGTACACCCTCATCTGGGTATCTACTTCCTATGGCTATTTGTCGATACTGCTCCGCAATCATGTAGATATAATGCTTCATCATGTCCTTAACCTCGCCAAGAACATTGGAAGCGCTTGACTCGTAGCCTTGATCATTACCATGTCATTCCATCAGCCTAACAATTTGATTAGGCAGTGGTTGTTGAACCACAGGTATGGTATTAGGATTAATTGCCTGGCCTCTACCATTTGGAGCCATTTGACTGCCCGTAGGCATCAACATGCTAGGGGGAGCTTGTAATAAAAGCACATTCTGCATCATGTTCCCTCTCCCATTAGGATTAGCCATCGCTATCCCTTGGCTACCACTGCCATTGGCCGTCGCCATATTATTCCCCAATGCTAGACCCATATTCGGATTGCCTTGAGAGGCATAGGCTGCTTTTAGTTGGGATTCCACTTCTTGTGCTCGTGTAATGGCAGTATATATATCCCCCAAAGGGACACTACTCAACTGCAACTAGATATTAAAGTCCAAACCATGTAGAAAATATTGCAATTGGGCAGCTGCAGGGATAGGAATAGAGGTGTCCAACTTACAAAAAACCTCTTTTAGTTTCTTCGCATAAGCACGAATATCCTCGTGTGGTTCTTGGCGGGTCACATTGAGTACACGCAACCAATATTGTCCACCCCTTTTAGGGGCAAACTCCCTTCGAAAAGCTCCATAAAATGAATCAATATTCAATATGGTTCCGGCTTCTAAACCATGATACCATATGGCAGCTCTTCCTTTGAGAGTCATGTTGAAGAACATCATTAAATGTCCTTCTTCTTGGATGCGACAGTTAAACATCAGCTTTTGAAACTCCCTGATGTGGAGTTCCGCATCTTCCTCAACTAGCCCATTAAAAATGGGTAGCGGGTAACCTAGAGCCGGCAAATCCATCGTTCCTGCAGGAATTGCAATGGGCTGCGCCATGACGGAAATGGGATTTGCACTAGGAATAGGGGATGGTGAGGTTACACCTCCTACACTTGATGTAGATTGCCTTATGGAAAAAAGGGGAGCACTAGAGCTTCAACCTTCTCCTAACTTACTACTTGTGGCATCAGGACCACTAGATCCACTACCTCGTAAGGGTTCAGCACCGCTACGCTTAGGGGAATACCTCCTAAAAATTTCAGCACGTCGCCTAGCTCTTTCGTCTCTCTCTTGCTTTTGGATTTCGGCTAGACGATGCTTATCGATGAATAACGGGTCAATCTCAGTATCCTTTGGCATAAACTGCTAACTGATCCCTAGACAACCAGGATTCGAGGACCACCACTTCTAAGCGGCTCCCGGCAAACGCACCACTGATGGGACCTAAAAGGGGCTGGCACTCGCTCATGCACTAGCCGGACCTCTATCATGAGCTCAATAACCCCATGGCCTCACGGCCAGGAGCATGGATGACACATACATCATCTTCCTAAACATTTTGCGTTTGTATCACGTCTCGTAGTCCAACTCTAACCCAATTAACACTCCTCAGAGGGAGTCCCTAGCACATTGCCAAATAGCACGAAACACAAACATAGGAGGTTCTCCCATGGCTGACTGCCACTACCTCACTGCGATTCTCCTACACCTTGGGGATTGGCCCCTCGATGCGTCGCTAAACATATATAACACAATATCGCACACGTTTCCACTCAAGGTACCAATTATTCATATCCAGGAATATACCATACCTTACTTTACTTTCCCCTTAGACCCAATGCCTAGCCTACAGCTTGGGATATCTTGTCTCTCACTCAACGTTGGTCACGATCCTCTAGAAAGCAATTGCCATGCATCCAGGAGGTATTGTCTGATACCTTTTAAATTTCTTTATGATTTATACCAATTGTGAGTGCCCACGTGCTCAAATAATTAATAAAATTAGCATTTGTGCACATGTGGAAAACATTTCTTTCAATGATTTCGACTATCGCTCGTATGCGGCGTTGCATGAACCTAGCACCGAGAAACCCTCATGCTACTAGGTTCTTAATTTAGATTAACGACCAACCTAAATGGTATGCATAAAAACCAGCATGATTTTCATCATTTCCTTTAGCATTTAAACACCTTTTATACACTCTACCCCCTCACCCGTTTAGGTTGTGCATGGTGCATAGGTTTAGGGTTCATTTTCCACATTTTTATTGTATGAAAAGCAGTAAAAACTCACTAAAACATAAAGGTAGGGCTGAATTGGGCTAAACCTCATACTTCAGACCCCCCATACATCCACAAACATGAATCTTATTTTTCCTTAATTTTCGGCACTCAAAATCCATTTTTCCCTGATTTTTTTCTATTTTTTCTATTTTTCTTATATTTTTTCACAATATTAAATGACTGAAAATACAAAATGAGTTGTGGGCTGTGGCCCTTAGGTTCATTTGCAGCAAAAACACAAATTTAGTTGGTATGTCTTATTATATTTTCCATTTATATCTCAAAAACACCCAATTTTCCCATATTTCGCATGTTTTACGGGCTTTACACTATTAATTTCAATCACAACCCTTATGATTTTCTGATTTTCTAAGCATAAACTGATCAAACTCATAGCAAACAACATTATAATGCATAATCATCCCATGGGAACAAATATTCATGAAGCAAATTGCATAAAACATCAATTTCCTTTGTAAAAATGAGATAACCGTTCTTTGCGGGTTACGGGTTTTTATTTGCCATATCTCGGGACTGATTTCCAGCCACCATTAATGTCCACGATAGCCTACAATCAGCAATCTTCCTTCCTCTTGCACCAGGGAGCAATCCGGTCTTCATTGGACAAGCATCCGTCATCCATTCTTCTTCTTCTTCTTCACCACATGAATCTACCCTTAGAAGAGAGAGAGGGAGGAGAGAGAAAGACTGAAATCAGAGATCTTCATAGAGACCACCATCGGAGGAGCGAAGCATGGCGATATGACCAGCAGGCAGAGGGGAAGCAAGGCCCAATGTTTGATCTAGTGGTTGTTCACAGCCAGCCATCCCCATGATCAAGAGATGAGGCGCAAATTTCGGCGCCAGAGAGATCACCCCTCCATGCTTCTCCCCACGTTTTTTGCCATGCCACATTTCATGTGGCATAAGTTGTCCCAACTCCCCAAGGGTCTGTCAAGATTGTGGGAGAGAAGGAAGGAGTCTCACTTGTAGCTTTCTTACTTGCACAATGGGGGAATACACACAGAGGTGGAGGCTGAAAACAATTTTCCTCTACTTAGTTGTGTAAGCCAAAAGAACTCTAATACAAAGAAATAGAAGAACCCTATATATGGGTCTCAAACCAAACTCAACTAACTAAGGTGGCATACTAACCAAGCCACGAACTAGAGTAGATAAGGATAGCTATCATGTAGCTATTATTCATGGGCGGTATACCAACCACATCTGCAACTAACACGTCGGTGACATAAATGCACAACGGTCACCCTGGCATATCATGAGTGGAGCTCGATATCTCAACACTCCCCCTCGAGCTCAATCCCAATTCCTGCACACCAAGCAGGTCTCTGAACTTGCGCAGCTTCTCTGTGCCCAATGCCTTCGTGAATATGTCAGCTACCTGATCCTCTGTGCTGACATAAACTAGATCAATAAGACCTAGTAAAACCCTCTCTCGCACATAGTGATAATGCACCTCAATGTGCTTTGTTCTAGCATGATAGACTGGGTTATTTGCCAAGTGTATACTACTCATGTTGTCACAATAAATGACAACTGGCCCATATGTAGACTGATGCATATCATAAAGTAGCTTATGCAACCAAGCTACCTCACATGCAGCCATTGTTGCACCCCTGTACTCAGCCTCTGTGCTCGACAAGGCAACTGTAGGCTGTTTCTTGCTGTTCCAAGTGACTGCAGCACTCCCAAAAGAGAACACATATCCACTGGTAGATCGTCTATCAGAAATACTACCAGCCCAATCAGCATCAGTGTATCCATGCAACTGTATCTGAACTCCACTCTCATAAAATAGTCCATACTGCAATGTGGACTTCACATACCTGAGTATGCGTCTAGCCGCATCCAAATGTGGTTTCCTTGGAGCCTGCATAAACTGACTTACCAATCCAACAGCATAGCTCAAATCTGGCCTGGTAATAGTCATATAAATCAAACTTCCTACTATGCGTCTGTACATAGTAGGGTCTTCTAGAAGCTCACCTGCATCTGTGCTCAGCTTCACATTCTGCTCCAAAGGAACTGAAATAGGCTTACAGCCTGTCATCCCATATTTGGACAGCATGTCCAATCCATACTGCCTCTGCAAGAGCTGTATCCCACTTGGTGATCTAATCACCTCAATGCCCAAGAAATAACGCAGCTCTCCCAAATCCTTCATCTCAAACTTCTGCTTCAATAGCATTTTCACATGAAGGATATCTTCATCACTGTCACCTGTCATAATCAAATCATCAACATAAATGGCAAGCAGCATAATATCTTTCTCTGTTTTTCTCACATAAAGTGAGAAATTTGCCTTGGAAATCTGAAAGCCAATAGTGACAAGATACTGTCCTATCTTGTCAGACCATGCTCTAGGTGCTTGCTTCAAGCCATACAAGGCTTTCTTCAACCTGCAAACAAACTCACGATGAACAGCATGCACATAACCTGGTGGCTGCTCCATATAGACCTCTTCTGCAAATCACCATGCAAGAAGGCATTCTTTACATCCATCTGATGTAAAGACCATCCCTTTGATGCAGCCATAGCAATGACTGCTCTTACAGTTGCCATCCTTGCAACCGGACTGAATGTTTCTTCATAGTCAATGCCATATGTTTGTGCATACCCCTTGACTACTAATCTTGCCTTGTATCTGTTCACAGAACCATCTGCATTGTGCTTCACCTTATAAACCCACTTACAGCCAATTGCATTCTTACCTTTAGGCAAAGGTACCAATTCCCATGTAGCATTTGCTTCCAAGGCATCCATTTCTTCATCCATGGCTTTCTCCCATTTTTCTTTTCCCATGGCTTGCTCAAAAGAAGTGGATTCTGGTTCCTGTATCACTTTGACCATATATGCATAGTGAATGGCTGTAAATCCATCATATTTCAGCCTATCCACAGGATACCTAGCTCTGGTAGACCTGCGCAAAGTAGGCTCACTTCCAGGTGCTCTCAAAACATCCCTGGTCTTCCTTACTCCAAGTGTAACAATAGAGGGGATACCCAACTCATCATCAATGCTCTGTTCTGAGCCACTGGATTCACCATCCACATAAGAGTGACCTGCATTCACATCAAACATGGGTTGATCAACCTTCTCTTTTCCTTTTCGTGATACCTGCATACCACTATCTGCATTGCTTTGAGAAGATTCTCCTGATCTCAATCTGCCTGTCCATGGCGAAGAATGTGAACCACTGCTAGAGGATGCTCCAGGTCCACTAATATTTTGTGACTGCTGCTGTGAATTCTGTGTAGCATTACCATTTTGTGCATCTACATCATTAATCACATTTACTGGTTTATACCAACTACTCATCTCATCAAAAACAACATCTCTGCTCACTGTAAACTTACGAGTAGAAGGGTTATAGCATCTATACCCTTTTTGCTGCAGAGAGTAACCAATAAAGATGCACTTCTCAGCTTTTGGATCCAACTTGGATCTCAACTCATCTGGCACATGTACATAGGCAATGCAACCAAAAATTTTCAAATGAGAAATATCTGGTTTCCTACCAGTATACCTCTCCTCTGGAGTCATTCCATGTATTGCTGCAGTGGAAGTCCTGTTCATTATGTAGATTGCTATAGCAACTGCTTTAGCCCAATAAAAATCTGGCAAGTCTTTTTCATTGAGCATGGCACGAGATACCTCTCCAATATGCCTATTTTTCCTTTCTGCAATTCCATTTTGTTGTGGGGTATGACTGCATGAATATTGTTGCTTTATGCCATGCTCCTGCAGGAACCTTGCAAACTCATTTGAGAGGTACTCTCCCCCTCCATCTGACCTTAGGCATTTTATCTGCAGACCTGTTTCTTTTTCAGCCATAGCTTTAAGAGTTTTGAAATGCCCAAAAACTTCACTTTTCTTTTTCATAAAATACACCCAAACTTTTCTGCTATAGTCATCAATAAAAATGACAAAATAATGACAGCCTCCAAGAGACGCAGCTTTAGTAGTCCACACATCAGAGTGGATTAATTCCAATGGCTTCTCACTCTCTTGAACATGTCTAGGAAATGGTTTCCTTGCCTGTTTTCCAAACTGACAGGCTTCACATACCTTATGCATTTCTGCAACCTTGAATTTTGGCAAACCTGCAACAATATTTTGGGCCTGCATTGATTTAAGTCACTGTACATTAACATGACCAATGCGTTTATGCCAGATATCAATATCTGCAACTACACCGGTCCCATGTGCAAACATTGTTGCACTCAATTCAGACATGTCTGCATCCAACGTAAACATTCTGCCCTTCTTCTTTCCTTTTGCTATCAAGCGACCTTTATTTTTCATATCCTCAACAAAGCATCCATGAGGATTAAATCTGACCTGCAAGCCCTGCTCAACCATTTGACAGACAGAAACCAAATTCTTGGTGATATTCGGGACATGAAATACATCGGACAGGTATTTCTTTTTCCCATCCTGCATAGACAAGGGAATTTTTCCAATCTGCACAATAGGATGTGCAGTATCATCACCAGTCTCCACAAATCCTGGTTTTTCCATTTTCCTTGCATCCTCCATCCATTCTGCATGACTTGTCATGTGGTTTGATGCACTTGAGTCAACATACCATACATCATTGCTTTCTTCTGCACTTGTCACAGAATTGTTCATGTGCTGCACCATGAACAAATGCTCATTTCTGTCATCACCCTGTTTGCTAGAAAATGCCCTTGTTGCAGTTTTCCATTCATGATGTCATTCTGCTTTTTATAGCAGTCTTTAGCCATATGACCCATTTTACCACAGTAGTAGCATTCAACATTACTGTTTGCATTTTGGCCTCTTTGCCATCCACCACGACCTCTTTGGCTCCCCCTGCCTCTAGAGTTACCACGTCCTCCTCCATAGGACTGGTTTTCTTGAGTTTGCTGCATATTCTTATTTCTGCCACGGCCTCCAAATCGGCCTCCTCTACCTCTGCCTCTACCTCTTCCAGCATTTGAGTAGAAGACAGCTTCTTTTGAAGTTCCTCCTGAAGAAGATGCACCACCATTTCTTTGCTCCTCAGAAATTAGAAGAGCAATCAACTCCTCAAAATCAGGAAATCTTTCACGAACTGAAATGGATGTCCGAAACTGTGCATAATCCTTTCCTAGACCATTCAAGGTCACAGAAACTAAATCATCATCTTCCACTGGCGACCCAATGGAAGCAAGTGCATCTGCAATCTTCTTCACCTTCATGTGGTAGTCGTTGATGCTCATATTTTCTCTTTGCACATTATGCAACTCTTGCTTGAGTTGCATTTTCTTGGCTTGAGTATTTGTGCTGTACATTTTTGACAAAGTATCCCATGCCTCCTTTGGCGTACTTGCATCCTGAATATGCACAATCATAGAGTCTGAAATACTGATAGACAGCCAGTACATAACTTTCCTGGCTCTCTTATGCCATGCTTTGAATGCCTGCATTTGCTGTTGATTGGGAACATCAGGAAGAACTGGTTCTTCTTCATTTCTTGCAACAAATTCCTAATATCCTTTTCCCATAAGGAAATTCGTCATTCTAAACTTCCATGCTTGGAAATTGTTCTTGTCAAGCTTTTCAGTTACAATCTGTGAAAGAGAATTAGACGCCATTACAGAATCCTGCAAAAAATTCTGTCACTGCAGAGAACACAACTTCAGCCTCACAAGGGCAAATCTGCAAAACTGACGAATGTGGTATTTAACCACACAGTCACTTCCTAGTGACGATTTTGCATATACAGGAACCAAGGATGATTCTGTAACTCCCAATGTCTCTGCACATGAGCATACGATGCAATATCTGTGGTAACTTTTCACCGACCTATAGAACAGTGGTCGCACAGCATAAAACAGGGCTTTTTCCTGAGTGTGTGCAGAAAACTTCCGCCTCCAAAACAGGCCCCAAAATGGCCTCAAATCAAAAAAACAAGGTCGCCAAGGGCTAAAGCCCTTGCCCGCAGCATATACTGCCCTCTTGCTTCACCGCGAAGGGCGTCTCAACCTGAGACAATGCACTCCTGCAATTTCCGGCTGTGCTACCTGCAGAGATCTGCTCCCAAAACAGAAAATGAAAGCAACACTACTCTTACCAGAACACCGCGAGCTTGGCTTGCTTTCTTGAGCTCCTTACCACGAACAAGGCTCTGATACCATGTCAAGATTGTGGGAGAGAAGGAAGGAGTCTCACTTGTAGCTTTCTTGCTTGCACAATGGGGGAATACACACAGAGGTGGAGGCTGAAAACAGTTTTCCTCTACTTAGTTGTGTAAGCCAAAAGAACTCTAATACAAAGAAATAGAAGAACCCTATATATGGGTCTCAAACCAAACTCAACTAACTAAGGTGGCATACTAACCAAGCCACGAACTAGAGTAGATAAGGATAGCTATCATGTAGCTATTATTCATGGGCGGTATACCAACCGCATCTGCAACTAACACGTCGGTGACATAAATGCACAACGGTCACCCTGGCATATCACGAGTGGAGCTCGATATCTCAATAGGGTCATGCCCACTTGGCCAAACTTTGGTCCACCTTTTCAAATCTTGCCCAGTTCTTGGCTCCTTTCCCGTCCGGACTCCGAATCGAGCTCTGAAAAATCCTGGGCATCCGGCTCGGTGTCCCGCATTGGTCGGTAAGTCTTGTCAACCCGCATGACAGTCTGAAAAAATATGAAAAAATCAACAAGTGTCGCTCGGGCGCCTTTAAAGCACTCTGCCGCTTAAAATCGTCCTAGATCGAGCCGCCGCCTTCGATGTTGAATATTTTTCCCTTGATATTCGTAATTTTTAGCTATTTTTAAGCACTTCTCGGCACCAAAATTTCGCTCTCATGTAGAAAATGAATGAATTCTACGAGCTGAAATAGATGGGTCTGACTCTTGACGCATACTACTCAAAGTTTGTGTCTCTTCTGAAGTATGCGCCACAAATGGATATGATACAACAGGTGTCGAAATTTTGTGCCGGTTTAAATCCACCTATAAATACCCGCCTCAAATGAATGCGCCAAATAGATATTTAGGACGCACTCATTCGAGTTGTGCCCATTATTCAGGAAGTGCAGGCCAGGCCAAGAAGTAACAAGACTTGGTCTTATAATGATCAGAACAGAGGAGCATATAGGCGCCAAGCCAAGAGAGTTCAAGGTCAAAACTGGGGATAAGGAAAGAAAGCAAGGACCAATAATGTCAATAACTTTTTCCCTACCCAAGGTAATGGCCACAATCTTCGTTGTTTCCACTGCAACGAGCCCGATCATTTCAAAAGGCAATGTCCCAAACTTGGCGGAGGACAATGTCAAGCTCCTTTCCAAGGAACCGCCCGTGGCCAAGGAACCGCCCGTGGCCAAGGAGCCGCCACCCAAGGTAGAGGAAGAACCACCTGTGTTGCCAACAGGGAGATGTGCAAAGAAGAACACCCGACCATGGAAGCAAAGTTTGAGAGGGCAACAGTCCATGCCGCCCTTCACAAGAAAGGCCCGAATCGCCAGTTTTCGGTGATTCAGACACCATCAAACTATCAAGGTAAAGGTTTCAAAACCTTGATTGATTGTGGCAGTACGCATTCCTTTATCTTACCAGCTTGTGCAAGAAGATTAGGAATAGCCATAGTAGAAGCATCTACCTTGCTTGTGGAATTAGCAAATGGTCGTGAGGTCACTTGTACTAGGCAAACTGCTAAGGTGGAATTCTTTCTGGAAGGAAAGTTGACTTCGGTCAGATTTAGGGTCATGAACCTAGGTATCCATGAGTGTTTGCTCGGAATAGATTGGCTTAAACCTAATGACGCCCACATTCATTGTGGAAAGGGCCAAGTTTCCTTTCGCAACTCTGAAGGGAAATAGGTCACAACTTAAGGAGAGGCTGGAAAGTCGAAAATTCAATTGGCCAAAGCATCTTGGATTATAAAGGGAGTTCGAAAGTGACTACTTGTCTACTTGATTAAGCTTAATAATCTAGATCAGAAGTAGGAGTCTAGTGAAGAACCTTCATGGCTAAAGGAGTACGCAGATGTATTTCCTGAAGAGCTGACAAAACTTCCGCCTCAAAGGGAAGTGGATCATGAGATCAAGCTAGTGCTGGGAGCTGCACCAATTGCAAAGAGGCCTTATAGAATATCCATCCCGAAAGCAATTGAGCTGAAGGAGCAACTCAAGCAACTGTTAGATCAGGGAAACATCCATCCTAGCAGTTCACCATGGGGAGCTCCAGTGTTGTTCCAGAAGAAAGAAGAAAGATAGAATGCTTCGACTGTGTATTGATTATAGGGGGTTGAATCAATCAACGATTAAGAACAAGTATCCTATTCCTAGAATAGATGAGCTTCTTGACCGTCTTCAAGGTGCGAAGATCTTCTCCAAGATTGATCTCAGGTCTGGATACTATCAGATAAGGATCAAGGAAGAAGATATCCCAAAGACGGCATTCAACACAATATATGGACAATTTGAGTTCCTAGTCATGTCATTCGGGCTGACAAATGCACCTGCCACCTTCAACATGTTAATGCAGGATATCTTTAGGCCATATCTTGACGACTTTGTACTCGTCTTCTTTGATGATACCTTAGTCTACTCCAAACAGGAAGAAGATCATGAACCCCAACTTTGGATTTCCTTGAGACAATGAGGGCACACAAGCTTTATGCCAAAATGAAGAAGTGTGCATTCTTCAAGCATCAGATTGAATATTTAGGATTCATTGTGTCTGTGCGGAAGGCATCTCAGTGGATCTGGCCAAAGTCAGAGATGTTCTAGAATGGCCAATACCAACAATTGTCAAAGAAATATGCAGTTTTCTTGGATTGACAGGATGGTATAGGGTCTTTATCAAAGACTATACTTTGATTACAGCACCTCTAATGGATCTACTAAAGAAGCAAACATCCATTACATGGTCAACTGCGGAATAATCTAGCTTTGATAGATTAAAGAAAAGTTTGGTATCAGCACCTATCCTGAAACTTCTGGACCTCAGTAAGGAGTTTGAAGTAGTAACTGATGCTAGCACGCTTGCCTTAGCCAAGTTCAGGGAGGATACAACTCCATTATGGTTGTGGTTGATATGTTTACTAAGGTTGCACACCTTATTCCTGTTAAAACAAACTATAAAGCCTCAGACATTGCAAGGTTGTTCATCAAGGAGATATTCAAGCTACATGGGTTGCCTAGAAGAATCATTAGTGATCATGATTCTCCCTTCACATCACACTTCTGGAGAGCTATCTTCGAGGCCATTGGGACTCACCTCTATTTTAATACAGCTTACCATCCCCAAACCGATGGTCAAACAGAGTGAGTCAACCAAGTCATCGAGGATATGCTAAGGGTACACTGTTGCCGTGAACCAAAAAGGTGGATGCAATACTTGCCACTGGTTGAGTTTTCCTACAATGCTTCTTACCAACAAAGTATTCAGATGACCCCTTTCCAAGCATTGTATGGGCATGACTATCGAAGTCCTTTAAACTTCTTAGATCCAAGCTTGAGGGTTGAAGCTTCAAGACAGATGCTGGAAGAGATGGATGACCAAATGAAGTCAATAAGACAGGACATTCAAGCCGCCAAGGATAGACAGAAGGCATACGTGGATTTGAAACGTCAAGATAGAACCTTCGAGGAAGGAGACATGGTCTTTATTCGCGTCCCCCCAAAGAAGAGTTCCCTATCCTTAGGAGATTGCAAGAAGCTAAGTCCAAGGTATTGTGGACCATGCAAGATCCTCAAGTGCCTAGGACCCAACGCTTATAGACTGCAACTCCCTGAGAACCTAAAGGCTCATAATGTACTCCATATTAGCCTACTGAAGAAGTATGTACCTAATCCTAGCCATGTACTTGATGACCAATAAGTTGTTATGCCTAGCCAAGGAGTCCTTGAGCTACGGCCTGACAGGATCTTAGATGTTAGGGAGAGATAATTGAGATCCAGAACCTTGAGAGAATGCCTTGTCCATTGGAAATATTATCCCGAGGAGGATGCCACTTGGATGGATGAAAGCACTCTAAACCGACAATACCTTGAGTTCTTCTCGACTTGAGGACATCTTGATTCCTCCAAGGGGGAGAGAATGTAATATTCCCACTCGAAAATATTACCAAACTTGACTCCCCGCACGCCGCGTAAAACCTGTGCAAGGTTATCTTCTGCATTGTAATTGCCGGTAATTAATCCATAACCCGCACGCGCAAAAATGGGACCTTCGCATTGGGAAATCGAGTGTGGGGGTTCAAATCCACATAACCGTGGGGAAACGCCCTCTTGGGAGGGGGCCAAATGGATAATGTTCAATTTAATGCAAATTTTTTTGCTAATTCCTCCAGTTGATGCGTAGCTGGAGGGAAGGGAATGGGAGAAGGGGGAGATGTGGTGAGTTGGGTGTATGGGGGGAGAGCCATGCGCCAGCCACGTGGTGGCTCCCCTCTCCCCCCTTGGGCTATAAAAGCCCCCCTTAGCCTTGGAAGGGGGAAGAAAAGGCTGTGTGGAGAGAGGAGGCTGCGTGGAGGAAAGGATGATACGTTGCCATAACTGTTGTAGTGCTATGTGAGGCCGCTGCTTGTCGAGGAGAAGCGCCGTGACGCTATGCTATAGCTGCTGGAGACGCCACCGCCAGGAAGTCGCCACCCCATACGGCTGCTGCCGCCATCCCATTCCGCCTGCCAACATCCTAGTCACCCTCCCCTCTCTGTCATCATTCCTCATCCTCCCATGATTGGCCTTTGCTTTCCACGTCATGTCTGTGACAGGCTAAGGAAGCCTCCTTAGAACCTTCAAAGGATAAGGTTGCTTAGGCCTTGTGCACACGGGTTTCTCCTCGAGTGATTAAAAACTTCCTCGAAAGCCCCCATTCCCACAAGCCTTTTTGGTAAGAGCCCCATTTCCGCAAACCTTCTTGTAAATCCTCCATTCCCATTTGCTTTTTCAAAAATCTCCATTCCCGCAAGCAGAGCTCCAACCTCACAAGCCCTCCGATAAGCGCAAATCCCACAAACCACGGTAATTTTAAGGATCTGCATTTCGGTGTAGGGATCTTCCACGTACCAGGGAGAAGGGAAGGATTTTGAGGTTGCTTACCAAGGCTGGAGGAAATTCACTGATTGCGTAAGGGCAAAGGCAAACCAGAAGTCTGTAATCACGCCTACGATGGCCCCCAAGAAGTTGTAAGGTGCGCCTACGGGAGGTTCTTCTCCTAACATTCACGTGGACATCTCCCCAAGCCCACAAGTCCAGGTTTTTTTCGAGTTCATTCTCACATAAAGAAATGATTTAGGCATGCTTAATTTCATAAGGAAGAATGCATTTTTTGTGCTTATCGTTAATGCATGTGGCAGTGATAAATGTACACTTGATAAATTATCTCTTTAAACGTTAGACAAGGTTGGTGCATGTCATGAAATTGGAACATTGCATTTCTAGAATTTTCGGTCTTAGGAGATTAGCTGCATGTTGCTAATTTTGGGTGCATTTCCAAAGTAATGAGTCTAAATGCCTATTACTTAGGGCAAAGGAATGAAATTGTTAAGTGCATTGGCCGTGAAGGAAAGGAGTACCTTGCATTTAGTCAATAATTTCCCTCGTTATGTTAACTTCTATTTCAAGGCATGAAAATGAACTCCGGTCTTGTAGTTG
The DNA here is from genome assembly GCF_053477565.2 of Lygodium microphyllum. Classification (NCBI taxonomy): domain Eukaryota; kingdom Viridiplantae; phylum Streptophyta; class Polypodiopsida; order Schizaeales; family Lygodiaceae; genus Lygodium; species Lygodium microphyllum. Next base: position 72,236,211 of record NC_141164.1, on the reverse strand, counting down.
CATGAAAAAAGGATGCTTGGAAATGGATTAAATCAATACTAGCCTTAGTGTCGCATGAACTTCATTTTTGAGGTTGTTGTATCTAGGGGTCGCATGTTACATATTCGCAAACTTCATTTCGTCAAGTTGCATTTGGAAAAGATTGCATGGTTTATTAAAGCATGAAATTCTAAAGCGTAGAAATAGAGTTATAGGCATGATTCTTGAATGTAAGTCCTAGTAGGTTCTATGAAAGTTTTTCTGCAAATTATCTTGCGTTTTGATTTTAACAAGAAAGGATAGGGTTATTGCAAATCTAGTGGTATGTAGAAGCAATGAATCACGTGTTTACGTGTATTATGACATGTTGCAACTAGTTTTCTCTTTTAAATCAAGTTTATCATCTCTAGGAATGGCTGGTCCTTGTCGCAAGACAAGTAGATCGAATTATCTAAATCACCTAACCTGCAAGGGATTCGTATAGGCATGGTTCAATCGATACGATAAATACCTGAAGTGCTAACTAGGGTTTAGCACGTTAGTTTCGCGCTTGTTGCCAAGTCGAAACCCTCGTACCCAAAAGTCCTACCCGCATTCACGAAATTTATGGTCAATTGGTGGACAATCATGCAAATAACAATCTAGGGTTTCTACCCTAAGGATCATTCGTTCAAATGCTAAAACTCGAATTGAGTTGGAATCCCTAGGACCGAACATTGTCGGCCTAGTGCAATTAGAATTGGGTTGGGTAAGAAGACACCCTAAACCATGCTTCTTGTCTAGATATAATTTTGTGACAAAAAAATGTCGTTCAATGGGTGAAATGATCCCGTGGAATAGATGCGACACTTGTGCAACAAGTTGCAATGCCGCATGGTCTTGTGGTTTGATCACAAGAGAGTTTTGCTATTCCTTGGAATGAGGTTGGTAGGCTCTTGTGCAAGTTTAGCTTGCAAGAGGATGAGTAGTCATCCTATTATATCACCTGTCTTGGGAAAAATTGCCAAGTTAAGGGAAGTTAGGTATTTGCTTGGAAGCAAAGGATAAATCAATAATTTGGAGCGACATGATCGCTAGGATTTACTGTTAATTTATGAAACCTAAGGTATTGGTTAAGTTAGGTTAACATGATATGGCCCTAACCCAAGGACAAAAGGGTGAACAAACAAACCCTTGGGGGATCTTGCCAAGTCGCAATTGATCCCAGATCAAATTCTAGATACATTTGGAGAGAAGGATTCACTCCTTAGAAGTTGGCCAAAAATAAATGACCACTAGAATTGATTGTGCTTGTAACAGTTTAGGAGCACTGTTTGCATTTTTTTGCTCAAGGAACTAAAGGATGGAAATATATTTAATGCTTCAGGTTGAAGGAATGAAGGGAAAGGCAACTTCAGTTACCCCCGACTATCTGCCTAACCCTAACCAAGGGGGTTGTTAGCCGCGCCGGGAACATGGACCGAACGCGCCGTGAGAGATCTCTCCGTTGGGCACTACTTGGAGCAAGAGGACGCTTGCGTGACAGGGGGGCTCTAGCCATAAATCCCTTGCCTTTTGGGCCCTGCACAAGAGGCCAACATGACTCGGGATTGGATCTCGTGGCCCGCATACTAGTCTACGGGCGTAATCTTGGATTAGTAATCCCTGTGGATTATGGATAGCCTTCGGACAGATTATGGATTAGCCTGCGGGCTGGAATTTATGGATGTATTCCAAAGATAAATAAGATAACCTATTGAAAAGGAACTTGTTTGAGATTGTTTTCCTATGTCAAGTGCTAAGATTATATGAAGGAACCAGTATCTAAGTGGCTAATTAAGAAAGCTACTTGATGCATGTCCAACTAAATGTGGTAGGTAATTAGACAAATAAAGCAACCCTGAGGAAAGTGCGATGGATGTGGCCATGGGTCCGTCCTACGGATGGGTAGTCCCGGTTGGCCAAGAACTTTTCTCAATCGAAATGGACAACAAGGAGCTCTTCCCAAAGGAAATGAACAGTAAGGGCGCTGACCTAGGGTTTAGGTTACTAGAATCTCGATTTATACTGTTTTAGGGGAACGAAATGGGACTATGCCTTATGGGCAGAGAGATTAAGCCTTGGATCCGTCTCGCTTCCCGTTCTCCTTGAACCAATTGCAGCATAAATCAGCTTCGTCCCTGGCATTTCTACGTAAAGTAGTTTGCTTGGGGTTCGACGCTAGCTGCCTTTTAGGAAAGTGACCATTAGGGGAAACCCTGACTCAAGTTGGTCCTAAGTGGGAACGACTGGAATACTTCCGCTACATGGCAGACACGGGAAGTCCTAGATCGCAAACCTCGTAACATTCCATGGGAGTGTCGGGCGAAGCTTTCTAGACTCTCTTTCCGATGGACTGCTAAGGTGTGTCCTGAAAGGGATGGGGTGGACACATTACAAAGTACATCTCACATTATGCAAAGATAGGCATAAGCCCTTCCACATCACATAGTTCACTTAGCATCTTAACATTCTAGATCATAGCCACAATATCGCTATAACTAGAACACCACCATACTCACACGACTTGCCATAGTGAACTTTAAGAACCATGTAATACAATACAAATTTCCCGTAGAGGTGAAGGAAGACCAATCACTCCTCTATCCCATAGATTGAGGACATCCACTCAAGGAACCAACACAAATTAAGTCCATAGCCTCAAGTGCAAAAACTTGCATAAGCATTTAGCACAAGTGTATTCACTTTAGGATCTCGGGTAAGTTACTCATGAATATATGTGTGCATCACGTGGGTTCAAAATAAGGTATTTTTAAAATACCATTTTTATACATTTTTTACATAGAAGGGTGCAATATAAAGGGTTTATTTATAGATTGAATAAAAAAGGGTTATGTTTTATTCAAAAAAATTCACAGATAAGGGTATTTATAAATAGACCTTGAACACATGTGATGTAGAGGATATACATATAGTAACTTCCTCGAGTTTTGGATATAAAGAGTCATAGGTAAGGGTTACATGTAGAAGTCCACTAGTGAAAAAAAACTTGAGAACAAGACAAGTATTGACAACTAGAATTGCATGAAAAAATCACATTGCATTCATTGAAAATCTTGCAGAAATATCACATATTGTTTTGAAATGAGAAAGCCTGCTTGTGCACTACTAGCCTTTTAAAAATGTATTATCGAGATTTTTACCTTAAAGAATGTCAAAATTATGATTGAGCATAAGGAATCGTTATTATACATAGAGTGTCATTAAGGGAAAACTATTTGATATGAACAAGTAATTGATATCAACAAACTCTTGGTTGCTTGATTGACTAGCTTAATGACCAATAACAAAAATAAACAAAAAATCTCAATTAAACCATCAAAATAAGATGAGAACAAACCTAAACCAATGGTAGCTTTGAGACCATGAACCTAACACACTAATTAAGAGCTTAAAGAGCCACATAAGTGTATGTGCTTGTGGAGTAGTCTCAAGATCCCAATGGCCACAAGAAGCAAAAGTCCTTGTCCTATCCTACCAATAGAAACATCAAATATCAAGGATACTTGATATTTAAAATTGATTGACAAGTTCATTGAAGTATTCAATCAAGCGACCACGAGTGTCCTCCATAGTACCTAATGCCAGGAGGCATATTCCACGGTGGATTCTGTGAGGTTTTGCGGTGGATTCTGTAAAATTTTATTACCAGGGCTCATACACGAGGTGGATTCTTTGTGCAAAAAGTCAATGGGGACGCCTATCCTTTTCGGGCGTTTTTTTAATTTAATGTGTAAGTGGGTGATTCCACAAAATACATATTTAAATTAATAAACGTTTATGAGTTTAGAGTGCGCACTCGTAATAAATTAAGGTTGGGATTGAGTTCTAACCAATTTATTTTTGTAGCTGAAGATTGCTAAGTATTCACTTTTGTCGGTTTAATTGTATTATTTTTCTAACAATTGTGAATGCTTCAGTTGATGTGTAGAGCAAGCAGTGATAGCATTGGGAAGCATTGGAGGATAGCGTGTATTCAAAATTATCATCAATTTTTTATGGGTGCATATCTTAGGCCTGGCGCCTATATTTTGTCGCGCTTATTTACTAAAGTGCTTGATATTTATTTACTATTTTTGTATGCACATGGGTGCACGATTTAAATATTTGTATTGGACATTGTATTTGGGTACCACTTGACTTCTTGGGCACCCAATAGCTTTAATTCTTTAGTGGCACAAAAGCAAAAGCATACTAATTGTAAATTGGGCTATTTCTTGAGCTTGAAGATGAATAATATATAAAATACATGCTTTGTGGAGCGCTCACACAGGGCATGGGGGGAGATTGCACCCAATTGGTTTCTTGTTCATGTCGTGCAAGCTTTCTTCATTGTTTTTTGTGCAAAAAGTAGAGTTCTTTTGTTCTTGGGGACCTTCTGACGCTACTACACGTGCATACGACGTCCGATCTGTGCACCAATAGTATCAGAGCAAAGCTGAGATCGATAGCTTCCAATCGCTTACCATCTCGCGCGAAGGCAGAGCTCGTGGAACGATCGAGCCCTACAGTCAGTCTCATGGCAAACGATCGATACCAGTATGTTCCTGGCAGTTAAGAACCCTTTGTTGTATACTCAGATCATAAGGGACCAGCCTCTGTAGGCGAAGGACCACGTGGGAAGATCCTTCATGAAGTTGTGGAAGAATAGATAAGAAATCTCAGCCATAGTTTTTAGCTTTAATAATAAGCTTATTAAGCTTTAAAAGAAGCTTCAATCCCCAAATTCAATCGTTGGTGTAGCGGCAGTATGTACTACACGTCGTCGACTCTGATGAAAAGCTCCTGAGGTCCTCAAATCACGATTAGTCTTTTACACTAAAGACTCCAAGTTCTCTAAGTTACTACAAGTCACTAAGTCCTACAAGTCATCTTCAACAACTACCATAGCAGCAGTTTGTATTCAGCAACACACGACTCACTTTACTACTCTTTGGAAGCCCCTGTTTACACCTGTGAATTGACAGAAGCAGATTACAGCAATCAATCATCAATACACAGACTATATGCAGTCTATATGCAAACTATATGCAAAATTCTTTTCTTGGAAGGCGATTGTGACATCGAATTTCGCAATCGTAAAGGAGAAATACTACAAAAGCCAAACTATTAAAAAAAAAATACAAACCTTGTAAACCCGCCTTTGAGCTACGCTCATCCCGCTAACAAGATTTCGAGTGTGTGAGGTATTTTGGAATTTTGCAGGATGACTGATCAAACCATGGAAGACTTTATGGCTGAAGGTGATCTACCCGAACCAAAAATGGAGCAAAAGTTGGATTTGATTATGATGTAGCTTCAAGAGGAACGAAGAACATGACAAGCTTTGCAAGCTCAATTGGCCAATTTGCAACAATCTACAACCGATCAAGATGGATCGCAACCTAAAGATCTTATACGATGTACTATCGAGGCAACAATTGAAGCCCAATCTATTCGAAAAGAAATAAAGATAAGTAAAAGAAACTTCAAATTTCGTACTTTCAATGGATCACGCGATGGAAAGATTGTCCTTGCTTTTATCAGTCAATTTGATGATTATTTTCATGAAGAAATATATGCTGAGAAAGACAAAATCAAATGTGTCACTAACCATTTAGTTGACCGAGCATCCTTATGGTGGACTGTGGTCCACAAAAGCATTGATTGTCCCACTACTTGGGAGACTTTCCAAAAGAAATTTTTGCAGAATTTCCTTCCTCCCCAATTCCACGAGAATCAAGCAATGGGATCTTCTACAACAAAGGGATCGCGAACCTATTTCCCAATACACTGAACGTTTCTGGAATTCTCTATTGCAACTACGAATGCTCGAAGATGTACCTAAAGCAACTCATAAGCGCAAGTTTATGGCTGGTCTACTTGGACATTTTTATGCCAAAGTCAATATGTTCAAGCCAACAACCCTTGAAGATGCAATTTCCTTGGCCCATGACACTCAATACAAAATTCACGGACGAGACAAGTGACCACAACCATTCCCAACTAATGATAACTTTGGTTCCAAACAATTCAATTCAAATTTTTGAAGATTCAATCAAAGTCATATTCTTCCATCTTCATTTCGAAAACCTTGGACACGACCACCTACCTTGCCATCAAACACAAATCCAAACCCTAAGCTATCCCCACAATCAAATTCCAACATTCCTAAACTTCCTGCCATTACCAATAATGTATCTAAAGCAAAACCCATAGTTTGTTACAAATGTCATCAACCTGGACATCTAGCAGCCAATTGTCAATCCAAAAAGCCATCCGTCCATATCAATTATCTGGGAGCAATAGAAGATAAAGAACGTGAGGAAATGCCGGACTTTACCGAAGAAGATGACGACATTGGTACTACTTCTAATACTTTGTCACGTATGCCAACTCCCCATTCCTTATTAACAATGAAATGTTTTGTACATGGTAAAGAAAAGACTATTTTACATGATGATGAGAGCACACATGACTTTATTTCTGCAAAATTGGTCAAATAATTGAATTTACATACTATTACTACACATTATCGCATCAAGGCTGCATTCCCGGGTATGAGATATAATGGAACACAAGAGGTGCATAATTTAGAAATTAAAATTGGTGATTATATTGAACGAAGAAATTTCTTAGTTGTATCTTTGCAGTCTAGTGACATTATCTTAGGAATGCCTTGGCGTCATCAATACAATCCTGATATAGATTATTCTATGCATTCAATTAAAATTTATTTTCAAGGAAAATAAATCATACTGCATGGTATGCACACTTCCAATAATTTTCCATTGCTTACTCATACTCAGGCTAAACGTGCATTACGTAAAAGTAACAAATCCTATTTAATATGGGTGAATGAAATTCAAGCTAAAGAAAAACAGATGCATCCTAGGCATGCACAATTTCTTGCCCAATTCCAAGATTGTTTTGCTACTGATTTACCACCTGGATTACCACCTGCACGTCCTGAAGATCATAAGATAGATTTAATTCCTGAAACACAACCACCATGTAAAGCACCATATAGACATAACCAAATTGAACAGAAATAAATTCAAAACCAAATAGACGAATTGCTTAACAGAGGATTAATTAGACCTAGTAGTTCTCCATTTGGTGCACCTGTCTTATTAGTGAAAAAGAAAAATAATACCTATCGCATGTGTATTGATTATCGTGCCCTAAATAAAATTACTGTTACGAATAGATACCCGATTCCTAGGGTAGATGATCTTATGGATAAGCTACAAGGATCTGCCATATTTAGTAAGATAGATCTTAAATCTGGATATCATCAAGTAAGATTAGACAAATCTGATATATTCAAAACTGCATTTAGAACACAATTTGGACACTATGAATTTCTGGTTATGCCTTTCGGTTTAACTAATGCACAGCCACATTCAGTTGTACGATGAATCACATATTTTTGAAACATCAACATTGTGTCATTGTTTTCTTTGATGACATATTAGTTTTCAGTAAAAATGAGAATGAGCATTATGAACATTTGTCTTTAGTTTTTAAGTTATTAAAAGACAATCAATTATATGCTAACCCTAAAAAGAGTGAATTCTTCCAAATAGAAATTGAATATCTAGGACATATTATTTCATCAAAATGTATTAAAGTTGACCCTAAAAAGATAGAAGCAATTTTAAATTGGCCGATATCCAAAAATGTGCATGAATTACGTTGTTTTCTAGGTCTTGCTAGCTTTTACAGAAAATTTGTGAGGAATTTCTCATTACTTGCATTACCTTTGACAAAACTCTTAAAGAAGTTGCTGATGCTTTGAGTAGAAGACCGACAATTCAAAATATTTCTGTGATATCATTTGATTCCCTTATTCCTATGAAAAATACTTATCATCATGATCCTACTTTTCAAGCTGATTGGAATAAACTAGTTGCAAATAATTGGATTCCTATTGATTCATTGTCTTACACTAATGGATTTATGTCTTATGAAAAAAGATTATGTGTGACTGTTCCATTTCGATCATTTGTTTTGCATGAAATTCATTGTCCCCCATATCAAGGTCATAGAGGAATTATATCTACTTTGCGTACATTGATTGAAGATTTTTATTGGCCACAAATGGACACTGATGTATCCAACTTTGTATCTGAATGCTTAATTTGTCAACAAGTTAAAAGACACCATGGTAAACAATATGGTTTACTAATGCCATTATCTATTCCATCACGGCCATGGGAACATATTTCAATGGATTTTATCACTAGTCTACCTAACACTAAAGCTAATCATGATATGATTTGGACTGTTGTTGTAAGAAGCTGAGAATAAGGAATTAGTGTAAATAATATTGATATTATGCCATGTCACACTGACATTGGTATAAAAGGAGAGGATATGTAATTTTACACATCTTTTTGACACAATAATACAATTACAGACTTTCTCTCCCTTCTTGCTCACAGCTTCTATGGCTTCCCCTTCTTTCCTGTATTTCTCTCTCTAAATCTAGTCTTTCTCTCTCCTCGCCACTCTTCTTCTCTCTCTTCTTGTAGTCTTTCTCTCCCTTCTGCAGTCTTCTCTCTCCTCTTTCTCTCTCCCTAGTTCTCTCTCTGACAAGTCTTGCTCCTACCTTTCTCCCAAGACTCCCATGACTTTTAAGGCATACACGACTCCGCCTACGCCTGAGAAGACAGCCAAGTGGCGAGTTAGGATGAGGACTGCCAGCACCTGCTCCACCTACGCTTGAGAAGACAGCCCTCTTTGACTCCAGAATCTTGCCAAAGCTTTGAATCCATTTTGGGATGCCACACCCTTGTCTGTAATCAACAAGGCATACCATTTGCTGCAATTTTGTCTAGTTATTGCACAAAAGGCTTTCACTTCGTTGCTGTATATTTGAGGAAGCAGTGACAGGGTTTGCTGGGCCTTTCCATACTGTACAGCCCGATCTTTTTGGCGCGGCCTAAGAGGCAGTCAAAGAAGCCAGTCGGAGCTTTCAATTGCATCGAGCAATCCGTGTTTCCTCTCTGTGTGTCGAGATTTTGCTCGCTAATCAAAGTAGTTTCTTCAAATATGGCTTGTTGCTCGGCATTGACTGGCCACTAAAGCACAAGTATGCACAATAGAGGGATACAACAGAAGCAGGTAAGAGGCTTCCACCAGCCTTTGGATGAAGAGAGATGACAGTGAATGCGCAGATGAGGAAAAGGGTGACAGTAATAAAGAAAGTGTTCAACTGGCAATCACATCCAGATGGGGTGAACCAGTGGAAAGCTTGCCTCCATGGTGCAATCCATCACGAGGATCGTTTTGCTTCTTCACCCCAATCATAATCACGACTAAAAGCAAGAAGAACAAAAAATTTCCCAGGCTAATCCTCACCACCTGAAATGCAACAGTAGGAACTGCTGACTTGAGATATGGCACCAGCTCCTTGAGCTTTGGCAGAAGGGTAATGTTGCTTGGCAAAAGCCATCTCCACCTATGGAAACGGCACCAAAACCTGGGCAAGGACCATCAGAATGAGCGAAGGGGCCTGGAAGGAAGAAAAGTGCCAAAGTGGCTTGTTGTCTGCTGCTTGATGTAGAGTAGCTTCTAAATGGATCTGAGGTGCTTCTTGGGCCGACCAGAAGCCTATGGTTTGGATGCGCAATTATTTGCTTTTGCCCTGATTTTTGTTAGTTCCTTTCGAAAATTAACATAGTCCTGGCCAAGCTCCTCCCAGTTCTACCTTCCACCATCTCCAACCAGATTCAAAGGGCCACTCTTAAGCCCTAAATCCTGAGACCAAGCTCTTTCTGAGGATGCATCAGTACCAATGGCATCTTTCTTACCCTCCCTCAATTTACTGGCCATTTTGTTTTCCAATCGCTTGATGATGATGCCGAGGTCCTCGACGAGGCACCATGTGCTGTCGTATGTGATGCTGTTGTTCGGGGAGGTGGCCCAGGGGAATTCTCACTGAACCCTTAATAAGATGAGGCTGATATGAGCACCAGATGTATGTCTCAACTACACGCCTTTGCAGAGTGTGATCACTATGATCAAGCAATGCAATTGAATCATCCTCTATAGCGGAAGAAGCATTAACTAAATCCTCAATCCTCTTCTCAACAAATGTCAGATGCTTTTCTTGTCTGCTCACAAGCTGAGGCATGGCTCTAAGATTTGGATAATTGTGTATTGCTAACAGATACGGATCCTGCATATTTGATTGGACAACAGACTCGGACTTCAGCACCTCTGGACGTGAAACCACAGATCAACCTCATATGATCCAATTGAGCGAGATATGTGTGGTACTTGGACTAGCCCAGAAGCCTCAGGGTGGTCAGATGGGGATTCTATCTCAGGCAGATTATCCTCACCAGAAACTAAACTTTTCCTATCATCCTCGTTAACAAAGTTAGTTGAATAGATTGAGTCGAAGTCATCCCCAAAGCAACCAAAGTTTAACTGAGTTTGATCTGCCTCTGAGACGTGCAGGAGGAGATGGTGTACCAGCTTCACCAACCAATGTAACACTCTTATGGATATCTGTGTTCTTCAAGGGGGATTTTGGCCTCCATTCCATACTAGAACCTCCTAAGGCATGCTGTTTTGGTTCTGGTAAGTTACTCTACCATTTGGTTGCCTTGCTAAAGGTGGAGCCTTCAATCCTGAGGACACCGACATAGCTACTCCCTCTGAGGAAGTGCTAACATCAGCTGCAGCAGTGGAGGCTTAAACAGACGTCAGAGAAATTTCACCTTCACTACTCTTGACTTCAGTTACAGTAGAAATCACATCTGGCCTAATCATAGAAAGTGCTATGCACGGTATAGCTTCTTCAGGATTTGTTTCACTGATATCATTAATCATGAGAATACCACTAGCAGGCTGCCACAACTGGGGGGGGGAGAAGTTGTTGCCTTTTCAGATGGATGGTGATCACCCCTTTGCCACCTCCATAACTTGTTGACACCATTGGAAGCCAGTACCAATAAGGAAATGCTAGCATTGGTATATATATCAACCTCGACACCTTGCTTGCTGGCAGGTTATTTGGGAGATGCAAGGCTTCACATCAACAGCTCGATTGCTATCCATTGGCAATGCAACCAGTGAGATAGTAGATGAAGAAAGGGACTGCCCCATAAACTCTTCAAAAAAACATTTGTGGAGGAAGTTGAAGCTATTGTTGTTGTTGCTGAAGCTGTTGCTGTTGCTGTTGCTGTTGATGAAGCTGCTAAAGCTGCTGAAGCCTCAAAACCTAGTCTAGAACAATCGGACCAAAAATTTGTGGTTGTAGCTGTGGAGGTGTTGGTTGTCTAAATGATGGATAGGTAGCCAAAGAAGGTTGTACAACATTTACATTCAGATCATGTAAAAGCTCCTCTAGCGAAGGAGCATCAAACACTTGCTGCTAGTTAAGTAATGGTGGCACAAGAGTTTGTTGCTGCTACATCAAAGATTGGGGAAGGGAAACCCGGATTTAACTAATTCCAATTGTTTCTGTAGCTGAGTCTTCTGAAGGTTTTGTCTTTGCTAGACATGGAAAGGGTCCAAGCTGTGTGAAAGGGGGCAGGCAATGACTCCAGTGATGAAGGATGTAAACTTGAATGCCAAGCTACTTGAGACAGCTGTGCCCTGGAAGTGATTCCAAGGAAGAGATGAACCAACTGCTACTAGAGACATCAATGCTAATCTTAACAGTCGATATAGTTTATTGACGCAATTCACCTTGTGGAAGACAAGAGCAGAAATAGACAAGTAATGCAGCCTTGTTGATGCTCATCAAACAAGAAAATTTTGAAAGTAACTTGACTAAATGGTAGCTGAGATCAATAGCTCCAACTCTAGTGAACAAGGTTGGCTTCAAACACAGGCTAATATTGACAAACTTGGAGTTTTAGCTGATCGGTGTATTGCTCTTATAAAGGCGGTTATGGAAAAAATAGCCAGACCTGAATCAAATGCTTATGCTTATGGCCAACATGTATATGCTGATGGTACACTTGAATCAAATGCTTATGCTTATGTCCAACATGTATATGCTGATGAGTATCATTCCATTGAACCTTGGCAGCAGAATGGCTATTATGGTCAACATGCTTATGCTTATGAGCATCCACCTCTTCAGCAACATAGTTATGATTATACTTGTGAGGCTCTCTTAGTTGAGCAGCCTAGTTCTTATGGATGTGACAGTAATGGTTATGCTTATTAGTACCCTTCTAGCTTTGATCAACAGCAAGCAAGTGATTATGACCGACATCATGCCAATACCTATGCTCATGGACTTGCCAATCATCATACTTATGGACAGCCTAGGATGCAAGGACATCATTGTAATCATGTTGGACAATCTTGGGCAGCATGTTTATGGGAAATAATATGACCAAAGTTTTGGTAGTAGGCAATAGCGAATAGATGTATTTGGACAGCAGCATGAACATTTTTGTGACATGTGTTCTCATAGAGATTATGGACAGCATGACCAATGCTGGGGGATCAATGATCAAAGGTAGCATGCTTATGTACATGAGCAGCAAACATCAATGGAAGCAAATGCATATGTTCAACCAAACTGTCCCTCTGATGCGCAGCAGGGCTATTATCACCATATGCAGTATGGACAGCATGAGCATTATGGTCATGAGCATGGATAGCCATCTGTTGTACATGAGCAGCAAGATGACTATGAGCAGCATGTCAGAACTATTATAGAGCTGACCAATGGTGATGAGCAGGTGTGTAAATTGCTATCTAAGGCTAAACACATTAGACACCTTACTAGTGATACGATACGGGAACTACATGCTGTGGGCTTCTGCTATCGATGTGCTAAGCCACTATCTTGTAATCACCAAGCCACATGCAGGGCAAAGATTGCCAAAATATTCTTGGTATTTGAATATTATGATGCAAAGGATGGAGAAGATCTTGTTGAAGACCATTTTGGTATGGGTCCACAACAAGAACCTCAGTTCAAGAAAGCAGAGCATGGGCAGCATGTGGATTTGGATGATCATGACGCCATGAGGAAGCCCCGTCAGTTTACAAACCTACAGTTTAAATTCTTGGACATCACTAAGAATGCAGGGTCCATGAATATATAGCACTTAGGGGTTGATGCGGTCCATGCAATGGTGACTTCAGCCTCATATGCTTCAGTCATACAGAGCATGGTGATGTCTGAGAGGCTTATGGAAGAGTTAGTGAATACCACCATGCTGATCATGCTTCTAGCTGTACTTGACTTTGACCTTATGAAAGTTGATCCAATGCATGGCAGTGATACCACTTTCCCTTTTGATCCGAGTGGCTACAGGCTGATTTTGTCTCTCTGCATAGACTAGTACTACTCTTGAATATTAGGTAATCTTTCCTTTTACCACTTGTAATGTTGTACAGAGTAGTACTCTACAGCCCACTAGTTGGCTATACCAATAAGTCCAATCTTTGTTTTTGAGGACAAAAACTTCATTTTGAGTGGGGATGGATTGTAAGAAGCTAAGAATAAGGAATTAGTGTAAATAAAATTGATATTATGCCATGTCACACTGACATTGGTATAAAAGGAGAGGATATGTAATTTTATACATCTTTTTGACACAATAATACAATTATAGACTTTCTCTCCCTTCTTGCTCACAGCTTCTATGGCTTCCCCTTCTTTCCTGTCTTTCTCTCTCTAAATCTAGTCTTTCTATCTCCTCATCACTCTTCTTCTCTCTCTTCTTGCAGTCTTTCTCTCTCTTCTGTAGTCTTCTCTCTCCTCTTTCTCTCTCCCTAGTTCTCTCTCTAACAGTTGTAGACAGGTTTAGCAAACAAGCATATTTTATTCCATGCAAGAAAACTTTAACTGCATCTCAAGCTGCTCAATTGTTTTTGAAACACTACAAGATATAGACCTTATAGCGACGTTTAAAGCGACGAAAATACAAACAACAAAATTTGCCCCCGTCGTCACAAAAAGCATCGTTATTGATGACGCCATAGAATCGTCGCTATATGCGTCGCTATATGTGTCACTATTTGCGTCGCTATCTGCGTCGCATTTGCGATGCATATAGCGACGCATATAGCGACGGTTACAGAGAATTTGCGACGCTTATAGCAACGCCAATAGCGACGCGAGCAGTAAATTTGTGACGCAAATAGCGACGGTAATAGGGAAAAAAAAAATTGTGCACATATAGCATTGTGTGCTGTATGAGAGCCATACAAAATAGTTTCTGCACTACTGCATACAAAGCGTTTGCAAACAAAAAGAATGTATACTAAAATCATAAAATTGATACATGAAATAAATACATGATTGCATAAAATGCGATTGGTACAATCATGAAATGATATCACTAATACATAGAAAATGTCTACATAGATTAGGCGACTAAAAACTAAAGGTGTGTGAGCTCTAAGGATCCAAGGGCGAGCTACAAATCCTCGTCCCCAAAGCTCGTCCCGCCGCAAAGGAGCATCAAACAGATTCTGTAGAAAAAGAAACAACATATCAATCCACCATACAATAATGCATTCAAATATCTCATGGTAACTACAGACAAGAAAGATAAGTGACTTACAGGGCCGCCGCATCTATACAATCGGTCAGTCAATGCCCTGAGACCGTGCCTCTCTGCATATCGAGTCTCAAGGCCTTGCGGATCGCGATTTGTAATGGAGTGCTGCAAAGAAAACAAAATGCTAACTGTTAGAAACATGATTGTCAATACAAAGAATATCTCAAAAAAACAAATAAGCAAAACAAAAGAGAAACTTACAAAGTCCTCCAAATATGTCCTCTGGCCGCCACTCCCAAGATGATGCGCTGATCCGGCCTCGATTTATGCCCTCACCGTCTCCCGCTGCTGACTCCAACGTCCTGGCGAATCTGTAGCCTCCTCCCTCAGTCGGTGCCAGTCGTCTGCATCTAACCACTTGGGCTTTGGAGCTTCACTCTTGATTGCCTTGCGTGCGTCGGATCGTCTATGTGACATGTATGCACGCATGCAATCCATCATCCAGCCCGTAGAGAATCTATCTACTGCAGCTGGCACCGGGAACTCCTCGTGCAAGGATGCTACTATGTAGTCCTTGTTCCCCTCCGGTATGTTCCTCCAATGATCCAGGACGTTGTGCCGAAAAACTTGTTGGCACAACTCTCTCATGCGAGCCATCACCCTCCTCCCCTCATCATTCATGATGATGGCTCCTGACCTACTATCCACTAAGTATCCATAACCCCTAGGAGTCTGCCTAAGATGGGCCCTCTCCCATCTCCGTCCACGCTCCTGGGCATAACCAGGAGACCCCTGTACATCCAATGTACCGATGGGGGTACCCTCTCCCGGAGTGCCACTCAAAGGGGTGCCACCAAAGGGGGTGCCACCAAAAGGAGTGCCACCAAAAGGCGTGCCATCTGCCGACGGCTGCGCAAAAGCCGGAGTAACTGGAGTGGACGTCCCCACAGGTGTGACAAATCCTGGAGGTGATGCAGCTCTAGCTGAACGACGAGACGGAGACACCACGTCCGTGTCTCCACAGCAGTACCCCCCTAATCCTCCTGCAGTTGCAGTCCCTCCCTCTGGCCCAAGTCGCGAGCGCCGAGATCGTCTGCTTGAAGCTGAAGCATCTGATCACGCTGAAGCAGATCTAGCAGAGCGCCCCGATGAAGAACGAGACAGCTCCTAGTCTGCCATCTCTCTGAATCTCCCGAGCTGATCTGGAGACATGTGTGCCATCATGTCCTGAAACTCCTCATCGCTCATCCCTCGACTCATCCTAAAAATGTCGATACTTGCACAGATAAAAAATGATGTTAGAATAATCAATTTAAACTATACAAAGCACATTAATATAAATCATTTTTGAAAAATCCCACTTAAAATGCATATCTTATCTACCTTTATGGAAGATCTAAACAACGAATTGAGTAATACAATTCTCCAAGAATGAAGTATTCTATGGTCCCATGTTAATCTCCTAACACAACTCTGCATACAGTGGAAGGTCGATAGACATGTCACCACAAAAGAACGAGTCTGCCTCGTTCTCAAAAAATTCTACGACTTCTGTATTTCCATCATTGTTAGCCGATGCGAGCTCCAAGCTTGCAGTGGCCTCCACCCCTTGTAATATCGACCCCTCTATTTGCATATTTTCTTTATCTATGCCTGGAACATCGCTTTGATCATATACTCTCGCACCTCGAGGTGTTGAAGATATAACATACCACCATCAAGGTTGTCGGGGGTTTGGATAGAAGATTACCTGTTCACAAACACTTACAAAGCGAGTTCAAACCATTGTGACATAAACCATGTCGTATTACAATTAGCAAGCAAATGACTATTTACACTTGTTCACAATGGGCCGGCAACACAAAGGTGACGCGCAAATCTTTCCATTTTTTTTTGAAATCTATTTCGAGAAATCCAGATGACCTCGTCGAACTGTTGCTCCAGCTCCTCCAAGTACCACTTTGAACCACTGTACATCGAATAGTATCATGGAGAAGCTACGGTAATCCACCGTAATAATACTTTGCAAGTTCCCAAAATACTCCATCTCATCCACAACAGTGTTCGGATCTGTTGCTCGTCGCCGGCTCTCTTGCTCAAACCTTGCCATGACACCACAGTCCATTGTGGAGCGCATTTTGTCAATACGCTCCACCCAAAAATGCCGTCCGCGCAACCACGCTGCACTATATATTTTGTACTGCACATTGAAACACTCAAATTAGATGTAGCAAGCAAATTTAGATACGACACATTCTAAACCCCTCATTACCTTTGGACTACATCCCCTCGAGAACTCCCACTCCTCCATTGAGACCTTTGTCCCTTTGCTGGATGCTGCGGTCAAGGCTCCATGCAACTATCGTGTTGACATAAACCGTGGCATCTCCTCCATGCCTTCGGGATATCGAATCGGTCAGTGACGCGTACTGCATCGGAATTCATCTCGCGCTTCCTCTCGATCTTGCCTTGCATTCTGGTACTTGGCGAGCCATGTCTCCATGGAGGCATGGTGCAACATACAAAAGCGATTCACCTTCTCTTCCATTGAGGCATCCATTCTTTTTTCTACCCCATTTCCAACCACCACATCTCCAGTCAGTCTATCATCATCCTTCAGCGTCCATAGCATTTCATTGTCTGGTTCCACCATTGGTAGCCATTGTGAGATATGCACTAATGCCTCTGACACCAACCAACCTTCCACCATGCTACCTTCTGGACGAGCTCGTTGTCACACAAAGCCTTTCAGGGTTTTCATGAAGCACTCCAGGAAGAACATCCATCGCGTATGGACAGGTCCAGCAATCTCCACTTCGTCCACAAGATGCACAAGAAGGTGAACTTGTATCATGAGCATGCTAGTGGGCAGGTATTTCTGAAAGAGACAGACCGTCTTGACTACTCCCCGCCTTGCGGATTCAATAGAGGACGTCTTAATCTATTTCTGTGAGATTCATTGCACCAAAGCTGACAACTTGTAAATGGCCCCGCGAATTTCTGGAGTAAGGCATCCCGCGATCGCGATCGGTAGGACAAACTGCCACAAATGAGAAAGCATTATGAATAATGGTCACTTTTCAAATTTCAAAATGTCTACGCTAATTAAAATCCATTCTGTTCACAAACCTGACATATCTTATGCCAATCATGGGATTTTAGCCCAAACATTTGGTCATCTTTAGAAAATGCGGACCTGAGAGAACCCATCATACCCGTCGGAGTGCGGATAGACTTGATTACTTGCTTCACAATGCGCTCTTCTTTGGTAGACAAAACCCAGGGAGTGCGAGGAAGCTGCACTCCCCCTTCAGCACTCGATTGCGGCCAAAGCGCCTCCATCTTACCTACCTCCTTTAAATCCATTCGTGACCCTATAGTGTCTCTCTTTCCTGTGATGTGGTCCCATAGCAAGCTATCCACATTCTTGAAAATATGCATGGGATCCACCAAGTGGTTGACCTGTAAGTGGGTCCAATATGGCAACTCGTAGAAAACTGAGAACCGTCGCATTCCATTTGGATGTGATTCCGAGTTTAGCATTTTCAGCTCATACCAGCTTGCAGGGTTCATACGTGCTGGAGGTCGTCCAAGAAAACCTTCCCTAAGTTCATGATCCTCCAGCAAGAAAGTGGCTTGTCCTTGATATACCATCTTCTTCATGGTTCGTGACCTTCAGGAGTCTAACTGTGGCCCACACAATGGACATGCATGATAACCTGAGGTAACCAGACCTGTAAGGCGAGCCACGACCTAGTGAATACTTGATTGAATGAAATAAAATATAGATAGTAACTGGAGAACAAAGGTCTGCTCACTTGAGCACTCTCCCAATCCCGGAAAGTCATGCATTGTCCACATGAGAATGGCTCGAATGTTGGCTGATCGCCGACCATCGCACCTACTCATATCTTGCACCGTGACCCCCTCCTCCCACAAAATCTTAAGCTCATCGACTAATGGACGAAGATACACGACCATATTTTTTACTTTGTAGCGGCCCGGGACAAGCAAGCTAAGGATGAGATGTCCTTTCTTCGTAGAAAGCCATGGAGGGATGTTGTAGTTGACAAGCACTATAGGCCACACACTGTAAGAAGTCGAGCGCAGACCGAATGGGTTCACACCATCCATGGCGAGACCGAGCTGAAGATTCCTTGGCTCTCGCACAAAACCTAGGAAGGTAGAGTCAATGTGGCTCCATGCGCGCGAATCCGCTGATATTCGTTGAACTCCGTCCGTGGACCTATTCTGCACATGCCACGTTGTCAAGCTTGCCATGGCAGACGTGCGAAACATGTGGTTTATACGGGGGATGAGCAGAAAGTGTCTGAGAACTTTTTGAGGGATGGTCTGCCCTTGCAAGTCCTGTCGATACCTGTGAGCACCACACTTTGGACATTATTCCATAGTCTCGTATTCATCTCGAAACAATATGCAGTCGTTGATACATGCATGGATGTTATTGTAGTCCATGCCAAGCTTCCGTAAAACATGTCATGCATCATCACGAGACTCAGGCATGGTATTTGCAGGTGGCAATATATGATATTTCAATAACCTGAAAAAAATCATAAAACACCTTGAAAAAACACAAATGTTTGCAATAATACTGTTTATAAAAAAATCAATGAAGCCTGTGTGCAAGGTACCTGAATAACTCAGTCACACTCGTATCGCTCCAACCATATTTTGCTTGCATACTTAAGAGTGCAAGCAATGTCTTCAACCGAGATACTTGGAACCCATCATATAATGGTATGGATTCTTCCTCTCTAAGCGGGTCAGATGTCTCAACATCCATGGGAATCAATGCATTGATCATTGCCTCCATCTCAGGCTCCAAGATTGTAGGCAGGTCGGGAAGGTTGTCTGTCTCCTCTGGCATTGACGGTATAGATGGGCCTTGCGAGTGGTCGATTGGCTCCTGCAATCCATCCATCGCACGTCCACAAACTCTTCTAATTGGCCGCAAAGGGTGCACTCCCCCTTGGGTCGAGACATCACCCCCCTGGATAGAAAATTTGCCAACAAGACCCAATCTTATTGTGTATGGTTTTCAATTAGCTTGAGAGTACAATGCATGATTAATATTAACTTCAAATTACCATTTGCTGAAAATTCGCAATCGCCTGATCAATGATCTCAGATTGAAACTCGCCAAATCGTCGTACGTGTTCTATAGACAATCGGCGTTTTCGTCTAATTGCCAACTTGCATTGAGAGCAAGGACATGGGACACGCTGATTAAGATACGTCTCGCGGTCTTGAACAATAAGACCTTCTTCGTTTTCCATCTTATCTACATTACAGCAAACGAGGCTTAAATGGATAGCTTTATGGAGATGTAAGTCATGTTACAAGTTGACCATAAATCTTGCATTGTATATAGTAGTTGAGAGATTTTTCGATGTTATATCTTGGCCTTGCATCATGCTCAAGGATTTGTTTGTCCCGGTAGATAATTATTTGTTATATCTCGTCTTTGAGTATAAGTAATCCATTTTAAAATTAATGCATGCCATCTATGAAATTTAATAACTATAGTAATAAAATTTATTTCAATCAATTCTACTCATAGTCATAAGACCTGAGAGAAATTATCCTATACTCAATTTAAGGGTTTCTTCTTCTATAACAATACTTTTGGGTTCATTTTGATGAAGTACCGTAATGACCATTAGCTAGGGTATCATTTTCTTTCAGTCCTTCTGTTGACTAGTTGGCATGATTTCTAATTTGGCATGCCTATAAAGTTAATACAAAAACAATGAATTATGCATATCACAATTAGATCCCCTACTTGGACATTATGAAGGAATTGACCATTTTTAAGCCATCTTAAAGAGTTACCAATGTACGTGGCCCATGGCAAAGCACATTGCATACTATTATCAATAAGTCTATTATCTTAAATTTCCTTCCCCTCCCCCTCCCTCTCTTTCTCTCCCTCTCTCTCTCTCCCTCTCTCTTCCTCTCCCTCTCTTTCTCTCTTTCTCTCTTTCTCTCTCATTTCCTCTCCTAAACAAGAAAAAAAGAAAGTGATTCAAACAACAAACAACCAAACCCGTCGTGAGAGAGAGAATGCACTCTCTCTCTCTCACTCTCTCCCTCTCCCTCTCGTTCTCTTTCTCTCCCTCTCTCATTTCCTTCCCCTCCCTCTCCCTCTCCCTCTCTTTCTCTTTTTCTCCCTCTCCCTCTTTATCTCTCTTTCTCTCTCATTTCCTAAACAAGCAAAAAAAAAGTGATTTAAACATCCTCCAAGCAAAAGGGAGAGGGAGAGAGACAATGCACTCTCCCTCTCTTTCTCTTTCTATCCCTCTCTCATTTCCTTTCCCTCCCTCTCCCTCTCGCTCTCTTTCTCTCTCATTTCCTCTCCTAAACAAGCAAAAAATAAAGTGATTTAAACATTAAACAAGCAAAAGGGAGAGGGAGAGAGAGAATGCACTCTCCCTCCCTCTCCCTCTCTTTCTCTTTCTCTCCCTCTCTCATTTCCTCCCCCTCCATCTCCCTCTCCCTCTCTTTCTCTTTCTCTTTCTCTTTCTCCCTCTCCCTCTCCCTCTCCCTCTCCCTCTCTTTCTCTCTTACTCTCTCATTTCCTCTCCTAAACAAGCAAAAAAGAAAGTGATTTAAACATTAAACAAGCAAAAGGGGGAGAGAGAGAGAGAGAGAATGCACTCTCCCTCTCCCTCTCCCTCTCCCTCTCTTTCTCTCCCTCTCCCTCTCTCTCCCTCTCCCTCTCCTTCTCTTTCATTTCCTCTCCTAAACATGCAAAAGAGAACGATTTAAACCTTGAACAAGCAAAAGAAAGAGAGAGGGAGACTCACCAATGAGATATGGCGAGCGTGGGGTGGCTTCTCTTTGCAATGAGGGCTCCTCCTCTCCTTCGCGAACAACGGCGGCGGCGGCGGCGGCAGCAAGTCTTCTTCCTCTTCTTCTCTCACAAAGCCTTCGCTCTCTCCCTCGCTCTCGCTCTCAAAAGTCGAAGCAAAAGAAATGAAAACCGCGCTCGGGTTTCGACCGCATTTTTTTCCCTGCGACGTCGCTATTTGCGTTAGTGATGCAAATAGCGATGCCAATAGCGACGCCGATATCCGTCGTCGCTAATCGACGTCGCTAATTGCCCAATTCCTTGTAGTGAAAACTATTTTCACTAACCATGGTTTACCAAAAGTCATTATTTCTGATCATGATTCTAGATTCTATAATAATTTTTGGATTACTTTGTTTGCTAACTTAGGAACAAAGATTGATTTTTCATCTACATTTCATCTTGAAATAAATGGTCAAACAGAAGCTACTAACAGTACTATTTTAGATCTTTTGTGTGCTTACACAATTTCAAAACCACACACATGGGATACATATCTACATTTACTTCAGTTTGCATATAATAACACACCACATACAGCTACAAAGAAAGCACCATTTGAAATTATTTATGGATATCGATTGTCTACACCTGTTACATCATTATCAAACAAAATTCAAACTGCTGATGATATTGCTAACATGCATGCTACTATTTTTTATGAAGTTAAAGATATGATTGCCAAAGCCTAGAAATCATACACAAAACAAGCAAACAAGAAAAGACAGGCTATGATTTTTAAAGTTGATGATTATGTTTGGTTACGAATTGAAAAACGAAGATTACAAAGTGTAGATAAACACCCAGTTGTCAAATTAGCACCTAGATTTTATGGACCATTCAAGATCATACACAAAATCAATGACAATGCATTTAAACTAGAATTACCACAACATTGGAAAATCCATAGCACCTTTCATATCAGTTTATTACGACCTTTTAGAGGCCAACTACTTGTACACCCTGTCTATGAAAACCCTCCTTTGCTAGATGATGAAACTGAAATCCTTGAGCCTGAAACTATTATAGATACTAACTTTATGACCACTAGAACTGGCTGTAGATATTCTAGATATTTGGTCAAGTTTAAAAATCATCCTGTTGAAGAGGCCCAATGGATGCACGCTAGAGATCTAAATGCTTTCCCCACACTGTTAGCTCCACATTGAGCTAATAGCAATTGAGGACAATTGCTATCCCGCCCCGGGGGTATGATGCAAGGAGGCATATTCCACGGTGGATTCCGTAAAATTTTATTACTGGGGCTCATGCACAAGGTGGATTCTTTGTGCGAAAAGTCGATGGGAACGCATATCCTTTTTGGGCGTTTTGTTAATTTAATGTGTAAGTGGGTGATTCCATAGCGGGTGATTCTACAAAATACATATTTAAATTAATAAACGTTTATGAGTTTAGAGTGCGCACTCATAATAAATTAAGGTTAGGATTGAGTTCTAACCAATTTATTTTTGTAGCTGAAGATTGCTAGGTATTCACTTTTTTCAGTTTAATTGTATTATTTTTCTAACAATTGTGAATGCTTCAGTTGATGTGTAGAGCAAGCAGCGGTGGCATTGGGGAGCATTGGAGGATAGCGTGTATTCAAAATTATCATCAATTTTTTATGGGCGCATATCTTTGGCATGACGCCTATATTTTTCCGTGCTTATTTACTAAAGCGCTTGATATTTATTTACTATTTTTGTATGCTCATGGGTGCACGATTTAAATATTTGTATTGGACATTGTATTTGGGTACCGCCTGACTTCTTGGGCGCCCAATAGCTTTAATTCTTTAGTGGCACAAAAGCAAACACAAAAGCAAAAGCGTGCTAATCGTAAATTGGGCTATTTCTTGAGCTTGAAGATGAATAATATATAAAATACATGCTTTGTGGAGTGCTCACACAGGGCATGGGAGGAGATTGCACCCAATTGGTCTCTTGTTCATGTTGTGCAAGCTTTCTTCATTGTTTTTTGTGCAAAAAGTAGTGTTCTTTTGTTCTTGGGGACCTTCTGACACTCACTACGCACGCATACGGTGTCCGATATGTGCACCAGTAGCATGTCTAGAGCTGTACACTTTGGGGATGTCTTAAATGACTTTGAGGCATTTCGTAATGCTTTCCATAATACCATGAATTTTATATTACAACCATAACACTTAAGGCTATGGAATAAATCCTCTTAGATGTATAGAACCAAGGAGCTAGCAGTCTAAATAGACTTTTTAATAAATATACATGACTGGAGATGGACACCATTAGGAGAACACTAGTACATACAAAAGCCACATGGTAATTTCAAGATTCAAGATCAAATCTAGTGGAGAGAAATGTCTTTGATGATTTGGACATGCTTCAAGTTGAAACACAAACAACCAAGACTCTAGTCACTAAAATGGGTAACAACCCACCCTAGCTCAATAAGATCAAGCCAAGGTTTCCCCGTGTAGTTAAATAGCTCAATAGCCACCAAGAATAATACTCTAGTCTTCTTAGGTAAAATTAAGAAAGCATTTGATTTCCTACCTAGATAAAGGAAAAAGGAGTCTAGGATATAGACCTAGGTACCATCCTTTGTAAGGCACTCAAGGATGCCTTTGACAAACTACCATCAAGCATCCTTTGTAGTTTGTCAAAAGTAAATGGGGAGACAAGTCCATTAGCCAGTAACACATATAGAAGAGTAGAAAAAGATATATTATCAAAATGCAAGAGTACTAAGGGCTTTGATGATGCCTCTAGTAAATATGAGATCACCCTTGACTTTGAACTAGAGACCATTGAATCCTCAAATGATCCAAACTTGGGGAAATGAATTGTGTTCAACACATGAAAGTCCTTGTTCAACATTGCAAAAACATGATTGAAATTAACTCAAAATATAGAGAGTGTGTGACCAATTTAGAAGGATAGTACATGATGTACATGTATTGTAGTCATCTCATGACTTGTTACTCCAAAAGTTATCTATCACACAACCATAAAAACTCAAAACCTTTTGGAACTACCATCACCTAGGCCATGTGGTATGCCACTATGTAAAAAAATAAGAAATCATCCAACCAAACACAAATGAACCCTGATGCATTGAGTACAGTTTCACTTGTCATGAATTATATGGTAAGGGGACTCACTTGACCTACTACACCAAATGCACACAACACATGCAAGAAGAAGCACATTCAAGAATACAAGAAGAGAGATGGTAGCCAAAACGTTTTCTTATTGGATTTTATTCATTATTTCTCACATAATACAATGTGCACAAAGTATAGATAATATACAACATAAAGAAAAGTGGTCTATTAAGTCAAAGAGTGCACTCATAGTGCATAATTGACTATAGTAATTGATTTTGGTACTAACTATGCTAGCTATAGGTAGTAGTAGCTGACCAAATATAATAAGTGGTAAGTGAATGGTCATGTGAGGATCATAACAATCACTAATGTGCTAAGTGTAGACATGTGGATCTATCTAACTAGGTGGTGCATCATTAATGTTTGTACCTATTGAGCTAGCTATCTCAACACTCCCCCTTAAACTGAACTATATTTCTCCAACCTTAAGTGAAATCCAAAATCTTCAAAGCTTCTCTACACCCAATGTCTTTGGAAAATATTATCTATCTGATCCTGTATGTTGACACATACCAAGTTGATATTAATTGCAACTACCTTCTCTCTCACAAAATGGTAATGCAATTCAATGTGTTTTGTCCTAGCATGGAACACTAGATTTCTAGAAAATTGTATATTGCGCATGTAGTCACTATGAATGATAATAGAACCATCTCCTTGCATATCCAAATCATTTAATAACTTGTACAGTCGTACCACCTCACATGTAACCATAGTAATATCTATATAGTCAGCCTCTGTATATTCAATAATGAAACCATTGTTTACTTTTTTCTGCTCCAAGTTATTACTGCACTACCAAGACAAAACATAGATCTATTGGTAGATCTTCTATCATACATGCTACCATCCCAATTTGCATCTACATACCCAAAAAATTGTACATCCTTACTTGGCTCATAATAAATTCCATAATGGAAGGTGGACTTCACATACCTCAATTTGTGTATGACTGCTTCCAAATGAGACTCCTTACATACCTGCATAAATTGACTCACAATTCTAATATGATAGCTAAAGTTTGGCCTTGTAACGATCACATTGATAAGAATCCCTACTATCCTTTTAAACATAGTAGGGTCTTCTATCTAATCTCTAACATCAACATATCAACTTTACATTTTACTCCAACATTAGTGAAAGAGGCCTATGTATTGTCATACCATACTTGGATAATATATTCATTAGGAGAAATATGAACTCTCTTTTTTTCCCCTTAAGGGGTTTCTCTCACCTCTCTCTCTCTCTTTAAAAAGAGATTCCAAAATTATATTAGAATAAGATATCTTCTACAATCAAGCAAATCTCATATTTGTATTTTCAATAGATTTCACCTATTATTTTATTCTTAAACTATAGGATAAGGTCACTTTTTCTCAAAATCCTCATAACTAAAAGAATACAATTCTATTTTTCTAAAAACAGAGCCAATCATTAATATACGACTCTTTAATGCCCTCATGACTCTTCAATATGAAAATATACTAGAATTATTCTCATTCTTACTTCTTAAAAGGGCGAAAGTTTAAAAACGATATAAATGACGTAAACATCATATTTTAAGATTATTTTTTACCCAAAGATACATTTTTGACTTGAGAGTTTCCTTGTAAATTTTTATCATTTTTGGACAAGTATATGCCTATTTCTAGGCATTTCTTCATTCCCTCTCAAAGCTCTAATTTTGTTTGAAATTTTGTGTACTCTTCTCCTTCACTCCAAAATACGATTTCTTGCATACGAATTCTTCTGAAGCAACACTCAGTATATCTACAACACTCTCTATCCTGCTACAAGCAATCTCAGGAGTGGTTTTGATAGCATTGTTGAAATCAAATAATCTCTATCTACAACACTCTCTACCTTGCTACAAGCAATCTCCCTCTTCAGTATTATGCTATAAGATATCTTCCTCTTCAACACTTTATACTACAAGAAATCAAGTAATAATGGAGGTATCTTTATTCTTTTAAATCTATATGGTGTTATTATTCTTCATAGTTGTTGTTTAATCCTTAAGTGTCAATTCATAGAGGGAGAGAGAGAGAGAGAGAGAGAGAGAGAGAGAGAGAGAGGGAGAAGGGGGGGAAGAGAGAGGACTGTGTGAGATGAACTAAGAAAATAAGCGATAGAGTGGCAGAAAGTAAATTAGGGTAGAAGATAAGATGATGCTATTGTTCTCCACTAGCCTCAGGCTTCTATATAAATGTGTTTAAATATCTTTGATCAATTATTCTTGAGGGAGAGAGAGAGAGAGAGAGAGAGAGAGAGAGAGAGAGAGAGAGAGAGAGAGAGAGAGAGAATATTCAGGATAGAACATAAGATAAGATTGGATGCTAATTAGAGGTAGATTAAAAGCTAAGATTACAGGCATATTAGGGGTTAATTAGAGTCTATCATGACTGAAATCAAGAGAAAGAGACAAGATCCAACTGGGTTAAAAAGAACAAAAATATAGTGAATCAAAGAGGTGTAATTGTGTGATTTGAGCCAATCGAGAATTAGCTGCATGGTGTTGGATTGATGCTAACCTGTAGCTCCCAGATATTTAGACGTTCTTGTTATTAATCAGAAAATCGGTATCGACTCCTTAGCTTACTATTAATCAAAGGGGTGTAATTGTGTAATGTTAAAATTGGCATATATTAATCATTATACGATGCATGTGTAGGATGTACCAAGAGAAAGAGAGATATTCACTTTTGTTGAGAGTGGAAAAACATTGAAATTTTGACTGATTTTTGTTGTTTTTGAGGTCTGAATGATTGATTTTTGATGGATTTAGAGTGATGTATGGTTGTTAATGGAAGTATTTGAGAGTGTTTTGGATAATATTGATTATTTTTTGGAAGCTCATGATAATTTTTAGTGGAAATATGAAGCTCTGTGATGATCTGATAGGTTCTATTGAGGTTCTGATTGGTTCTGATACCTTCTGTATAGCTTCTATTTTGTTCTGATTTTCTTCTGTATGAAGCATGGATTGATGATTAATGAAGGTTGAAATATTTTAAAAGTTTATTGAATAGTTTTTGATAGTTTGAAATGGTTTTAGTATGAGTTATAAGGATTTGATGTTCTGCATAGCCAACGGCCTCAACGACCAGATTCAACATTCGCAAGCATTCGGGCTTTGCCTAGGCGACAAGGGTAGGACGTGGTATATAAGCTTGGATGCTTTAGAGCGAGCCAACTTCAATAATCTCAAGTAGCAAGATATGTGGGATGCTTGGTGTTTTGACAATCTTCTATTTGTCCAATTAGCAACCCACTGGAAGTTGGTAGACATGGTGTTTTTCACAACATACACTATTGAAACCCTCGGAAGCTGGTATTATTATAATGATGGCACAACAATGATCCTAAGAAGAATGAGTTTTGATACTTTCAAAACGGAATATTTCCCCCTCTGTAGTGGTTTGAAAGCCAAATTCAGAGATGTTGAAAAGAAGGAAGTAGAAGAGATGTTGGCTAGAGAATCCCCCAGAGACTGAAGCCCTTCTCTGATTATATTCTGTTGAGTACTAAACAACTGGTTGGAGCCAAGCCCCTGATGAATGATGCAATCAAGAGGCAAGCGTTAGAATGAGTCTAGAGGTACATGAGAAGAGAGAAGGCAAAAATCAAAGCTGAGAACGAACTTGCAGTAGAAGCTTCCTTTGATGCCCAAAAAGGACTCTTTACAGAAGTCCCCATGGCAACTCAAGGTCCCCTTCCTAGTCAGATTCATCCTGAAAATATTGATGACAGGCCAGTAAATGCAGTCCCATTATCATTTTTTAAGGGAGAGTACAATGAAGACCATGATCTTCATGTAGCAGAATTTATGGTAGCATGTGTGGCTAACAATGCTAGAACCCCTAAGCATTGGTTAGCAATATTCCTTGCCACTTTCAAGGGCGCGGCGTTTCAGTGGTATGAGAGACAAGCAGCAGGAACTTTTGGCACATGGGATGACCTGAAGTTGGCCTTCCTCACTAAATTCAGGCGTGAAAGTTTTGAAGAGCGGATGCGAGAGGAGTTCATGAATCTAAGTCAGTTCTCTAGAGAAAGAGTAGAAGCTTATGTCTTGCGAATGGAATCCATCCTGAAGAGATGAACCAACCACCATTTGGACAAAGGCATCCAGAAAGGAGTGTTTCTCAGAGGCCTACAACCAGAAGTTTGCAAGTTTGTGAAATTGAGAAGACCAGTCAATCTACAAGCTACAGTGGAATGTGCAAGATTGTATGACGAAGTTGAAGCAAGGTTGTCAATGACTCCAGGAAGAGGAGTCTTACCTCCTCCCATGCCAAGAATGGTATACCCACCAAATGCAATCTAGGGACAGTTCCCTACCCCTATCCTTAGATGCAAACAATGCCATAGTATAGTGCACCTAATCCACTATGGTCACCATAGACGATAATGCCTCAAAGGATGGTTCAACCACAATAACAGTGGCCTCAAACAGTTCCTCCAATGGCGACTCAACAACAGTGGAACCCTACAAACTAGAATCAATAATCCCAAGTCTCAGCAGGAGCTGTGAATCAGAACCAGAACAGAGGACCCTCTGGATTGACCCAACTAGTGTATGCAATAATTACAGAAGCTTCCCAAAACCCTACTACAAGTACTTCAGGAGGTGAAAATATGAAGGACTACTAATCCAACTCAGTTGCAAGTATCAAGAAAAGCTTATGGATGTGATTACAGAGCAACTACACACACTGAAGGTGAATATCGCCAATATATCCACCCCTACGGGAGCTGGAAGAGATGTGATGCACTCTAATACATGGTGCAGAAAGTGTCATCAAGCGGGACATTTAGCCATTGAATGTACCCGAAAACCAACCATTCTTGGAGCCTTATACTTCTATTGTTTGCGGAAGAACCATACAGAGGATATTTGCTCTCTAAAAGAGATGCACGAATGAAGACAGAAGGATGAAAATGCAAGACTCTTTGCTAGAATCCAAAATGACAACACAATATATTGGACCAAAGCCTAGGGATTTTGGTCCTAATTTCGGTCCAAGGAGGTTTCCCTCTCAAAGTTACAGAGGATAATAGTCTAGCAGTGGTGAGAGATCAGAGGTGGAATGTTACAGGTGTGGAGAAAAGGGTCACATCTTCCTGAATTGTCCAAACCCTTGACGATCTATGGATTACAAGCCCTTATGCAGTCGATGCAAGGGAGAAGGCTACATTGCAAAGGACTGTCCAAGTCCAGCCCCTGTAAAGGCCAATGGCACTGATAGCCGACATAAGGTACAAGAGCCTGCCTCCAATTTGGTAGAGTTTGAAGTTGCCGATGTCACATGCGCCACGAAGAAGGGACCAGTTGTGCAAGAAGAGAACAACTCTCCTGCCAAGACTGTGAAGTTCAACCTGCCAATAGAGGGACAGAGTAGTATAGGACAGAACAGTGCAGTACAGAACACTGCAGTGCCAGATAGAGTCATAGAGATAGTTCCAAAAATAGGGCCAGAGGTCCAGGAGATAGAGGATATAGAAGCACTTTCAGAAACAGAGGAAGTGCTGCTGCTACCATTGTTAGAAGAAAAAGGAAAAACACCATATTGGGGAATATGGGAATTTTCTATAAGTTTGAGACACATGGTCAAATTTTTGGATTTTCCTTTTTCCTCCCTCCTCTTCTGACTGCCGGATTTTTAGTTTTTAAAATTTCCATGTGTTTTCGGGTGTCTTTTTTGTGTTTTTTGCATGTGAACCCCTCCTCCCTCTGCCAGCAGTGAATGTTGACGTGATAGTCATGTGCATTCCCTTCCTCCAGATATTTTTCCTTTTTATTGTCCTCTATTCTGATACACGGATCATTGCATATTAAATTTTGAATCCCTTTTTGGATCCACTTTTTGGGTTTTTTCCATGTGAACGTGTCCTCTCTCTGTCAAAACCATGTTTTGCCGTGATAGAGTTGTTGGACACGTTATTTTGCATATTTTTCCTAAATTTTTCACTTCGTTCCAACGAGCGGATTTTTCGATATTAACACACGTATGTGTTTTCAAGTCTCTTTTTTGCATTTTTCCCATGTCAACATCCTAATTTTGCCCTGGAAGTCATGTTACATTTTTCTATCATTTTCCTCTCGTCTCTCGGCACATTTTTCCTTTTTACGGTTTTTTGATCCAATGTATGGTTTGGGGTTTATTAAAATTTCTTCTTTTTCGTCGTGTGGCTGCGTCTCTCGTGTTGCCCGCTTTTTTTGGTTTTCAGCATCTCGGGATGTCCATTGGCCTCTATGCCTCGCGTGTCGCCGTCCCTGCCCAGGTGATCCCACTGATGCAAATTTTTTTACTCCCACCCCCCACATGCACACGAGACGGGGGTGTGCTCATTTTTAACAAATATAATAATTTTAATTATAAAAAAAACAAAAATAACCTCACAAAAAATAAAAGAAAAAAAACAACAAGAAAAAACAAAAAAAAAAACCATCATCAAACACACACATTCAAACAAATTTATACATTTTTAAAAAACACAATTTTTTTTAAAAAAACAAACAAACCCCAATAACAAATTACTTATAAAAAGAATAACAACCCACACAACCCACAAATAATAATGGCATGTTCTAGTGCTATTATTCGAAAGTGGGTACTTGCCTTGATACTTCGTAGCATTCAATGATTGATTCTGTAGTCCTCAACCAATGCCAAAATACAACTTCTACTTATGTGCAGAGCACTAACCAACTGAGGGTGGATCTCCTAGCTTATCTTTCCAAGAACCATCCATTTGATTCATCCTTCTTTGATACCTACCATAGATGATCTGTTTTAGGTCCCTCTATTCCTAGCTTATTGTACTATCAACAAATGGCCCATCGCTATGATGCTTATTTTTCCCTTTATAAATCCAACTCAGCAGCTATCTTACCTCTCTTTTTCCAACCTCAGGTTTTTCCTCAAATTCCAATCTTTACCTATTGTTCTTTCATTGAAGATCGAGTCTTTTCCCGAGTCTCTGCCATGCCCTTCTCCATCTATCCATATACCTTCTACTTTTCCTGCTTATCAATTGACACCTTTCTTAATTGATTCGCTTAAATTTTCAGCCACTCCTTCTTTAACTTATTCCTCATTTTATGATTTTGCCTATCCATCTCTTCATCCTCTTTTACTTATTCCACTTCCATCTCCTGCCACTTCTATTTCTCAACCCCTTAGTTGGTTAGTGGGTACGAAGGATTTGATCAGCAGATTTCGAGAAGAAGAGGATGGAGCTCAACTGATACTCTCACGGGACCATAGATCAATTGGCCATTAATTCCAGGGGACTGGACAACTGCCAGTCAATCATACCAAAATTACCTCCATTTTTCTCAATAATATTCACAATCTCTAGATCCTTCAGCGAGATTGACAGCCCATTTTGCTTGGTACTTAGCATATATGCATAGGCATTCCCATAACGATCAAAGGGCCATTCCAAAGCTTTGTATGAATGTGAATGTGAACATTGATTTCCAAGAGTTGGATGTCCTATATTTTCATGCCCTTTATCTGCCTAGCAGATATCTTGTTTTGCTAGAACGGATGTGTTGCCTTTAGTTCTTTCAGAATCCTCCAAAATCCTTTGTAGATGTGTCTTTATCCATGGATCATTTTTGAAATCATCAAGCCTTCAAGAGGGATCATCTTCATTGATACCCCTAGATGTATCTTCTGTGCTTCTTAATGATACTTTTTTTTTTTGGAGGTGCCATTCAGATGGTTGTGTTTGTGTGTGTGTTGTATTAATTTGTATGTGATGAGTTCATGCTGGTTGAATAATTTGTTCGAGAGTTCTCTTTTCAACTATTGATGGTGATGGTGGATGGCAAGCCTACGATGGAAAGCTGAAGAACCTCTTATATCCTTTACAAATTTGTTATGACTTTCTATTGTTTATCAGATGTCTTAATGAATAACGAAGTTTTCCTTTAGTAGTATTCTTTTCTATCAAATATAGATGATAAGTTGGGGTCGTGGTGGAGTGATTAATGAAGACACTACAAAAGATCAAAATTGAGCTATTTAGTGAACCTATATTCTTCTTTTCCTTAGGTTGCGAGGATGCTTCCTTTCAAAGTGTGGGGATATGTTGAGAGTGAAAAAAGATTGAATTTTTGACTGATTTTTGTTATTTTTGAGGTCTGAATGATTGATTTTTGATGGATTTAGAGTGATGTATGGTTGTTAATGGAAGTGTTTGAGAGTGTTTTGGATGATATTGATTATTTTTTGGAAGCTCATGATAATTTTTAGTGTAAATATGAAGCTTTGTGATGGTTTGATAAGTTCTGTTGAGGTACTAATTGGTTCTGATGCCTTCTTTATAGCTTCTGTTTTGTTTTGATTTTCTTCTGTATGAAGCGTGGATTGATGATTGATGAAGGTTGAAATATTTTAAAAGTTTATTGAATAGTTTTTGATAGTTTGAAATGGTTCTAGTATGATTTATGAGGATTTGACGTTCTCTTATGACCTTTTGTAACCCTCTGTAAACCTTCTGTAGAGCCTCTATCTCTGTTCTGTCTTTGCTCTGTTCCTATTCTGTGCTGTTCTGTAGATCTTCTGTAAGTGTTCTATAGAATGTATGTGTGACTTTGGGAAATTTTTCTAACTTTTTAAAAGAATGAATCTAAGTTTAAAAGAGCTAAAACAAATGGAAGAAGCAGCTGTTGAAGACTGAAGAGAAGACTCGAGTGACAGTGATAGTAGAGCTATGAAGAGACACTCTAGTGGCTCTGGTGCCTCTTCACATTAGATATACCTCTTGGGAGGTACATCCATGACCTAAGAAGGATTATTGAGAGTTATTATTGAGTATTATAGTGAGGAGATGATGTACTATTGAGAGAGAGAGAGAGAGAGAGAGAGAGCTAGAGATAGCCAATTCTATCAAAACAGTGTATCTATATATGAGAGATTGAGAGAGAAAACTATGAAGATATTGAAGATGAATACTATGTGATTGATTTCCATTTAAAAATGGTGTATTCTTTTATGTTCCTTGTTCTATTGAAGAATTTTGTGAATAAGTTGAAGATTATGTTTGATTCTATCAAATCCGTGGGAGATATCTACTACTACTATGATGCTGCGTGAAGATTTGTTGTTTTCCTTGTTTTGGTCATCAAAAGAATGAAATAAAATCTTGTTGATATTATAAGATAGATTTTCTTGCAGTAGAATCCCTTTTTCCTTGGTGTTCCTCTTGGGGGCTTCAACTTTCAATTGGAGAATGAATATGCACCAATGTTCAAAAGAATTGTAGAAAGGGATGATGCATTAAGATACACGATGCAATAAGAAAGAAATGCAGGGGAAACAAATGTGAACCTTTGGATTGATGGGTGCATTTATCCACCTGATCCAGTCTCTCAAAGGCCACCACAATTCGAAGGACTTACATCATTTGTAAAGTTTGTTTGTAAAGGTAATGAAGGATTGTATGGATACACATGTAGACTTGTCACACAAGGATTAGCAGGGATTCATCAATCCTTGACAAATATGCAGACAAGATTACAAGGGAATGTACAGTCCTTGATGGAAAATGACAGATTATTGGCTAAGAAGGATAGGGAGAACCAGAGCCTATAACAAGTAATATCTATCCTTGAAGATGCTATGCAGGCTACACACGTGCAAAATATGGAGTTATAGTCTAAAGTTATGGACTTGGAGAAGGAGAATCAAAACATAAAGAGGAAGCTCACAAAAACTTTGGAAATTGGGCCTACTTGAAAAACCAAAGAAGCATGTCGATGCATCCGATTAGTTAAACCAATTCACTAATTAACCAAAGGAAGTGGACAATATCATAGACGGCTCAATCTGCTACAAAGATTGAAGACCCATTGAAGACCGCTTGTCCGGCATGGTACCCGGATCACTCTCGGGATTGGTGGAGGGATAGAGATGGCTATTCAGAGGTGGGCTAAGCCTTGAATGAGGGCTGATCTGCAGTCCCGCATCAAATTTAAAACTTGCAAAGAAGGAAAAAAACTGATAATTCTATTTTACAAAGGAAATTTGCTTGTTTTTTACATTTGATTGGGCCAATGTTGTTCTTATGGAGTGAAAATTGGTAGCCATGTTGTTTACTATTTTTTCTATGATTGCATGATGAAAAATCAGAAAACATAAAGTTAAAATGCTGGAAATAATTCTTAGAAATCCATAAAACATGGTTTTTATGAGGAAAGTGGGATTTTTGGTGTTTTCGGGTGGGATAAACCAATACACATGGGATAAAATGCTAATAAAATCTACATTTCTATTTTTCTAGGAATCAAGATTCATAGCTCTGAGAATATATCGATTTTTTATTGAAAAAAATAGAGAAAAGTAGAGACAAATGGAGGAAAATAAGAGAAAAAATATGAATATGCCTTAGAAAAATACGAAAAAATATAATAAGTGGTTGTGGATGTATGGTGGGGCAAAGCATGAGGTTTGGCCTTTGTTTGTCCTATCTTTTTGTTACAATGTATGATTTATTGCTTTTTATATACTAAATCATGACAAAATAATCTCTATACACCTATACAACGACGCAAAACTTAAACGATGAGGGGGAATAGGATTTTGTGCAATAATTTGAGGGCTGAAATAATATAAGTTCTGATTGGTTTTTCTATGCATAACATTTAGGAAATGGCCTATTTGGAGATAAAGGATCTAGTAGCACAAGGTTCACCTTGGTGCTAGATTCTTGCAATGAAGGATATACGTATTAGTCGGAATTCATGGAAAGATTGTTTGCGTACTAGCACATAGGCTAATTTCGAAACATAACTATTTGTGCACAATGAGACATCCACTATTGCATTGATCATACATGTGGTATCAACTCCTGGAAATGCATAGCAATTGGTTGAATTATACTTGACCTAGGTTTGAGAGGGTGAGATTCCCCTTGCCGTAGGATAGTCGTTCATTTTTCTTGGGAAAATTTATTGGTGAGAAACATGGTATCTCCTGGATCTTGCTAAAAAGAGAGGATTTTTGTGTGAATGTATTTATATGTAAAAGCAGCACATCGAGGAGCTAATCCCCAAGATGTAGGAGAGCTACACTAGGGCCATAGCAATTAGTTGATGGGGTGCCTCCTTTGTCTGTGATACGTGACACTTATTGCCAATATGTGTGGGATACCCCCTTTGAGGGGTTTTGGGAAAGGTGCCGTTGGACTCTTATCCAGCTATAAACGCAATATTAGAAATATCTAGTGTGCATTTAGTTATTACAGGGGCTCTTGGCCCACAAGGCTGTGCGGTGGTGGAGGTGTCTATTGTATGATGAGGGTTCGACTAGTGTCATAGCTAGTGTCGGTCCGTTTTTTGATCCCATCAGTGGTGCATCTACCAAGAGCCACCTC
Source organism: Lygodium microphyllum (assembly GCF_053477565.2). Classification (NCBI taxonomy): domain Eukaryota; kingdom Viridiplantae; phylum Streptophyta; class Polypodiopsida; order Schizaeales; family Lygodiaceae; genus Lygodium; species Lygodium microphyllum. The sequence goes on along the minus strand of NC_141164.1, from coordinate 72,200,324 downwards.
AAAGTGGTGGTTTTTGAATCTAGGGTCTCTTGGGACGTACCTGTTAGTTGATATCCTTTGAAGAGATTCCTCAAGTTGAGCTCCAAGAATAGGATAGAGCTGAGAAGGCTAGATGGAGGGCCAAAATCAATAGACGTTATTCTCCTAAAAGGAGTAGTCCTAAACCTATTCAAGGGTGGGGTCTTAGTAACCTTAGCCTGAAGTCCGTCGGAGTTGGAAGTTCTAGTACTTCCCCCCTCCCAATTAATCTTCCCACTTCAAGTGGTGTGATAGTTGTTCATTTCTTGGGAAAATTTATTGGTGAGAAACATGGTATCGCCTGGATCTTGCTAAAAAGAGAGGATTTTTGTGTGAATGTATTTATATGTAAAAGCAGCACATCGAGGAGCTAATCCCCAAGATGTAGGAGAGCTACACTAGGGCCATAGCAATTAGCCAATGGGGTGCCTCCTTTGTCTGTGATACGTGACACTTATTGCCAATATGTGTGGGATACCCCCTCTGAGGGGTTTTGGGAAAGGTGCCATTGGACTCTTATCCAGCTATAAATGCAATATTAGAAGTATCTAGCGTGCATTTAGTTATTACAGGGGCTCTTGGCCCACAAGGCCGTGTGGTGGTGGAGGTGTCTGTTGTATGATGAGGGTCCGACTAGTGTCATAGCTAGTGTCAGTCCGTTTTTTATCCCATCAGTGGTGCATCTGCCCCCAAGAGCCGCCTCAAAGTGGTGGTTTCCGAATCTAGGGTCTCTTGGGATGTACCTGTTAGTTGATGTCCTTTGAAGAGATTCCTCAAGTTGAACTCCAAAAATAGGAGAGAGCTGAGAAGGCTAGATGGAGGGCCAAAATCAATAGGCGTTATTCTCCTAAAAGGAGTAGTCCTAAACCTATTCAAGGGTGGGGTCTTAGTAACCTTAGCCTGAATCAAAGTCCGTCAGGAGTAGGAAGTTCTAGTACTTCCCCCCTCCCAATTAATCTTCCCACTTCAAGTGGTGTGATAGCTTTGCTTGTCCCGATTCCATTAGCAACTCCGATCATTGCCATGGCGCAACAACCTATTGCAATCCGTGCAGGAACGACGGATTTGCTAGCCTTAGGTTTTCCCCTACCCATTTTTAATGGGTTAGTGGAAGAGGATGCGGAGCTTCATATAAGGCAGTTCCAAAAGCTGATGCCTAATTGCCGCATCCAAGAAGAAGGGCATCTAATGATGCTCTTCAATATGACACTGAAGGGAAGGGCAGCTATATGGTATCATGACCTTGAGGTTGGAATCATAACCACTATGGATTTATTTTATGAAGCCTTCCAAAGGGAGTTGGCCCCTGAGAGAGGTGGCCAATATTGCCTGTGCATGTTGAATGCGACACGCCAAGAACTGCATGAAGATATATGAGCGTATGCCAAGAAGATCAAAGAGGTTTTCCATAAATTGGATGCCTCTATCCCTATCCCACCTGTTGCCCAGTTGCAATACTTCTTACATGGTATTGATTTTAACATCCAGGTGCAGTTGAGTGGTGTCACCTTGGCGTATATAGACACTACCATTAGACAAACACAAGAAATAGAATCCTGTTTACAAGCAGCCTATGCTTCTCAAATCAATCCCACTATGGGTCTAGCGTCGGAAAATAATTTGCAATTGATTAATGGTAGTGGAAGCCAAGGGACATGGATGGCCAACCCTAATGGGAGAGGGAACATGGTGCCAAATGTGCCTTTATTGTGAGCTCCGCCTAGTGTGACTATGCCTATGGCTAGTCAAATGCCTCCAAATGTGGGAGGCCAAGATGCGAACCCTAATGTTGTTCCTATGGGTCATCAACCAATGCCTAATCAAATTGTGCGGCCAAGGGACCAACGGGTGGATGATCAGGGCTATAAGTCGAGTTTGTCAAATTTCCTTAGCGAAGTCAAGGACATGATGAAGCACTACATGGATATTATCTCTTAACAATATCGACAAATAGCCGTTGACGTTAATTTCTTAAAGAAACAAGAGAATCTGATAGGGAATCAATGCCCTGCACCCTCTAGATTCAGCTGCAAATGGTGTGGTGGGCAACATTATCTATGTAAATTCCCAAACATCAAGTGCGACATTTGTGGGAAGTCTGACCATGTAGCAGCTACCTGTTGGAGCAAGATCAATTCCCTCCAGCAAGGCAGTCGGCAACCAGGGCCTATTAATCATCGTGCGCAAGGAAATAATTTTCATCAGGATGATGGGCCGAAACAAATACTCCAAAGGGGTAAGGCTACTATTAAGGAACTACCACGTGGTAATGGGGTGAGCCTCATCAAGGCTGTGCAGGTTAATGGCACTGAAGCTTCTAGCCTACATGCTATAACAAGAGGCCAAAAACATAGAGAAGGCGACAAACCTGTCGACGTAAACCCTAGGCAAGGTGATAAAGGAATGCAATTTCCAAATCTTGACAAGAAAGGGGGACCTCTGAAGCCCGTAGAGAGTAAGGCTGATGCCAAGAGAGATAAAGAGGTATTGATAAAGAAGGTGAGAGTTAAAAAAGAGGCAATAAAGCCAGTGCAGCGTCCTAAAGAGCGGATGGTTTGGTGCAAGAAGTGAGCTTTAGCGAATTATCACACATTTGATTTAGCTAGCTCCCTTTGCAATGTTAAACCAGACGTGAATCTCTTGCAGCTAATCAAGCTGTCGCCAAGAGTATGCAAAGAATTTTTAAAAACCTTACATATGGGTTATATCATAGGAATAGCGTGGGCCTAGGATTCTAGTGGATAATGCTATTGTCAACACAGGATCCTCGATTAATATTATGAGTTCTAAATTGATGGAGAGGTTGGGTCTTGCGATTCAGAAAGAGGCCTCCACAATCCTTTGAATGGTTGACGATAGTCTGAGATAGCCGGAGGGCTGCATTACTAAAGTCCACGTGACAATTGCCAATGTAGAATGCCTATTGAACTTTAGGGTAATCCGGTTTATAGGACGTCCGAGTTACCAAGTATTACTTGGTCAACCTTGGATTTTCCAAGTAGATTGTTAAGTAGATATACACATTGGTAGATTGATATTTGGTAGAGGTGCTGCACGTGTGGTAGTCGATCCATATCTTGAATCACCTCAAAGTGAGCGAGCTCCCTTTTCTTCTACAGAGTTAGAGACAATGCAAGATATGTCTTCAAGTGAGACGCCATTGATGACGAATCCAAAGAGGGATCAACTACAGACAACGTCTATCAAGTAACGGTGAACGAGCCATTAGAAGCTCAAGATAGAATAAGGAATGCGGATGTTATTGAGCTAGACCTTAGTACGCCAGACGATGAGCGACCAATAAAGTTAGGGTCTATGCTTAGTGCGGAGGAATGAGAGGATTATGTCACTCTGATCCAAGAGTTCCGCGATATTTTCACTTGGAGTTATGATGAACTTAGGGACATTCCTCCCAGCCTCGCTATCCATACAATTCCGTTGAAGGAAAAAAGCCGTCCCATGCGACATAAAGTCAAGCATATGCCGTTTCAGTTTGCGGGATGGGCTGTTTGAGGAGTTACAGAAATTATGGAAAGTTGGTTTGATCTGCCCTGTGCAACACATTGAATGGTGTTCACCAGTTGTGATCAGGGGGAAGAAAAATAATCAAATCCGACTATGTGTGGACTTTCGAGAGTTGAACAAGAAAACAATTAAGGATTACTACCCACTGCCCTTTATCGAGATTCTGGATCAATTGGCGAGTAGGGAGATATATTCATTTATGGACTCTTTTGCAGGCTATAATCAAATGGCGATTGCAGAAGAGGATAAGCTCAAAACGACATTCATAATAATCTTTGGGACCTTTGCGTATCATGTGATGGCATTTGGTCTATGCAATGCGCCTGGTTCTTGGCAATGAATTGCCGATAAGACCTTTGGTGACATTTCCCCTGAGGAGCTGAAGGTATTTATTGACGATTTAGGGGAAGCCATTGTGAGAGAAAGGCAGTTGATTATTTTACAAAAATGTTTTGAGCGATGTAGACAATTTTGCATAGCTCTCAATCCGAGGAAGTGCGTTTTTGGTGTACCTTATGGGATCCTAAGGCCATGTAGTTAGCTCGGTAGGGATTGCAATGAATCCTGAAAAGATCAAAGCTATAGTCGCCATGAGTCTACCACGCACCCCTAAAGAAGTCCATAGCTTTCTGCCATCAGTTGGATATTATCGACAGTTCATAAATGCTTTGGTAGAAAGAATGTTGCCATTGGCAAATATGTTATCCTTCAATTGTTTGTTTATGTGGAGTGACCCTTGTAAGGTGGTTTTCGAGGATGTAAGGCAGGAACTCGCAAGAGCACCTATGCTAAAAGCACCAAAGAAATATGAAAGTTTTATATCTTTTCAGCAGCTACCACGCATAGCATTAGTTGTTGTTTAGCGCAGATGTGGGAAGAGAAGTGGTATCACTCGATCGCTTTTGCTAGTCGGAAGCTGGGTGTATCCAAATATAATTATACTTATATGAAAAAGTTGTGCCTTGCGATGGTCTTTGCGACTAAAAAGTTCAAGCACTACATTCTTTATGAGAAGGTTGTCCTTTATACGAAGGCAAAAGGGCTACGATTGTTAATGAATAAGCTACAACCGCCCGACCATTTGGCAAAGTGGTTAATCACTTTGCAGGAGTTTGACTATGAGGTTAAGAGCAAGCCACTCAGGTTGTAGGGTATCGTAGAGTGCCTTGTGGACTTTGGGGAGCCAAAGGAAGCTCTAGCTTAAGGTAGTGACTTGGACTCATTGTTCAAGATTGACACGGCATCTATTCCCTCCTACTATGTGACGATAACACAATATTTATCGACGGGAGAGACTGGAGCTTGTTTAACGAAGTCAGAAAAGTAAAAGTTCAAGCAATAGGCTTTAAAATTTACAATAATCGCAGGCATGTTGTATCAGCAAGGGGTAGATGATATCTATCGCCGATGCGTAATGCCTGACAAGGTCCCTTTCATCTTAGAAGAGTGCCATGATTCTGCTTGCGGAGGTCATTTTGTTGGTCGGCTAATTGTGCAAAAAATCTTGAGGGTAGGATATTGGTGGCCGGCCATCTTCCAGGATGCATTCAAGTACATTAAAAGATGCAACATCTGTCGACGACATGATAGCCGAGAGAATATGAAGCGACCACTCACTCCTATTATGGCGATTCTTCCGTTCGAGAAGTGGGGGATTGACTTTGTGGGCCCTATTGCTATGTCATCCACTGCATAGAAAAGATATATTATCGTAGCGACTGATTATTTTACTAAATGGTCAAAATCACGTGCAACACGAAAAGACAATGCAAAGGAAACCACCAATTTCCTATTGGAGCAAAGAGTATGTCGATTTGGTCCGCCAAAAGAAATATATTGGACCGGGGACCCACTTTTTGAATAAAGTGATAAAAAGCTTGACTGAGGCTTGGCACATCAAGCATAATAAAACAACCCCTATAACCCACAAGCCAATGGGCAGGTTGAGAGTACCAACAAGCAACTTGTGGGCATTCTGTCTAAGGTAGTATCGGAAAAGAAACGAGATTGGAACAAAAAGTTGTACGTGGCGGTGTGGGCATACAAGTGGGCATACAATACGACATTCAAACAAGCTACTGGTCATACCCCATTCAAGTTAGTATATGGAGAGGAGTGCATTCTACCTTTAGAGATTGAGTTGCTGATGATAAGATTTGTGATTAATAATTATTTGGGTGATGGCGATACCCTCTTAAAGCGCTTTACGAATATGGCACGCCTCGATGAGATTGAATTGCAGAGCTTGCTACATCAAGAGGTGACCAAGCGTTGGATGAAGCAGCTCCATGACCTAAAAGCAAATAAATACACTTTTAAGAAATGACAACTAGTGTTGTACTATGATGTGTGTAGAGAATTATTTCCAGGAAAGCTGGAGCCCAAATGGGACGGTCCTTATAGGATTGTCAGGATCGGGAAGAATAAATCCATAGCATTATTGGTAGATCTTGAGGGTGTGGAATTTAAGAATAAGGTTAATCTTAATAAGATTAAACCTTATTATTTCTGACTGCACTAATGACATTAGTGCCTTGCAGGTCTATGTGCGATTGATTAGATATCTGCAAGGAAACAATGATAGAGGTTGATGGGTTGATTGATCCCTTATTTGGAGCACCCATACTTGGAGCAGCGATTTTATCAGGGAAAGCTCATCTAGTGGAGTAAAGGTTATAAAGTGATTGAGCAAGACGAGGAGACATTCGTTTGGGAGATCAAGGTATTTTGTCATCACTATTTGCAGATTTTGACAAGCATCCTTGTAGTCTTTAATGAAGAAGGTGGGATGGAGCCGTCAGTTCATCCTCTAAATATGTTAAATTTTAACTATCATAATTACAAATAGGGGAGTTCTAGATGGCTCCTTGTGTAAACCTATTGTGGACATACACATTATATTTTGATGGGGCGTCCAGGGGTCCTAATAAAAAAGGGAGTGTTGGAGTAGTTATTCGAGATCCCCGACGTAGAGTTACAATGAAATTAGATGCTTATATTGCGGTAGGAATCACTAACAACATGGCAGAGTATAAAGACTCGATTGTGGGACTAAATGTTGCCAAGAAAGGTGGTATTCGGTAGTTATTAGTAAAAGGGGATTCCCATCTAATTTCAAATCAACTCAATGAGACATGTACAGTTGGGAAACCTATCCTTTGTATGTATCATCGAGCTGCTATAACCCTACTTGATGAATTTGAGAGCATATCTCTTCAGCTGATTCCACGTTCTTGGAATCAGTTTGCAGATTCACTAGCCAATTTTTCTTATGAAGAGGACCTCTTTTTCAACTGTGGTCCTAGTCCGGATGTTGCTCTTGATAATGAGACTGAACATGGTCACTTGTGGGGCATGTTATTAGACCACATGTTATATGGCAAGCGATGGTTGATTTGGGCAATGCAAAGAGTAGCTGAGACCCATCTACTACTATTATCTTGGACCCATAGGTTGGTCAGAGGACATGTTATGCGCACACCTCTTGCTATATATGCAGGAGGTATGGGTCACAACTTGATGCATTTAGTTTAGGGCTAAGAGCCCTAGTTTTCCCTTGGAATAGAGCATATTTTTGTATATCTGCTTTCTTCCAAGGAGGGATCTATATGAGCTGGTTTGTTTGATGTCTTTAGGCCAAGAGGGCCAGTTTGCAGTACAAATGTACTATTTCTTTAGGCCAAGAGGATTCTATGTCTGTTTGGTGCAAGTATGTTTAATAGTTGTTGTTTTAGTGATCGCACCATACATGCTGACGAAGTCGTTGGAGGGAGCCTTCGCTGTGGAGGAGCTTCTTGTGGCCATTCCATGTAGTTTCGTCCCCTTTTCAAAATTTTTCCCTTAAGTAAATAACAATACATGTGTAAGAGGGTACTTTCTTGTTGGGGACCAGCAATCGAGGCATGTAGTCCTAGGTTTAGGTTATGTATATCTGTGGGAGGTCTGAGTAGTCATTGCCTCCTGTAAAGGCATAGGCAGGCACTGAAAGACCTGTTTTCAAAGGAAGTTCTAGTGACCCTGTTCTGTTGACCTACTAGGTGGCCATTCTAGGAGTTTTTGTTAGTGCGAGGCAATTAGAGAAGCCTACTAAAATGATGATATAAATAAGTAAAACCATAAATATATGAAAAAATATATATGAATATACAGAGGTGTGTAAAAAAGGGTTCTAACTCCTAAAAAAATAAAATAGAAACAAAAGAAAAATCCTTGAGGAGTTGTTTATCACCTTGTGAAGGCTTGGCAAGTTCCTGGGGATGAGTCAGACCCAGGGCCGATGAGTTGTCTTCCTAGGGGTGGCATCTAGCTGAAAAAATACAAATAAAAGAAGGTTGGAGCGAAGATAAAAGTGAGCATTTGAAAGGGATTAAGTGTTGCCTTGCGAGGGCTTGGTAGGCTCTTGGATACCGAGAAAAGACCTGAGGCTGATGCCTTATTCTCCTTTGGTCAGTATGCTCAGCTCCCTCCTTTTTACACACTTGAGTATGAAAAATGAGAGGCTAAAGGATCAATGTGCTAAAAATAATAATATTATTACTTAGGCTATAGGAGTCCTCACCTAGTAGGAGCTCCTAGTTGAGTTGTCCTTAGTTAGGTAGGTAGTTCAGGCCACCACTTAGAATGCCCTCTTTAATGGTTCTTTTTAGCTTGGTTGTGATTGGAACATTTGGTTAGTGACTAGCTTTAGGCTTTTTATCAGATTCTGCTAGGCCTACTCCTCGTGGATTGCATGCCTTGGTTTTGTCAAGGGGTAGGGTGCGAGCTGTGATGTGTTTTCATGTGTATCTCTTTTGTAGTAGCTTGATGCTTCCTTTGGTTGTGTATGTGCACATCTGTTCGTGGGATGCAACGGGTTGAGTCACCCTATCCTGTGGTTGCCAATGACAGATGATTTTTGACACAAAGAAGTGATTAAAAATAGCCAAAAATTCCAAAAAAAATAGACTTCCTCGAAGTGGTAGCTGCAATTAGTACGATTTTAAGCGGAAACGCCCAAAAGTACTTTAAATACCCATTAGACGGCGGTTGGAAAATTCTCATAATTTTTTGGCATGTCAGATGGGATTGTGGGAATCGCAAGACTTCGAGACATACGCCCAAGAATTTTCGAAAGCTGATTTGGAGGTTGGATGATCGAATGGGGTGATCAGGAGGCCAAGATCCAAAAGGTCAAGTGTAAAGGGACTTAGGGGGCATAAGGGGGGTGAGCCTTGGGGTCTCACCTCCCAAAAATTTGAGAAATTGGGGGGTGCGGGGCGGTTTTTTTTGTGAAGAAGAAGAAAATGGCGACGTCTGCACATGTGCCGATTTTTTTTGTGGGAGAGGGGCTATGGGGCCTGAAAGTAAACCCCCCTTCTGATCAGATCTCTAATCTACATCTTGTCTTCGCTCTCCATAACCGTTCCTTGCCTGTCCAATGGCTGCCTAGTTGCTGAGATACAAATTTAGTCTTTCTCTCTCCTTCCTCTCTCTCCCCTTAAGAGGCAGTTCATGCCCATGAAGAAGATTGAAGATCCATTGAAGACCACTTGTTCGACATGGTACTGGATCACTCCCTGATTGGTGGAGGACTAGAGTTGGCTATTCGGAGGTGGGCTGAGCCTTGAATGAGGGCTGATCTATAGTCCCGCATCAGATTTTAAAACTTGCAGAGAAGGAAAAAAACTAGTAATTTTATTTTACAAAGGAAAATTGCTTGTTTTTTAAATTTGATTGGGCCAATGTTGTTCTTATGGAGTGAAAACTGATAGACATGATGTTTACTATTTGTTCTATGCTTGCATGATGAAAATATTAGAAAACATAAAGTGAAAATGCTAGAAATAATTTTTAGAAACCTGTAAAATATGGTTTTTATGAGGAAAATGGGGGTTTTGGTGTTTTCGGGTAGGTTAAACCAATACACATATGGGATAAAATGCTAATCAAATCTATATTTCTATTGTTCTAAGAATCAAGAGTCACATCACTGAAAATATATCATATTTTTATTGGAAAAAATAGAGGAAAATAGAGAAAATAGGGAAAAATAAGAGGAAAAATAGGAATATGCCTTAGAAAAATACTGAAAAATATAATAAGTGGTTGTGGATGTATGGTGGGGCAAAGCATGAGGTTTGGCCTCAGTTTTTCCTAATTTTTTTGTTACAGTGTGTGATTTATTACTTTTTATACACTAAATCATGGCAATAATCTCTATACACCTATGCAACGACGCAAAAACTTAAACGGTGAGGGGGAGTAAGATTTTGTACAACAGTTTGAGGGCTGAAATAACATAAATTTTGATTGGTTTTTCTATGCATAGCATTTAGGAAATTGCCTATTTGGAGATAAAGGATCTAGTAGCATAAGGTTGGCCTTGGTGCTAGATTCTTGCAACGAAGCATATACGCATTAGTTGGAATTCATGGAAAGACTGTTTGTGTACTAGCACATAGGCTGATTACGAAACATAACTATTTGTGCACAATGAGACATCCTGTCAGAGAGAGAACTAGGGAGAGAGAAAGAGGAGAGGGAATACTGCAGAAGAGAGAGAAATACTACAGGAAGAGAGAGAAGAAGAGTGATGAGAAGAGAGAAAGACTAGATTTGGAGAGAGAAAGATAGGAAAGAGGGAGAAGCCATAGAAGCTGTGAGCAAGATGAGAGAGAAAGACTGCAATTGTATTAATGTGTCCAAAAAGATATGAAAAATTGCATGTCCTCTCCTTTTATACCAATGTCAGTGTGATATGGCATAATATCAATATTATTTAGACTAAATCCTTATTCCCAGCTTCTTACAATCCATCCCTTCCTAAAAGTTTTTGTCCTAAAAAACAAACTTGGAAAACTAGAAAAAGATAGATAGAACAGAGTACTACTCTGTTTTTACAGCTTTATAAATGAAAAATGAATGAAGTATGACAAACTATATGGACTGAGATTGAAGAACAGAAGTAAGCTTTAGCTATATACATGATCTGGAGTACTTCCAAAGTATATGGAGCCATAAAGTCTTCAACAAATAATCTCAAAACAAAGTAGGCAGCTTTCTGTGTAAATAAACCCCACTGGACCAAATCGGCCATAACTTCTAGCAGAAGTGTCCAAATGAGACGTACCATATATCAAAATGAAGCTCTTGAAGAGTACTGTAAGCCCATATAGATAGCTTAATTCTAAAAATTAGGCATGATAAAAAGTTCTCTAAAACACCGTGCTGTCCTGAACCTGTCTGCATCATCACTAGCTCCATAATCAATAGGCTTCAGCCACCACCAATGTATCCCTTAAGAAAGGAAACTCATCCAATATAGAATCAGGTCTCCAAAAAGCTTTCTCAGGTAGTAAACCTCTCCATTTGATCAAATATTCCACAATAGAACGAGATCGAAGCTTCTTCTCACACTGACCTATAACACCCTCTGGGATGTACTAAATAAGACCGTCTTCATCAATAGGTGGCAGCTCATCAACTATATCCACTGGATCACCATAAAAGGGCTTGAGCTGACTAACATGGAAGACATTAAGAATCTTTGTGGAAGAGGGAAGCTCTAGTCTATATGCCAAATCTCCAATTCACTTAAGGATCCGGTAAGGGCCATAAAACCTGTGGGCAAGCTTATTACTAGATCCATCTTTTAATGTAGAGTACTTGGACTTGGGCACCTTTAGTAAAATCAACTCTTCTTCTTGGAACTCTAAAGGCCTCCTCTTCTCATCAGCATACATCTTCATTTGATCTTGAGCCTTCCTTAGATTCACCTTACATTGCTGAAGAAGGGTATGCATTCTTTCCAACTCTTCCTTCCCATGAGGATTGATCCTTTCATTAAAGATGACTGTGGTAAGGGCACCTTGTAACCATACAAAGCCTCAAAGGGTGAAACTCCTATACTAGCATGAGTAGAATTGTTATAAGCAAACTCAGCCAAGTGTAACCAAGAATCCCATGAAGTTTGGATATCATAGCAAAAATGGCCAACATAAGTCTCCAACCATTTATTGACTCTTTATGTCTGTCGATCAGTTTGAGGATGATAATCCATAGATGGAGCCAATTTAGTGTCCATAGATGTAAATACCGCCTACCAAAAGTGACTCATAAACTTTGAATCTCTATCATGGACAATCACCTGCGGTAATCCATGTAGTCTAAAAATCTGCTCCATAAACTGACTGGCCACTTGAGAAGCAGTAAATTGAATCTTGGTTGGAATAAAATGGGCTGCCTTGGTGAGTCTATCTACCACCACATATATACTATTCCATCCCTTCTTGGTAGTAGGTAAGCCAGTAATGAAATCCATAGCAATATGAGTCCATTTACCTGTAGGAATAGGTAATGGCTGTAACAAACCTCCTGGCTTATGGGTGCTGTCCTATTTCTACTGACAAGGCATACACTTCATAACAAAGTCCTTGACATCTTTCCATAGTCCTTTCCAATAGAAACTTTTACTGATCCTGTCATAGGTCTTGAAAACTCCTAAATGTCCAACTAGAGGCGAATAATGTAGTTCCTACATAATTTTCTGCATAAAAGAAGAGGTAGAAGGAATAACAATCTTGCCTTTCAACCAAATAAGGCCATTTTTAAGTTGGTAATAAAAGTTTTCTTCCATAAGACATTGCTGTAATTTCTAAAAAATATGGTTGAATTCTTCATCGAGAAGATAAGCCTCCTGTAATTCTTCAATCTAGTCATTATGCAATTCTGTCACAGCTAAAACTTTGCAAGCCCACATATGAGAAAGAGAATCAGCCACTATGTTATCTTTTCCCCTTGTATGAGTGATGTCAAAATCAGAATTCTGTAATGTAGCTACCCAACAACGTTGCTTTGGAGTAAGATTGGACTGAGTAAAGAAATACTTAAGTACCTTGTGATCACTGTGTACTCTGAATCGGTTGCCATGTAAGTAATATTGCCACTTCTTAATTGTATGCAAGATAGCCAACATCTCTTGGTCATAAACATTCATGGCCATTTCTTTATCTGTAGGCTTACGGCTCTCAAATGCAATTACTCCATGCTCTTGTAGCAAAACAGCCCCAATGCCACAGCCACTAGCATCACACGGTATAGTAAATTCTTAAGCTACTATCTACAAGAGCATCCCAAAAGAAAGCCTCCTTCTTCAACCTATCAGTCAAAGGAGATGCAATGGTCGCATAATGCTTAATGAATCAGTGATAGAATGAAGATAAACCAAGAAATCCTCTAAGAGAGGTAGTAGTAGTAGGTGTTGGCCAATCTTTTATACATTACATCTTCTTGGGATCAGCCTGTATTCCTTTTTCACTAACAATATGTCCCAAGTATTCCACTTCAGCCTGCATGAAAGAACACTTCTTCTCCTTAGCAAAAAGCCTGTGATGTCTCAATACATCAAAAACCCTCCTCATATGTGCCAAGTGATCCTGTAAAGTCTTGCTCTAGATCAGAATATCATCAAAGAACACCAAGACAAACTGAAAGAGGAAAGGTTTTAAAATCTTATTCATCAAGATTTGGAATGTAGCTGAAGCATTTGTAAGCCCAAATGGCATCACTAAGAAATGATAGAGCCTGCGATCAGTCCTGAAAGTAGTCTTGACTTCATCACCCTCTCGCATGCGAATCTGATGATACCCTGACCTCAAGTCAATCTTCATAAAAAATCGAGCCCCCTTAAGCTCATCAAGCAAATCCTCAATCCTGGGTATCGGATACCTGTTATTCACTGTGATCTTATTAAGATCCATGTAGTCAATGCACATTCTGAAATATCCATATTTCTTTTTGACTAACAAGACTGGAGATGCATAAGGTGAAGAACTTGGTTCAATGAATCCCATCTCAAGAAGTTCCTTGATTTGCTTGGCTACTTCCTCTCATTCACAATTTGATAATCTGTAAGGTGGCTTAATGATTATCTTTGAGTTGGGCTCCAAATCAATGGGGTGATCTACTACTCTCTTAGGAGGCAATGAAGTAGGTATCTCAAACAAATCTCTATACTCCTCAAGAAGAGCTGTCAAGGCTGGATGGTTTGTTAAATTATTGGGCTGATCTTGCATTTCTTTATTCAAATGCAAAACAAATATTTGTGAGCGCCTCTTGTACTCCCTTTTGAGTTGTTGAATGGTAATAAGCTAAAAATCTGATCTACTAGGAATTCCCTGTAAATGGATAAGCTGTCCATTGAAGATAAACTCCATATACAACTATGAGAAATCCATAGTAATCCTGTCTAATGTCATCAACCAATCACAATTGAGTACAATGTCTATACGCCCCATTTCCAAAGTGATCAAGTTTACCTTTGCTTCAAAATTTTCAGCCAATTGTAAAGAAACCTGTGGGCATATCTGTGTGTTGATTTCCTCTTTACCATTGGCCACTTGAACTTAAATGGACTGCTGTAAATCTGTGGGAACACAATTCAGCTTGTCCATGATGGACTTATTCACAAAACTATGAGTACTACCACTGTCTATCAGAATGAACACTGGCTTTCCACATATGCTTCCCTTCATAGGGAGTGTATTAGGGCTCTTAGATCCTATCCAAGCATCCATAGAAACAGAACAATTAGTGGCAGAAAGTTGCTCATAACAAGTCCCACCTGGATCAAATGAAACACTTCCACCTGGATCAAAAGGAAAAGAGTCGGCTCGATCATAAAAATACTCTTGCCCAACTTCTTCCTCAAGATCTTCATTTTCAGCATTAAGTGCAATTGCATTAGCTTCATCCATGTCATCTTTAAAATCCTCAAAAACTAACATACTCTAAAGCTTGGGTTTGATATTTTTGTATACACACTTTGAGGCATGATCAGGTGTATACTTTTCCCCACACTTGAAACATAAGCCTCTCTCCTTCCTTTCTTTATAAAGATCCATAGGAATGGATTTAGGATTCGTATTGGCTGAAATGAATTTAGGCTTAATATCCCCTTGTTTGAAGTCAACTCTTGGACTGTTTGTTGTCCTGAAATTACTTTGAGGTCTAGAAGCATTGAATGGAGGATAAGTTGGTACCCATAAGCTCCCATTTGGCACATGATTGCTGCCATAAGTGTTACCAACTTTCCCCTTCTTAAAAACAGTCCTTGGCAATCCAAAACCAGGCTGAAATGAAGATTCTCTTCTATACTCTCTTCTATAGTGGTTGAATGAAGATTCTCTTCTATACTTTCTTCTATAGTGCTCGGCAAGCTCAATAGCCTTAAAGAGGGAAGTAGGATTTTGTGCCATAACATCAACTGATAAAGATGGCTCTAAACTATATATAAACTTATGGAGCTTAGCCTCATCACTGATGCTTTCCACATACATGGTTAGGTTGAGGAATTGGTTAGTGTACTCTCTTACACTTAGGCCCCTTTGTTCCAAACCATACCATCTCCATGCTAATTTCTCTTTTTCAAGAGGGGAGACAAATACTTCAACCATAAGTGCCTTGAAAGCTTTCCAATTCTCTACAAGTATGTTTTCTTTTTTTATATACCTCCACCAAGTATGGGCAAATCCCTCCAAATGCAAGGAAGCAAAATGAATCTTCATGTCATCAGTTTTAGGGAATATGTCAAAGTAGGCATTAGGGGAGTTTTGAGGTCTCGAAAATGCCCTGTAAGAGATCCTAGAGAGAGAAAAAAATTTAAGAAATAAAATCACTTTATAGAATTTTTAAAAGGTTTATATTTTGGTAAGTTAAAATATCAAAATTCGTTAATAAGTCATTGTCGTGATATTCTCGTGGTCACATCAAACCTAGAAATCTAGGTCTCCATAAAGTTGGCAAGGTTGTCATAATGAAGATCTTACCTCTCCTCATTAAAGTGAAAAGTAATATTCAATTTGAATTTTGGTGGATACTCGATTGCCTCCCTCCATCGTTTCTCTATTCTTTTTTTCTCCTCCTTAGTAGTCTCTTCTTTGTTTTCGTTCTTGCTTCTAATCATATCCTTAGCTATGGATCAATCACCCAATGATCTCTGTAACTCAGCTATGGATCAATCATCTAATGATCTCTGTAGCTCTCATAAAATACCTCTCTATCATCTTCATATTGAGTTGGACAGTGAGTATGAACCAATAAGAAAGAGAACAAAATCTATCATGGTTACAGAGTCTATGAAACATATACTGAGGTCTGAAGGAAAGAAGAATATTGATCTTTGGTTAGATGGAAAGCTATATCCCAAAGATCCTAGCAGAAATAGCACTCCTCCTTTCTATAATAGCTCATCATTAATGAGGTTTATTGGTGATGGCTACAATGGATTTTTAGGTTATACACTTAATCTTGTTGCAAAAAAGGATATCCTTGGACTAGAGAATCATCTTTTGATGAAACACGATATAGAGTTGTTGCAGAAGCTAGAGGATTGTCAACAAAAAATTCATTCTTTGGAAAAGCGTATCAAAGCTTATCAACGAAAGCAAACTTTATTAGGCCTTCGAAATCGACAAAGAGCTCTTAAAAATATTGAGAATCTCAAACGAGAAGGAGGAGGCTGTGGTAAAAGAATCCAAGCAGCAAGGTATATTTTTTTTCACTTGAAAAATCTCAAATATGGCTTTATTTAAACTACTTGCATTGATTTGTGATGTTAATTTTGCTTAGATCTCTTCTACAACCAAATGCAAGTGAAAGAGATTCTTTAAAAGCAGCTCAGTTTTATTATCATCTTCTTTCTTCAGTAGTTTCAAAGGATATTTTGGAGAAGAAGAAATTTAAAAAGGCAAAGAAACAATGCTTGGAGTCATTTGTAAAGGATCATTCTTTGGATTTTGAGTTAGTACAGAAGACACTGGATAGTATTGGTATCAGTCGAGATGATTATATGCAACTTTTCCAGCTTTTACAATCAAATATGAAGCAAGGACAGGTACGCAATTGCATACTTCCGAAGCCATTTGTGGTTAGGACTATTAGACAGAGAGTTAATAACAAAGTGATGGAGATTCTAGGTGAGCCTTTTCATATCAAGGCTAGCTTCAAGGGCAAGAAAAAGGAGGTTACATTCAATGAATTTAACAATATTTTCCTTGACTTGCCCACCCTACAATGCTTAATGATAAAATTTTATGACTTGTCAGTAGCAGAGGCACAGGGAGTGGCTAGATTTGTGATTAAACTTGATGAAAGTGAGATTCTAAAATGTAAAAAATTGGAAATAATCTCTATCACCTTGATGAATAGAGCACTTTCATCAGGTCATTGCAATCACTCAACATCATTTAGTGTTCAATCTGAATATAACATCTGGTGGCTAGGAGCATTTGAGGTAGATACTGAGAATTTTGATATACTATATTGGGTTTTTCATCAAACATCAATACCTAATGTTATTCAAAGGCAACAAGCAGGAGAAGAGCTATTTGTCGAAGGATTTGGGAACTACAGGATTGAGTGGCACATAACTGGTGACCTAAAGACACTCAAATGTATGTATAATGTATCAAAGGGAGCTAACTCGAGATCTCCTTGCTTATACTGCATGTCACCAGCTGCAGAGTTAAACTCAAGCAATTGGAATAGAGCTCCCTCTAGGCACAATAAGGATCCACAGTCTAAACCAGTCTTGGACATTCCTTTAGCGAATGCCCATATTTGTACACTTCATGCACTTTGCAGGATAATTCAAAAGCTTGTTCATCTCTATATAGGATTTGCATGGAAGTTGAAGCCATTATCAACTAGAACAGATGCTATAACAAAGGTTGAAAAAGTTCTCTCTGCAATTGGTTTGTATGGTGGCAATGTTGTTATTGAACCAGATCTTCAAAAGTCTAAGGATGGTAATTGTGTCCCAAAAAAACCATCTATTGGTGGAGTAAAGGCTAGAAGGTTTCTAGGCTTTCATGGGAGACTTGGCAAGATAAACTCGAGAAATGGTGGTTCAACTATTAAATTTAATCAGTGGAAATCCCTACATAATACAGTTAAGGATCACACTGATAATGGACAAGCTCGAAATAGAAAAGCTAAAGTTTGGGAAACACTATGCAAAGTGTTTTTTTATTGTGATAAGACTGAATGGAATGATGATGATCTCAAAGACTTTAAAAACCAATTGAACCTTTTTAAAAAAGCGATGATAGAAGCTTGGGGTGATCAACACTTTACTCACTATATGGTAAGAAGTTTATATATGTTTGTTTCTTCATTGTCGAACTCATATAATGTTTTTTAATAACTTTCTTTATTTGTCGACTATGCAGCATATTCTATACAACCATGCTCCATACTTTATTAAACAATATGGATCTCTATCTATCTAGTCAATCGAAGGTATGGAAAAATCACATTATCAAGCAAGAACAAAATATTTCTGACACACAAGACATGGAGGTGGAAGACACAAAGCCAACAGTTTATTAGAGGTCTTTCAATGGTTCTATCGACAAATTTGGCATAAATTCAAGCTTAAAGATACAACCACATCAAGCAATACATCATCTTTAGCAAGGACTATACAAATTGTTACCCAAAGAAGAAAAGATAGATATTTAAATTCTTGCGCAAAGCAAAGATTTACAGAATGGTTACAAACCAAACAAAGAGTTGGAAAAAGATGGGTTTCAAGAAACCCTTAATCTTTGGCATCTTCTAGTCTCATTGTGTTGCAGAAGAGTCCTTAGTTTCAGGCACCTCAACAGGGCCTTTAGAGGAGTCCTTGGTTTCAGGTAGCTTGACAAGGCCGCTAGAGGAATCTTTTGTTTCATCCCACTCAATAAGACCTCTGTATTTCAAAAACTCTTGTTTCCGATAGCCTAGAAGAAGCTTCAAATTCTTACTATCTCCTACATAAGAGAGCAAATAGGAGCCAAGACTCCAAAATATCCAGCTCTAGATCCACTGTATCCAGACATGAAGCCAAAAACTCTTATGGCTTCTTCCTTCTCCACTAAAATGATCTTGTCCAAACCTTTGCTGAAAACTTGAGATCCACTTACCTTTGAGATAGCTCTCAAAGCCATCATTGGTAGACTTGGAGATCTTGACAATCTACTATGATATATTACAATTGTTTGATTGTTTAAGTTTCCAATATAATGGCCAAGGCTTTGATTTTTTCCAAGCTTCATTAGCCTAGAGCCCTTGACCCTTCCAAGAAAGTTGTCCTGATCTTCAATCTCGCAAGGATTGCTAAGCAATAATCTTCTCTAAGATAAAAAAGATGTTGAATATCATTTAGCAACATATATCTCTTCTTGTTGATAAGATAAGTGGGAAATGTTGGAACACATGCAAGAGGACCTTTTTCATCAACCTGTGTACTTGGCTCGATCTCCTTTTCTTCCACCATTGTGATATTGTCACTCTTGAACAAACCTACATCAAAACCTTGGACAAGTTGATTCTCAACATCTTCTTGGAACATCTCCTCCTTCTCTTTGACCTCCTTATCCATACTTGCAATATCCTCTAACTTTCCCTGTTGGTCTATATCTGGAGAAGAATTTTCCATGTACTGAAGATACACAATAAATCCAACGTCCTTGTGGATCAGAAGGCATTGGTGTTGATACCTGTGGAAAGGGCAACATGTTTCTTTCTTTCTGAATTCCTCATCAATGAGATTTAACCTGCCTAGCAAAGTTGACCTGGATGTACTGGTGGCTCCCATGACATCACTATAATGAACAAATCCATTGACTTCCAAACCTTGCACATGTCTATCGTAAAAACATCTGTACTCCTTAATTTTATCTTCAAGATCCTCCAATAACTCCTTCAAATCAAGAGGAACATTGAAAATTTTCCTGATATAGCCAAACTTGGAAGAATTTCCAGGGGTGTGTAAGAAATCAAAGAGCCTATCATCAAATGTCTCCATTAGCTCCTCCTCATCCATTCCTTCCAGAGATAGCTTCCTCTTTGTCATCTTGACCAGGAAAAGATTTATCCCTGAAAACAAAGCAGAATAGCAACAATATCCAATAAAACAAGATGGAACCATGGAAAGAGACCCCAAAATTGCATTTTTCAAGACAAAAAAATAAAAAAAGGAGAAATTTTTTAGTTGACCGGTGAAATGCGAAAATTAAAGTGTCCAAGGCAAATGCCTGTAAAGCAATCGCGTTTCACCGGACACTACCTTGAAGACGAAAATTATTTCAATATCTCACCGGTGAACCGCGATACTTAGCAAAATATCACTAACAGGGACATTATTTCGCGTTTCACTGGTCAAAAGATGCAAATCAAGAAGAGAAATATGAACTATAAATTAATTCTATGGAAACACAGAAATTTATGATAAAATCCTTTCTGGAAAAGCTATGCTGCTTTTAATAGATACAAAGCACATAACATCTGTAATTATTCAAGTGTTATTAAAAATTCTTTCTATATTAATCAAATTTATTTTGTTAAAATACTTGTAATAAAAAAATTTTGTTACCTATCAAAGATTGTTGAACTGCTCTTCACACAGGAAGCAAGGACCTTGAAGGGAAGTCGAGACAAAATTTCGGCAGAAAAGAAGACAATGTCAGAGAAATGGCTTCAAAATGCTTTTATATTGACCGTTAAGCATGTGGTGATAGTTCCAACGAAAAAGTTCGTGTAATGATGGAAAAATAAACGGGACCGCAAATTTGGATGAAATTTCCAATATTTTTGCATGCACGAAATGCCTCAGAATACGTGCACATGTGTCTCACTTAACACACCGTATCAAACTCCTCAGAAGACGTGCGCACTCCCTTTTTCAAAAATAAGTCACACGTGTGTTACATAACACTTTTCCAAGTAATGCTTGTACCATAGATAAAAAAATTCCGGTAAGCGAGAATACGTCACACGTGTGTTACTTAACACTTTGCCAAGAACTTTGAGTCCATGCAAATTCACCTCCTTTGCCTTTCACCGCATTTCCAGCAAGCAAAAAACATTGCTAATCCGCCTTTACCTTTGGTGTTCCTTCCAATATCCAAGCATTTCACTACTTCCCCAACAAAGGAAACCTTCGAGCATATTCTCATCATTAGGCTGAGATTGTGAAGAATAAGCTAAAAAGAAGGTTTGGTATTCTACATCTTGCTTTTCAATAACAGGCTCCATTCAATGCATTCTTTTGATACTTTTCCTTAATTCTTTATGCTATTATGAGCTTATCAACACAACCAAAAGAATTTTTTCCACAATGGGAGCATTCCTTAATATTGTGGAGATTTAAGGAAATCTTCAAACTTCTTCCCTAATTCTGTGAATATTTTATGTAATTTTAAAATCTTTCCTTAGATCAAAGCTCTTTTTTCTTGGTTTTGTCGATTTCTTTGCTATTCATGAGTTGTCCGGTGAAATGTTAGTCTCTTCACTGAAAGCATGGTTTTTGTTATTCTTATCTCCATATTAGAGAAGAAATCAATAAATATATTAATAGGCATAAATAAAGTAACTTTGCTTAGCCTACTTGAGATATTAGATTTTAGTGCTTTCTGGATCTCAGAAAATATCTTACATCTATAGCCCTCACTAGTAGCTGGACTTGGCAAATGCCACTCAATGCTTGAAAAATCTAGCAAAGGAAGGAGTTTTATTGATCCCCATTGGCAACGCCGCATAGGAATAACATAAGAATGGTCATAAAAGAATATTCCATTCTCTGCAAGCTCTGTCTTCTTTCTGTCTCTATACATTTCTTCTCCAATTGAACCATGTATAACTTCAATAACATCAATAATAGATTCCAGTGGTTGCCATTCCTCAAGATTAGAGGGATAGACATCTACAAGACAAAAAAATATTATAATGGAAAAACCTAAACCATGTTTAAGAAAGGAAAAACTTTAAGAATCAAATTCTTACAATTTGGTCTATGCATTGGAAGCTTTGAAGATCCAGGTTTCAAACATAGCTCTCTATGCATGAACACATGTTGCACTAGTACCTCTTTGATGCTATTCTTATTTGCTCCAAGCTTAAAATCTCAGATTCTGCCATTCCAAGCAGAGATAAACGAGCTCTCATGTCTTTGCCTTTTTCCACATTTTGCTTGTTGCATGGTGATCCAACTACCTTTGCTAATGATAGTAGGAATCCATCTTCCATCAGTTTGGAATGAGTTAAACACTGATATGGATGTGATTTGGGAGCTTGGACGCCTTGTTGAAGGTCAACTTTTTGTATCCATGGTAGAAGAGAGAGAGACATGCACACACACACACACAGAGAGAGAGAGAGAGAGAGAGAGAGAGAGAGAGAGAGAGAGAGAGAGAGGACTAGGCTACCATGACGGAGGGAAAAACAATAGAGGAATAAAAGAAAGGAGGGAAAAAACTGAGCGCCATGCTTTTCACCAATTTGAATTTCGATTACATCAGTCATTATCATTAATCTAGAAATATCATTAAATAAAAGTAGCCGAGACTCTATGCCATTAATGCAAAAGATATTATAATCACGAATATAAGAGACTAAAAATACATAATAAAAATACAAATTTGTAATATTATTATATTTATATATTTTTGTAAAATAGTTTTTTAATTTTTTTAAATAGAAGTTCCGTTACGGAGGCTTTGCTCTTATTGGTCTAGAGCACTCTCTCTCCACATCCTAAAAGGCATTTTTAGACCTCAAAACTCCCCTAATGATTTCATCTTAGAGGTCCACTCCTCTAAATTAGATGGTGAAGATGACTGACCATTAAATTTAGCTAGAACAATCTTTTCCTTTAGCTCTATTTCATGAAATGGTTGCTGTCCCAAAATAGGTTGATCATGATTGCCATGTATGGAACCCCCAAATTGAGACGGAAATCTCCCAATAGGTGGCTGAGAACTACTATGTAATCTTCATGTTGTTAGAGAACCCCTAGGAATTTGAGTATTCAACCCCAAAAGCTTGAGAATTAGCTTCATTCAAACTGCCCAAATAGTCATCATGCCGTTGTGAATCCTCTCCTACTTCATACTGGCTATTTGGGATGCCTCTTCTTCCAATAATCCCATGTCCATTACCATTTTGGTTAGATGGCTGAAGTGGGATTGAAGGCTCACTGTTTGAATAAGCTTTCTCCTTAGCTTCTTTTGATCCCATTTTCATTTGCATCCATTGGGAGAATTTGCCATAAGTTGAGCATTAGATCATTCCACCAACTTATCAATAGAAGTCATTGTTTGAGTCGTTGAATCCACCAACTTCTCAATGGAAGACTTCGTTTGATTAGTAGACAAAATCATTTGCTCCATTCTTGATAATATGGCCTCATGTCTTTCCCTATGTCTTTGTTCTTGGACGCACAAGGTATTATTGAGTATACTAACTTCCCCTTTTTGTTGAGGCTCTTCAGGGATCTCTTGAGGTGTATTATCCAACATGGAATCCTTGATTTGTTGAGCATAATCTTCTTGGACCTTATTTTTACCCTTATGTCCTACCATAATAGTATAGTCCTTCAATGCCCCCTGTTAGAAAAATGGCTATAACTTTTGCTAGGGAATTCCGATTTCAAAAATTTTTAGTTCAAATTGAAGCCAAGAATGCCCTCTTCAAGATGAGCTATAGCACGCTATAACAAATTTAGGACAAAAAATTCAGTAGCTGGATTTCTAAGTTTGAACTGTCCAGGCCTGCACCCTATCTAAACTTGTAAGTGCACTGTTTTGACCCTATAATGCAAGATACTAACCTTAAATGGTTACCAAACCCTGTAGAAGGATGGATAGGACATGTGGGTACCCTATAGTACCTACACCTGTACTTCAATAATAAAGGGTGTACCTGTAACCACCTGTAAATACCCTGTAAGTGCCCTGTAAATTCCTTGTTTTACCTTGTTTTGAACCTGTAGGTACTTGAGCCTTTGGAAAGTCTTCAATCTTCAATTCTCCACTCGTTGTATCTATGTGAGGGATGAAATGGCATGAGAGGCTCCCTACACGGACTCCGAATCACTAGGAGGTGCGCAAAGTTCCCCCTAGGTCGATTGGCTGCACCCCTTCGGGATCTTTGATAGTGAGGGAGAGTCACCTCTCTTTTGTCCCAGTATCTCCCCCGGCATCCACCTTTTTCCTTGGTGGGTATATCAACATGGAAGTAGCTAGTAATCTAATCAATTAGCATGAGATGCATTTCTAAAATATTCATTCAGCCTTTCATGAGATGCAATTGAATGGAATCTTGAAAGTTTGGATAGGGGAAGGGTCTTACCAATGCAATTTAGTGACTCACTGATTGCTAGTTCTTACCCTTAAGTTTTACAATATTTCAGCTTGGGTAAAAGGATTCAGCCAATCAATGGATTAGAGTGAAAATTTTCATCAATCAATAGATTCAATCAATGGGATTCAATTGTTATGCTGGAAATTTCAGATTGAAGCCTCTAATTCACTGATTAGAACTAGTATGCATAGAGCAAGAATTGCATTACATGAATGGATTGATTCAAGCAAAGGTTGGCTGAAATTTGATGGATATTATTCAATTATTTAATCTCTCAATCAAATAGATTAAGCTCAGCACAATTGGATTAATGAGAGAGATTAAGAATTGAAGAAGAGTACCTTTGACATGGTTGATGATGACTTGATCGATCTTCATATGCTTGATAAGCCTCCGGTTATCCAATGTTGCTAAAATAATCCCCAAGACTTGTGTATTCAGTACTTAAGAACAAACTTGAAGCTTCAAATGCTTGAAATTGAGGCATTAAACCCCTTTCCCCCAAATTTTGGCTCCATGGAAGCTCTTGAGCTACAATCTTTGACCATTTTGTGCTTAATCCTTGCAATTTGTTGAAGAATCCATGGTGAAATGATCCCACGAGCTAAAAAGATGAAGAATCCTTGGTGAAATGATCCCATGAGCTAAAAAGATGAAGAATCTTCAAGAAATTGTTGAGAAATGAAAGAAGCTTGGGCTGAAGCTTTAATGGGTGCCATGGACTGTTCATCTAGAGTTTAGGGAGAGGCTGAAGAATCTTGAACAGAGTTGAATCCTTCCATTTCACTGATGGTTTTCACTTGCCAAAGATCCGAGAGAGTGCCAAGGGCTGGAGATGAAGTAACAACTACAAGGAACAGGCTAGAATTAGCTCAAAAATTGTGCCACGATTTTTGGGGCTGTTCCTGGCTCCATTGCTGAGCCAATTTGAAGCAAACAAGTATCCATCCTGTAGGTATTGAAGCAAGGAAGCTATTCCAAGAGGTGCTTGGCCAAGAAGATCAGAGGTCTGAGAGATATGAGCATATCTTGCTGATGAACTTCCATGAAACCTGTAGGAAACTCCAAAAAAGGAGAAAGAGAACTCCATCTTTTCAAAGTAACCACAATTTGTTCCCAAACTAAGCCCGGTTAACTCTTCTTTATCCTAATTACCTTCAATTTTGCATAAAATTTGATGACGACCTATCACTTAAGCCATCCTCCGCCATATCTGACCTTGGATATCTCCAGATGTAGTCTCTTACTAACTATAGATGATCTGCAGCACTCCACTTGTCACTGTCTTGTACAATTTTTGTCTGAAATTGATTTTGATAGAGAAAAATAGGACTAAAAATAGAAGAAAAAGAGTGGATCAAAGCCCAATGCTCTGATACCACTTGTCAGAGAGAGAACTAGGGAGAGAGAAAGAGGAGAGAGAATACTGCAGAAGAGAGAGAAAGAGGAGAGAGAAAGAGGAGAGGGAAAGAGGAGAGAGAATACTGCAGAAGAGAGAGAAAGACTGCAGGAAGAGAGAGAAGAAGAGTGATGAGGAGAGAGAAAGACTAGATTTGGAGAGAGAAAGACAGGAAAGAGGGAGAAGCCATAGAAGCTATGAGCAAGATGGGAGAGAAAGACTGTAAGTGTATTAATGTGTCCAAAAAGATATGAAAAATTACATGTCCTCTCCTTTTATACCAATGTCAGTGTGACATGGCATAATATCAATATTATTTACACTAAATCCTTATTCCTAGCTTCTTACACATCCACTATTGCATTGATCATACATGTGGTATCAACTCTTGGAAATGCATATCAATTGGTTGAATTATACTTGACCTACTTGTGAGAGGATGAGATTCCCCTTGCCGAGGATAGTCATTCATTTCTTGGGAAAAATTATTGGTGAGAAACATGGTATCTCCTGAATCTTGCTGAAAAGAGAGAAGTTAATATGTGCGAATGTATTTATATGCAAAAGCAGTGCATCGAGGGGCCAATCCCGAGATGTAGGAGAGCTACAATGGGGCCACGAAAATTAGCTCGATGGGGTGCCTCCTTTGTCTGTGATACGTAGCACTTATTGCCTATATGTGTGGGATAACCCCTTTGAGGGGTTTTGGGGAAGGTGCCATTGGAGCTACAAACGCAATATTAGAAGTATCTAGTGTGCATTTAGTTATTACATGCACTCCTACCCCGCGAGGCCGTGTGGTGGTAGAGGTGTTTGTTGTATGCATGAGGGTTCGGCTAGTGCCATAGCCAATGTCGACCCATTTTTGATCCCATTACTGTTTCAGAAGCTGATGCTACATGTAAGAAGGTAGAACAAGTCCTCTCTGAAGTTGGATTGCATGGGGGCAAGTAGAAATAAAAAAGGACAAGAAAAAATCGAGAAAGAGTGAAAATATCCCTTGTAAACCATGCTTTGGTAGACCCAAGCCTAGGAAGTTTATATCTCCACCTCGAGATGAGGAAGGCAATATACTTGTAAAACTACCAGAGAAGTATGAAGCATGGGAAAAGTTGCACCTTATTGTTTCAGATTGGGGCAATGGGGGATGAACGAGGATTGCAAAGGTAGAAGTGTGGATACACCTAGATAGATTAGTAGCTCTCTTACAAAAGTTGAGGTTTAGGGATGGTGATGCCAATACATTTAAAGATACAGTTGCTAAATTTCAAAAGTCCATGGTGGAGGCATGGATTACAAACAATATAACACACTACATGGTCAGCATTGTCACCATTACAAAAAAATATCAGCATTTCGAATTAGTTTGTGTTTCTAATCTCTCTTTTTGTGCAACATATACTTGAAGCATATGGTTCATACTTTGCAGATCAAGGAACTTTGGCAGTATAGTCAACTCAAGGCATGGAGTGATCTCATTGGCAAGCTCACTGTGCATTTCAAATGGCAACTGATCATGGAGGTGGCATCAATGATTCCAATTCTATGAGGCAATTATTATAATGGTGGTATAGGAGATTAAAGATACGATACGAGGAAAAAGAAAAGAAGTCCAAAATCTCTCAAGCAGAATTTATAAGTAGAGCAATATATGAAGTGAGAAAAGCAAGATATGAAAACATTACAACTAGACAACACCACGCAGAATGGTTGGCAACCCAAGAGAGAGATGGCAAGAAATGGAGACCTAGCTAAAGATAATACTTTTGATGTATTTAGAGTTCACAAGAGAGCATAGGTACCTAGGATATGACACATCAATACTCCTATCTTTAACATGAGATGTGTTTCAAATTTTGCTTAAAATTTTGTTTTTCAAAGTCAATTTTGAACTATGTTTTTTAATTTTAAAGTTCATTTACACCAAAGTAAGTTTAAAGGTTTCATACTTAAGTCAAGTCTCTCCTTTCATTTTTCCCCATTACTCTTCACTCTACCCCCCATCTTTCTATCCTTCATCATCACAACCATGGCACGTTCCAAGCTTCCTATCAAGAAGGTGCCTACAAGAGCAAGAGCTCAACACTCTTCCAAATCTAGTGAGCGTACTACAGTGAGTGACAAAGGTCCCCTGGTGGCCGACAACGGTGGCCCTATTGTAGCTAATAATGGTGGGGCTACTGTGTCCAACAATGATGACCCTAGTGTGGTCAATAATGATGGTTCACCATTGTCTAGAAATGGTGGTCCACATGCTCTAGTTGCTCCACCTTCCACTACTACTACAGCTGATAATACACATCCAATACATAAGAAGTGAAGATGGAGACCAAGCATAGCTGCGCTATGTGAGATAAGGAAATTCAAGAATAGTGCCAACTTGATTATTATTAAGGCATCATTCTCTAGGTTGCTGTGAGAAATACTACAAGATCTGCAGTTAGGGCATCATCACAAGTTCTTTTCAAGGAACCAGGCAAGGAATGTGGAGCGATGGCCAAGCCAAGCCTTGCTTGCTCTGTAAGAAGCAAATAAAAGTTACTTGATTGATCTAATGGGTGATTCTCAAGTTTTAGCCCTTCATGCCCAATGTATCACTATTAAGCCCATAGATATGGTTCTTGTTCATAGGATCCGCAACAACAAGGATGAATTTAATCTTAATGTCAACAATATGCTTTGAGAAGCTACCTTGTAATTGGATCTATGTTTTTAGCTCAAGTTTGGTTGTGGATTGTAAGGAGCTTAGTTTTGGTTTATCTTTATAGTAGACCTTTAAGTATTTGATAGCATTGGTCTACAAAATGGAGCTAAATTTTTCCTAGCTCTAGTTGTACTTGGTGCAATGCACTATCTACCATGTATTTCATGGTTTCGTAATGCCAAATCTCATATTTGATATTCTATTTTGCCATGATTTGCATTGTGCATATTTTTGGGTTTCTAATTTTGAAAGTAGTTTTGTTAAGGATAAATTCAATGCACAATCACACACACACTAGTGATCAGTTGTACATGGGCCGATGCACTATATCTTTACTATATTTAGCGATTTGGCAACACTATATCTGATATGCGATATTCCATTTCACCCATGACTCCATGACTTCTTTTTTGTGAAATTTTAAGTTTCCAATATTTCACGTAGTTTGGTTGACCACACATTTAATATGCAGTTGCACACACTCAATGCAATGGTGAGTTTTTCTATTATCAGTGAAGTATAATCCAATTAATGCATTTTCAAAAAATGACTGAATTGTCAATTTTATAAATTGAAATTTGGTGAAACTTCACCCGCATGCCGTGCATCATAAAAACTCATGGATATTTAAAAATTGGCCCTATCAGAAGTCTTTGGGACATCTGCCCGGAGGCCTTGAATCTAGGGATTTAGGGCCCTAGATGCCAGCCTTCAGATAGCGGTCCCAAAGACTTCTGATGAGGCCAATTTTTTTTTGGGTAGTTGATGTACCCCCTAGAGGAGTCCATAGGTAAAATTTCATGTCAATCAGATCATTGGTCATATTTTTCCAAAGCTTGGATACATTAATTCAAGTTTAAGGATTTTTTGAAATTTTTGCTATAAGCTTTAAGTTTCACCTCATTTTACACATTTCACTTTTAAGTTGTGAGTTTTCTCACCTTGAAGACATGGCACACACCAAGCAAGCGGCCCGGAGACACCCTATGCAGAGGCCACCTCCCCCAAATCCACCACCACCACCACCACCACACCAGCATCGCAAGCGTTGATGGAAGTGAGGCACAGTGGCTCTTCGTGCGATCCACCATTACTAGAAGACCATGCACCTCCTGATACCAAAGGCTCCATTCCGGAAGCTAATGCGTGATATTATGGATGACATACTCATTAAGAACAGCATGAGGCCCTTCCTAGATGGAACACACTTGCAACAACCCAATCACTGGGCTGCCCAAGCTCTCCTTGCACTATAGAAAGCTGCCCAAGCTTACGTCATCAACTTGTTCAAAGACTTGGTGTAAGCAAGCAACAGTACATGCAAGGAGAGTCACCATCATTGATAGGGATTTGCAGATAGTGAGATTTTTCCAGTTATGGAAGGATAGTCCTCGCAGAGATCAACAATGATAGGGGTGTACTTCCAAAACATATACGGAATGTAGCTTCCAAAAAGATTTTGTAAAACCCTAGTTGTAATGGATCCCATGTAAAATGTTATGAATATGAATACAAAATTTTTGGCACGTCTTATTTTTGTTTATTCGCTTGTTATTTATTTTATTTATGTCTTTGAGTTATCGTTACATGCATTTGAATGAATACATTTTGTGCACAAACTCAATAAAGCACTATATAATAAAATTAAAGGTACGAATCATGTTGTATATAAATTTGATAAATAAACGTAAAGTTCAAGTAAAAAACAATAATAAACAATGCGTATGGCAAACTACATTGTACACAAATCTAGTTTTCATTACTTTAAGAGAAGATTACAAATTACATTACATTGGTGATGAGATATCATTTGGCACTAAGTACATCTACTCTCTCCTAGGCTTCTTTGAGCTAGACTCCCCATGGTCAGCATAGCTATTCTTGATCATAGACACCAACACATGTTTCCCTAGTAGTTCTTGCCTAATGGCATTGGGGTCTTCAACACCAGCAACCATGCCATGGGCCACCACGGAAAAAAGTGGCCTAGACCTAGTACTAGAGAATAAGTAGAGGAGCTTTGAACATCGAAGAAACACTGCTTTCTCCAAGCTAGAGTTCATTCGGATGGTCTTGAAGTGCCCAACGTTTGTTAGTGCCCTCAACTTCAAGAAGTTCTCAGCAAAAGCCGAATAGCATGTCTTATGGAATACAATAATGTCGCTCACAAGCTGGCTGATACACTCCTTCATTAATGAGTTCTACACCCTTCCTTGGCTATGGGATTGGACACCTTGTCCAGATGAAAATTCGTCTATATAGATAATGTCCTACATCACACAAGTTCACTGTCAGACTCACTGTGCCAAACTCACTATGCATGGAGTGTAGTAAATATATATACATTAGATTCGCATCAAAATTTACCAGTAGGACCTTTAGGACATTGGGAGTGTGCACATCAAATTTTGCCAAGATTAGGCTCCCAGAGGTGCCCTGGCCGAAGGCTCGTGTCTCGGGGACCTAAATCTGCATGGCTTCCACAAGCTGTGGTATCAACTTCAAATTAATACAACAATAGTGGTGAGCAAGTCTTTATACCTACATGTATGAACCACTCAAATAAACAACTTCAAGATGAATGATACATGGATTTTGAAACAATGCCCAGACCAATTTGGAAGACATGATACCTCTAATCACATGCTTCATCATTGCAAATGGTTTAATTTAGTTTAGCTTCTCATTACCACACAAAGAGTCAACAAAGAGATGATTCACAATATAGTATTGAAGGAGAAGGCACTATTCCTATCCGAATGTCATCAAGCACTGTAAAAGACTTGTTCAATGTTCTTTTGGTACCTAAACCTATTAAGAATTTCCTTTCACTTGGTCAAATTGTTGATCAAGGACAAGCGAGTGGATTTTTGGAGCCTGATTTGAAGTGGAAAAGTGGTAGTGACGAGGAGAGAGAAAGGTTAGAAGAAGAGAGAGAAAGAGAGTGATGAGGAGAGAGAAATACTAGAAGAAGAGAGAGAAATATAGAAAAGGAAGACAGGAAACCATGAAAGCTAGAGAGAGGGAGAGAAGATGGAGTGATGATGATGCATCAAGAGGAGGACACCCATAGCCTGTGGAAGGATCGATCATTTCCATCCTGCTCTTTTATGTCAGAGAAAGGGATGTGGGCTGCTCCTATGTTAGCCCATGCATGCAACAAAAGTGCCTGCTTCTCTAGTCATGGAAGGGGGGAATTGATGCTGCAACAATACAGGTCCAAGAAGGATTCACGTCTCGCAAGGTCGCTAGACTGTCATCCTATCATGGCAACCGCATGGTCCCCTTGTTGGCAGATTATAGGAGTTTGCCCCTCGCAGACGGTTTGGTTCATGACAAAGTCAACATCGCAATCATTGTCCTCTCCAACTGGCACAATCATTGGCGTAATCAACTCCAGCTTGGAATCTTTGTTTATTTAAATGTTCTTATTGTGAACTAAATTATTAAGGCTTTAACTCCTTTATAATAAATCCATGTTCACACCTACCAGTTCAGCTTTGACCTCGTTCACCTTGGATTCTTAAACTAGTTCATGATCAAACAACTTCCATACCTTGCCTTCACTAAACCTCAGCCTACTCATTCACATTATCCTCTTCTTCATAAGTTGAGGTAATTGATTTTGAGCTTAATAGTGATTCATATCCTTGTAACAAGTCAGTGTTTTTATACCCAATTGATTAAATCCTAGAAAAATATCAATCTCATTGTAAGGAGTTAGACACTGCCCGAGCAATTGCAAGCTCACGGTAAGACCTCTCCATGAAATCCATGATTGAAAATCTTAAAATTTGTTAAAAGAAAATCATGAAATTCAACCCAAGTTGCAAATGCTATGTATCCAAGGAAAATTTAATGAGCTATCAAGTCATGCTAGTCAAGAGTTATCCAAAGCAAATCTATCAAGTCAAGGCACGTAACAACCAAGAAAATTGAGCAAAGGACCGAAAGATGCAAAAGAAGCATAAAGAAAATGAAGAAATTTTTTTTGCACCACAAACAAAAAAAATGTATTCCCATAGTGGATCTCTCATTTCTCTTAGTGGATGTAAAAACCCTACCAAAAATGTAAAGTTTCATGCCTTAACTTGACTAGGCTACCAAAGAGCTAGTCTCCTAGGCCATGTCATAATGTAGGGGAGGCAAAAGCCAGCAAGGGTAGAGATTCATCATTTGAGGGGGGGTGTTGAGAATAGCAAATGATGCTTGCATGTGTACCCATAGAGGTTGGATGTATGCCTAAAAGAGGCTACCCATAAGAGGCTTTGTATGAGAGATATGATAAAGATGTATGCTCTAGAAGCTCTAGGAAGAGATGTCCAAAATCCCATATGCACAGTAAGGTATAGCGGTAAGCTCTAAAGGCATGTACTTGACACTCATTTCATAATGATAATACTGTCAAATTGAGTCACTCAAGATTGTGTTTATGAGTCCAAGCTAATCTATCTTGGAGCCTAATTCACTTGAGTTACAATTCCTCATTCTGAGTGTATCGTGTGTTTGATTTGCATCCACCATAGCCGATCTAGCTCTAGGTTCGTGTTTTTCAACAGAAGGGGGAAATTTGAACTGATAAGCCAAGTTACCCACCCGCTTGATAATTTGATAGGGCCCATAGAATCTGTGAACTAACTTGTTGTTGGAGCCATCCTTAAGAGTAGCATACCTAGACTTAGGTACTTTCAACAAAATCAAATCCCCTTCTTGGAACTCAATGTCCCATCTTTTCTCATCATCATAAAGCTTCATTTGATCTTGAGCTCTCTTTAAGTTCAACTTACATTGCTGAAGTAGAGCCTCCATCCTGTCCAATTCTTCCTTGCTTTGAGGGTTGATCTTGTCATTGAAGATGACTGTGGGGAGAGGGACCTTATACCCATATAAAGCCTCAAAATGTGAAAGTCCAATGCTAGCATGGGTAGAGTTATTGTAGGCAAACTCAGCCAAATGTAACCATGTATCCCAAGCATGCCAAACATCATGAGAAAAGTGTCTCAGATAAGTTTCCATGGATTTGTTGACTCTCTCTATTTGACCATCAGTTTGGGGGTGATAAGCTATAGAGGGGGCCAACTTAGTTACCATAAAACTAAATATTGCTTGGCAAAAATTGATCATAAATTCTGTATCCTGATCATGCACGATGACCTACAGTAAACCATGCAATTTGAACACATGCTCCATAAAATGAGCCATCTTTGTGAGCCTATCGACAACCACATAGATGCTATTCCACCCTTTCTTGGTGAGGGGCAGTCTTGTAATAAAATCCATGGTTATTATGAGTCCACTTGCCCTCAGGAATAGGCAATGGTTGTAGCAACCCACTGGCTTTAATGTGCTTTCCTTGTTTTGCTAACAAGGCACGCAACTCAAGACAAATTCTTTAACATCCCTTGATAGGCCCTTCCAATGAAAACTCTTGGCAATTTTGTCATAGGTTCTAAACACTCCCATATGACCAACTGAGGGGTAAATGCATTTCCTACATGATCTAATTCTGCTTGAATGGGGAAGTGTGAAGGATAGTGATCTTGCCATTAAGCCATAAAATCCCATTCTTTAGCTAGAATGGAGAGTTTTCTATACATTGACCTTGCTATAATTTTTGAAATATATTACTTAAATTAGCATCCAATAGGTAAGCCTCTTGAAGCTCGTGTATCCAATCACTATGCAATTCCATGATGGTTGAGACTTTACATGCCCACATTCTAGAAAAGGAATCAACCACTACATTGTATTTCCCACAAGTATAAGTAATGTCAAAGTCATAATTTTGCAATGTGTCCACCCATCTACATTGCTTAGGAGTAAGGTTGAGCTGAGATAATAAATATTTGAGGATTCTATGGTCACTGTTAACTCTAAACCTGCTGCCATACAAGTAATGGTGACATTTCTTTATGGCATGAAGAATAGCCAGCATTTCGTGATCATAAACATTCATTACCATCTCATTTTTAGCAAGTTTGCGGCTTCCAAAAGCTATTATCCCATGTTTTTGTAGCAATATTGCACCAATACCTCGCCCACTAGCATCACACTAAATGGTAAATTCCTTGGAGAAATTAGGGCAAACCATTGGGGCGGAAGTAAGCAAACCTTTTAGCTGACTAAAGTTTCTATTTGCAATGGCATCCTAGAAAAATGCTTCTTTCTTCAACCTATCAGTGAGAGGAGATGCAATAGTGACATAATGTCAAATAAATATGTGGTAGAATGAAGAGAGACCTAAGAATCCTCTCAAAGAGGTGGTATTTGCAGGTATAGGCCAATCTTAGACACATTGCACTTTCTTTGGATCAGCTCTAATGCATGCCTCACTAACAATGTGGCCCAAATACTCTACCTCAGTTTGCATGAAGGAACATTTTGACTCCTTAGCAAAGAGTCTATGCTGTCAAAGTATATCAAATACTTGCCTCATGTGCAATACATGACTTCCAAGGAACTGCCATAGATGAGAATGTCATTAAAAAATACCAACACAAATCTGAATAAAAAATGGCTAAAGTATTTTATTCATTAGGCTTTGAAAAGTGGAGAGTACATTTGTCAAATCAAAGGGCATTACCAAGAAGTGATAAAGACCACGATTAGTCTTGAATGGTGTCTTAATCTCATCCCTTCACACATGTGTATTTGATGGTAGTTGTATCTCAAATTAATCTTTGTGAAATATTTCGCCCCTTTCAGCTCATCCAACAAATCATCCACCCTAGGGATAGGGTATCTGTTCTTCTAGGTGATTTTATTCAAATATCTATAGTTTATGCACAATTTAAATGAGCCATCTTTCTTTTTGACAAGCAACACAGGTGATGCATAAGGAGATGAGCTAGGCTCTATGAAATCCATATCGAGTAAATCCTTGACCTAATTGCCCACTTCTTCTCTTTCACATTTGGAGAACCTACAAGGAGGCTTATTCACCAACTTTGAGTGTGGTTCCAAATCAATGGGGTGGTCAGACGCTCTCTTCGGAGGTAGTGTTGTAGGTAGCTGAAACAAATCACTATACTCATCAAGAAGAGCCTTTAAAGTTGAATTATTTTGCACATTTCTGGACTGATCTATATTTTCCTTATTTAACTACAATACAAAAATCTAAGAGTGTTTCTTGAAGTACTGTTTCTTAAGCTGTTTGGCTATAGTGAGTTGATATTCACTATTGTTTTGGATTCCCTACAAGTGAACAAGCTATCGAACACTAAAAAACTGCATATACAACAAAGATAAATCCATAGAAACAATGCCCGAACTCTTCAACCAATCACAACCCAACACAATGTCTATTGGCCCCATGTCAAGTGCAATTAAGTCTGCATTCTGCCCACAATTTTCAATAAGCTAAATATGTAAATCTGGGCATATTTGAGTACTAATTTCTTCACTCCCATTGCTAATTTGCACCCTCAGTGGGGGTTTCTGTAAATCAGTGGCAAAACATTTCAACCTATCCATGACTACTCTATTTATGAAACTATGTGTGCTACCACTATCTACCAAGATGAACACATCTTTCCCATGAATCTTTCCTTGAAGATGAAGATTATTATGACTCTTTGATCCTATCCAAGCATCCAATGAGATAATACAAATAGTGGCAACAACATGTGATTGATTCTTGTCACCCGTATCTACACATACATGACCACCGGTATCAAAAGGAAAGGTGTCTCAAAGAACTCTTCCTGTCTAATTTCTTCATCAACCTCATCATTTTCAGTAATGATTACAAAGGCACTTGCATCCTCATGGTCATCCTTAGAATCTTCAAAGACCATCATACTTTGGACTCTTGCCTTTGCATTTCTATAAGCACATTTGGAAGCATGTTCAGCTGTGTACTTTTCCCCACACTTGAAACAAAGTCCTTTTTCATTCCTTTCTTTGTAAAAATTCATGGGAATGGATCATTGACCTCCAAAGACTAAGGTATTCTTGTTCTTGCTATCCCCTTGTTTATTCTCAGCCCTAAAATTACTCGTTTGCCTTGAGGCATTGAAGGTGGGATATGTGGGAACTCTAGGGGTGTTGAATGGCATATTTGCACGACCATAATTGTTCCCAAACTGACGGGAGTATCTTTCAGCCAATTCAATAGGCTTGAATAAATGGAAAGGTGATGACACTGAAACATCATCTATGATAACTAAGGATCCAAGCCATATATATACTTATATAGCTTTGCATCATCACTTATGGACTAAAATACAACGTGAGATAATAAATTTATTTGTGTAGTCCCGAACTGTCAAGCCCCACTACTCTAAGTTGTACCACTGCCGACCGGGCAAGCTTCTCTTTCTCTACGGGAGACACAAAAACTTGAACCATAAGTGCTTTAAATGCATCCCAAGTATGAACTTGGTGATTTTCCCTCTTAATATACTGCCACCACATATGAGAGAATCCTTCCAAGTGGATCATGGAAAAGTTGATCTTTTCATCATCATTTATTGCAAAGTAGTCTTCAAGCTTTGAAAGCCATTCTTCCAATATTTCAGCTAGGGAATAGGATTGGCCATTAAATTTGGAGAAGATAATCTTATCTCTCAGCTCTCTTTTATGAAGAGTGGCCTATCCAAACTATCCCAACTAAAACTGATCATTTTGAGTGCTAAAAATGGTACTATTATGGGAGGTATTCCTACCCAAAGACTGTTGAAACCTTAATGAAGTCATGGGGGCTGATGGAAGCTGAAATTTTCCTCGTAATGCATTTTCGAATGGGTCCTCTTGCCTCTGAGAAGGCTCGCCAGGCTCAAAGCTAGTATTGGGAATGCCCATTCTTCCTAAAATGCCTTGAGAATTTGCATTAACTAATGGCATGTGACTGATCTTCTTGCCCTTTTCCCTTCATTTGAACCTCCAACAACTTAGAGAAATTGGCATCAAGTGTGTCTATGGTGGCTCTCATTTGACGTATTTCCTTCATCATCTCAACATGATTTTCTGTGTTTGTTGCTATGCCTGCAAGTGCAGCCTCCTGTCTTTCCAAAATAGCCTCATGTCTTTGATTATGCCTTGTCTCATGCCTACATAGAGTGTCATTAAGAGCACTGAGGCTTCCCATGTCATGAGGATACTCCTCATAATCTATTTCAAGGTTGTTTTTAGTCTTTGGTTCTTATGCATTCTTGATTTGTTGTTGAACATCTTCATTGGCCATGGTTCCCAGGGGGTCCACTAGGGTTTACCGTATGGTACCACGTGAGTGTAAGGGAGGGGGGTTATTTAAGGGAAGGAAGGTACATTTTGTAGGTAAGGTCCCATAAATAGGGGGTAGGTAAGGGGTATTTTCATATATTTCTTGCACATAGGTGACGTCTCCTTATTACTACTAATGAGTCCCCGTGCCTTGGTTTTCCCCCTATTCCTTGCCATGGTTAGGTGTAGTCCTGTTAGACCACTTGTCACTGTTTTTGCCCGTAACTTGAGCTAGGAAGCTCCGATTGACCAAGTTTTTTGTTCAAGTCAAAGCCAAGCATGCCCTCTTTTAATTGAGTGTAGGTTTCATACATAAAATTCTGCAATAGGAAAAATACTATTGTACTGTACAGTCCAACACCCTTTCTGCACATGTAGGAGGTATGTTTTGACTTGTAAGTAACTTGTATCCAACTAGAGCTCCAAAAGTGATCAAGGCCCTTAGTAGGACCTGTGAGCACTCTGCAAGACCTGCACCTCAATTCCTGGGAGTAGGTATACTTTTGTAAGTGCAAGCAAATTGCTTACAGCACATTGCAGGATCAAGAGAGGGGTTGCAAGGGACCGTGACTTGTCAATGCATGACTAAAAGGTCATTCCACATGGCATAATACATTTCCCAATCATCCAAATTCATTGTCTGCAAACTTATTCTATAATTGAGCATGTCATAAGCATCTCTTAGCAAAATTGATCAAGGCCCTTAGTAGGACTTGTGGGCACTTTGATCAAGGCCCTTGGTAGGACTTGTGGGCACTCTGCAAGACCTGCACCTCAGTTTTTGGGAGTAGGTATACTTTTGTAAATGCAAGCAAATTGCTTACAGCACATTGCGAGGGTCAAGAGAGGGCTCGCAAGGGATCATGACTTGTCAATGCATGACTGAAAGTTCATTCCATATGGCATAATACATTGCACATCATCCAAATTCACTATCTGCAATCTTATTCTAGAATTGAGCATGTCATAAGCATCTCTCAGCATAATTTCCCCATGCATAGGCATCTCCTATACATTCCAAGCATTGTATTCATTGCCATTGACTGCATATGTATTCTCATGTCTGCAAATACATCCTCAGTAGTATTTTTCCATACATTTGTAGCCAATAATACATCCATATGTTAGTGTCAAGCCAATATCTTAGTTCTTCAAGTGGATACCTACACCTCCGGGTAAAGTTCCCTCGGGCTGGGTTGTGCACCTCTTCAGGATCTTTGATGGCAAGGGGGTCACCCCTCTTTTGTCTTGCCACTTTGCTTGGCATCAT
Organism: Lygodium microphyllum; assembly: GCF_053477565.2. NCBI lineage: Eukaryota > Viridiplantae > Streptophyta > Polypodiopsida > Schizaeales > Lygodiaceae > Lygodium > Lygodium microphyllum. The sequence goes on along the minus strand of NC_141164.1, from coordinate 72,162,026 downwards.
GATTTTTTCTCACGTGAAATATACCTAGCAAACATTTATTACTTAAACACGCAACATAAGATGCATTTGGAAGCAAGAATCGAACCTTTTCATGAAATGCATGGAATGGAAATTTGGGAGTAAGGGTAGGGGCTTACCAAGCAGTGACTCACTACTGATTGACCCTTATACAATGGATTTTTTTTAATGAATTAATTTGATCAATCAAGAAACAACAACTCAATTGGTTAAGGTAAGCAGAAACAATAATCTTGAATAATTTTCAGCATGAATTTATCCATTCCAATGCAATGAGAGTGAGGGAAAATGACTATGAAGAATTGGACAACAGAAAAGCATTAATTCTATCTCCTAATGCCTACTTGAGCTCTTCCATTTGCTTAAGAAATTGGTTATGGCTCAGCAAGAGGATGAATTTGAGAGAATAAGAGTTAAAGAACCAAGTACCTTATGATGCTTGATGAAGATATCAATCAATCAATGATTCAACCCTTCTTGAGTGCTTCAAGATGCTCCATTATGCTCCAATAAGCTCCATGGTTGCAATGCTTAGCCAAGGGAGGAATCTTTGATCTTGAAGAAGAAAATTCTCCAATTGGGATGGAAGGATTGAGTTATCAATAGCTCACAGCTTGCATAGATGGGTATAGAATGAATGTCTTCCATAAATGTATCCCATAATGCCTTCCAAGCATCAAAGGCTCTTCCAAACTTGTAAGAAAGCTCCAATGGTTGTGTAGACTCCAATCTTGAAGCCTCAGGACCACAAATTGAAGGTAACTTGAAGAATCTTGAGGTTCTTGCACTATGAATACGGCTGCCCCAATGTTTCCTCCTCCAATCCGTGCTTTTTGATTATCTAAGATTCAAATGTACCTATAGCCACAAGCTCCTGGGACCAAAAGAAGAAAAATCCCTCAAGATTTGAAGAGCTTAGAGAGAGATTACATGGCTGTTATGGCCTGCATCACTCTAGGGTTTTACAAATTCAAGAGAATCAAAGAATAATGCAAGGAAGCATCCAACTGTTCACAACTTGTTGGAGAAGGTAGGACTGGCCATTTCCGAGAAGCTAGATCTAAGGAGTGCTAGGATTTTGATCAAGTGAGGTAGCGTGAACTGTGCCATGATTTTTGGGCTACCTCTTATAGGCCAAGGAAGAGTGGAAATGATCAATTGGCTACTTGAAATGAAGATCAAGGTCCTTGGGAAGCTCTAGTATAAGCCTTTTGATCAATGGAGGTGGGAGGGAAAAGATCTGGACTGGTTTTCCTCCATGGAAGCTTGACAGGAGCTTGAGAATGAAGAGAGAGAAGACTCTTCCTGAAAAGTAACTAAGAATATGCCCTCTTCTACTCCATTTACCACTGTTTCAAGGAAAATACCTTCAAAACTGGCTAAAAATGACCCATGAGCTGCTAATTTTGGTCTTCTAGCCTCTAAAATTGGTCCATATTGCCATTAATGCTCCTGACATGTAGTCCTTGTGGTCCAAAGATCCTTGATGACTCCACTACTGCTCCATTTCATGTTTGTATCTGTGTACCTCTGTGACTGAAAAAGGATAACTGAATGGAATGCTGACCAACTGAATCAAGAACCTATGGCAACCTGAAGATCTAGGAGGGGTAGAAGAGGCTTGTCTCCGATTAAAGACATACTCCTCTGGGGTTGAAATATTGTTTTAGATTGATGACTGTTGAGAGGTGTGGATCCCATAGTTGCATTCTATTGGTTACCATGTTGGCTTTAGCTCTGGAAGTAGGAAAAATTTAGTCATGAGTTGTACATTGCTTAGCTAATTTTTTGTGTTAGGATCCCATACATCACCCTAAGTTCTAATCCCCTTCTAGTATATTTTGTAGACTTTATTCAGATTGCTCTCTAAAAAAGATTGGTGAAAAAAGCTAAACCATACAGAGTCAACTGCACTTCAAGGTAAGGCTAATGTGAAGATGAGACTATCAGTTTTTTATATTTGAACCAAGCTTGCTAGATCCCTTTCATCAATGAGATGAGAACCCCACTATCTTAATTTCTACTCGGCCTAGGATAATAGTGAGAAAATCTAAAATTTTCCATCTTGGATAGCTAACTACTTGAATTTGAGTGATAGAGGAGTGTCACAGGGTAGTCCAATCCACTTCCTCCATATTAATACTCCTAGAAACCCATTTTGCTAACAAGTTTACTAGCCAATGTCTGCAGGTTTTGAAGCCCTAGTCCCCCAAGATTTTTGGGTTTTGTACACACAGCCCATGAGACTTTGGGGATCTTAAATTTATCCCCATCCCCACTCCACAAGAAATTTCTAGCTAGTTGCTCCAATTGTTTCAATCTAATATATATACACAGATGCAATATTAAATATATACATCTAATATATATACACGTACAGGGAGATAGAGTGAGAGTGAGAGTGAGAGATAATGAAGTTTTGAAGAGGAAAGATGATCTCAATAATTGTGAATAAAGGAAGCAAGGCATGTCAAAAGATAGGCTTGCACATGAGAATTATGATCTCCATATCCTTATCTTCTTTTATCTATCCTTTCTTTCCTAGGTGCCATGGTGTCTAGAGTTTAAGCAAATCTTGTTCATCCAACTCTCTAGCCATGGAAAATCAAATTACCCAAGTAGCTTATGGAAGTAAACTTTTTTTCTTTTTAAGTTTTTGTGGAATCCATCATATATAGTTGTAAAAATAAATGAGAAGAAACCCATAAAAATTATCCTTGGTTTTTGGTGGCCAATTGGGTATGAAAATAACCCATTAGGCTTAAAATCATAGAAAATTCACTATATAGAGGACCACCACTACATTTCTTACTTTCCAACTTTTGGGTGAGTCTCTTAGAGACTACATCCTTTTTGGTAAGAACTCTCTTACAAGACAACCCCAAGAGTATCTTGTGCATTGTGTGGATAGTTCTGAGAGTCTTTTGATGAGACAGATTTCATTCTTTGCATAGGGGTACTTAAAGACAAGGAACCAAAGCATGTGGAAATAATCTTGACTTGTTTTAGGGAGTGTAAGAGGTAATCCTTGATTGTTTCTAGACTTGGTTCTTGTTTTTGACAAACATTGGAACAATCACAAAGTGTTTTATATCTTGGATATTTGGTCTTGTCATGGGCTACACATATCCTACATATAAAGGATGGACAATAGAGATTCAACATATGTGAACTTTTCTAATGGGCTAACATCCTAGCTTGAGCAATGTAAACTCATGGTATAGTTATTGTTTGATGCTATTTGTACTATGTTGTCCTTAACTAGGAAAAATAAGTTCATTAGCATTTTTTGTCATTAGTTTAAACATGTACTTTAATGTTATCCTTATTGTTGGTAAGTTGTGTACATGGATTTCTTATTATTCAATTATGTAATTGTAACGTGTCCACTTGTTCCCTTTCAGGACATATCTTAGCAATCCATTGGAAAGAGAGTCTAGAAAGCTCCGCCCGACACTCCCATGGAATGTTACGGGGATTGTGATCTAAGACTTCCCGCTACCACGTAGCGAAAGTATTCCGGCCGTTCCCACTTAGGACCGACCTGAATTAGGGTTTCCCCTAATGGTCACTTTCCTAGACGACAGCTAACGTCGCGAACTACTTTACGTAGAAACGCCAGGGACGAAGCGGATTCATAATGCACTTGGTTCAAGGAGAATGGGAAACAAGAGGGATGCAAGGCTCGACCTCCCTGCCCATAAGGCATAGTCCCATTTTGTTCCCCTAAAACAACATAAATCGGGATTCTAGTAACCTAAACTCTAGGTCAGCGCCCTTGCTGTTCATTTCCTTTGAGAAGAGCTCCTTGCTGTCCATTTTGATTGAGAAAAGTTCCCGGCCAACTAGGACCACCCATCCTTAGAATGAACCCATGGCCACATCCACCGCACTTTCCTCAGGGTTGCTTTAGTTGTCTAATTACCTACCACATTTAGTTGGACATGCATCAAGCAGCTTCCTTAATTAGCCAGTTAGACACTAGTTCCTTCACGTAATCTTAGCACTTGACATAGAAAAACAATCTCAAACAAGTTCCTTTTCAGGTTATCTTATTTATCTTTGGAATACATCCATAAAGTCCAGCCCGCAAGGCTAATCCATAATCCGCCCGAAGGCTATCCATAATCCACAGGGATTACTAATCCAAGATTCCGCCCGTAGACTAGTATGTAGGCCTCGAGATCCAATCTCAAGTCACGTTGGCCTCTTGTGCAGGGCCCGGAAGGCAAGGGATTTACGGCCAGAGCCCCCTGGCACCCAAGCGTCCTCCCGCTCCAAGTAGGGCGCAACTGAGAGACCTCCCGTGGCGGGTTTGGTCCATATTCCCGGTGTGGCTAACAACCCCCTTGGTTAGGGTTAGGCAGACAGTCGGGGGTAACTGAATCTGCCTCTCCCTTCAGGCCTTCAACCTGAAGCATTAAATATCTTTCCATCCTTTTGTTCCTTGAGCAAACAAATGCAAACAGTGCTCCTAAACTGTTACAAGCACAATCAATTCCAGTGGTCGTTTATTTTTGGCCAACTGCTAAGGAGTGAATCCTTCTCTCCAAATGTATCCAGCATTCGATCCGGGATCAATTGCGGCTTGGCAAGATCCCCCAAGGGTTTTTTTGTTCACCCTTTTGTCCTTGGGTTAGGGCCATATCATGTTAACCTAACTTAACCAATACCTTAGGTTTCATAAATTAATAGTAAATCTTGGTGACCATGTCGCTCCAAATTATTGATTGATCCTTTTCTTCCAAGCTAATACCTAACTTTCCTTAACTTGGCAATTTTCCCCAAGAAAGGTGATATAACAGGATGACTACTCATCCTCTTGCAAGCTAAACTTGCAAAGAGCCTGCCAACCTTATTCCAAGGAATGGCAAAACTCTCTTGTGATCAAACCACAAGACCATGCGACGTTGCAACTTGTTGCACAAGTGTCGCATCTATTCCATGGGATCATTTCACCCATTGAACGGCATTTTTTGGTCACGGAATTATATCTAGACAAGAAGCAGGGTTTAGGGTGTCTTCTTACCCAACCCAATTCTAATTGCACTAGGCCGACAATGTGCGGTCCTAGGGATTCCAACTCAATTCTAATTGCACTAGGCCGACAATGTTCGGTCCTAGGGATTCCAACTCAATCCGAGTTTTAGTATTTGAATGGATAGTCCTTAGGGTAGAAACCCTAGATCGTTATTTTCATGATTGTCCAATTGACCCTACATTTCGTGAATGCGGGTAGGACCTTTGGGTATGAGGGTTTCGACTTGTCAATAAGTGCAAAACTAGGCCAAATCCTTAATGTGTCAAACCCTAGTTAGCACTTCGGGTATTTATCATATCGATTGAACCATGCCTATATGAATCCCTTGCGGGTTAGGTGATTTAGATAATTTGATCTACTTGTCTTGCAACAAGGACGAGCCATTCCTAGAGATGATAAACTTGATCTAAAAGAGAAAACTAGTTGCAACATATCATAATACATGTAAACACGTGATTCATTGATTCTACATACCACTAGATTCGCAATAACCCTTACTTGCTCATGATATACTATCTCTAGGCATTCTTTCCAAGTGCGATCGCAGTCCACCTTGGTAGCTCCTTTGTTCACTCTAAACGTGTTGACCTCTTGGGGTTTAGTGTCTGCTCATATTTTCTCAATCACTCTTCCATCTATTTCATATTCTATGGTCCCTATTTCCTCTTTTCTTCCCTCATTGATGGAACCACAATCTTCATACTCATCCTTGAAATCCTCATACTCGGACTGTGCATTGTTTTTAGGTTTCTTATTCTCAAGCTTTTTCTCACTTGTCATGAGAGCGCAGGTTTAAGTCATGCCCCTTAGTCTATCACCACTCCTTCATTCCCATGATATCCTTGAGGGGCCTTAGGTTTGCAGTTGGGTTGCTAGCTAGCTCACTTGGATAGGTACTCAAGGATTTTATGGAGTTTCATTTGATACTCGGAGCATGATAGGTGATTAGTCTTGGTCGGATGATAGAACTCCTCACCATCATGCATAGGAGCACTATGGATAGGTCAGAAGTTATGGAGTTATTGGATTTTCTAGTTGAGTCTACAACTTGCCTATATTTATCCTTATCCTCTGAGAGTTATCCTTATCCTCTGAGAATGGGAGATCAATGGATTCCCAACACATGCATCTAGTCATGCTCCTCCTCAGAACAAGGAATGTTCTTCATTATAGATCCATACTCCCTTCTAGCCTTTGAGTCAACCTTTACGATAGCAGAGATGGTATCTAGGTCCATTGGTGAGGTTTTCCAAGTTTCCATCTCTACTCAGACTACTTTTGATCCATTTCCTAAGAATATTAGGCCATTACCCCAATCCTCTATCACTCGGGCATTTCTCATCCAAGGTCTCCCTATAAGACATCATAATCCACTCCCATCGTGACTATGAAGTCCACGGAGAATTGGATTAATCCCACTATCTTCAAAGGCCAATCCTTTAGGACCCCAAAATGTCTAACCTTCATTCCATTTGCTAGAGTGACATTGAACTGTGCAGTTTCTACCAATGGGTTTCCCCATGCTTGCAGAACCACATGGCTAAGTACACTAACTCCTAGGGCAATGATAGATAAGAGTGCATGCATCTCAATGCCTTCCCAAAAGGCGTTCACGTGTGGGTACTTAGACATTGGATTAAACATTAGAATTGGTATGTGTGTCATGGTTTCATCATCAGGAAAGTCTTGCGATTCATGTTTATTTATTTATTCTACCCATTGCTTCAACCGTTGCCATAGTGCGGGGTTTTGCCTAAGCAATGCTCCTAGTGACAATATCATAGGAGTTGATATTAGTGTGGTTAGCAAATTGCCAATTTTCTTTCCCTCCTCTTTGCTTCATGGGCTTCCTACCAATGCCCTTGGGCGGCCTACCTATTTGAGGCATCCATGCTCTGCCTATGCAATTGTGCATGTGGTGATGTTGCCTCTCCTACTTTCAAGTACATGGGAGAGATTGGTGGGCTCATGGTTGGGCTCATGGTTGAGAGTTCATTGATCTCATCCCCAATGGTAGGTTCAACATATTGAAAGTGAGCTTGTGCTTCTTTAATCCATTCCTTGGTCTTATCCATAGCCTTTAGTTACTTGTTGGGGTTGGGGTACTCTCCAACCTTAGCATCTCCTATCTCCCTCATCTTAGGAGTATACGTTTCTGCTTCTACATCTGTAACCTGATTTCCCCTTGTTAATGTGGTTTCACTCTCTATTTTGAGTGTTATTTTCACCTCGGACCTCTTTTTTCTCCTTTGTCGTCTCTTCTTCCCTATAGAGGCTACATCTAGATTGCTCAATCTAGGTAATGAGATATCGGTCTACTTTATTTGGACTCATGTCATGACATTTATGGGGATAGATGTGGCATCTTGATAGGTAACTTGACACAAAAGAGGCTTAGCGGCACATATGATATGATTGTCAAACTAGTGGAGGGTTCCCATCTAGGGAAATCGATGAATAAGTGTGTGACTTTGCATTTTGGACATCTCAAGTTGGCCTTCTCCCTATTTTCTTACTCTTTTTTAGTGTAGCAGGATGAGATATGTCTTGGATGACCACACATCCAACATGCTATGGGCCCATGGTTTTGCCCTTCTCTTAGGCCTCTACCTCTTCCTCTGCCTAAAGCCATCATCGACATAGGCCTAAAGTCCATCAATATGGGATTACCCTCCTCGTCATAGGAGACATAAGGACTCATGTATGATGCTTTCTCCAGTGGTTCCTCTACAAAGTGCATTGGAGCATCGCTTGGTGGATGGATAACTATAGGTCCTAACAATTTGAGGATTCTTGTGGCGTTAATGTCAATCCTTGGAGCAACTTGTTTTGAATCGTTAGGTGTGGGTCAAGCTAAAGCAACTCCCATGCTAAAGTAAGGGTGCTTGACTCCTGGATGGTATGGATGAGCATAGGGTTGCAAGTATGGTCACCACCTTGGCACAAGATTGAGATCTAGGATCACAACATTCAGATGGCAGGTTGTTCCCTCCACAATGCATGCATTGCACATGAGGCCGTACTGGCCTTCATATTGACTTCAACAATTTGGTCAGCTCAAACTTGAGCTCATTTGCTTGATTCTAGTCTATACTCTTTCCTTTGTCTTGCTCATTAGAGGTTGCTCATTCGCTAAGTGTTGTGGTTCTCTTGACATTTTTGAGCATGTTGCTCCCTTACTATATAGTCATTTCATTCATTCTTGGACTACTAGGTCAAAGTTTTTGAGTACAAACAGCTTTATGGTCTCATTTGTTTGTCCAGACTCCAACCAAGGTTGCTAGACAGCTAGTTGTAGGCCGTAACGTGTCATTCATCTACTCTCTTTCCTCATCCTTCCTGTTAGCATAAGCCTCAACCTGCAACTCTCATTCTTTACAACTTGCATGAGAGAAAGCCTGGTGCTCTTTTACAAAATAAATTACAATGCATCTAGCACTTTTCTAGCTAATATATCAAGGTGCCCTTATTATTGTGTGCTTCCTTTCACATTTGAGACTTCTTCTTGCACTTCATATCTTTAGGTTTTTCTGAGTGCGCCTTTGTCCTCTATCTTCCTCTTGCCCTAGGGATTGTCTTCCACTTCCAATTTTTCAAAATTTTCCATCTTGGTCTTTCGAGGGTTAACAACATAGTCAAAAGTTGCTAAAGTTGTGAGTGAATAGAATGGCCTAGTCATCTCCTTGTTGTTGTGAGTATCTAAGGACTTATATAGGTTCAATTTTATCAAACATAGCATGAATGTCGATGATATCGAAACCCCCTATTCCTTAGGGAGGATGCATATCCTCATTTCAAAAGAGTGCAAGTCCTCCATGCTACATTTGGAGTTTAGAATTTTTGGGAGTCTCCTCTCCACAACTATTTGTGATAGAGATCTTCTGACAAACTAAGGTGGTTTTGGGGGGTCTCCAACAAGCCAACAAGTAGACATATGGAGAAGGATAATATGGTTCTGGATAACAATTCTAGAGGAAAAACCTTGATGCAAATTGTTTCACTTATTTAGTTTAGTTTGCATTCTAGGACCCATATCCATCTCTAGTTTAGAGAGACTTTGAATCCCATTGGCCTAACCAATAGTCTAAAACTTGACCACTCTTTAATTGTCTAGTAGCTTGTAGCCAGGAGTTTCAGCCCATCAGAGTTTTGATACTTGCCTTGACATGAGTAAAACATTACATAAGTTAATAGATTTAGATAGAATAGAGAGAAATACATGATAGGGCTCAACATCCCTCAGGATAAAAGCCATGGTTTGCCATTCTTCATTATGGAGACATTGAGTTACATAGATATAGACATCCATACCACATGCCTTTATGCAAAGTAGATATAAATATTGATCAAAAAGCAAGGTTGTAATGTATGAGAAGGTCTCATCAAGATGGAACTTGTAGAAAATTTGAAATTTCAATGTCGAAAATCATGATGTTTTGACATCATCATCATGTCAAAAACATACCAAAACCACCTAAAACAATGTTGTGTGTGCTATGAATTCCTATCTCAATTGAGTAAGATATAAAACATCTATCTTTTTCACTCTTCTACAATTTTGCATGCGATCTTGTTGTTTTTGGCTCAAAAAAGTATTATGAATCATTTTTTGGCCTTTTCTTTTCTTAGCTTAAACAGCATGCTTTCCCTAGTAGTTGCAAAGGCCTATCTAATTTTTACTAAGGTCTAAACCATATTGTTAATCTTACAAACCTAATTTTCTTGCCTCCTCTATATAAATATTAAGTTCATTAATGAATAAAAATTTGCACATGAATGGGTTATAAATTGACAAATAATTGTATCTATATTACTTTATCTAAATAATCTAACCACAAGAAACTCAAAAGTATAAGAGGATAGAAATAATAATATGGAAAAATACTATCTACATTGGTTGGTATATAAGGTGTAGGACACTTTTATTTTTCACCATTTAGATAATACAAAGTATCTTCATATTACATCTTCTTTTTCTATGTTTCCATGGCTTCTCTCACCTCTTTTTATCTTTCTCTCTCCTTGTTCAAACTTTCTCTCTCCTAGGTCATTCCTTTACAAGTGGTATCAAATATTTTTCTTTGATCCACCTCTAATTATTTCTCAAGCCTATTTTCTCCATTTCCTAGTTAGAAAATCTATTGACCTTCAGGTAAAATGAGTATAGATATGGCAAGAAGCATCCAAGTGACCAATGGTCTTACAAGAAAGGCCAGCATCAGACCTTGAACCATTAATGGAATCCTAGACCAAATTTGGTAGCAAATCACCAAAGCTAGCAACTCGTTTTTTAACTGTAGACCAATTTTGAAGGTAGTTTGGACAAAAGAGAGCTAACAGGAGTTAGTGGAGGCTTTAGTGAAGGTTACTTTTCAAAAGAGGATTCTTCTTTCTTTCAATATTTTCCTTTCAAGTCTCCATGGAAGTATGCAACCAAGAATTCTTCATAGCTCAGATTTTGATCTCCCATGATCTCAAAGGCTTCCATAGCTACATTATGTAACTTACAGGTCTACATTGAGCACCATAGTGCTTACCTTTCACCCATTGGCATCACATGGTACAAGAGGAGGTCTTTTCCCTATTTGTACCAACAACATAGACTTGTTTACCTTAGCAAAAATGAGGGATTACAAGATTTTTTTAAAGCATAGTATAACTCTAAACAAGGCTCCATCAAAACTCCTTCAAGCTTCTACCAAGGCAAGTCAATAATCTTCTCTATCTCATGAATCTTGCAACCTTTAAGACCTAGGTATTGACAAGTTTTGACAAAAGGGTAAATGGATTAAAATCTCAATGATTCAATGTCCCTCTTCATTTTAAATGCCTCTCAAAATCACCTACACCCTTCCTTCTCTTCATTCAAGCCAAGATTTGGTCAAATCCTTCACTTCTTGAGCTTCATTCTTCTATGATTAAGCATGGACAGAAGATGCCATCAATTCTTCATTAAGAAGGCTTCAAGATAGAGGGAATTTTCTTTTCAAAGGTTAATAATCCTATCTACTACAACAAAGATACTTGAAGATTTTGTAAGCATAAGTTGCATTGGAGACCTCTTAAACATCATAAGCTTGAATTTGAGGGATTCATCATTAACCTTGCAAATTTTTTATCTCTAATGGATTAAGGTAACTGAATGCTTGCTAAATTCAAGATTATTCAATGAAAAGTCAAAGTAATGAAATCACAGATTTCATGGGAGTCTATTATTGGAGTTATGTGAGCTATGAGAGTTATTGAAAGTTAGAATTCGAGCATCCAATCTACACAACTTGTAAGAGGTACTAAATTCTTAGTTTCTCTCTCTTTGTTTAATTCTCTTAGTGAGCCATCGTCCATTTGTTTGGAAGAGAGATAATATTTGATCATGCATTTTATGGAAGCTCCTTGATTGGGTGGATCATACATCCCCCATTAATGGAGTAAGCATTTGTTTTCTTGAAATATTGCATTAAATTAGATTAGATATTATTTTTATCTTACCCATAACTTTTTCATTGCTAGTTGTGCATAGCAAAATAAATGAGATATCCACTATAAAAGGATAAGTCAAGTAGTAAGTCAATGCATGGTAGATCCCTCATCCCATCTATTTTACCATTTCAATTTCCAATCCATTGCATATCATGGAATGAGCTGAAAGTTTCTTTCAAGAATTGCATCTCATGATGGTTGACTAGCCTAGAATTGGATTGCCATGTTGAAAATGCCCACAGAAAGGTGAGGCTTCCTGACTATCAAAGATCCCAAAGGGATGCAACCATCCAACCCGAGGGAAACTTTGCCCACCTCCTGGTGATTCAAAGCTTTTGTAGAGATCCCTCAAATTCCAATCTAGTGCATATCATGGAATGAGTTGAAAGTTCCTTTCAAGAATTGCATCTCATGATGGTTGACTAGCCTAGAATTGGTGGACTGCCATGTTGAAAATACCCACTGAGAAAAAAGGTGGATGTTAGGGGAGATAGTTGGATAAAAGAAAGGTGAGGCATCCTCAATGTCAAAGATTCAAAAGGGATGCAGCCAATCAACTCGAATGAAACTTTGCCCACCTCCTGGCGATTCGAAGCTTGTGTAGGGAGCCCGTCATTCCATTTTATCCCTCACACATGTACAACAATTGGAGCCATTGAAGACTTGAAGGGATTACATATTGATTACACATCCTCTTGATCTTTAAAAGTAGGTTACAAGTTATTTCATTCATTTACAGGTGTGTTGCAAGTTATCTCAAGTCTCGAGTGGGAAACTTTGCCCACCTCTTGGTGATTCGAAGCTTGTGTAGGGATCCCATCATGCCATTTTATCCCTCACACATATACTGCGATTGGAGCTATTGAAGACTTGAAGGGATTACATATTGATTACACATCCTCTTGATCTTTAAAAGTAGGTTACAAGTTATTTCATTCATTTACAGGTGTGTTGCAAGTTATCTCAAGTCTTATACAAGTTGCTTACAGGTTGTTTTAGTGAAACAGGGCATTAAGTTATTTTTGGGGATAATATCCACTTGATTACATGTGCTACACACTATCTAAGAGCTCATATAGGTCATAGTAGGTGGCACTCACTACCTATAGGTCTTATCTAGGGTGCTATAGGTTTTGAGACCTTAGCTTGGACCTACAAATAGTGGAAAGGTCAAAACATCGAGTTTACAAGGTGTAAGGCTATTCTATATAGCCACACTGAATTGTTTCCAAAATTGGCTATTAGTTTTTCCTTATAGTTTTTTTATTCTCGTCTCAAAGAGGGGATTCTTAGCTTTGATTTGAACCAAACAATAGGTCCATGGGAGTATCCTATCAAAATTTATAGCCAAAAATTTGACAATAGACATAGTGGAATTGCATTCTAAAAATAGCAAGGAACAAGGGTAAAGGCAAGGCTAATGAGAATTTACGACAACAAATCAAAGATTTCAGGGACCCTAAGGTTGGAGGTACTGATGGGGATGATTATGAAGAGGATTCACACGAAATTGGTGAGAGCAGAATTTTGATGCCGAGAAGTGCTTAAAAATAGCTAAAAATTACGAATATCAAGGGAAAAATATTCAACGTCGAAGGCAGCGGCTTGATCTAGGACGATTTTAAGCGACAAAGTGCTTTAAAGGCGCCCGAGCGACAATTGTTGATTTTTCATAATTTTTCAAACTGCTGTGCGGGTTGTCAAGAGTTACCGGCCAATGCGGGATGCCGAGCCAGATGCCCAGGATTTTTCAGAGCTCAATTCGAAGTCCGGACGGGGAAGGAGCCAAGAAACCGGGCAAGATACGAAGAGGTGGACAAAAGTTTGGCCAAAGGAGTGGTGACCTTTGGGGGCTAGGGGGCATTTTATGCCAACATTTGAGTTAGCAACAAATCGTGGTGAGAGAGAGAGGAAGAATACGACGCCTGTCTGGCGCCGAGAAATGCGCCATGGCATGGATCGAGGCAACATCCTGGCTGTGAACACCCTGCCCAATCGACATTGGGGCTTCAATCCCCTCTGCCTCTGCTGATCGTTTCGCCGCCTCTCGCCCGAGCAATGGTGGTCTCTATGAAGAACTCTGATTTCATTCTTTCTCTCTCCTCCCTCTCTCTTCTCTAAGGGCAGATTCATGCGGTGAAGAAGAAGAAGAAGAATGGATGACAGATGCTTGTCCAATGAAGACCGGATTGCTCCGTGTTCAAGAGGAATGAAGGTTGGTGATTATGGACTATCATGAGCATTAATGGTGGCTGGAAATCAGTCCCGAGGCACGGCAAATAAAAACCCGCAACCCGCAAAGAACGGTAATTTCATTTTTACAAAGGAAATTGATGTTTTATGCAATTTGCTTCATGAATACTTGTTTCCATGGGATGATTATGCATTATGTTGTTGTTTGCTATGAATTTGATCAGTTTATGCTCAGAAAATCAGAAAATCATAAGTGTTGTGACTGAAATTAATGGTGTAAAACCCGTAAAACACGCGAAATAGGGAAAATTTGGGTGTTTTTGATATATAAATTGAAAATATAATAAGACACACCAACTAAATTTGTGTAAAGCTTGCTAGTTTTTATGCATACCATTTAGGTTGGTCGATAATTAAAAAATTAAGAACCTAGTAGCACGAGGGTTTCTCGGTGCTAGGTTCATGCAACGCCGCATACGAGCGATAGTCAAAATCATTGAAAGGAATGTTTTCCACATGTGCACAAATGCTGATTTCTCTTTGTTTGAGCGCGTGGGCATTCACAATTTGCATAAATCATAAAGAAACTTAAAAGGTATCAGACAATACCTCCTAGATGCATAGCACCCGTATTCTCTAGATTGTGACGAACGTTGAGTGAGTAAGGTTGTCCTAAGCTGTAGGCTAGGCGTGGGTCCTAGGGGAAAGAAAGTGTGGTATGGTACATTCCTAGACACGATTAATTGGTACCTTGAGTGGAAACATATGCGATATTGTATTATATATGTTTAGCGACGCATCGAGGGGCCAATCCCCAAGGTGTAGGAGAGTTGCAGTGAGGTAGCGGCAATCAGTCATGGGAGGACCTCCTATGTTTGTACTTTGTGCTATTTGGCAATGTGCTAGGGACTCCCTCTGAGAAGTGTTAATTGGGTTAGAGTTGGACTACGAGACGTGATACAAATGCAAGATGTTTAGAAAGGTAGTGTATGATGAATGTGCCATCAACGCTCCTGGTCCGCGAGGCCGTGGGGTTGTTGAGCGCATGATAGAGGCTCGGCTAGTGCATGAGCCAGTGCCGGCCCGTTTTAGGTCCCATCAGTGGTGCGTCTGTCGAGAGCCACTTATAAGTGGTAGTTTTCAGATCTAGGGTTTCTAGGGACCAAAAGGAAGTTGGTTTATGTCCTCTGACAAGGACCATCAAGCCGAAATCCAAAAAGCCGAACGTTCTGAGAGGGCTAGATGGCGGTTAGAGATCGTAAGCCGTTATTCTCCTCAAAGGAGTAGTCCAGTACGTATACTAAGCAGTGGTCTTAGTAACCCAACTGCTCTGCATAGTCTATTAGGGGCAGGAGGAAGCATAAGTTCTCCCTCTTCTCCACCAAGTTTACCCACTTCAAGTGGGGGTGTGAATTCTTCATTTCAAGCTCCTATTGCTAATCCAATAGTCACCATGGCACAGCTTGTTGCGATTCCTGCAGGGACGCCGGATTTACCAGCCTTAGGAGTTCCCTTGCCCATTTTTTATGGGTTAGTGGAAGAGGGTGCAGAATTTCACATTTGTGAATTTCAGAGGTTGATGTTCAATTATCGCATCCAAGACAAGGGACATCTCATGATGTTCTTCAATATGACGTTAAAAGGAAGGGCTGCGGTTTGGTATCATAGCATAGAGTCTGGAACCATAATCACCATTGATCAATTCTATGTAGCTTTCTGAGCGGAGTTTGCCCCTGAAAGAGGTGGCCAATATTGGTTACGGGTCTTGAATGTAACACATCAAGATCCTCACGAGAATGTAAAAGCATATGCTAAGAAGTTGAAGGAAGTATTCCGTAAGTTGCAAACTTACATTCCCATTCCACCAACTGCCCAATTGCAATATTTTTTGCATGGGTTGGATTTTAATATCCAAGTACAATTGAGCAGTGTGGCCTTGGCAGATATAGATACCGCTATTACACAGGCAAAGGGAGTAGAAGCACGATTACAAATGGCCTACTCCTCTCGAATGAATGTTAATGGGAGTTTAGTACCTAGTGGCAATCCAGCATTGATGAATGGAAGTCAAGGGATGCCTATGACTAACCCTATTGGGAGAGGGAGTATGGTTTTGAATGTACCTTTACTACTGGCTCCTCCCAGTGTGACTATGCCCATGGAAAGTCAGTTGGCTCCATCAAATGTTGGAGGCCAAGTTTCAAATTTGAATGTTGTTCCTGTGGATCAACAGCCAATGCCAAATCAGATTGTTAGGCCAATGGAACGACGGGTTGATGATCGAGGCTACGAGTCGAGTGCATCTAATGTCCTTGGCAAAGTTAAGGACATGATGAAGCATTATACCCATATGATTTCCGAACAATATCGACAAATAGCCGTCGACATTAATTTCTTGAAGAAGCAACAAAATCTGATAGGGAGTCGACGCCCTGAAGAGGGTGGACCCTCTAGATTCAGTTGTAAATGGTGTGGTGGACAGCACTTCCCCAGGAATTTTCCAAATGTGAAATGTGACATTTGTGGGAAGTCAGGCCATCTAGCTGCTACCGGTTGGAGTAAGATTAGTTCTCTCCAACAAGGGAGTAAACAACCGGGCCCAGTGAATCATAGAGCGCAAGGAAATAACTTGCAGCAGAATGATGCACCTAGGCAAATATTGGAGAGGGGAAAAACAACTATAGAAAAGTTGCCACAAGGCAACGGAGTCAGCCTTATTGAGGCTGTACGAGTTAATGATGCTAAAACCTCTAACTTAAGAATCGTGATAAGAGGCCAAAAGGCTAAAGAGGTTGACAAAGATAATACAAAACCGGTTGAGGCAAACCCTAAACAAGGGGATAAGGGGACACAAGTCCAGAGTCCTAGCATAGAAGGGGGACCGCTAAGGCCGGTTGACAAGAAATTTGACCCTAAGAAGGATGAGGAAGTGCCCAGAAAGAAGGCGAGAGCCAAGAAAGAAGCACCAAAACTGGTCCAAAGACCCAAAGAGAGGATGGTTTGGCGAGAAAAGAGAGCTTTGGCTACTTATCATGACTTTGATTTAGCAAGTTCTCTTTGCAAAGTTAAACGAGATGTGAACCTCTTGCAATTGATAAAATTATCTCCAGGAGTACGCAAGGAACTTAAGAAGATCCTGTGTATCGGGTATATTGTGGAACCCCTGGGCATAGCACGAGTAGGGGAAGATTGGTTTGACCATGTTGAAAAGAACTGCCCTAGGGTTCCAGCTTATGTAGATGGAATATTAGTAGAACATGACATTGTAGACACTGGATCCTCCGTCAATATCATGAGTTCAGAATTGATGGAGAGATTGGGTCTAGGCATCCAGAAAGACAGCTCCACCCTATTGAGAATGGCTGATGATAGTCTAAGACAACCAGAAGGTTGCGTTACTAAGGTCCATGTTACAGTTGCGAGTGTAGAATGCTTCTTGGACTTTAGGGTGATAAGATTTGTAGGACGCCCTAGCTATCGAGTTTTGCTAGGTAGACCTTGGATCTTACAAACAGACTGTCAAGTCGATATACCCGTCGGTTGAGTGGTTCTAGGTAGAGGTGCTAATCGAGTAATAGTCGATGCTTATC
Source organism: Lygodium microphyllum (assembly GCF_053477565.2). Taxonomy (NCBI): domain Eukaryota; kingdom Viridiplantae; phylum Streptophyta; class Polypodiopsida; order Schizaeales; family Lygodiaceae; genus Lygodium; species Lygodium microphyllum. Next base: position 72,144,704 of record NC_141164.1, on the reverse strand, counting down.
CTAAGTCTCCTCAAAGTGAGAGAGCTCCTGTATCTTCTACTGAATTAGAGACAGCAGACGATCCATCTGGTAGTGAGACGTCATCTAGTGATGAATCTAAAGAGGGGTTACTACAGAGGATATCTATCAGATAACTCTAAATGAGCCGATAGAGTCGCAAGATAGGATAAGAGATGCGGATGTAATTGAGTTGGACCTTGGCACGTCGAACGATTCGCGGCCAAGGTAGGGTCTATGCTCAGTTCAGCAGAAAGGAAGGACTATGTGTCCTTGATTCAAGAATTCCACGATATCTTTGCTTGGAGTTATGATGAGCTAAGAGGCATTCCTCCCAGCCTGGCTGTTCATACTATTCTTGTAAAAGATGGCAGTCGTCCTGTGCCTCAGAAGGTAAGGCATATGCCTTTTGAATTGAGGGATGGGCTGTTTGAAGAGTTGCAGAAGTTAAGGAAAGCTGGGTTAATCTTCCCTGTTCAACACACAGAATGGTGTTCACCAGTTGTTATCAGGAAGAAGAAAAACAACCAGATCCGATTATGTGTGGATTGTAGAGAGCTGAATAAGCAGACGGTTAAGGTTTACTACCCGTTGCCGTTTATTGACCAGATCTTGGATCAATTAGCGGGTAGGGAGATATATTCATTTATGGATTGCTTTGCAGGATACAACCAGATGGCAATTGCAGAAGAGGACAAGTTGAAAATGACTTTTATTACTGTCTTTGGTACTTTTGTATACCATGTGATGGCCTTTGGTTTATGCAATGCACCTGGATCGTGGCAACGAACAACAGACAATTGGGTGACATCTCCCCAGATGAGTTGAAAGTATTTATTGATGACCTGGGGGCAGCCACTATATGGGAAATGATGTTGATTATTTTGAGAAAGTGCTTTAAGTGCTGCAGACAATTTTGTATCGTTCTTAACCCACGGAAGTATGTCTTTGGAGTACCTTATGGGCTATTGCTAGAACATGTGGTCAGTTCAGTGGAAATAGCAACTGACCCTGAAAAGATCAAGGTCATAGTTGCTATGAGTCCACCACGCACTCCGAAAGAGGTTCACAGCTTTTTGTCATCGATAGGGTACTATCGGAGGTTTATCAATGCCTTGGCAGAAAGAACATTGCCATTAACGAATTTATTATCCTTTAGCTATTCATTTGAATGGAGCGACCCTTGTAAGGTAGCTTTTGAGGATGTGAAACAGGAGCTAGTAAAAGCACCCATTTTAAAGGCACCTAAAAGGGATTAGGTGTTCTATATATTTTCAGCAGCCACCATGCATAGTATAAGCTGTTGTTTAGCCCAAATTTAAGAGGAAAAGTGGTATCATTCGATAGCTTTCGTTAGTCGAAAATTGGGAATTTCAGAGATTAACTATACCTATATGGAGAAGTTGTGTCTTGCGATGGTCTTTGGGACTAAGAAATTCAGGCACTACATCCTCTATGAAAAGGTAGTGTTCTATACGAAGGCGGAAGGACTTAGATTTCTTATGAACAAGCTACAGCTGCCCTGATCATTTGGCAAAGTGGTTAATCACTTTGCAGGAATTCGATTATGAGATTAAGAGTAAGCCACCGAGGTTGCAGGGTATTGTGGAATGCCTTGTGGATTTCAGGGAGCCGAAAGAGATTTTGGCTAAAGGAAGTGATATTGAGGAAATGTTTAAAATTGATACAGCTTCTATCCCATCTTGGTATGATGCTATTACGTATTATCTATCAACATGAGAGACGGGAGCTGGTTTGTCAAAGTCTGAAAAGAGGAAAATCAAACAACAAGCTTTGAAATTTTCCTTGATCGCACGAACACTATATCGGCAAGGTGTTGATGATATTTACTGCCGATGTGTGATGCCTAACGAGGTTCCTTTTATCTTAGAAGAGTGCCATGACTTTGCATGTGGAGGGCACTTTGTAGGACGGTTGACAGCGCAGAAAGCGTTAAGAGCTGGATATTGGTAGCCATCCATCTTCCAAGATTCTTTTGAGTATGTTAAGAAATGTGATACCTGTCAGAGACATGACAGTAGAGAGAATAGGAAACACTCACTTACACCTATCATGGCTATCCTTCCATTTGAGAAATGGGGCATTGATTTTGTGGGTCCCATTACCTTGTTGTCTACTACCCAGAAGAGGTATATTATAGTAGCCACTGACTATTTCACAAAATGGTCAGAAGCGTGGCCGACGAGGTAGGACAATGTAAAAGAGACTGCAAGTTTCCTGTTAGAGCAGATTATCTGCCGCTTTGGTCCACCGAGAGAATTAGTGTCGGACCATGGAACCCATTTTCTAAATAAGGTGATCAAAAACTTGACTGAGGCTTGGTAAATCAAGCATAATAAAACGACTCCTTATAATCCACAAGCAAATGGGCAAGTTGAAAGTACTAATAAACAGCTTGTGGGTATCTTGTCTAAGATAGTCTCTGAGAAGAAACGAGACTGGGACAAGAAGCTGTATGTGGCAGTATGGGCATATGATACCACGTTCAAGCGAGCTACCGGCCATACTCCATTCAAATTGGTTTATGGGGAAGAGTGTGTTACCCCTTGAGATCAAATTGCCAACCATACAGTTTGCAATTAACCATTCCTTGGGAGATGAGGATTCCCTTTTTGAACGTTTCACGACTATAGCCCACCTGGATGAATTGAAGTTGCAGAGCTTATTACACCAGGAGGTAGCCAAGCGTCAGATGAAGCAGTTGCATGACCTTAAAGCGAAGAAATATACCTTTAAAAAGGGACAATTAGTCCTCTATTACGATGCGCATAGGGAGCTGTTTCCAGGGAAGTTGGAACCTAAATTTGATGGCCGCTACAAGATTGTGAGGTTAGGGAAGAATAGGTCTACGGCCCTATTAGCTTATCTACAGGGAGTAGAGTTTAAAAATAAGGTTAATCTTAATAAGATTAAACCTTATTATTTCTAAGTATGCTAATATAGAGAAAATGCATTGCAGGTCCATGCTAGGGATGATCTGAGACCTGCGGAAAAGAGCTTAAAAGTTGGTTGATGGATCGGTTAATTCCTTATTTGGAGCATCCATATCTAGAGCAGAGATACCATCAGGGGAAACTTATCTGGTGGAGCAAAGGATACAAAGTGATTGAACAAGAAGACGGAACCTTTGTGTGGGAGATCAAAGTCTTCTGCCATCACTGCTTATGACTGTTGACGAGTATCCCTGTTGAGTTCAATGAAGAAGGTGGGATGGAGCCGTCAGTTCATCCTCTCAACATGCTAAACTTTGATTACCATAACTACGAATAGAGGAGTTGTGATGGCCAACTGTGTAAACCCATTGTGGACGTATACATTATATTTTGACAGAGCGTCCAGGGGCCCTAATAAAAAAGGAAGTGTTGGAGTAGTAATCCGAGATCCCCAACGTAGAGTTACAATGAAGTTAGCTGCTTATCTCGGGGTAGGATTCACTAACAATATGGCAGAGTATAAAGCCTTGATTATGGGACTGCATATTGCCAAACAAGGTGGTATTCGTTGGTTGTTAGTGAAAGGGGATTCCCAGTTGATCCTGAATCAGCTAGATGGGACATACACAGTGCGGAATCCCATTCTTTGTATGTATCATCGGACTGCGATGACCCTACTTGAAGAGTTTGAGAGAGTGTCTTTTCAGCTGATTCCACGTTACTGAAATGAGTTTGCGGATTTATTAGCAAATCTTGCTTATGAGGAAGACCTCTTCTTTAATTGTGGTCCTAGTTTGGATATTGTCATCAATGATGAAATAGGACATGGTCCCTTGTGGGGTATGTTATCAGAGCATGCAATATATGGCAGACGATGGTTGATATGGGTGATGCAAAGAGTAGCCGAGACCAATCTACCGTTATTATCCTGGACCCATAGGCTAATTAGACAACATGTTATGCGTACGCCTCTTGCTATATATGCAGGAGGGATGGGTCATAACCTTATGCATTTAGTTTAGGGCTACGAGCCTGTTTTTCCTCCTTGGAAAGGAATCTATTATTGTATATCTGTGCTATTCCAGGGAGGGATGTGTAGGTGCTATTTTGTTTGATCTCGTTAGGCCAAGAGGGCCAGTTTGCAAGGTTTTGAGTGCTTTATTTCATTAGGCCAAGAGGGCCAGTCGTCTGTTTAGTGCAGGTGCGGTTAATGGTTTCTTGTTTTTGTTTTGTGCTAGACAGGTTTGAAGAAGAGCTTGGAAGGAGCCTTTTGTTGCGCAGAAGCTTCTTGTGGCCCTCTCCAGGTGATATCTTTCCTTTATGAGTACTGTGGTTTCTATGATATATGTGGTTGTGTACTTGTTAAGGGGATTTTCTTTTCTTATTGGTGATCGGCGTCCAAGGCATGAAGTCCTGAGGTTTAGGTTCAGTATGCCTGAGGGAGGTCTGAGTAGTCATTGCCTTCTGTAAAGCCATTGCCAGACATTAAAAGACCTATTTTAGAAGGGAGTCCTAGTGACCCTGTTCTGCTAGCCTACTAGGCAGCCATTCTAGGATTTCTTGTTAGTTGTGAGGCCGTTAGAGAAGCCTGCCAAAAGAAAAATAATGATGATAAAGGAAAAGAAACCTTGAATATCTTAAAGGAAAAATATATACAAAGGTGTGTAAAAAGGGGTTCTAACCCCTAGCAAAGAAAAGAAAAGAAAGGAAAATTTATAAGCAGTTGATCATCGCCTAGCGAAGGCGTGGTAGGTTTTTGGGGACGAGTCAGACCCGGGGCCGATGCCTTGTCTTCCTGGGGGTGGCATCTTGCTGGAAAAGAAGAAATTAAGGAAGGTTGGAGCGAAAATAAAAGTGAGCATCAGAAAAGGATTAACTGTCGCCTTGCGAGGGCTTGGTAGGTTCTTGGGTACCGAGACAGGACCTGAGCCCGATGCCTTATTCTCCTTGGCTCACTACGCTCAACTCCCTCCTTTTTACATGCCCGAGTATGGAAAAGTAAAAACCATAAAAGAAGAAATGTGCTACAAGAAAATACTTCTTGATCAGGCTATAGGAGTCCTCGCCTAGTAGGATCTCCTGGTTGTGTTGTCCTTAGTTAGGTAGGTAGTTCAGACCACCACTTAGGGCAACCTCTTTGATAGTTCTTTTTAGTTTGGCCGTGTTGAAGCAGTCGGTTAGTGACTACCTTCGGACCTTTTATCAGATTATGCTAGGGCTACTCCTTGTGGATGTCATGCCTTGGTTTTGTCAGGGGGTAGGGTGAGCATTGTGCTGTGTTTAATATGTATCTATTTTGTATCAGCTTGATGCTTCCTTTGGTTGTTTTGTGCAGATCTACTGTGGGATTCGACGGGCTGAGTCGCCCTATCCCGTGGTCGCCAATGAGAGCAAAATTTTGATGCCGATAAGTGCTTAAAAATAGCTAAAAATTACGAATATCAAGGGAAAAATATTCAACGTCGAAGGCGGTGGCTCGATCTAGGACGATTTTAAGCGGCAAAGTGCTTTAAAGGCGCCCGAGCGACACTTGTTGATTTTTCATAATTTTTCAGACTACCGTGCAGATTTTCAAGAGTTACTGGCCAATGCGGGATGCCGAGCCGGATGCCCATGATTTTTTAGAGCTCAATTCGGAGTCCGGACAGGGAAGGAGCCAAGAAACCGGGCAAGATACGAAGAGGTGGACAAAAGTTTGGCCAAAGGAGTGGTGACCTTTGGGGGCTAGGGGGCATTTTATGCCAACATTTGAGTTAGCAACAAATCGTGGTGAGAGAGAGAGGAAGAATACGACGCCTGTCTGGCACCGAAAAATGCGCCATGGCATGGATGGAGGCAACATCCTGGCTGTGAACACCCTGCCCAATCGACATTGGGGCTTCAATCCCCTCTGCCTGCTGATCGTTTCGCCACCTCTCACCCAAGCAGTGGTGGTCTCTATGAAGAACTCTGATTTCAGTCTTTCTCTCTCCTCCCTCTCTCTCCTCTAAGGGCAGATTCATGCGGTGAAGAAGAAAAAGAAGAATGGATGACGGATGCTTGTCCAATGAAGACCGGATTGCTCCGTGGTTCAAGAGGAATGAAGATTGCTGATTATGGACTGTCATGAGCATTAATGGTGGCTGAAAATCAGTCCCGAGGCACGGCAAATAAAAACCCGCAACCCGCAAAGAACGGTAATTTCATTTTTACAAACGAAATTGATGTTTTATGCAATTTGCTTCATGAATACTTGTTCCCATGGGATGATTATGCATTATGTTGTTGTTTGCTATGAGTTTGATCAGTTTATGCTCAGAAAATTAGAAAATCATAAGTGTTGTGACTGAAATTAATGGTGTAAAACCCGTAAAACACGTGAAATAGGGGAAAATTGGGTGTTTTTGATATATAAATGGAAAATATAATAAGACACACCAACTAAATTTATGTTTTTGCTACAAATGAACCTAAGGGCTATAGGCCACAATCCATTTTGCATTTTTAGTTATTTAATATTGCAAAAAATACAAGAAAAATAGAAAAAATAGGGAAAAATAAGGGAAAAATGGATTTTGAGTGCCGAAAATTAAGGAAAAATAAGAACCATGTTTGTGAATGTATGGGGGGTCTGAAGTATGAGGTTTAGCCTCAATTCAGCCCTAACTTTATGTTTTAGTGAGTTTTTATTTCTTTTTATACAATAAAAAACATGGAAAATATTACCCTAAACCTCTGCATCGTGCACAACCTAAACGGGTGAGGGGGTAGAGTCTATAAAAGGTGTTTAAGTGCTGAATGAAATGATGAAAAGCTTGCTAGTTTTTATGCATACCATTTAGATTGGTCGATAATTAAAAAATTAAGAACCTAGTAGCACGAGGGTTTCTCGGTGCTAGGTTCATACAACGCCGCATACGAGCGATAGTCAAAATCATTGAAAGGAATGTTTTCCACATCTGCACAAATGCTGATTTCTCTTTGTTTGAGCACATGGGCATTCACAATTTGCATAAATCATAAAGAAACTTAAAAGGTATTAGACAATACCTCTTGGATGCATAGCACCTATATTCTCTAGATTGTGACGAACGTTGAGTGAGTAAGGTTGTCCCAAGCTGTAGGCTAGGCGTGGGTCCTAGGGGAAAGAAAGTGAGGTATGGTACGTTCCTGGATACGATTAATTGGTACCTTGAGTGGAAACATGTACGATATTGTGTTATATATGTTTAGCGACGCATCGAGGGGCAAATCCCCAAGGTGTAGGAGAGTCGCAGTGAGGTAGCGGCAGTCAGCCGTGGGAGGACCTCCTATGTTTGTACTTCGTTTTATTTGGCAATGTGCTAGGGACTCCCTCTGAGGAGTGTTAATTGGGTTAGAGTTGGACTACGAGACGTGATACAAATGCAAGATGTTTAGAAAGGCAGTGTATGATGAATGTATCATCAATGCTCCTAGTTCGCGAGGCTGTGGGGTTGTTGAGCGCATGATAGATGTCCGGCTAGTGCATGAGCCAGTGCCGGCCCGTTTTAGGTCCCATCAATTGGAGTCTATAGTAACTTGAACAATAGCTTATATTAGCATAAAATAAGACATTTAATTAGACATGGTGAATTAGTAGATGCTATGAATAAGTTTGGGAATCAAACTCAATCCTCTCTTAATAATCTTTCTACCCAAATTACAAGATGGATGGACTTTCAAATGTAAGAAAAAGAGAAAGAGAGATAAGACAAAGAGAAAGAGATCAAAGAGCATGCATAGTAAACTCAATCTTGTATTGACAAACTTGCTTCTCAAATTGCCAATTGGATGGAATCCCAAATGAAAGATAAGGAGAAGGATAGGGAACCACATATTATTATACATAAAGTGCCAAGTGCATCAACCAATGAAAATCCTAATCCTTTGAGCATTCTAGGGAAGATTTTCCATGCCACTTATGAGATAGGTGAGGCTTCATATAAGAGCAATGATCATTTGGCCAGTGCAAGTGGAGGTGGTTTCTTTGCCACTAGAGTACCCATTCAAGTGTTAGATCTCAGACTTCTTTTGGCAAAAACTACTCTAACAATGATAACTTTGGTGGTTTACGTAATGATCAGCCCCATGGTGGATAGCCAAATTATGGTGATATTGAGGAGTGGCTTTCAAAATTGAAAGATTACTTTGACATGTTTCATAGGGTTGATGAGCAAAAGATCCACTTTGCTACCATACATTTGGAGGGTTTTTCCCACACTTGGTGGTGATACATAAAGGAGAACCTCTAAGTGGACACACGGAAAGATTTTAAAGCACTCATGGTGCAAGTTTTGGTTTCCCCTATGGAAAAATAAATGCTTGCTTGTATGGCCTAGAGCAAAGGGGTCTTTCTATGAGAGAACATACCAATCAATTTTTGAACCTTACTATGTATGTGAAGTCTATAAGTTATAATGCTAAACTTCATAAATACATGTATGATTTAGATCCTAGTATTTCAACTAATGTGATGACACAATCCCCTATAAGTTTATTTAGAACTATTGAGTTGGGTGAAAGGTATCTTGAGAAATATAGGAGAGAGACTCCTTTACAATCATATTACTTCAAGATAAGGATAGTTAGGGATAGGTTCTAGAGGAAATAATATGCCATATTTTTAGCAACCCCAAAATATCTACCTATCCACCTTTCAATGATTCAAGATAATAAGGTAATTTTAGGCTAGCAAATGATTCAATAATTCACCATAAATAAGGGGACAACATGCCTAAAAATACTTCAACATTTGGCAATAAAAAATCTATTCCGATGGACTTATATAAGGAAAGAAAAGAAAATGAGCTTTATTTTAAATGTGGTCAGAAATACATAGATGATTATGCAACAAAATGTGCATATACAAGAATGTGAAAGCCAAGGTGCATAGTATGCTAGTCCTTGAGGGTTCAGAGGATGATAATGATTATGCAACTCCACTTATGGTTCGTTGGGACCTAAAACCTCGGATAAGTTACTTATGAATATACGTGTGCATCACGTGACTTCAAAATAAGGTATTTTTAAAATACCATTTTTACACATTTTTTACATACAAAAGGGTGTAATATAAAGGGGTTATTTATAGATTGAATAGAAAAGGGATATGAGAATATATCTATAGTAACTTCCCCGAGCCTAAAACTGACCCAACACTGGCTCTAAGGCACTAGCCAAGCCTTTACTACTCACCTAAAACCACCCCACATGGCTTCACGATGGCCAGGAGCATCTAAGAACTTTGCGTTTGTCCAATTTTGTAGTCCAATGGATAATTCTTTCCCCACTCCTCAAAGGGAGTCCCTAAACATGCTAGTGTTATACACCATGTAACACACACAAAGGGAGCACCCCTCACTTGATCACCAGGGCTCCACTACAGCTCTCCTACACCTCGGGGATTTGCCCCAAGATGCGTCGTGAACATAAAACACATTCAAAACAAAGTCCACTCATTTGATTGAAGATCCAGGAGACAATAGATAAACCTCACCAAAAAACTCCCAAGGAACCAAATTTCCAGCTCTACGGGGCTGAGGATACCTCACACTCTCAACGCCAAGTCATCACTCATACAAACATGTGCTATGCATTCAGGATATGATACCATGCGATGCATCAATGCAAGTGTGAATATGACCATTGTGCTCAAGCAAATATTAATTGAAAATCAGCAATGTGAAAGTGTGAAGACAATTCTTTTCATGATTTTCATTTACTACACAAGCGCTTCATTGCTTAGGGCTAGCACTGAGCTTTCTCCTGCTACTAGCTGTCCCTTTTAATTTTTAAACCACCAAGAACTCTATATGATATGCACCATGAAACATCATAATTTAACTCATTTCAACCACTCAACAACCCCCCTACTCCCTACCGTTTAAAATTTTGCATGCATTCATAGGTGTAAGGCATGGTTTTTTATGTATTTTTATTTATTGAAAGAAATAAAAACTCACTCAAACAAAGAGATAGGTCTGAACTGAGGCTAAACCTCATGATTCAGCTCTATCATACGTCCATATACATAAATCTTATTTTTCCTTATATTTTATTATGTAAAAAACTAAAATTTTCCATTATTATTATTATTTATTTTTTATAAAAAATGACATATAATTACTGCTTTTAAGATGTAGACTAATTAATATTATGGAAAAAAAATTATTAGCATGTTTCATTCCATAAGAAGGAAAAATGCATATTAAAAATCCAAAAACCACATATTTTTCTTTAAATTGCCTAGTCTCAAGTTTTACGTGTTTTGTATATAATTATTATATGACTAACATTTCATGATTGATCAAACAGAGGATTGGTTATCAAATCCAAGCATTACTAACCATTTCAAACAAAAATTCATTATAAAACGGTAAAATCTACTTTTTTCTCATAAAATCGCTCATTATGACATGTATTTTTCAACGTTGGAGGCCTGCTGATGCTCTTTCCATGAGACCGCTGACAATCCGTCCAACTCTGATTCATAGCTCTTTCCACTCTTGCATCATTGTTTGACCAAAAACATCCATCTCAGTCCATCTCCCTCTCTTTTACATTGATCCATGAGAACAACCCACAAGAGGAGAGATAAATATTGAAATCAGATCTTCTTGTAGAATGTATCAAATTCGATGATCTTTGTGGCAATGAAGGGCAAGAAAATGGTGAATCATGGTGTCCTGAGGATTCCTTGAATGATTGCAGCAAAAAAAATGATAAAAATTTGGGGATTTTGGTGTGTCAAAAAAAAAAGTTCCCCCCCCATTCCCCCTCCCCCTCCCCCTCCCCTCCCCTACATTTTCAAAAGTCATGCCTTTTGGTTCCAAAGCTTGTTTAAGCTTTAAGCTTTGTTTTCCAAAAAACCGGTTCACTTTTTTGTGTTCACACTCTGGGCCGAAGTGGTTTTTTCAATTTCAAAGAGGCAAACGATCTTGGATTTGAAATCCGTTTGACAGTGGCTTCTTGACATCAAAATCTATAAACTTGGTTCCCATCATGGACTTTTTGGCTTTTGGATCACATAGCTCCTTCATAACACAAAACTTTTTGGTGATTAAATGGGGGGTCAAATGGACTTCGATCGATAAACCGAGACTTGCGTTGGGTTCCTAGCATCGAATTCCATCTAGGAAAACTCTAGCTCATTGATCCACAACCGTTTGATTTGCATGAAAATTTAGTCTTTTACAGCTTCTCGGGCTTGGTCTTTTATAGCCTCTCAAGCTCTTTTCCACTTCAAAATTTGCCTCTAAAATCTGCTCTCATTGGTGATGACGGGATAGGGTGAATTAGCTCATTGAGTCCCACGGACTGATCTACACAAACAACCATAGAAAGCATCAAGCTACCACAAAAAACATACACAACAAAGTACAAGAATAGCTCTAACCCTATCCCTTGATAAAACCAAGGCATGAAAATCCTGAAGGGATAGGCTCAGTCTAATCTCATAGAAATCCGGAGAGCGAGTTGCTAACCAACTATTCCAACACAAACTTGCTAAAAGAACCATCAAAGCAGTCATTCTAGTGGTGGTCTGAACTACCTACACAACTTAGGTCAACTAGACCAAGAACTCCTACGAGGCGAGGACTCTTATAGCCTAGTCATCATATATTTCCTTTTAACACACTTTGCTTTCAAGGTTTTGATACTCAAGCATGTAAAAAGGAGGGAGCTCATGGCCCAAGGAGAATGTGGCATCTAGTCTGACTCGATATCCAAAAACCTACCAAGCTCTCGCGAGACAGTTAATTCATTTCTTTTTCACTCACTTTTATTTTTACTCCAATATTTCTTATGTCTTTATTTTGGCTAGGTACTACCCCAAGGAAGACAAGGCCCCGGGTCTGTCTCATACCCAAGAACCTACCAAGCCTCTCGAGTAAGTTACTCATGAATATATGTGTGCGTCACGTGGGTTCAAAGTAAGGTATTTTTTAAATACCAATTTTATATATTTTTTACAAAATGGTGTAATATAAATATTTTATTTACAGATTGAATAGAAAAGGATTATGTTTTATTCAAGAAAAATTCACAGATAAGGATATTTATAAATAGGCCTTGAACGCACGTGATGTAGAGGATATACATATAGTAACTTCCTCGAGCCAAGCCTCTACAAGGCAATGATCATTTGCTTTTAGGATTTTTCTTTCTTTTCTTTTCCTTTTTATTTTGAGGGGTTAGAATTGCTTTTTACACACCTCTGTATTTTTCTATATCCTTCAAGTATATTCAGATTTTCCTCTTCTTTATACTTTGGTAGGCTTCTCTAGCTACCTCACACTAGCAAGGACTTCCTAGAACAGTTGCCTAGCAAGGTAGGAAGGACAGGGTCACTAGGACTACCTTCTAAAATAGATCTTTAATGCCTAACACTGTCTTGACAAGAGGTAGACAACTACTCGAATATCCCCCAGATATACCTAACCAAATCCTAGGATTTCATGCCTTGATTGTTGATCCCCGAAAAGAAAATAAACCCCCACATACATATATAACACTGTCAACTTAAGGAAAAAACTAAGAAAGGCGAAGACACCACCTAGAATAACCACAAGAAGATCCCTGCAACAAAGGCTCCCTCCATGCACACTTCGTCAAACAAGTTTGATGCAATCACTAAAACAGAAAACTATTAAACGTACTTGCACCAAATAGACATATGGCTCTCTTGGCCGCCTAAAGGAATATAACAGTTCGCAACCCACATACTGGCCCTCTTGGCTCAGGGATGTTACTATATGTATATCCTCTACATCACGTGCATTCAATGCCAATTTATAAATATCCTTATTTGTGAATTTTCCATGAGTAGAACATAACCCTTTCTATTCAATCTGTAAATAACCCCTTTATATTACACCCATATGTATGTAAAAAATGTATGAAATTTGCATTTTAAAATTTTCTTATTTTGAACCCACGTGATTCACACATATATTTTATGAATAACTTACCCAAGCCTCTTAGCCTTATAAAATAGAACATAAGAATACAACAGAAAACGGCCCTCTTGGCCTTATGGAATAAAACACTTTACTACCAATCAACAATGTGAGCCCTTACACATAGTTCGCTTTTCGAGTTGAATTGTTCGCTTTCCATGAGATGGTACTCTCTAAATGGCATTCTTTGTAGCTCATTGTTCAGCCAATGCAGCAACTTGGTCTTCCATACATCGCTTTCAACAGTGAGCTCATGCCCACGAGCTAGACTTAGGCTTGTATGCAAGGCAAAGGGGTTGGATTTTGTCCCGAACATGTGGGATGAAGGCTGCACCCAAACTGATGGAAGTAAACTTGGCAACGGATATGCACGAAACTGGTTGATACCCAATTATTACATCTTGCCCTTCCAAATTGTCACGAATTGCATGGTGGGGGGACTTGCTCAAGATGCTGTGCCGAACACACACAAAATGCACAAGGAGAAGCTCACTCAAGAGACAAGAAGAGAGATGGAGGCCAAAACTTTTTCTTGTTGGTTTCTTCTTCTTCTTCCACACACTTTTTTACAATGTTCACAAAGTATAGATAAGATACAACATAAAGGAAAGTGGCCTACTAAGTCAAACAATGCATAACTGACTACACTAGTTGACTGGTGCTTTAACTATGCCAGCTGTAAATAGGTGTAATAACCTGAATATAATAAGTAATGAGTCAGTGGCCATGTGAGAGTCATAATGACCACCCACGTGCTAAGTGTAGACGTGTGGACCCATCTAACCAATCGGTCCATCATTAATGTCCGCATGTGTTGAGCTTGTCATCTCAACACTCCCCCTCAAGCTCAATTGCATCTCTGCAACTCCAAGTAAGCTTCGAAACTTTTGAAGCTTCTCTGTACCCAATGCCTTTGTGAAGATGTTAGCTATCTGATCCTGTGTGCTGACATACACCAAGTCAATCTCACCTACTAGTACCTTCTTTCTCACAAAGTGGTAGTGTACCTCAATATGTTTTGTCCTGGCATGGAACACATGGTTTCTAGCCAACTGTATACTGCTCATGTTGTCACAATAAATGACAACTGGACCTTCCACCTGCACATCTAAATCAGCCAATAACTTTTGAAGCCATACTACCTCACATGCTGCAACAACAACACCTCTATACTCAGCCTCTGTACTCGACAAAGCAATTGTAGATTGCTTTTTGCTGCTCCAAGTAACTGCTGCACTACCAAGAGTGAACATGTATCCACTGGTAGATCTTCTATCAAACATAATACCAGCCCAATCTGCATCTGTGTATCCAAACACCTGTACATCTGTACCTGCCTCATAGAAAAGTCCATAATATAATGTGGACTTCACATATCTCAATATGCGTCTGACTGCATCCAAATGTGGCTTTTTAGGTACTTGCATAAACTGACTCACAAGACCAACAGTGTAGCTCAAGTTTGGCCTTGTAATGGTCATGTAGATCGAACTTCCCACTATCCTCCTGAACATAGTAGGGTCTTCTATCTCATCCCCAACATCAGCACTCAACTTTACATTCTGCTCCAACGGGACTGAAAGTGGTTTGCATGTTGTCATACCATACTTGGACAACATATCCAAGCCATACTATCTTTGGGACAGCCATATACCATCATCACATCTGATCACCTCAATGCCAAGGAAGTACCTTAACTCACCTAAATCCTTCATCTCAAACTTCTTCTTCAAAAAGTCCTTGACTTCAGCAATCCCACTATCACTAACACCTATAATAATCAAGTCATCCACATAGATGACTATGATAAACAAACCTGCATCTCCCTTTCTCACATAAAGTGAGTGATCAGCATCAGAAACATAAAAGCCAATATTGACAAGATACTCTCTGATCTTGTCAGACCATGCTCTAGGTGCTTGGTTGAGCCCATAGAGTGCCTTCTTCAACCTGCACACATATGTGGGATGCTCTAAATCTTCATAATCTGCTGGCTGATCCATATACACTTCTTCCTGCAAATCACCATGCAAGAAGGCATTCTTCACATCCATTTGCTGCAACCTTAAACCTTTGGTTGCTGCCAAAGCAATCACACATCTGACAGTTGCCATCCTAGCAACTGGACTGAAGGTTTCTTCATAATCTATGCCATATGTCTGGGCATAGCCTTTTGCAACCAACCAAGCTTTGTACCTACTAATAGAATCAGCTGCATTATGCTTAATCTTATAAACCCACTTACATCCAATAGCTTTCTTGCCCTTCGACAATGATACTAGATCCCAATTCTTATTGGCCTCTAACGCAGCCATCTCCTCATCCATTGCTGCATCCCAATGAGCATGACCAATAGCCTCCTCAAAACATGTGGGCTCAACATCCTCAATCACTTTCACCATATAAGCATCACGGTGAGTTGCATAACCTTCAAAACCAAATCTCTTAACAGGGTATCTCACCCTACTAGACCTGCGTACCACTGGATCACTCAATGGAGTCTTTGCATTGACATGTGCTCTCTGCACACCTAGAGTCCTCACTGAAGGAATGCCAAGCTCATCATCCAAGCTCTTTGAGCCACTAGAGTCCTCATCAAGAATTGCATCAATGCCATCTGACACTTTATTCTTTCATTTGTCTTTACCTGTAGTGCTACTAGATGCACCTGAAGATGTAGAGCTACTCAATCTCCCAGACCAAGGACTACCAGATGATGTCTTTGGTCCACTAAGAGTCCGTGATTCTTGCTTTTCAGCCTACACATGAGTGTCATGATCATCATCATCATCCAATGCATCACAACTAGATGCATACAAACTACTCATTTCATCAAAGATGACATCCTTGGTCACTCTGAACTTACATGTGACAGGGTTATAACAACGATACCCTTTCTGCTCTAAAGAGTATCCAATAAAAACACATTTTTCTGCCTTTGGATCAATCTTCTTCCGTAGCTCATCTGGCACATGAACGTATGCAACACAACCAAATACCTTCAAGTGCGATACATCAAGCTTCTTGCCAGTAAAGCATTCTTCAGGAGTCATACCATGAACTGCAGCTGTGGGAGTTCTGTTCATAATATAAACAACAATATGAACAGCCTCAGACCAAAAATTCTTAGGCATATTCTTTTCAGCCATCAAGGCGCGTGTAACTTCTGCAATATGCCTGTTTTTCCTTTCTGCAACCCCATTTTGCTGTGGGGTATACTTGCATGTGACTTTGTCTCTTTATCCCACAAGACCTTAGAAAATCACTGAACTCATTCAAGAGGTACTCTCCCCCTCCATCTGACCTCAAGCACTTTACTTTCAAGCCTGTTTCTCTTTCAACTACAGCCTTGAAAGCTCTAAAGTGCTCAAATGCTTCACTCTTTTCCTTCATAAAATATACCCACAGCTTTCTAGAACAATCATCAATGAATGTGACAAAGTATGAACTACCTCCAAGAGATACATTTTGTGTAGGCCCCCAAATATTTGTATGCACAATATCAAGGATATTTCTGCTTACATCTCTGTCATGTGAAAAGGGTTGTCTTGCCTACTTACCAAACTAACATGCTTCGCATACCTTATGAAATTCTGCAATTCTAAATGTAGGCAAATCTGTAACCAACCCTTTGGACTGCATTAATTTTAGCCTTTGTACATTTGCATGTCCAATGCATTTATGCCAAATTTCAATATCTGCAACAACACCTTTTCCTTAAGCATACATAGCAGCATTCATAGTAGGAATTCCACCATCCAGAATAAACATACATCCAACTCTACTTCCTTTTGCAACCAACCTGCACTTGTCATTGAAGTCTTCTACAAAGAAGCCCTTGCTCTACCATTTGACCGACTGACACCAAGTTCTTTGTAATAGATGTCACATGTAATACATGTGAAAGACTCTTTGTCTTACCATCATGCAAGGACAAGGGAACTTTTCCAATGTGTGAAATTGGGTGGCATGAATCATCACCCGTCTGCACATAACTTGTATTTTGCAAATCTTGTATCTCTCCAAACCATTCTGCATGGCTGGTCATATGATTGGATGCACCTGAATCAACGTACCAAACATCATCATGTGTTCCCTTTTCTGTAACAGCATTCAGCATATGTTGCATAACAAACAGATGTTCATTTGTCTTAATTCTGTCATAAAGACGATGCATAGTTTCCTTGTTGCAACTTATCACTGCGAATATCATCTTTCTTAGCATAACATTGGGCTGCAATATGACCTCTTTTGCCACAGTAGTGACACAAAATACCAGAGTGGTTAGAACCTCTGTCCTGCCATCCACCTCTTCCTCTAAAGCTCCCCCTGCCTCTAAAGTTACCATGACCTCGTGAAATGTGCATATCACCAAATTGCTATTTCAATCTGTTTTGTTGGTTGTCACTACCACGTCCTGTACCACGGCCTCTTGAAGAGGATCTACCACGTCCCCTTCCTGAACTCGAGTAAAATGCTTGGACCTGTTCACCATTTCTTTTAAACGAATCACCCTGCATATTAATCCCTTTAGTAATCATGAGAGAGATCAACTCATCAAAATCTGAAAATGGCTTCCGTACATATATTGAAGTAACAAATGATTTCCATGCTTTCTCATTATTAAGGCCACTCAAAGTGGATGAAACCAAATCATCATCATCGGGCATTGCATCAATCGCAGCTAAAGCATCTGCAATGCTCCTCACCTTCAACACATACTCATTGATAGACATTTTCCCTTTCTTCAAGGCATTCAACTCTTGCTTGAGTTGAATATTTCGTGCCTTTGTGTTTACTGAAAACATACTCTCAAAAATTGTCCAAGCTACATGTGAAGTTTCTACATTCCTGATATGTCCCAGCATAGTATTATCAATTACTGTAGATAGCCAATACATCACCTTGTCTTTCGCATTCCACTCTTTCCATGTTTTTAACTCATCTACAGTCGGAGGGATACCTATCTATGGCTCCTTTTCTTCACAAGCCCTTTCCAATAAGAAAGTTTGTCACACAAAACTTCCATGAAGGGTATTTGTTCTTGTCAAGCTTCTCAATAATCGGATTTCCACTATTCTCTGCCATTATCACAAACAAGGATACAACATAGCAAGCTAGTCTTCTGCAATCTTTTATAATACGTACACAGCAATACACCAAGCAACCTTTTTCACTGATTGCTCAATAGTATATGTAATCTACAACCTGTTTGCAGATAAACCTTATGTTTTCTTCCTACAAACACCTCAAAAATTTCAGATTCACAATTTGTAGCCTGTGCACCTACTTTCGGTCAATACAGCCGAAATCACAGTGTACCCTAAAAATGTTGTCTGCAACCTTGCGGCTCTATAACGAGGTCTAAAACGGTCTCAGACGCCCAAAATAACTACGACATAGTCCTAAAGGGCTTGTCTACAGAATATACAGTGATCTTCTTGCACACCAAATCTCATAGCAATCTGAGATTTTTGCTTGACCCTGCTTCCGATGCCTCCACCTGCACTATCCAAGAGAGAGAGTGGAATAATGGGAGAGCTTACTCGTTGCTTGCTTGCTTGCTCGAACCTTGCTTCTTCTCCTTCACTTCATCCTTCGAAATCAGCCTCTCTCAGTGGCACGGCTCTGATACCATGTCACGAATCGCGTGGTGGGGGGATTTGCTCAAGATGCTGCGCCGAACACACAGAATGCACAAGGAGAAGCTCACTCAAGAGATAAGAAGAGAGATGGATGCCAAAACGTTTTCTTTCTAGTTTCTTCTTCTTCTTCCACACACTTTTTTACAATTTTCACAAAGTATAGATAAGATACAACATAAAGGAAAGTGGCCTACTAAGTCAAACAATGCATAACCGACTACACTAGTAGACTGGCGCTATAACTATGCCAGCTGTAAATAGGTGTAATAACCTGAATATAATAAGTAATGAGTCAATGGCCATGTGAGAGTCATAATGACCACCAATGTTCTAAATGTAGACATGTGGATCCATCTAACCAGGCGGTCCATCATTAATGTCCGCATGTGTTGAGCTTGTCATCTCAACACAAATCACTATCAATTTTCGTAATGTTATCAAGTTGATCATCATCTTGCTAATCCAACTCTTCCCCTCCTTGTGTCATCGAGCCATGCTGGTCTCATCATCTCTCCTTCCGGTTGAGCACCTATAGTTAATTACTGCCTATCACCATGGTCAAACTCGTTGAGCTCCATGGAAAATGGTTGGATGTGTAACGCCTCCCCACCCCTTTTTAATCTCGAGGGCCCCCAAAAGTACAAAAATTTTTCCTAAAAAATTCTAAGGCTTTTAAATATTTTGGTATTCTTCTCTGTCGCCAACTTTGCATCAATGCTTAAATCATCCTCCTCCTTGTCATATCATCAATTTCGTGATGCGTTATTTCACCTACCAAGTTTTGGTGATTTTGCCGGAGTGGTAGGAATCTTTTTAAGTTCTACTTTTGGAGGTGTCCCATCTCTGTAAAATGTAGGCATTGGTGTGGCCTTGAATGTCACTCTTTTCCTCAGCTACTTGATTTCTGCTTCCACCTTCTTCTTTGTTTTGGCTTGCATTTGGCTCTTTTCTTCCTACTTTGCAATTTGCAATTCTTCTAACTTTGTGAAAAATTGTTTTCACTTCTCAGCACATTCATCACACTTGAAACTGAAACTAGAACCATTTGAGTTTGCAATGACACTAGCATTTGCTTTGGCAGCCTTGGATCCTATTGAAGAAATAGAGGCTGCATCATCTTCAACTTCAATTCTGTAGAACTATTAAGCTGAACAATTGGATCTTTCATGGGCTTCAAGCTCTCCTCCTCTGAACGACCCAACTTTGAACCTAGCTCCATTGCTTTGGAAGCCTGAACCTCTTTCACAGGTACATTCCCAACCATACCACTATGTTGATGTAGCTTGTGTGATTGTGAAAATGCATGGCTATCACCTATAAACTTGAAGTCAAAACTCAAAGTCATCTCCATATAGTTAAATTGTTCTTTATGATCCAATAGTTATCCATTCTCTTCTTGGATAGAAATCTGCCAACTTCGTCAAGGAGACATAGATGAAATTGAAAGAATCATTCAACCACACCCAACTTGTGTCGTCATTGCAAGTCATAGAAATCCGAGTAAAGCATTGTAGAATATCTCTTCTCGTCTCAATGCAAGTGCTTTAAACATTATAAACACCATCCATGATATCTCGTACAAGATTTTCCATCACATTGGATTAAGCCATCCCTTGCATATTCCCACTTATTCATTATTCTCAATATGCCTTCTTCCAGAAACTCCATTATGGTGTACACACCCTTGGAGTCTTCAAAACATATATTCTTTTCATATGAACCTATTTTTCATGCAATGTGCCCTAGTAAGAGTATGCTATGTAATAGAACTTTGTGCCCAATCATTCATGATTTAAGAAATATGCAATGTCCAATATATGCTATGCAACCAATCAAACGATGTCCATACAAAATTTATGAATGCATTGAAGAAAATGTGCGTAGCCTATCTACATGTGCTCATGCGTCATGCAAAATATAAACAAAAAGACACGCACAATGGGGAAAAAAAATCATAATGATGTTGACTAATGAGTTCAAATTCTTGGTGAAAAACTCTACCCTCAAACTCGCAATGGTGGATGTGCAATGTCACTACAATGCCTCACTTTTTGTTGCACCAAGTGGCTACCTTCCTTTAAGGGGATCGTATGAATGTCTCTCACCTCGCCAAGTAAAGATATCATGAAATTTTTGAATCAAGGACTTATAGTAATTCCTCTCTTCCAAACTGAGCATGGACCCTAATTTGATTGGCCATGAATCATTCATTGTATCAAGGTCTAACTCAATTGCATCCACATCCCTTATCCTCTCCTGAGCCTCTATTGGCTCATTCAAAAATGCTTTATAAATATCCTCTATAGTGGACCCCTCATTGGATTCATCACTTGATGATGAATCACTAGTAAATGGAGTATCTAATGTATCTAACTCTAATGAGGACAAAGAAACTCTCTCACTTTGAGGAGATTCATGATAGGCATCTACTACTACACGTCCAACACATCTACCAAAGATCAACCAACCAATGTGTATATCAAAATGATAGTCTATTTGTAAAATCTAACAATACTTGATAGTTAGGTCACCCAACAAACCTAATGACCCTAAAGTCTAGAATGCATTCCACATTTGCAACGGTCACATGAACTTTAGTAATGCAACCTTCAAGTTGTCTTAAACTATCATCAATCATTTGAAGAATCATGGAGGCATCTTTTTATATTTCTAACCCCAATCTCTCCATCAATTCCAAACTCAAAATTGTTAAAATACACGAGATCTAGAGCATGGTAGATGCAGAAGCTATGGAGGTTAAAAGAGGAAAAATAAACTCATGAAAGCATTGACCCTGGCTAGGACTGATGAGGTTTGTCCTTCTCCTAGTGGTCTTCTTCTTCTTCTTCTTCTTCTTCTTCTTCTTCTTCTTCTTCTTCTTCTTTGACTGCAACTAGATAGGTTTTTTGGGACCTTTTTCTACATGGAAAAACTTCTCGGTGTGTTTGGTCCTTTTGTAGAAGTCACAGAAGAGCTAATCCCTCTTGCCTTTGTGCCTGTTGCCAACATATAATGCATGTTCACCTCTACAGGTGTTTGGTTCTTAGTTTTTAGCTTCTCTTCCTCCTCTAAAAGTGATGCCTGGATATCAACAAGTTCAGGATTTGGCATGTTGATTAAAGTTGTTGATACATTATTATATTCAAGAGGCAAACTCTTAAGTAGAACACCGATGCAAACATCTTCTTCCATTTTAATGTTGAT
Source organism: Lygodium microphyllum (assembly GCF_053477565.2). Classification (NCBI taxonomy): domain Eukaryota; kingdom Viridiplantae; phylum Streptophyta; class Polypodiopsida; order Schizaeales; family Lygodiaceae; genus Lygodium; species Lygodium microphyllum. The sequence continues at coordinate 72,122,945 of NC_141164.1, read as the reverse complement.
TCTTGCAAGTTGGGTTAGAAGTCCTTCCATGTAATTTAGATGTGTGGCAAGTGATGTGCTGGACTTCATTTCAAGCCTAAAAAACTCAATCGAGAGACCATGCTTTGATGATTTAGACTGTGCACTGAACAAAGTGTCAAGTCTCTTCCATGTATCATGTGAGGTCTCATAGTTATCCACATGGTGGATATAGCTGTCGTCTAGCTCTAGTTTAATAATGGCCTGGACCTTATCATCATTCTTTCGCCAAGTGACAGCAAGATCCACATCACGAGGCTTCTTTTCTTTTCCAGTGGTAATGGCCCAAAGGCCCTTCTTCATCAGGACGAGTTTGATGCGGGTCTACCTGGTGTGAAACCCGACTCCTTTGAAGCGAGCAGTTGGAGAGTCTTTACCCATGTTAGACTTGTGGAAACATCAGCAAATCAAGTTCAAACTTGTCAGATTTGAGGAGTAGAAGAGTTGGTTGAGATGTGTGAAAAGACACAAGTGCTAAGAGCACTAAATGAGTGTCAATGGACACTATGCTTCTTCCTTGAGTCTTCCAAATCTGTAAAATCCTTCAAGTTCTTTTAAATCCAAATTTTCCCCTTCTTGATTTGATACTAGGACAGTAGATAGGAGTGGCAATGGGTTGTTCCAATGGCAGAAGAGAAAAAACGATGAGATTTTTGAGTTTCAGTGCAGTTTGGCTATGGCTTCCTGGATTAGGGTTTTGACCCAGCCTTGGTTTTTGGTTGATTGTGGGAGCTACAGTGGATCATTATTAAAACTTTTCTTAATCAAAATGAAGCTTGAATGATAGGCTATCAATTCCCTATGGTGATCGTCAACATCGTGACCTGTAGCGATGGTAATAGTAGCACGAACGGTAGCAGGCGCATTCTAGGGACAATTACCATGAATTTTGTCAATGATGGGCTCTACAATGGCCAATGTCAAGGTGTCAGGTGATAGGAATCTTCCCCTTGAGCAAAGCTTGGGGGGGTCACCTTATAAAACATGTAACATACCACGTGAGGTAAAAAGAAACGGAATTTTTATTATGTTGACTTACAATTTTCCAAAAACAGAAGGGTTTTATAAATGCACCTAATGTAAAATTCACATTAGGGGTCTTTTTATTCAAAATTTTTCAAAATCACACTTTTTTAGGGAGGCAGGGGGAGGGGGGTTGGGAAGGGGATGGGTAGGGGGAGGGGAATACTTTTTGTTTTGATTTCACACCAATTTTGTGGCGTTTTGATCTTTTGGGACTCTCAAGCAGCATAATGCATGGAGATGGCTAGTCATGGAAGCAATGAAGTCAACATACTTATGTATTATTATTTTTTATAGTATATAGCCTTTATCATACTACACCATCCAAATGTATAAGACATGCTTTGGACATGTGGATCTTTGAGTATTTTGCATATAGCTCTATGTTACAATGCTATTGTAAAAGTTTCATAATATTAACATCATGTGCGGATATCCGTCTTGGATCACTATGAGAATTCCATGGCTAAAATACTGTAGTATCATGTTTTAATTTGAATTGTATAGAAGGGGCCATGAAAATGCACATTCGATTCAAATTTTAGATTTACAGAGGGGATATAACTATTTCCTTCAAAATTCACAAAAGGGGTATATAAAATGGTGATTTTTTAAAAGGGTTTTTTAAAGTATCCTTTGAATGCATGTTATATAGAGGGCTTCTATAAGGTGACCCCTCCCAAGGAGCAAAGGCATAACTCTCTAGAAGGAAGCTTCCAAAGATATGAGCTCTATGATGAGATATGAAAGCTCCAAGTGCAATAGGTCATGTCTAGCTATGGAGGCCACAGAACAAAACTTGAGAAAATTGACAATGCTAAGTAGTGGATGAGGCAATGTCAAGTTTTGAGATGATATAGAGAAGCATCAGTAGCGGGGGAACACTTCTCCAGAAGGAAGCTAGGTAAGATTTGGCTTGTGGAGTGAGATACAAGAGCTTCAATCTAATAGGGTGCTACTGGCAATGGCAGTCATGAAGGCAAGCTTGAAGGTGGAGATGGAAAGTGAGTTCATAGACTCAAACAGAGCTGAGTAGAGATGGGAGAGAGGTGAAGATCTAATAAAATAAGCTAAGCCATGCTCAACTATGCTCTGATACTATGTTAAAATACACAGGATCTAGAGCATGGCAGATGCGAAATCTATGGAGGTTGAAAGAGGAAAAAGAAACTCATGAAGACATTGACCCTAACAAGGACAATTTGTTACACAAGTGAATTAGGTTCTAAGATTGAGACTTGGACTCATAAACACAATCTTTTGTATTGACTGTGACATGACACTTCACTGGAAAGAAAAGAGTACTATCATTGCATTAGAAAAAGAGTGCAAGTACAATGCTTTATAAGAATTGAGTGGTGGTAGTTTCTCCTACTATACATATGGGATTCGCATCCTGAGCCTTCACTGCTCCTCACAAAGGGACTAAAGTAAGTGGGATTGCAAATATTTCAACAATAATGTTAACAGAGTATCCTATGTCCATAATAGCATGGTCCACTAATATTCCATCAATATATGCTATTATCCTTGGACAATGCTTTTCAGCATATTCAAACCAATCATCTCCTACTCGTGCTATTTTCAAGGGCTCAATGATATACCTAGTGAAACTTCTTAAATTATTTACACACTCCCAGAGACAACTTAATCAATTGTAGGAGGTTTACATTTGGCGAATCTTTGCAAAGAGAACTCGCTAAATCAAATTCATGATAACTAGCAAGAGCTCGCTTTTCTTGCCAGACCATTCTCTCCTTTGGTCTTTGGATAGGTTTTGGTGCCTCTTTCTTGCATTTCGCCTTATTCTTTGGCAAATCCTTATCCTTCTTCTTGGGGTCAGCTTCACCATCTATGGCCTTCAAAGGTTCCACCTTCCATATCGAGACTAAGGACTTGTGTCCCCTTATCATATTGCTTAGGGTTTCCCTCGATAGGTTTTACCTTGTCTCTATCAGTTTCTTTATCCTTTTGACCTCTTGTAATAATCCATAGGTTAGAAGCTTCAGTGCCATTGACACAAACATCTTCTATAAGGCTAACTCCATAGCCACTAGGTAGCCCCTCTACCATAGCTTTCCCTCTTTATAGTATTTGTTTTGGTCCCTCACCTTGCTAGAGATTATTCCCTTATGCTCGATGATTAACTAGACATGGCTATTTACTTCCTTGTTGGAGAGAGCTAATCTTGCACCAACAGGTAGTGGCTAAGTGGTCAGACTTCCCATATATGTCACATTTAACATTTGAACAATTCCTAGGGAAATGTTGGTCGTCGCACCACTTACAGCTGAATCTTTGGGGGGCACCCTCTTCAAGGTGTTGACTTCCCATCAAATTCTATTACTTCTTAAGGAAATGCACAGCAATGGCTATTTGTCTATATTTTTCGGTGATCATGTTAGTATAATGCTTCATCCTATCCTTCACTTTGCCATGGACACTCAAGGCACTTAGCTCATAGCTACGATCATTTACATGTCATTCCATGGGCCTAACCACTTGGTTGGGAATGGACTATTGATTTCCTCAAAAAACAGTAGGACTTATTGTTTATCTTCCAATAGTTGGTGGAGCCATCTAACTAGCTATAGGCATGGTCACATTGGGAGGAGCCAATAACATACACACATTTTGGATCATGCTTCCTCTCCCATTAAGAAGACTCATGGGTATCTCTTGACCGTCATTCATCAAAGCCAAAGTATTTCCAACACCTAGACTTGGATTCCAATTTTCCTAGAGGTATAAGCCGCTTACAATCGTGATTCTACCTTCTCTACTCTTTTAATAGCCGTATCAATGTCAGCAAGAGCAACACTACTCAACTACACTTGAATGTTAAAGTCTAACCCATTCAAAAAGTATTGCAACTTAGCAAAGCTGGAATAGGAATATAGGTTTGCAACTTATGGAATACTTCCTTCAATTTCTTGGCATACCCACGAACATTTTCATGAGGTTCTTGACATGTTACATTGAGGACACATAGCCAATACTGCCACCCCTTTTAGGGGAAAATTCTCTTCGAAAGGCCACAAAGAAAAAGTCAATTGTAGTTATGGTTCTAGCTTCTATGTTGTGATACCATACTGTAGCTCATCCTTTCAAAGTCATATTAAAGAACATCATCAAGTGTCCATCTTGAACTCGACAGTTAAACATTAACTTTTGGAATTCACTGATATGAAGTTTCGCATCTTCCTCTACTAACCCATTAAAAATGGGTAGAGGAAACCCTAAGGCTGGCAAGTATTTGAATGGCAATGGGTTGCACTATGGTGACAACCGGATTTTCTAGAGGATTTTGAACGATCGAAACTATTATTTCACTCAAAGAGGACGGATTGATTGGAAGGGGGAAAGTACTAGAACTTCCTCCTCCTAATGGACTATGCATCAAGCTATGGTTAATAAGACCCCACCCTTATAAGAAAATTAGACCACTCCTTTGCAGAGAATATCTTTCAATAATTTTGGCCCGTTTTCTAGCCTGTTCAGCTCTTTCTTACTTCTAAAGTTTCGCTTGACGGTCGTTTGAATCTATCTCACTTCCTTTTGGCATACATTAATAATTTGGTCCCTATTGATCAAGATTCGAAAATGCCACTTATTAGCGGCTCTTGGCAAATGCACCACCTATCGAGACCTAAAATAGGCTCGATACTGGCTCTAAGGTAGTATATCAAGCCTGTACTACTCACCTAGAACCACCCCACATGGCCTCGTGGCCAGGAGCATCTAAGAACTTTATGTTTGTCCAATTTTTTAGTTCAACAAATAATTCTTTCTCCACTCCTCACAAGGAGTCCCTAAACATGCTGGTGTTATACACCATGTAACACACAGAGCACCTCTAATTGATCATCGCGGCTCCATACGACTCTCCTACACCTCAGGGATTGGCCCCAAGATGCATCGTGATGCACATTAAAAAAATTTGAAACAAACTCCACTCTTTTGATAAATCATCCAAGAGACAATAGATAAACCTCACCAAATAACTCTCAAGGAACTAAATATCTAGCCTTATGGCTTGGGATACTTCACACTCTCAACGTCAAGTCATCATCACTCATACAAAGAGGTGCGATGCATCGAGGATATGATACCATGTGGTGCATCAATGCAAGAGTGAATATGACCATTGTGCTCAAGCAAATCTCGGGGAAGTTACTATATGTATGTCCTCCACATCATGTGCGTTCAAGGCCTATTTATAAATATCCCTATCTATGATTTTTTAAAAAATAAAGTATAATCATTTTTTATTCAATCTGTAAATAACTCCTTTATATTGCACACTTTTGTATGTAAAAAATGTATAAAAATGATATTCTAAAAATACATTATTTTGAATCCACATGATGCACACATATATTCATGAGTAGCTTACCTAAGAAGTAAATATTCATTGAAAATCAGCAATGTGAAAGTGCGAAGACAATTCTTTTCATGATTTTCTTTTACTATGTGAGGGTTTTATTGCTTAGGGCTAGCACTGAGCTTCCTCGTGGTACTAGTCCCTTTTAATTTTTAAACAACCATGAACTCTATATGGTATGCACCATGAAACATCAGGATTTAACACACTTCAACCACTCAACAAACCCCCTACTCCCTACCATTTAAAATTTTGCATGTGTTGATAGGTGTAAGGCATGGTTTTTCATGTGTTTTTATTTATTGAAAGTGATAAAAACTCACTCTAATAAAGAGATGGGGATGATTTGGGGCTAAACCTCATGCTTCATTTCTATCATATATCCACACATATAAATCTTTGTTTTTCTTATTTTTATGATGCAAAAATCTAATTTTCCCTAATTTTTAATATTTTTTCTATTTGTTTATAAAAATTATAGATAATTACTATTTTTCAGGTGTAGATTAAATACTCTTATGGAAAATTATTTTCTTAGCATGTTTTATTCCATGGAAATGGCAAATACACACAAAAAATCCAAAAATTTGCATATTTTCTTTTAAACCGCCTAGTCTCAGGTTTTGCATGTTTTGCATACAATTATTATATGACTAAATTTTTATGATTCTTTCAACAAGATTGATCGAATATAGTATTAGAAATCAAATCCAAGCATTACTAACCATTTCAAATAATATTTCATCATAAAACGGTAAAATCTACATTTTTCTCATAAAACCACTCATTTATGACGCACATTTTTCGATGTTGGAGGCCCATGATGCTCTTCCACAACCGTTGACAATTTATCTAACTCAGATTCACATCCCTTTCCACTTCTACATCATTGTTTAACCAAAAACATCCATCTTAGCCCATCCCCCTCTCTTTTACATTGATCCATGAGAACAACCCACAAGAGGAGAGAGGAGAGAGGAGAGAGAAATACTAAAATAAGATGTTGTAGAATGCATCAAATTTGATTATCTTTGTGGTAATGAAGAGTGAGAAAATGGTGGATCATGGTGCCCTGAGGATTCCTTGAATGATTGCAGCATGAAAAATGATAAAAATTTGGGGATTTAGGGGCACCGAAAAAAATGGCGCCCCCTCTCCCTCCACATTTTCAAAAGTCATGCCTTTTGGTTCTAAAGCTTGTTTAACCTTTAAGCTTTGTTTTCCAAAAAACCAGTTCACTTTTTTGTGTTCACACTCCGATGGAAGTGGTTTTTTTAATTACAGAGGGGCAAATGAGCTCAGATTTGAGATCCATCCAGACATCTAGCTTCATGACATTGAAATCTATAAATCCAATATCCGCCATGCACTTTCGAGCTTCCAAATCACATAGCTACTTCATAACATGAAACCTTGCGGGGATTCAATGGGGGGTCAAACAAGCTTCGATACAAACTGAGACTTGTGTTGGGTTCCTTGCATCGAACTCCATCTAGGAAATCTCTAGCTCATCAATCCACAACCGCTTCATTTTGCATGAAAATTTGGTCTTTTATGACCTCCCATACTCTTTTTTGCTTCAAAAATTGCCTCTAAAATACGCTCTCATGGTTGCTGCTGAAAATGAGTTTTTGGGCAAGAAAGTTTTATGATCCTGCTAATATTTTTCCTTTTGATCCTAGTGGTAGTGTTTCTTTTGATCTAGGAGGAAATGATAAGTCATATGCTACCACTATTTGGCCCATTTCAATGATGCATGGACAGGATCAAGAAGCCCAAACACACCTCATATCCAAGAAAGCATTAATGGAAAATTTGCATTCATTTTGGTTGATAGTGGTAGTATCCACATTTCATAAATAAATAAAACCATATACAAGTTGAAGTGTTTCCCTATTGATTTATAATAGTCTACTATCAAAGTGCAAGTGGCAAATGAAGAGTAAAAAATCAACAACCAAATGTGTCCCAAAGTGCAAATTTAGGTGATTGAAAACTATGGCCAACAAATGGACTTAATTGCTTTGGATATGGGATCCATTAATAATGTGTTAGATTGCGATTAGTTGATGGAGTTAAGCAAAATTGTTATGGGTTTTTATTAGCTATACCTAGGGTTTGTCAGTTGTGGACAAATACACTTGGAAGGAATCCATAACAAAACACATTTATAGATTATTACAATAAAGTAGGCTAGAAAGGAGTTTAAGAAATTATCTCAAATCTTTGCCTTATATATTAACAAAGAAGTATCAGATCAACCGAAAAAATAAACTAAAAATTCAACAATGAAAGCTCCTTTGGAAGAGTACAAGGATCACTTCTAGATACCTACAACATTATCCCCAAAAAGACTAATCGACCATCCATTTGATTTAGAGCCTCATTCTAAGCTAGCCACAAAACCACCCTATAGACTCTCTAAGTGTAAAAGAGAGAAAGTTGTTAAGCAAATCAAAGAACTATTGGAGATGGGATTTATAGAGCCTAGTTTCTCACCCTATGCATCCCTAGTCCTCCTGGTGAAGAAAAAGGGCGCATCATTTAGGATGTGTATTGACTACATGGACCTTAATAAGATCACAATGAAGGACAGGTATTCCATCTCTAGGATGGATGATTTACTTGATGAGTTGCAAGTAGCAAAATATTTTACCAAAATAGATTTATGATTTGGCTATCATAAAATTCACATTGTTTAGAAATAAGCCATAGGCTAAGTCATATCCTATCTATGTTCAAATAAAGTAGAGGCTATGTGTGAAGTGACTTAAAGTAAAGTGACATTGGGCAGACTAGAAAGAGATCCATCACCAAGTGGTGGCTTGAACTGCATGAGAACTAGTAGTGATAGAAGATCCACAATTACTTCCTATTCTAGAGAAGTACCCTTGAGGAAGGAAGGGAATTTGCCTATAGCCACCATGAGTAGGCATTTAGTCCCCTCTAGTGGTGGTTCCACCCAATTCAATTGTGGGAATTGGATGCCCTTCTTTTTCCATTTCCATTTGTTTGGGCCATCTACCCGATTTGGTCCTAGCATTTAAGGATCATTTCCTAAAATATTGATACAATTGCATAGGTCAATGCGATCGGTCTCAGAAGTAGCTACCTTGATTGTAGTCATTGTGGAGAAGAAATTTTGAAAGGTGTAGCAAAAAATGGTTCCACCAGGACCCTTATCAAATATAATGATCTCATTAATGTCTATCCCCATTATCAAAATCTAGCATTCATAATATTCTATTGGTTGGATAGTGGCTCCGATGTCAACATTATTACCATGGCAACCTACAAAGTCTTTGGTGTGATGGAGTGGAAAAAAACCCTCTTTTTTATCCAGATGGAAAACCAGTAGCAAGCGTGGTCACTTGGCATTAACCATTTTTTGCTGGTCAAAGTGGTTGGCATTTTTTTAAAATGCTTTTGATTGTGCTCAAGCTGGAGAAAGTGGGCAAAGATTACTACCTTTTTCTTAGATAGGGCCTTGGCTCATTCAACTAGGAGGCTCACTTTTCACCATGGTCATCATAAGGTTTGATTTGCTTTGCTAAAGATTCCACCTCCATTCTCAACACTTTGACTGGTGGTAAATGAGATTGTTAACATGATCAAAGGCCTTGATGATGATGAGGAAATGGCCTTTTAGGTAGCAAGTTATGATCTAGAGCCTTTTTGTTTATTGGATGTTCTTCAAATTAGTCAATAGTGCTTGATCTAGAGTCCCGATTAATGGACAACCTTTTTGTTTAGTGGATGTTCTTCAAATTATTCAATAGTGCTTGATTTAGAATCTCGATTAATGGACAACCCAAAGAAGCTCTTGAAGAATGTAGAGCCTACTTTAGAACTGGAATGCCCAAAGTACTAATTGGACAAGCCAAAAGCAACCACAATAACTAGATTTAATGTGGTAGAAGTTCTCAGCCAAGAAATAGAGTTTAAAGCCTAGATATAAAAGGTGACTAGAAGTTCTCAACTAAGAAATAGAGTTTGAAGCCTAGATATAAAAGGTGACTAGAGTCACTATAAATGAGATATCCATAGTGTATCGTGGTTTGAATGAGATCAAACCAATGAAAATTAGTGCTAATATTAGTTTTGATCATATCCATCAGGGATCACAGAGAGAAGAAAATAGAGAATGGGAGATAGAAGAGAAGAAAAAGAATAGAGAAGAGGTACACGAGATAAAGACAATGCTCAATGAATCAAAGCACTATGTATTCATAGAACCTGAGAAGGTAAACGAAATCCTTGTTTGGGACTACTCAGAAGAAGCAATCTCCAAGCATTAGATCTCCTGGAGCTCCCTGGTAGACCAAAAACATGTACCAAAAACAAGCTTCTTCTTTGTTGCTCAAATGGAAAATCTAATGGTTCCATTGTCTCTGAAAGGGGGGTAAAACTCTAGGACACCTGCTAAGAACTCTCCCAAATCACTCCTTCTTAGTGCTGTTTGTTGATTGTAAGATGTGATCGCACGCCGCGGAAATTTGTAAGTCCTTTTTACATGAGATCTCCCAAAATTGGCTGAAAAGCCACTTGTCTTTTGCATGTCACTCTATTCTAGAAAATTTCTACACCTTTTTAGGATATTTACAAAAAATAATATCCAAAATATCAAAAATAGACTAAACTTGTCTAATTTCTTTTCCGTGCTACCAAAAGTTTTATGGCTATCCCATCCAACTCATTTAATGCATAAGTAGCATTATTAAACACATGTCTTACCACATAGGGTCCGAACCATCGTTTGGAGACTTTACGGATGGCACTATGCTGGTTATCCAAACTACTATGATAAACTAGTACCCAAAACCCATCTTTATGGTTCCTGGCCTCAATCTATGTCTTTTTTCAAACTATTTCTTATTCTATATCCTTGCTACCCTTAACTTTGCAACTACTACATCTATGTCTTCTAACTTTCTTTCTAACTATCTAATACATAAGGCCAACAAATCCTCTTGATTCAACTCCTCTTCCCAAGATAGCACACTTCATGTGATTTTCATCTCTTCTATCAACATGATAAGTTTTTGACCATACATCAATTTAGCATGCATATATCCTATAGCAACACTATGATTTGTGTCAAGAATCGCGTGGTGGAGGGGGTTGCTCAAGATGCTGCGCCGAACACACACAGAATGCACAAGGAGAAGCTCACTCAAGAGACAAGAAGAGAGATGGAGGCCAAAACGTTTTCTTGCTGGTTTCTTCTTCTTCTTCCACACACTTTACAATGTACTCAAAGTATAGATAAGATACAACATAAAACGAAAGTGGCCTACTAAGTCAAACAATGCATAACCGACTACACTAGTCGACTGGCGCTATAACTATGCCAACTGTAAATAGGTGTAACAACCTAAATATAATAAGTAATGAGTCAGTGGCCATATGAGAGTCATAATGACCATGGATGTGCTAAGTGTAGACGTGTGGACCCATCTAACCAGGCGGTCCATCATCCATGTCCACATGTGTTGAGCTTGCCATCTCAACACTCCCCCTCAAGCTCAACTGCATCTCTGCAACTCCAAGTAAGCTTCGAAACTTTTGAAGCTTCTCTGTACCCAATGCCTTCGTGAAGATATCAGCTATCTGATCCTGTGTGCGGACATACACCAAGTCAATCTCACCTGCTAGTACCTTCTCTCTCACAAAGTGGTAGTGTATCTCAATATGTTTTGTCCTGGCATGGAACAGAGGGTTCCTAGCCAACTGTATACTGCTCATGTTGTCACAATAAATGACAACTGGACCTTCCACCTGCACATCCAAATCAGCCAGTAACTTTTGCACCCATACTACCTCACATGTTGCAACAGCAGCACCTCTATACTCAGCCTCTGTACTCGACAAAGCAACTATAGATTGCTTTTTGCTGCTCCAAGCAACTACTGCACTACCAAGAGAGAACATGTATCCGCTGGTAGATTGTCTATCAGACATACTACCAGCCCAATCTGCATCTGTGTATCCAAACACATGTACGTATGTACCTGCCTCATAGAAAAGCCCATAATGTAATGTGGACTTCACATATCTCAATATGCGTCTCACTGCATCCAAGTGTGGCTTTCTAGGTACTTGCATAAACTGACTCACAAGACCAACAGCATCGCTCAAGTCTGGCCTTGTAATGGTCATGTAGATCAAACTCCCCACTATCCTCCTGAACATAGGAGGGTCTTCTATCTCATCCCCAACATCAGCACTCAACTTTACATTTTGCTCCAACGGGACTGAAAGTGGTTTGCATGCTGTCATACCATACTTGGACAACATATCCAAGCCATACTGTCTTTGGGACAGCCATATACCATCATCACATCTGATCACCTCAATGCCAAGGAAGTATCTTAGCTCACCTAAATTCTTCATCTCAAACTTCTTCTTCAAAAAGTCCTTGACTTCAGCAATCCCACTATCACTGTCACCTGTAATAATCAAGTCATCCACATAGATGACTATGATGACCAAACCTGCATCTCCCTTTCTCACATAAAGTGAGTGATCAGCATCAGAAACATAAAAGCCAATATTGACAAGATACTCTCTGATCTTGTCAGACCATGCTCTAGGTGCTTGCTTGAGCCCATAGAGTGCCTTCTTCAACCTGCACACATACGTGGGATGCTCTAAATCTTCATAACCTCCTGGCTGATCCATATACACTTCTTCCTGCAAATCACCATGCAAGAAGGCATTCTTTACATCCATTTGCTGCAACCTCCAACCTTTGGCTGCTGCCAAAGCAATCACACATCTGACAGTTGCCATCCTAGTAACTGGACTGAAGGTTTCATCATAATCTATGCCATATGTCTGGGCATAGCCTTTTGCAACTAGCCTAGCTTTGTACTTGCTAATAGAACCATCTGCATTGTGCTTAATCTTATAAACCCACTTACATCCAATAGCTTTCTTTCCCTTCGGCAATGATACTAGATCCCAAGTCTTATTGGCCTCTAATGCAGCCATCTCCTCATCCATTGCTGCATCCCAATGAGCATGACCAACAGCCTCCTCAAAACATGTGGGCTCAACATCCTCAACTAGTTTCACCATATAAGCATAATGGTGAGCTACATAACCTTCAAAACCAAATCTTTTAACAGGGTATCTCACCCTGCTAGACCTGCGTACCACTGGATCACTCAATGGAGTCTTTGCATTAACGTGTGCTCTCTGCACACCTGGAGTCCTCACTGAAGGAATGCCAAGCTCATAATCCAAGCCCTCTGAGCCACTGGAGTCTCCATCAAGAACTGCATCAATGCCTTCTGACACCTTATTCTTTCCTTTCTCTTTACCTATAGTGCTACTAGATGCACCCGAAGATGTAGAGGTACTCCTTAGTCTCCCAGACCAAGGACTACCAGATGATGTCTCTGGTCCACTAAGAGTCCGTGATTCTTGCTTTTCAGCCTGCACATGAGTGTCATGATCATCATCATCATCCAATGCATCACCACTAGATGCATACCAACTGCTCATTTCATCAAAGATGACATCCCTGCTCACTCTGAACTTACATGTGACAGGGTTGTAACAGCGATACCCTTTCTGCTCTAAAGAGTATCCAATAAAGACACACTTTTCAGCCTTTGGATCCAGTTTCTTCCGCAACTCATCTGGCACATGAACATACGCAATGCAGCCAAATACTTTCAAGTGTGAAACATCAGGCTTCTTACTTGTAAAACATTCTTCAGGGGTCATACCATGAACTGCAGCTGTGGGAGTTCTGTTCATAATATAAACAGCAGTATGAACAGCCTCAAACCAAAAATGCTTAGGCATATTCTTTTCAGCCATCAAGGCGCGTGTAACTTCTGCAATATGCCTGTTTTTCCTTTCTGCAACCCCATTTTGCTGTGGGGTATACCTGCATGTGAACTGTCTCTTTATCCCATGAGACCTCAGAAAATCACTGAACTCATTGGAGAGGTACTCTCCCCCTCCATCTGACCTCAAGCACTTTACTTTCAAGCCTGTTTCTCTTTCAACTGCAGCCTTGAAAGTTCTAAAGTGCTCAAAAGCTTCACTCTTTTCCTTCATAAAATATACCCATAGCTTCCTAGAACAATCATCAATGAATGTTACAAAGTATGAACTGCCTCCAAGAGATACATTTTGTGTAGGCCCCCAAATGTCTGTATGCACAACATCAAGGATATTTCTGCATACATCTCTATCATGTGAAAAGGGTTGTCTTGCCTGCTTACCAAACTGACATGCTTCACATACCTTCTGAAATTCTGCAACTCTAAATGTAGGCAAACCTGTAACCAACCCTTTGGACTGCATTAATTTCAGCCTTTGTACATTTGCATGTCCAATGCATTTGTGCCAAATTTCAATGTCTGCAACAACACCTTTTCCTTTGGCATACATAGCAGCATTCATAGTAGGAATTCCAGCATCTAGAGTGAACATACGCCCAACTCTACTTCCCTTTGCTACCAACCTGCACTTGTCATTGAAGTCTTCTACAAAGCAGCCCTTTGCATTAAATCTGACTTGCAGCCCTTGCTCTACCATTTGACCGACTGACACCAAGTTCTTTGTAATAGATGGCACATGCAATACATCTGAAAGACTCTTTGTCTTACCATCATGCAAGGACAAGGGAACTTTTCCAATGTGTGAAATTGGGTGGCATGACTCATCACCCGTCTGCACATAACCTGCATTCTGCAAATCCTACATCTCTCCAAACCATTCTGCATGGCTGGTCATATGATTGGATGCACCTGAATCAACATACCAAACATCTTCATGTATTCCCTTTCCTGTAACAGCATTCAGCATATGCTGCATAACGAACAAACGTTCATTTTTGTCTTCATTCTGTCGTGAAGACGATGCATAGTTTCCTTGTTGCAACTTACCACTGCGGATATCATCTTTCTTAGCATAACATTGGGCTGCAATATGACCTGTTTTGCCACAGTAGTGGCACACAATACCAGAGTTGTTAGAACCTCTGTTCTGCCATCCGCCTCTTCCTCTAAAGCTCCCCCTGCCTCTAAAGTTACCACGACCTCCTGAAACCTGCATATCGCCAAATTGCTGATTCAATCTGTTTTGCTGGTTGTCACTACCACGTCCTGTACCACGGCCTCTTGAAGAGAACCTACCACATCCCCTTCCAGAACTGGAGTAGAAAGCTTGGACCTGTTCACCACTTCTTTCAGATGTCTCACTCTGCATGTTGATCTCTTCAGTGATCATAAGGGAGACCAATTCATCGAAATCTGGAAATGGCTTTCTGACATATACGGAAGTTACAAAAGACTTCCAAGCCTTTTCATTGTTAAGTCCACCCAAGGTAGACGACACCAAATCATCATCATCGGGCATTGCATCAATTGCTGCCAATGCATCTGCAATGCTTCTTACTTTCAGTGCATACTCATTGATAGACATCTTCCCTTTCTTCAATGTATTCAACTCTTGCTTGAGTTGAATCTTTCGTGCCTTTGTATTTACAGAAAACATACTTTCAAGTATGGTCCAAGCTGCATATGCATTCTCTGCATTTCTAATGTGTCCCAGCATATTATTGTCAATTACTGCAGACAACCAATACATGACCTTCTTGTCTTTTGCATTCCATTCCTTTCGTGCCTTTGTCTCTTCTGCAGTTGGAGGATCACTCACCTCCGGCTCCTTTTCTTCACCTGAAACGAACTCGTAGAGACCTTTTCCAATAAGGAAGTTCGTGACACGAAACTTCCATGATGGGTAGTTGTTCTTGTCGAGCTTCTCAATGATGGGGATTCCACTGTTCTCTGCCATTATCACAAAACTAATACCAAACAACAAGCAAATCTTCTGCAACCCTTGACCTGTAGTGCACAGCAGTACACCAGACAGCCTTTTTCACTGTCTGCTCAACAATACATGCAATCTGCAACTAGTTTGCAGATAAACCTTGTGTTTACTCACTGGTAAACACCTTTGAACTTACAGATCTGAAATCTGTAACCTGCGCACGCACGTTCGGTCAATACAGTCGAAGTCACAGTGTACCCCGAAACTGTTGTCCGCAACCTTGCGGCTCTAAAACGGGCCCTGAAACGGCCTCAAATGCCCAAAATAACTGTGGGGAAACCCTAAGGGCTTATCTGCAGAATATACAGCTCTCTTCGCGCACACCAAATCTCACTGCAATCTGAGATTTTTGCTCTGCTCTGCTCTGCTTCCGGTGCCTCCACAGGCACTATCCAAGAGAAGGAGTGGAAGAATGGGAGAGATTCTTACCCGTAGCTTGCTTGCTTGAACCTTGCTTCTTCTCCTTCACTTCAGCCTTCTAAATCAGCCTCTCTCAGTGGCGCGGCTCTGATACCATGTTAAGAATCGCGTGGTGGAGGGGGTTGCTCAAGATGCTGCGCCGAACACACACAGAATGCACAAGGAGAAGCTCACTCAAGAGACAAGAAGAGAGATGGAGGCCAAAACGTTTTCTTGCTGGTTTCTTCTTCTTCTTCCATGCACTTTACAATGTACTCAAAGTATAGATAAGATACAACATAAAATGAAAGTGGCCTACTAAGTCAAACAATGCATAACCGACTACACTAGTCGACTGGCGCTATAACTATGCCAGCTGTAAATAGGTGTAACAGCCTAAATATAATAAGTAATGAGTCAGTGGCCATGTGAGAGTCATAATGACCATCGACGTGCTAAGTGTAGACGTGTGGACCCATCTAACCAGGCGGTCCATCATCCATGTCCACATGTGTTGAGCTTGCCATCTCAACAATTTGCTCTTCCACAAAGCATAAGGGAGCAATCATGGCCACTCTTTTACCTTCTCTCCACATGCTTTTGCCAATGCCTTCACAATAGGTAGATGAACTCTTTCACTTTTTCCAGTTTCTTCAGGGTTATAAGCAGAATTTAAAGCAAGATTTATCCCCAGGCATGCAAAGGAATCATGGGCTTCATCTACATCCAGTTCACCCCCATCTGCTATAAGCTCTCCCTTAATACTATATTAGAGAATTTTGGAATATCCCAATTTCCACTTTCAAATAAGAAGTACAGATTTAACCAAGTGGATAAATCTTAACCTCGTATTTGAGAGTGGGACTTGGGGGGATTACTTATATAATACCTAGGAAAAATTTCAACTTCAAGTAAGGGGATAACATTTGATCACGTGTCCAAATATTAATCACATTAGGAACTCCCAAACTTTATGAAAATTTTCAAATTCTTGAACATGTGGTTCCTTCCACTTGATTAGTCATGCCTTCACGGGCAAGTATGAGATATCTCATTTGCCAGACCTGTAGGCATCGTGACTAATTCCACCACCTACTTAAAATGAAGAGACAAGGGATATGTGGGCTGCAATCCATCTCGATCTCTCACAGATGAATACATTTGACATTTTATACATGTTTCCACAAAGTGAGCAACATCCTTACACATGCCATGCTACCACTAATATCTTTATTTGATCTTTGCAAAAGTACCCAAACACCTCTATGGCCAGCCCATAAGCTGTCATGAAATTCTTGCATGACATTTACTTATGAAGTTCTATCACCCAGAGCTCATAATGGCATAGCCTACTTCTTTTTAGCGTGTTTCCACAAGTACCCATCTTTTAAGAAAAACCCATAGGCTTTCCTCTTGATCTTCTTAAACTTCTCATTCGACCACTTGACTCTTTTCATTAATGTGCTAAGGTATAGCCACTCTCTTGCATATTTGTCTTCCAAAAACACTTCTACACAAGATATGTAACATCTAAAGTGTTTTCTATTTGTTGTCCAAGCTTCTATTATTAGTGATGTAGCAACTCCTTGCATTGCTAAATTCACTCTTACAACAGTTGTACTTGATAAACTAGTTGTAGTATTTAATCACAATAGTTTCTCTTTGAGTAGAAGCATGCATCACCTATTGTTGTTGTTGTACTTGCATAAGCATGTTCATATTTTGTACTAACAGCTACAAAATATCACTAGAAATTGTGCTTGAAGATTCTCTCATCATGTCCTTCCTTCAAACAACCTTTCACATGAAGTTCACCAATGTCGGAGGGATTTTAGTCAAAAGGTTGTATCCACCAGGGATCAGAGAGAAGAAAATAGAGAATAGGAGATAGAAGAGAAGAAAAAGAATAGACAAGAGATACACAAGATAAAGATAAAGCTCAATGGATTAAAGCACTATGTATTCATAGAACATAAGAAGATAAACAAAATCCTTGTCAGGGACTACTTGAAAGTAATCTCCAAGCATTAGATCTACTGGAGCTCTCTGAGAGACCAAAAATGCACACAAAAAACTAGCTTCTTCTCTATTGCTTTAATGGTTTTGTTGGCTCTGAAGGGGGGTAAAACCCTCAGGACACCTGGACACCTAGTCAGATTTCTCCTAGATCACTTCTTCTCCCCGTTTGAAGAGTTGTTTGTGTTGCATGTAAACTACGATCACACGCCGTGCAAATTCACAAGTTCTTCTTTTTGCATGAGATCTCCCAAAAATGGTTGAAAAGCCACTTGCTTTTTGCATGTCACTCTATTCTAGAAGTTTTCTACACTTTTTAGGATATTTACAAGACATAAAAAGTTTTCTATACCTTTTTAGAAAATTTACAAGAAATAATATCCAAAATATCAAAAATAGGCTAAACTTATCCAAAAATCTCATATTTTGAAACTAACCATACTACGAACACTAGCACTAATGACTAAGATGAGATTAATGCTCTAAACTCATAAGAAATCCAAATGATGATTCACTCTAGGTTTTTTCACACTGTATTTGTGTAGCGACACGATAGCATGGTGGGGGGACTTGCTTGAGTTGTTGCGCCGAACACATGCAATATACAAAAGAGGAGCTCACTCAATTACACAAGAAGAGAGATGGAGGCCAAAACAATTTCTTTGTGTTTTTTTCTTCTTTCACACACAATACAACATGCACAAAGTATAGATTGGATACAACATAAAGAAAAGTGGCTTGCTAAGTCAAATAGTGCATAACTAACTATCCTAATCAATTGGCACTATAACTATGACATCTATAGATAGGTGCAACAAACTAAATACAATAAGTGATAAGTCAATGTCCATGTGAGGATCATAATGACCACTGCCGTGCTAAGTGTAGATATGCAAACCCATCTAGCCAGGCTATCCATCATCAGTGTTTGCACATATTGAGCTTGCCACCTCAACACTCCCCCTCAAGGTCAATTGTATCTCTATAGCTCCAAGTAAACTTCAAAACTTTCGAAGCTTCTCTGTACCCAAAAACTTTGTGAAAATATATGCTATCTGATCTTGTATGCTGAGATATATCAAGTCAATCTTTTCTACAAGTACCTTCTCTCTCACAAAGTGGTAGTGCACCTCAATATAGTTTTCACTGGCATGGAACACTAGGTTCCTAGCTAGTTGTATACTACTCATATTTTCATAATGAATGACAATTGGGCCATCTCCCTGCACATCCAAATCACCTAATAACTTTCGCAGCCACATCACCTCACATGTTGTCATAGCAACATCTCTATACTTAGCCTTTGTAATCAATAAAGCAGCTATAGATTGCTTTTTGATACTCCATGTAACTGCTACACTACCAAGGGAAAACATGAATCCACTAGTAGATCTTTTGTCTGACATGCTACCAGCCCAATCTGTATCTATGTATCTAAACACCTATCTATCCTTACTTGTTTCATAAAAAAGTCCATAATTTAAAGTGGACTTCATATACCTCAATATGTGTCTAACTGCATCCAAATGAGGCTTTCTAGGCATCTGCATAAATTGACTGACAAGGCCAATAACATAGCTCAAGTTTGGCCTTGTGATAGTCATATAAATCAAACTCCCTACTATCCTCCTGAACATAGTACAATCTTCTATCTCATCCCCAATATGAGAACTCAACTTCACATTTTGCTCCAATGGTACTAAAAGAGGCTTATATGCTATCATGCCATACTTGGATAACATATCCAAGCCATATTGCCTCTGAGATAGCCATATACCATCGTCATATCTTATCACCTCAATACCAAGAAAGCATATCAACTTACCCAAATCCTTCATCTCAAATTTATTCTTCAAAATGTCCTTAACTTCAGCAATCCCATTGTCACTGTCACTTGGTATAATCAAGTCATCCACCTAGATGACTATAATGACCAAACCTATAGAGTAAGTTTAGGATATAAAGATCTAGCATACTCAATAGAGAGAAACTAAGAAGTATCCCAGCCTAGATTTTTGAAACAACTTTCTAGAGTTAGACACTCTAATTTTAGCCATCAACATGTCATATAGTAAATTCAACCAATTGGACATTCCAACATTCTCAACATAGTAGATAATTCCTAAGTTTCCCATGCAATATTGTTAGTCTTAGTGAAGAGTATGAATGTTTCCATAAACCAATGGAGTTGCAATTTTTGACCTACATCAAGCTTTTTCATAACATACACATTTCTAGGCCATGTGGGATTTCCAAATTCCTAATACATTTGCTCCTTAGAGCATCTCCAAGATGTTGGATTAGAATTCATGGGAAGATTCCCTTCCTCAGATAAAGTGAGTGATCAGCATTAGAAATAGAAAATCCAATATTGACAACATACTATCTGATCTTGTTAGACCATGCTGTAGGTGCTTGCTTTAGTCCATAGAGTGCCTTCTTTAACCTCCACACAGATGTGGGATACTCTAAATCATCATAATCTATTGGATGCTCCATATACACCTCTTCTTGTAATTCACTATATAAGAAGGCATTCTTTACATCCATCTGATTGCAAAACCCAATCTTTGGTTGTTGCCAAAGCAATCATGCATCTAATAGTTGCCATCCTAGCAACTGGATTCAATGTCTCTTCATAATCTATGCCATATCTTTGAGCATAGCCTTTTGCAACTAGCCTATCCTTATACCTACTAATTTAATGATCTACATTATGCTTGATTTTTTAAACCCACTTACACCCAATAGCTTTCTTGCCCTTAGGCAATGGTACCAAATCCCAAGTCTTATTGGCTTCTAATGCAGCCATATCCTTATCCATTATTGCATTCCAATGAGCATGACCCACAACATTTTCAAAACAAGTAGGTTCAAAATCCTTAACTACCTTTACCATATGAGCATAATAGTGAGCTACATAACCTTCAAAACCAAAATCTTTTAAAAACTAAAATAAGGGGGGCGCGAAAAATTTTGTGCCCTCTCATTCTTTGAATTTGTGCCTCTTCAAAGACTGAGAAGAGAGAGAATTGATGCCATGGCTATGATCTCGATAGAGAGACCTTCATTTTGAATGTATTCCTGTGAGATATGTTGAGGCAAATGAAATTGTTGATTTCTAGTTTCTCTCTTCTATTTCTCTCTCCTCTCTGTAGTGTGTTCCTATGCATATTCTATGAGAGAGAGGGATGGGTCAAGGGTATCTAACCCTGCTAGATCTACATACCACTGGATCACTCATTGGAGATTTTACATTACTATAGACTCTCTATATACCTAGTGTCTTGGCTGAAGGGATACCAAGCTCATCATCCTTGCAATACTTATAGATCCACCTAACAATGTGGGGCTACTCCTTAGTCTCCCAAACCAAGGGCTAATTGTAGGTGTAGTATCAGATAATTTTTTAATCTACTAATGTTCTATGTTTCTTTCTTTTCTTTCTGCACACAACTATTATGATCATTATTATCATCTAATACATCACCATTAGATGCATACCAAGTGGTCATCTCATAAAAAATAACATTCATGCTCACTTTGAATCCACCTAAGACAGGGTTATAACAACAATACCCTTTCTGCTCTAAAGAGTATCCAATAAAAATTACATTTTTCATCCTTTGGATCAAGCTTCTTTCATAGCACATCTAGCACATGAATATATGCAATACAATCAAACACATTCAAGTGTGACACATCGAGCTTCTTGCCTATAAAGCATTCTTCAAGGATCATCCCATGAATTGTAGTTGTAGAAGTTATATTCATAATATAGATAGTAGTATGAATAGTATTAAACCAAAAATGTTTTGACACATTCTTTTTAGCCACCATCAATGCATCTATAACTTCTATAATATGCCTTTTTTTTATTTCTCCAATCTCGTTTTATTGTGGGGTATACTTGCAAGTAAACTATCTCTTTATCCCATGAGACCTCAAGAAGCCACTAAACTCGTTAGAGAGGTACTCTTCCCCTCTATCTAATCTCAAGAACTTAACTTTCAAGCTTGTTTCTATTTCAATATTTGCCTTGAAAGATTTGAAGTGCTCAAATACATCATTCTTTTCCTTCGTGAAATATGCCCATATCTTCCTTGAGCAATCATCAATAAACGTGACAAATTATTTGCTACCATCATGAGATACATTTAGTGTAGGCCCCCAAACATCTATTTGCACAACATCAAGCATATTTATGCTCACATGTCTGTCATGTTAAAAGGGTTGTCTTACTTGCTTACCAAATTGACATGCTTCATATACTTTATGAAATTATGCAACTCTAAAAGCAAGAAACCATGTAACCAATCCTTTGGACTGCATTAATTTTAGCCTTTGCATATTTGTGTGTGAAATACATTTATGCTATAATTCAATGTCTACAACCACTCCTTTTTCTATAGCATTCATTGCAAGAATTCCAGTATCAAAAGTGAACATGCGGCCAACTCTACTTCCTTTTGCAACCAACCTATACTTATCATTAAAGTTTTCTACAAAACAACCTTTTATATTAAATCAAATATGTAACCCTTATTCTACCATTTGGCCAATAGACACTAAATTCCTTGTGATTGATAGCACATGTAATACATTTGACAAAATCTTTAGTTGGCCATCACGAAAGGATAAGGGAACCTTTCCAATGTATGAAATGATGGCATAAATCATCACCCCTCTACATGTAACCTAAATTTTGTAAGTCTTGCATCTCTCTAGACCATTCAATATGACTAGTCATATGATTAGATGTACTTGAATTGATATACATCATTATGTGTCCTCTTTCTTATAACAACATTCAACATATGCTACATAACAAATAAATGCTCATTTTTGTCTTTGTTTTGTCATGAAGACAATGCATAGTTTCCTTGCTAAAATTTACCACTGTGAATATCATCTTGATTAGCATAAGAATTAGCTTCAATATGACAGTAAATTTTGGCAAGATTTCTAAAACCTCTATTTTTCTATCTATCTCTTCCTCTAGAGCTCCTTCTACCTTGAAAGTTTCCATGGCTTCCTGAAACTTGCATTTCACCAAATTGCTGATTTAACCTATTTTGCTAGTTGTCACCAACACATCCCATACCACAGCCTCTCAAAGAGAATTTGCCACATTTGCTTCCTAAACCTGAGTAAAATGCTTGGACGTATTTACCATTTTTGTCAAATGAGTCACCCTGCATATTGATCTCTTTGATAATCATGAGAGAGACCAACTCATCAAAGTTTGAAAACGGCTTCCTTGCATATATAGAAGTGACAAATGATTTTCAAGCCTTCTCATTATTAAGGCCATTCAAAGTAGATGAAACCAAATCATCATCATTAGGCATTGCATCAATCATTGTTAAAGCATTTGCAATACTCCTCACCTTCAAAACATACTTATTGATAGACATTTTCTCTTTCTTTAAGATATTCAACTCTTGCTTGAGTTGAATCTTTTGTGCCTTTCTATATACTAAAGACATGTGATCAATTTCAAAAAATTTCCAAGTTGCATGTAAAGTTACTGCATTCTTGATATGTCCTAGCATAATATTATCAACAATGACTGCAAATAGCCAATACATCACCTTTTTGTATTTTGTATTCCATGCCTCTAAGTCATCTACAGTCGCAAGGATACTTAGCTCTAGCTCCTTTTCTTCACCTAAAATGAACTCATAAATACCCTTTCCAATGAGAAAGTTCATCACATGAAACTGTCATGAAGGGTAGTTGTTCTTATCTAGCTTCTCAATGATGGGATTCTCAATGTTCTCTACCATTATCACAAAATTGATATAAAACAACAAGCAAGTCTTCTACAACCTTTCACAATAAGTGCATAGTAATACACCTAGTAATCTTTTTCATTGATTGCTCAATAGTACATCTAATTTGAAACTTGTTTGCAAATAAAACTTATGTTTTCTTTCCTAAAAAAACCCCAAAAATTATAGATTCAAAATCTGCAACAAGTGCATCCACTTTCGGTTAATACAACAAAAATTGTAGTATACTCTAAAACTGTTATTCATAACCTTATGACTCCAAAACAGGGCCTAAAAAGGCCTTGGATACCTTTAAAATTTGCAAGAAAGTCTTAAAAGGGCATGTCTGTAAAATATATAGTGCTTTGCTCACACAACAAATCTCACAGCAATCTTAGATTTTCACTCTACTATACTTCTCGTGTCTCCACAAGCACTCTCCAAGAGACAATGTGGAAGAATGGGAGAGCTTACAATTTCTTGCTGGCTTGAATCCTTGCTTTTTCTCCTTCACTTTAGCCTTCAAAACTAGCCTCTCTCAATGGCACTACACTGATATCATATCAAGAATCACATGGTGGGGGGACTTGCTTGAGCTGCTATGCCAAACACACACTATACACAAAAGAGGAAGATCACTCAATGACATGAGAAGAGATATGAAGGCCAAAATATTTTCTTGCTATTTTTTTTCCTTCTTCCATACACAATACAATGTACATAAAGTATAGACAAGATACAACATAAAGGAAAGTGGCCTGCTAAGTTAAATAGTGCATAATTGACTATACTAATAGACTAGTGCTATAACTATGCAAGCTATAGGTAGGTGCAACAAAGTAAATACAGTAAGTGACAAGTCATGTGAGGATCCTAATGACTACTGATGTGCTAAGTGTAGATATGCACACCCATCTATCCAAGCAACCATCATTAATGTCCACACGTGTTGAGCTTGCCATCTCAAAATTGCACGAGTTTAAAGATGTGTTTTTCTAGGATTACTCAAATTTGAAGGGTCTAGATCCCTGGTTCTATTAGCACAAAATTCATGTGAAGCAAGGGATGCAATGCTAGTGCAGATGCAAAGGTATAGAATGAGTTCCCATATGGAAAAATCAATCAAACAAGAGGTAGATTGCTTGCTTCAAGTGGGATTTATTACTATGGATAAAGAAAAATGGATTTCACTAATGGTCATTGTGCAAAGAAGAAAAATAAATTACATATTTTTGTGGATTACTGCAAGCTCAAATAGCTACTATGTTGAATGCTAAAATGATTAGATTTTTTGGCTTATTTTTGTTGTTTTTGAGGCGTGAATAGTTGATTTTTGATAGATTTTGAGTGATGTTTAGTTGTTTTGGAAGTGTTTGAGATTTTTTTGGATTATATTGATTATTTTTTGGAATCTTATGATGATTCTTAGTAGAAATATGAGACTGTGATGTTCTGATAGGTTCTGTTGAGGTTCATATTGGCTCTGATACCTTCTGTTTAGCTTTTGTTTTATTTTGATTTTCTTCTTTATGAAGCATGGATTAATGATTGATGAAGGTTGAGATATTTTGAAAGCTTATTGAATAGTTTTTGATATTTTGGGATGGTTTTATTATGAGTTATGAGGTGTTGTAATCCTATGTTTCTGTTCTATAAATCCTTTGTAAACCTTCTATAGAGCCTCTTTTCCTGCTCTCTTTCTGTTTTGTAAATCCTCTGTAGATCTTCTGTAAGTGTTTTGGGATTTGAGGATGTACTTTGGAAAAGTTTTCTAAATTTTGGAAAGGATGAATCTAAGTTTAGAAGAGCTAAAGCAAATGGAAGAAGTAGCTATTGAAGACCAAAGAGAAGACTGAAGTGAAGTGACAGTAGTGAGCAAAGAGACACTATAGTGGCTCTGGTGCTCTTTCATACCTCCCATGCCTCTTGGGAGGTGCATCCACGACCTAAAAATGATTATTGAGAGTGATTATTGAGTATTGTAATGAGGAGATGATGTGCTATTGATTGAGAGAGAAAGAGAGAGTCAGGGATAGCCAATTCTATCAAAATAATGTATCTATCTATAAGAGATTGAGAGAGAGAAATATAAAGACAATGAAGATGAATACTATGTGATTATTTCCATTCAAAATTGTGTATTATTTTTTATTTCTTTTTCTATTGATGAATTCTATGAAGATGTTGAAGATTATGGCTGATTCTATCAAATCCGTGGGAGATATCTACTATGATGTTCCATAAAGATTTGTTCTTTTCCTTGTTGTGGTTCTCAAAAGAATGAAATAAAGGCTTGTTGATGGTACAAGATAGATTTTCTTGCAGTAGAAACCCCTTTTCCTTGGTGTTCCTCTTGGGGATCCATGTTTTTGGTGCGCAGCCATCGGGAAAACTTGCCACCAACAAGCATCTAAAGAAGCTGAAAATGAAAGAAATGGCATTGCCAAGAAGAGAAGAATTCAATGGATGCTTGCAAAATTCCTTCCACTGAAGAGTCGTAGATTCTCATTACCAAAGCCACTTTCCACAAGAAGTTCATCCCACAATGGTAGAAACATATTACCATCATAATGCAAGCTGTATGTGGTGGACGATTTCCTCTTTCTGTTGAAGCAACAAAGACATGTATCTTGGTGGAAAATTGTTTGGGAACAAACTCAAGAGTAGAAACTGAGAGAATGACTATCCATGGAAGATTTGGCATTCATTGAGAAGTTTCTAGACATCATCAAGTGGGAGATTGGGATGCTTGGTGTTCTGGCAATCTTCTATTTGTCCAATTAGCAACCCATTGGAAGTTGTTAGACAAAGTATTCTTTACAACATACACTGTTAAAACCATTAGAAGCTGGCATTATTATGATGATGGCACAACACCGATCCTCAGAAGAATGAGTTTTGATACCTTCAGAATGGAATATCTTCCCCTCTGTAGTGGTTTGAAAGTTGAATTCAAAGATGTTGAAAGGAAGGAAGTAGAAGAGACGTTGGTCAAAGAGTCCTCCAAAGACTGAAGCCCCTCTGATTCTATTCTGTTGAGTACAAACCAATTGGTTGGAGCCAAACCCCTGATGAATGACGCAATCAAGAGGCAAGAACTAGAATGGGTCCAGAGTTACGTGAGAAGAGAGAATGCAAGAATCAAGGCTGAGAACGAGTCCAGAGTTACGTGAGAAGAGAGAAGGCAAGAATCAAGGCTGAGAACGAGCTTGTTGCAATAGAAGCCTCCTTTGACTCCTTAAAAGCACTCTTTACAGAAGTCCCCATGGCAACTCAAGGTCCCCTTCCTAGTCAGATTCATCTTGGAAATATTGATGACAAGCTAGCAAATGTAGTCCCATTGCCAATTTTCAAGGGAAAGTACAGTGAAGACCCCGATCTTCATGTGGCAGAGTTTATGGTAGCATGTGTGGCTAATGATGCCAGAACCCCCGAGCATTGGTTAGAAATATTCCTTGCCACTTTCAAAGGCGCGGTGTTTCAATGGTATGAGAGACAAGCAATAGGAACTTTTGGCACATGGGATGGGCCTTCCCCACTAAATTTACACATGAAGGTTTTGAAGAGAGGATGTGAGAGGAGTTCATGAACTTAAGTTAGTCCTCTGGAGAAAGAGTAGAAGCTTATATCTCACGAATGGAATCCATCCTTCAAGAGATGAACCAATCATCATTTGGATGAAGGCATCCAGAAAGGAGTGTTTCTCAGAGGCCTACAACCAAAAGTTTACAAGTTTGTGGAATTGAGAACACCAGGCAACTTGCAAGTTGCATTGGAAGGTGCAAGACTGTACGATGAAGTTGAAGCAAGGTTGTCAATGACCCCAGGAAGAGGAGTCTTACCTCCTCCCATGCAAAGGATGGTATACCCACCAAATGCAGTCCCAGGGACAGTTCCGTGCCCCTACTCCTAGATGCAAATAGTGTTGTAGTACAGTGCACCTAATCCACAGTGGCCGCCAAAGACGAGAAGGCCTAAAACGATGGTTCAACCACAATAACACTGGCCTCAAAAATTTTCTCCAATGGTGACTCAAAAACAGTGGAATACTACCCACTAGAATCAACAACACCAAGTCTTGATAGGAGCTCTAGATCAAAACTAGAACATAGGACCTCCTGGATCAACCCAACCCGTGTATGCACTAATAACAGAAGCTTCCCAAAACCCTACTACAAGTACTTTAGGAGGTGAAAATCTAAAGGACTACCTATCTAATGCAGTCGCAAGTATTAAGAAAGAGCTTATAGATGTGATTATAGAATAGCTACAGACGTTGAAGGTGAATACCGCTACTATATGCACTCCTGCGGGAGGTGGAAGAGATGTGATGTATTCAAATACATGGTGCGGAAAGTGCCATCAAGCAAGACATTTAGCCACTAAATGTACCACAAAACCAACCATTCCTGGAGCCTTCTATTCATATTGTTTGAGGAAGAACCATACAGAGGATATCTACTCTCTGAAAGAGATGCAGGAATGAAGAAAGAAAGATGGAGACACAAGATTCAACTTGCTAGAATCCAAAATGACAACGCATGATATTTGGCCAAAGCCTAGGGAGTTTGGTCCTAATTTTGGTCCAAGGAGGTTTCCCTCTCAAAGTTACAGAGGACGACAGTCTGGTGGTGGTCTGAGATCAGAGGTGGAATGTTACAGATGTGGAGAAAAGAGCCATATCTCACCAAATTGTCTAAACACTAGAAGACATGTGGATTACAAGCCCTTATGTAGTCGATGCAAAGGAGAAGGCCATACTACAAAAGATTTTCCAAGTCCAGCCCCTGTGAAATCTACTTCTGATACCCAACAGAAGACCCAAAAAATATATTAGAGAGTTTGGGAAATTTCATATACTTTGGGAATTTATAGAATGGTCAATATTTGGTCACACGGTCAAATTGTTACCCCCTTCCTTGAAGGTTAAACTTTTTCTAGACATTATATAGATGATAGTACTAAGTTCCACCTTGAAAAAATGGATTAAGATTTAGCCACATGGTCAAATATTTATTTCCAATTTGAGAGTGGAACTTGGGAGATTCCCAAATTCTCTAATATAGTGTTCCCAAGAACCTGCTTCCAATTTGGTGGAATTGGAAGTGGTTGTAATAACGCAAGCAAAGAAAGGAGAACCTATAGTTCCAAAAGAGAATGTTCCTTCTACCAAGACTGTGAAGTTCAACCTCGCTCGGGAAAAACAGAACAATGGAATCCAAAATAAGGAAGTACATAGCATTATAGAGCCACAAAGAGCTACAAGATAGTTGCAGAGAGAGGACTAGAGGTCCAAGAAATAAAGGATGTAGAAGTACCTCCTCATGAAGAAGAAGCATAGATGTTGCCACTCCTGGAAGAAAAAGGGAAGATAAAAGTGGGCGTGGCCCCATTTCCCAATCGATTGGAAAAGCCTATGGATCCTATCAAAGAGTATGAACTGGTCAAAGGCATAGACACCTTTAAACCAAACCTAACATTTTGACAGTTGCTGATATTGTCTCCCAGTTGCCAAAAAAGATTCAAAAAAATATTGACAAGAAGACGTGGCCTAAGGATTGCTCCCCCAACAACAACAAAGTCCAACAGAGCCTCAAAACCTATGAAGGAAGTGGATGTGGCTAACACCTTCCCAGATCCTGGAACCCCAAATATTAGTGTATGGATAGAAGGTTGGTTTATTTGAGATGCATTGATTGATGGAGGCTCATTAGTAAACATAATGATGGATGTGACAATGAAAGATCTAGGTTTGCAAGGAATTCAACCTACATAGTGGATTATTAGATTGGCAGACCAAAGTAGAACTAAACCGTTGGGCTTCCTTCCATACGTAAAAACAACCCTTGCATGAAGAGACTATTGGCTGACATATTTGGTGGTCAAACCAAATTCTAATGGGACCTCATACCCTCTGTTGTTGGGAAGATCTTGGATTTTTGAAGCAAGACCAAGGATGGATTGATTCAAAGGAACCCTAACCCTAGGAAGAGGACCCAATAAAGTGGTATTGAAATTGTATGGATCGAAAAAAGAAATGGATCTACGTCCATTGAAGTCTTAACAGACTTCTCCAATGAAGTAACAGATGGTACATCAGGAGACAAAGAGCTCTCAAACAAATCTTTGCCAAGAAAACAGAGGCACAGTCCCTAATAGTGGGCACTGTAATCCAACTACCGAAGGAAGTAAAGTCTTTGTTCATGGGAGAATACCTCTTGCCTCAACCCGAATTGACTTCTCAAATCACCTATGATACCAAAATAGAAGCATGAATGTACTATTCTCCTTGTTACATGGCAGTCGCAAAGTCAAAGACCGAGTCAAAAGCAAAGACAGAAGCTGAGACAGAGACAGAGGTAGAAGTAGAAGCTGACACAGAGACGGAGGACCTATTCTTCTCCTACATAGCCTCTATAGAAACAACGACAGAGCCTCTAGAGGAAGAGGATGAAAATGATGAGGAAGAAAAAGAAGTAGGTTATGAAAGTGCAGTTGAAGAAGTTTCTCTGATACCGAAAGATCTTGTTAATGTCCTACAAAGACCTCAAAGGAGAGGATCTCGGGGTGTTGGATGAAATGACCATGGTTCCATTTTGGTTGACCAATGGATCACAAAGCATGCAAAATCTGCATAAGCAATGGATCAAAGCTATAAAAATTAAGTTCACTAGTGGCTCCTATTACTTTAACCATTCATTCTGGAGAAAAGATGATGATGATGCCCCTTGTCAATAGAAGCCAGAGCCATCAGAGCCACCACTTATAGAAGGTCTATGCTATATGACATTCCTGGATGCATCCTCTGAAGATGAATCCCTAAGTCCAGAAGAAATCACCACTCACACAAAAACAAACAAAGCTCTGATACCCTTCCAGCAATCCCAACAGACAAATGAGTCATTTGTTCAGAAGGAGGACATTGGTTCTGGTGGAACATCAAAGGATGACACTACTCCCTTGACGGAGTCAAACCTCTATCCAGAAGCAATCTGTGGGACTTTTATCCCTGACGTGGAAGGTGAAAGGCTATTGATGTTCCTGGATGTTGATGGTACTAAACGTCACCTAAAAGTGGGTCTAAATCTTCTAGAAGAATAACTAGTGGTTCTGCGAGACCTATTGAAGGAGAACTTAGATATGTTTTCTTGGTTGTACAAAGATCTGAAGGGGATTGGCCCTATAGTCTGTCAACATCACATTGACCTTGAACCAGATGCCAAACCTGTGAGGCAAAGACAAAGGCATATGAATCCAAATTATTCTACTTTGGTGAAGGCTGGATTATCGAAGCTTCTTGAAGCTGAGTTCATTTATCACGTGGCTAACAGTGAATGGGTTTCGCCCATTGTGGTCGTATCCAAGAAGAACGGGAAACTTCGAATATGTATGAACTTTCCAAAGCTAAACTCAAAGATGAAGGATCATTTCCCTATTTCTTTCAGAGACCAATTGTTGGACATAGTGGTAGGTCATGGGCTCTATTTTCTCTTGGATGGATTCAGCAGATACAACCAAGTCCAAATCGCAGAAGAGGACCAATCCAAAATAGTCTTCACGACAGAATGGGGAACCTATGCTTATAGAGTGATGCCGTTTGGGCTCTACAACACCCTAGTTACTTTTCAGAGAGTGATGATGGCTACCTTCCAAAACCATCTGCATGATTTCATTGAGCTGTATCTCGATAACTTCTATGTCTATAGCCTAATCCGGGAGCATTGGGGTCACATAGAGCAATGTTTTGACAAATACTGAGTATGGGATTTCTCTCAACCCCGACAAAATATATCTTTGGCATCTCATTAGGAGTTCTTCTGGGCCATATTGTCTCTACACAAGGGATTGCAATAGACCCGATGAATATTGAGAAGATTGCCACCTTGACAGCACCAACAAACCTCAAGTAATTTAGAGGATTTCTTGGCCATGTGGGTGACTACAGAAGATTTATTGCGCATTTTTCAACCAAGGAAGCCCCTCTATACAAGATCCTAAGGAAAGATGCAAATTTCCTTTAGACTAATGACTCTGAAGAAGCTTTCAATACCCTAAAACAGTGTCTCATCAGAGCACCCATCCTGCAACCTCCTAACTGGACAAAGGTGTTTCATGTTCACACAGATGCATCGGTTGAAGGGCTAGGAGCTGTCCTATGCCAGAAGGGTTCTTCCAAGTTGGATCAACCAATATATTATGCAAGTTGAAAGGTCACTGATAAAGAACAAAACTACACAGTGATAGAGCTTGAGTACTTAGCAATGATGTTTGCATTGGACACTATCTATTGTCGATGCATTTCAAGTTCTACATGGACCATGAAGCCCTGTCCTTCCTGATGAACAAAGAAAATGTTAAAGGATGAATGATGAGATAGTTGCTCTTGTTCTAGGAGTTTGATTTTGAAGTGGTCACTAAGCTTGGCCATTCCCATGTCTTAGTCGATCATTTGTCACGGATCCCTCAAATTGCAGAAGAGGAACATGATGATCAAGACCTCCCTGATGCTTCCTTATTCTTGGTTGCTCTAACTCCCTAGTATGCAAACATAGCCAACCTCTTGAAAACTCAACAATATCCCCCTAACATCTCGAGCCATGAGAAGAAGAAGCTTTTGTTGGAACCGATTCTCTACACCTTGCTAGGTGGTGCACTGTACAAGAAAGGCAAAGATGAAGTGTTGTGAAGATGTGTTGTAGGAGATGAAATCGGCATAGTATTGAAAGCATGCCATGACAAGCCATGTGGTGGACACTTTGTAGGAGAAGTGATAGCCAGAAAGGCTCTACTCGCAGGATAATGGTGGCCAACCCTCCACAAGGATGCCTATGACTACTAGAAGAGATCATGTGATTCTTGTCAGTGAATGGGAAAGCCTACCAAGACCAATGCCATGCCATTGCAACCTATCCTTCGCCTAAAGCCATTCGAGAAGTGGGGGATTGATTTCGTGGGTCCCATGGATCCGCCCACCAAATGGAAGTAGAACAGACAGATACATCTTGGAATGTACGGATTATGTCACCAAGTGGTGTGAAGCTAAAGCTCTGAAGCGGGATGATGGAAACAACATAGCCATATTCATGTATGAGAATATCCTCACCCATTTTGACAGTCCCCTAGAGCTCCTAAGTGACAGAGGTACACACTTCCTTATTAACAAGATCATGCAAGAATTGACAGAACTGTATAAGATCCGCCATCGCAAGTCCACCTCCTACTACCCTAGAGAGCCAACGACCAAGTTGAAGTCACCAATCGCATCCTCTACTCGATCTTGACAAGGACGATTGCCGCACATCATCACGATTAGGATGATCAACTTACAGAGGCCCTTTGGGCATACAGAATCTCTTACAAGGCTGCTATAGGAAAAACCCCTCTCCAGTTGGTTTATGGCACAGAAGCCATCTTCCCTGTTGAGCTAGAGTTGCCCTCTTTGCGAGTGGTAGTCAAAGAACACCTCGGAGATGATGTGTCTCTCTAGGGCCACCTAGTTCATTTGGAATGTTTGGATGAGATTCGGTGGATGGCCCTACAATGTATGGAAACCACTCAAGCGTGACGCAAGTCCTATCATGGCAACTTCATCAAGTACAAGGAGTTTAGAGAAGGTGATCTTTTTGTGGTCTATGATTCTTGATTTGGCAAGTTTCCTGGCAAGTTACAACAATGTTGGATGGGTACCTATAAGGTACTTGCCGTTAATCCAAATGGCTCTGTCCAAGTCCAGCGTTGATGCCTCTAATGATCCCTTTTTAATTAATGGCTATCCCCTGAAGAAGTACTTCCCTTTCTAGGGATCTTGATAATCACAATCAAACCACCCTTTCCCTTTTGGGTGTCGCATTGTCCTTCTCTTCGTGCTCCTGATAGCCCTTATGATCTTTCTCATGAGGCCATCTCATTTGGCTAGTCCCTCCCAGACACCTCCCATCCTTACTATGTTCTCCTCTTGCCTGATCTAGCAATGGTGATGAGGATGGTCCTGGCACATGGTATTTCTACCACTCTCTTTATTTTTTAAAAAAATTAAAAATTAAAAAAAGATATATCGCTCATGGGAGAAAAGGACTTAGGTCCCTATCATACTAACCTATTCTTCGAGAAAAGGTGGAAAAACCCTCGGGAGTAGAAAATAATTAAAAAAAACAAACAAACTGCTATGGGAGAAAAGGAAGTAATTCCCTATTATAGCAAGCCTCGTTCCAAGAAAAGGTGACAAACACCCTTGGGCGGGACATTGGATGTGGACAAGGTGGTAAACCCCACAGTTTTGAATAGCTGACTCACCAACAGAACTTCTTTAGATATAATTTCAAGCCACCTCCCTTGGTGCGCTATCCCTGCAACTTCATCAGTTCGTCTGATCCTCTTGAACAAACGATCTTTCAGACAATCCAATCGAAGTACCAAACGT
Organism: Lygodium microphyllum; assembly: GCF_053477565.2. NCBI lineage: Eukaryota > Viridiplantae > Streptophyta > Polypodiopsida > Schizaeales > Lygodiaceae > Lygodium > Lygodium microphyllum. Next base: position 72,089,059 of record NC_141164.1, on the reverse strand, counting down.
GTTGGCTGCCTCCCTAGGTATGCCTCATATTCAACACCCTGATGACAATAAGAGACAAAGTGATCTTCCTCAACAACCCCTTGAGTGCTGCGAGCTTTCATGCTAACTGGATGGGGATGTGAGTATGTTTGCCCTCTGTATCTATTAGTGAGTGCGAGATAGAGGGTGGGGTGAGTGACTAGTCCTTTCCCTTCAATTCAAATGAGAGGTGTGATGTGTGAATGGAGTGTTGCACTCATGGGTTGGGCCTTTCACTGTACAAAGCAGGATCTGTTCATGTACACTGCACTATAAGACTCCCTGGCCTTCCTTCTTGCACTATATGCCAGCTCAGGGTGGGATGCACAGTTGCACCATCAAATGTGCACAAGGCATACAACCTCTGCACCAGTGACTGTGAAGCTTACATCAATGGGTGTAAGGAATGGGTTTCCCTCCAGTATTCTCTAACAGAGTGTGTCAGTCAGAGGGGGGTCAGAGTGTGATTGGTGTGTCCTCAGAACAATCATTGAGAGGTGCGGATTGAGGGATGTTACGACATTGGAGTCAGGTGCGTTCTCATTTTCCTATACGCCCACGGGATGGGTCTTTGCCACCATCACAAGTCACACCACCCTGTTCTGTACATTGCACCACAAGACTCCCTGGCCTTTCTGCTTGCACCTATGCCAGATAGTTGGAACATATGAATGCACCATCGATTGTGCACACTAGCATACTCCCTCCCGATCATTTTTTCCTTGTTCAATTCTAAACCGGGCGTGAGTTGTGGGATTTCATGCTTATTCATTGAGTGATAGGTGTCGTGGGGCGAGTGGATGTTCTATCATGCTCCTGAGTGCCCGTGAGCTGAGAGTTCTATTCTTCGTCATTGATACTTTAATTGACGGAATTTAGCGACAAAGCTACCTCCCTAGGTGTTGTTGCATGGTCCCTGCCATGGTGGATGTGTTCTAAGGCGAGCCCTGGTACCTCCTGCCGACGACTCTGACCTTCCTACATCAACAACGATGGTTCCCTTCAACCATCTACGAAATGGGCCAAGTGTTCCTAACCCTACCTTTGTGTTTGTCAGTGCATGTTATGTCTTAAGTGCAGGGGCATAAGCATCCAATCGGTTGACAAGTCATAGGCCGTGTCAATCAATCTACCCTAGCCGGTAAGGTCTTAAGTGTGGGGACGTGTCCCTGCGCATCTACTGTGCCTAACCCTTGCATATGTATTTACCCAATCATGTGTGTCTACCTAGTACTAGTTCTACCTAATGGGATCCCTTTACCACCCCCCACCCTCATACCCCCTGTCGTTGAGGCGGTTTCCCTTACAGTTGCTTTTATTGCACAATTTTTTCCCTTTTCTATGTGATCGCACCCTATGTTCACTACACTCCCGATCCAACTTTATAGCCCCGTTTGTCCCTTTGCATGACACACTTTTTCTTTTTACATCCCCCTATTCCGGCTTACTGTTTTTGTGTTATTAATCTTTGAAGCAATTCTTGCCAATTGGTTGTTTTTCCATGTGAATGCTCCTTTATTGTTTTGAAATACTGATCTGCTATGCCATCCCTATCCTATGCCTTTCCTTGGACATTTTTTCTTTTACTCACTTGTCATTCCGATGTAGGATTTGTCCATTATTCTTTTTTGCGTGGTTTCGTGCCTTTTTCACGACCGTTTTTGACTTTTTCCCATGTGAACTTGCCCTATTCTCCTTGGAATTCACTTCTGACTAGATAGCCTTTTTCGGCCACTCTTTCTCCACACTTATCCTTTTTTCTTTGCCCTGTTTCGACATCTGTATTTTTGTTATTAATTTTATTGGAGTTTTAAGCTCCATTTTCTTGTTTTTTCCATGTGAATGCCCCCTTAACCCCAAGAAATGCATTCCAACGTGACAATCCTATGACACCCTGTTGTTCGGACATTCTTTCCTTTTACTACCCTTCATTCTGGAGCCCGACTCTTCTTCTATTATTTTTTGTATCTTGTTTCAGGGGTACTTTTTTAAAATTTTTCCATGTGAACATGTCTTATCTTCATCAAAACTGTGTTCTAATAGGATCGGCATGTCCCGCATGACTTTTTGCACATTTTTCCTTTTTGCCACGCTTCATTTTGGCAAATGGATTTTTCGATATTAATTTTCGTATGCATTTTTTTGCTCATTTTTCATATTTTTCCTCTCGAACACTTGAATTGTTCTTGAACACCCCATTGTACTTTTTCGTCCTCTTCCCCTCGTCACCCGGCCCATTTTTCCTTTTTCAAGAATTTTGTTTCGATGTACGATTTGCATGTTTTTAATTTTTCTTTATTTTGTTGAGTTTCTGCGTGCCTCGCATCGCGCATGAACGCGCATGTTTTTGCTTTTACATGCCTCCCACGTCCCCGTGGCATCTGCGACTCCCCCATCGCCATCGTGGCCCTTGTCTGCTCTCACCATTACAAATTTTTTTACCCCTCCCCCTGAGCTTATGTGCGGACGTGTGGGGGCTCCCTTAATTTTATTTTTTAAACATTTTATTATTATTATTATTCTTAATTTTTTTTCATTTTATTTAAAAAAACAAAACAAATTTTACCCCGTTCCCCGACGGTTTTCCCTCCTCTCCCCTTCTCCCCTTTTTCTCTCCTTATTTCCTTCTCTCTCCCTCTCTTTCTCTCTCCCCTCTCTCCCTGCTCTTGTTCTTGTTCTTGTTCTTCTTCTTCTTCTTCTTCTTCCTCTTCTTCCTCCTGCTCCTGCTCTCCTTATTTCCTTATTTCCTTCTCTCTCCCTCTCTTTCTCTCTCCCCTCTCTCCCTGCTCTTGTTCTTCTTCTTCTTCTTCTTCTCCTGCTCTCCTGCTCCTACTCCCCCTCCTCTTCCTTCTCCTCCTCCTCCTCCTCCTCCTTTCACCTGGTTCTGGTTGCCTGCCATCTGTCTGCCACCCGTGCTTGGGTTGCCGCCTTGCCCGCCACCTACCTCCTCCTCCTCCTCCTCCTCCTCCTCCTCCTCCTTCTCCTCCTTCTTCTTCCGCTCGGTCCTAGTCGCCCGTTGTCCGCCTGCCACCTGCGCCCGCCTCACTGCCTCACTCGCCACCTGCCTCCTCCCCCTCCTCATACTACTCCTTCTTTCGCCCGGTCCTGGTTGCCCACCATCTGCCTGCCACTCGCACCCGTGTCATCGTCCCCACCACTCCTGCCGAAACCAGGAGAAAACTACCGACCCTCCGCTACTGCTGGCAACCCCTTCATTTCTGTGCCACAACGAGTCCACCTGGCCACCTCGTCCCACCACACCGCTTGCAAGTGTTCAGTTAACATTTTAAGAAGGAACCTTCGTTTTCTTATTGAGGTTTACAACTTAATAAAATTTCACCCATTTTTAAATAATTTCTTAAAACAAACCATTCATTAACCTGATTCCCCTCACTGCACTTTTTCCCCTTTTCAATAAATGTGCTTTGTGGGATTGGCATGTGCAGTCTTTTGAACTGTCATTGCTTACAGAAGTCTGGTTATGTCATGAGTGGGTTATTGATGTATTATGGTTTAACTGTATGATACGATTACGGGTGCGGTCTGTAGTTTTCTTTTTTGCCTGATACAAGTATTCAGGGTGTTTGTATGTCTTGTATCGCATGAAGCTTTTGGTCGCATATGTGTACAAGCCATGCCAAAAACAATTTGGGATGTGGATTGTTTGGGGTGGTCAATTGGTGAGTCATGTTTGTGTGTGCTTATTCTGGCAAACTCTTTTTTATGGATATTCTGTTGTTTTGCAAACATTCACTGTGATTGTCTGTGTGTGTGGTGTGTGTAATCTATCTGAATGGCGCCTCAAGCTCCTACTTCAGTCTAGTACGTCCCATTGGTATCTCACAATTATTCTTTATTGTTGGAGTCCAAACTTATTGGCAAAGCAGGCTTAGCCAAGTTCATTGCACTCTCATTACCACTCATCCCAGAGGATACTTATACTTGTGATCAGTTTCTAGCCTCTTACAGTAAGAGGTCTGGTCCTGTTAGAGGAACAATTGTCCAATTGACACCTAAAAGTTTGGGCAAGGCTCTATCTTTACCCTATTGGGGCGACTCTTTCCCTACTGCTAGAAAATTGTTCTCGAATGAGGATATCCTTAAATTGTTGCAAAGCAGACCCAAGATGTGTTGGATCCCAAGAAGTTTGTTACCACTTCTGGCATCAGTGTCTCCATGATCTCCAATCCGGTGTGGAAGCAGCTCTGCTAGTTCCTTCAAGATAGATTTATGCCCGCCAAGACACTCTCTAATTACCATTCAAAGGAATTGTTTACAGCCTCCAAAATGGTGTTGAAAGGCATAAGGATTGATTGGAGTTCCTACCTTCTGTCCAAAATGGATCAACACTTTGTTAGAGCCACCAAGGGTAATGTAACTAATGTTATCTTTGGTTCCTACCTTTCTGTCTTTTTGGCATATGTAGCCCCTTCGAACGAAGTTCCTACCTTGATAGTTGATCCACTAGATGCTCCTCCCCCTACTGAACACTCTAATGTCATCATTGAGGATCTTGATCCTATCCCTCGTGTGGTAGTTCAAAAGACACACTTAAAATGAGTGGCTGAATCAACCATAGCTCCTCCTCCAGTCTCCATTCCTGATCAATCTAGCAGTCACCTACCAGCTTTCCTCACAATGCTGAATCTTTTCAGAGCACATCATGAGGGTATTTTGGATATTTTCATCCCTTCAGTACAACACTTGGTAGCTGGAGATGCAATTCCCTTACTATATCAAGATGTTCAACATTCTATTGAGCTCTCAGTGATTGCATGTATCTAGTAGCTCTATTTCTCTTGCTATGATGAAGTCCAACAAACCAAAGAAGAGCTGACAAAAGCAAATGCAGAGCTAGCTTCTACTCATGAATGCTTTTCTGATCTTTGTACCCAAATGGAGCAATAGACTAATATTATTGATGCTTAGAAAATGGAAATTTTTAGTTTGCACACTCATTTGGCTGACACTAAAACCCAAGTGGTTAATGTAACTGAGGAACAAGATAGATTGTTGAAGGAATCTTACGAGCTTTAGGCTTTGCTAGCCTCCCAGACAGAGGAGCTTAAGATAGCCAATACTACCTTAGACTAGAGCCGAATCCAAATTCAGCAGCTTAATGAGCAACTGGTCCAATCACGTTCTTCTTCATAGAGCCCTATTGTACATCCAGTTTCTTCTTTGACCCCTGTGAACTTGGCAGTTCTCCAAAGACAAGCCATGTTATGTTCGTCGTTTCAAGGTAAAGTGGAAAGGCTTCAATCAAGGATGGACTTATTATGGTCTTCATTTGAGCAATTTTAGGAGTATATTCCTCCAAGCCATTCCTTTTTTGTCCACTATTAGTTGCAAAAGTTGGCATTCTATATTGAGCTCTCAACGATGGATCTATCTCTTCCAGAGGCTGGTTGGAGTGGAGCCTGAACTTCTAATTTACTGACAGAAGTTGTCAGTATGGTCTTTGAAGATTTTGTAACTTTGGATACAATCTTGCTGTCTTATATGCATTTACGAGGTGATTTGTTGATTCCAGATGATATAGATCTGGCTTGGTATGTAGGGGATGCGGTCTTACCAGCTGCCAGGATAGATGAAATATTCCAGTGCTATTTTTCTAAAGTGGCTGCTTGCCCTAACACTTTATGGCATTCAATGATTAATTTTGTAGTCCTAAACCAAGGACTGAATAAAGCCTCTACTCATGTGTAGAACACTAACCAACTCAGGGTGGATCTTTTAGCTTATCTTTTCAAGAACCATCCATTTGATTCATCCTTCTTTGATGCCCACTATCGACAATCTATTTTAGGTCCCTCCGTTCCTAGCTTATTTTATTATCAACAAATGGCCCATCACTATGATGTTTATTTTTCGCTTTATCCATCCAACTTAACAACCATCTTACCTCTACTTGTCCAAACTCAGGGTGCTCCTCAAATTCCAATTTTTACATTTTGTTCTTTCATTGAAGATCGAGTATTTTTTCCTTCTCCATCTTTTCCTTCCCTATCTATCCATATACCTTCTACTTTTCTTGCTTATCAATTAGCACCTTTCTTAACTGATTCGCCTAAATTTTCAACTAATATTTCTTTAGCTTATACCTCATTTTATGATTTTACCTACCCATCTCTTCATCCTCTTTTACCCATTCCTCTTCCATCTCCTACCACTTCTATTTCTCAACCCCCTCAGTTGGTTAGTGGGTATAAAAGATCTGATCAACAGAATCCAAGAAGACAAGGATGGAGCTCAACTGATTCTCTTACGGGACCACATATTAATTGGCCATTAATTCCAAGGGACTGGACAACTGCTAGTCAAGTGTACCAAAATTATCTCCATTTTGCCCAACAATAATCACAATCTCCAGATCCTTCCATGAGATTGATAGCCCACTTTGCTTGGTACCTAGCATATATGCATAGCCATTCCCATAATGATCAAAAGGCCATTTCAAAGTTATGTATGAAAGTCAATGTGAACATTGATTCCCAACAACTGGATGTCCTATATTACCATGCCCTTTGTCTACCTAGTAGATACCTTGTTTTGCTAGAAAGGATGTGTTGCCTTCAATTCTTTCAGAATCCTCCAAAACCTTTTGTAGATGAATCCTTATCCATGGATCGTTTTTGTAATCATCAAGCTTTCAAGAGGGATCATCTTCACTAATGCCCCTAGATGTATCTTCTATGCTTCCTAATGATATATGTCTTTTTTGGAGGTGCCATTCAAATGATTGTTTTGTGTTTGTGCTGTATTAATTTTTATGTGATCAGTTCATGATGGTTAAATATTGGATTTGTTTGAGAACTCTCTTTTCGACTATTGACACTGATGGTGATGGTGGATGGAAAGCCAACGATGCACAGCTGAGGAACCTCTTATATCCTTTACAAATTTGTCGTGACTTTCTATTGTTAATAAGATGTGTTACTGGATAACGGTGTTTTCCTTTAGTTGCATTCTTTCTTAGACACAGGTGATACGTTGGAGTCGTGGTTGGGTGGATTATTGAAGATGCTAAAGAAGATAAAATTGAGCTCTTTAGTGAACTTATATTATTCATTTCCTTTGGTCACGAGGATGCTTCCTTTCTAAGTGTAGGGATATGTTGAATGTTGAAATGATTAGATTTCTTGGCTGATTTTTGTTGTTTTTGAGGGCTAAATAGTTTATTTTTTATGGATTTTGAGTGATGTTTAGTTGTTTTGGAAGTGTTTGAGAGTTTTTTGGATTATATTTATTATGTTTTGGAAGCTCATGATGATTCTTAGTAGAAATATGAGGCTATGTGATGTTCTGATAGGTTCTGTTGAGGTTCTGATTGGTTCTAATACCTTCTGTTTAGCTTCTGTTTTGTTCTGATTTTCTTCTGTATGAAGCATGGATTAATGATTGATGAAGGTTGAGATCTTTTGAAAGCTTATTGAATAGTTTTTTATATTTTGGGATGGTTTTATTATGATTTATGAGGTTCTGTAATCCTCTATTTTTGTGCTATAAATCCTCTGTAGACCTTCTATGGAGCCTCTATTCCTACTCTGTTTCTGTTCTAAAAATCCTCTGTAGATCTTCTATAAGTGTTCTGTGATGTGAGGGTGTACCTTGGGACAGTTTTCTAACTTTTGGAAAGGATGAATCTAAGTTCAAAAGAGCTAAAACAAATGGAAGAAGTAACTACTAAAGACTGAAGTGAAGTGACAGTAGTGAGCTATGAAGAGACACTGTAGTGGCTCGGGTTCCCTTTCATACCTCCCATGCCTCTTGGGAGGTGCATCCACGACCTAAGAAGGATTATTGAGAGTGATTATTGAGTATTTTAGTGAGGAGATGATGTACTATTGATTGAGAGAGAAAGAGAGAGTCAGAGATAGCCAATTCTATCAAAACAATGTATCTATCTATGAGAGATTGAGAGAGAGAAATATAAAGACAATGAAGATGAATACTATGTGATTATTTCCATTCAAAAATGGTGTTTTTTTTTTTCTTATTCTATTGATGGATTCTATGAAGATGTTGAAGATTATGGTTGATTCTATCAAATCCTTGGGAGATATCTACTATGATGTTGCGTGAAGATTTGTTCTTTTTGTTGTTGTGGAGAATGAAATAAAAGCTTGTTGATGTTACAAGATAGATTTTCTTGTAGTAGAAACCCCTCTTCCTTGGTGGTCCTCTTGGGGCTCCATGATTTTGAATTTTTTTTCTTTATCCTATTTAGAAAATCTATTGGATGAGGTTGCAAGTTGTGAAATGTATTCCTTTCTACTTCAGTGGTTACAATTAGGCCTATTTGGCATTGAAGGATCATCTTTCATAATAACTTGTGGAGTCTTTATATGCACAATGATGTGGTTTTTGGCTTGAATAATGCTCCTGTCTCCTTCTAATGGGACATGCAAGAGATCTTTGGCCCTATTTGAAAGATTTTATGAAGGTCTTCTTGGGTGATTTTAGTGTATTCATCACAGCCTTGCTCCATCTCCATCATCTTTGGCTATGTTTGCAATGGTGTTGAGAGGCTAGTCTTAGCCTAAATCCCATGAAAATTGTGTTTGCAATCAAAGAAGTGATGTTGTTAGGCCACACCATTAAAGGTGATGGAATCATTGTGCACCCACAAAAAGTGGCCGTAGTCATGAAGATGGAAATCTCAACATCCTCCTCTACTATCCTTTGATTCCTTGGTCAAGTCATCCTAGTGACATGGCTGACATCTCTAGCTAGTAGCACATGTCCCTATTCCACTTAAAAAACTGGCTCATGTTATATGCCATCTAAAGCTCCCATTCTTATCTCTTTGGAGGATTAGACCAAATCATTCCATGTGTTCATAGATGCCTCAGATTGCTCCATTAGTAGAATAATCATGTAGGAGGATGAAAAGGGCTAGTTTCACCCCATCTATTATGCTAGTTTTAGCACCTTTTTGGAGTAGAAAAAAATTATTCTCCTACTAAACAAGAATGTTTAGAAATGATATACTCTATGAAGAAATTTCAGAAAATTTACTTGTTGGGGTATCCATTCATGTTCCATGTGGATCATTTTGCACTAGCTTATTTGGTTAGACAATAGAATGTTACATGCTAGTTGGCAAGATGGATCTTGCTCTTTCAAGGATTTAAATTTACAATGGTTCATCAGTCTGGTGTTGAGCATGTGGTGATGGACTTCTTGTTTGACCTAGACTTTGGTGAAGGTCCTTTTGGAGTCAATGATGACTTCCTGAATGCCCACCTTTTTTGCTATGGTGGCAAATAGTCCAAAATCCTATCTTCCCAATCCACCGTAGACATGGTGTGATGAAATGTTAGCTCTTCTATAGATAGATAAAATTTCATATTACCTTTCAATAACATTTTTGGAAAACACTAGAAAAGTTATTCTATTATTGTGATAAAACTAGTGGAATGATGATAATCTCAAAGACTTCAAAAACCAATTGAACTTTTTTAAAAAGGCAATGATAGAAGCTTGGGGTAATCAACACTTCACTCATCACTATATGGTAAGAAGTTTGCATATGTATGTCTCTTTATTGTTTGACTCATATAAGGTTTTTTAATTGACTTTCTTTATTTGTTAGCTATGCAACATATTTTATACAACCATGCTCTATATTTTATCAAGAAATATGGATCTCTATCTATCTGGTCAACCCAAGTATGGAAAAATCACATTATCAAGTAAGAACAAAATACTTTAGACACACAAGATACAGAGGTGAACGATACAAAGCAAATCATTTATTAGAGGTCTTTCAATGGCTCTATAGACAAATTTGGCACAAATTCAAGCTCAAAGATATAACCGCTTCATGTAATATATCATCTTTGGCAATGACTATATCCATTGTTACCCAAAGAAGAAAAGAGGGATATTTAGACTCTTGTGCAAAGCAAAGATTTTCAGAATGGTTACATATTAGACAAAAATATGGAAAAAGATGGGTTTCAAGAAACCCTTGACATATTTTAGCTTGGCTCTGTTGGTACAGAAGAGTCTTTAGTTTCAAGCAATTCACTAGGTCCTCTAGGGGAATCTTTTGTTTCATCCTACTCAATGATCAGGCCTCTACATTTCAGGAACTCTTGTTTCCCATAGCCTAGAAGGAGCTTCAAATTCTTGGCATCTCCTACTACATGGGAGAGCAAATGAGAGCCAAGAACTCCAAAGTATCCTACCCTAGATCCACTGTTTCTAGGGATGAAGCCAAAAACTCTTATAGCTTCTTCCTTCACCAAAATTAACTTGTTTGAATCTCTATTGAAAACTTGGGATCCAATCACCTTAGAGATAGCTTTCAAAGCCATCATTGGAAAGCTTGGAGAGCTTGCCAATTTTCTATGAAAAATTGCAATTGTTTGATTATTTAAGCTTCCAATCTAATGACCAAGGCCTTGACTTTTTCCAAGCTTCAATGGCCTTGAGCCCTTGGCTCTTCCAAGAAAGTTGTCTGCATCTTCAATTGTATCTGCACAATAAATCACAATAGTGTATGATGTCAGTAGATAAATATCCAATAATATTTGTCTATAATGCATAACATACTCTAATATAAACCACAATGGATATCTTAGAATTTTCTTTCATACCTTAGGGTTTTCATCTTCTTCACGAAGACTATCATCATAAAGATTTATTGAACTTTTTGGTCTCTTCTTTAATGGAGAATTTAGTTTCTCTTCATACCCCATGTTATCAATACCAAGTCTTTGCTAAAATTGTAAGAACTCTTCCTCTATAGTAGCTATCCCCTCCTTTTCATATTCCACAATCTAATTAATACACGAATGCAAGGCTACATAGCTGTCTTGAAAATTCTCTCCCTTAACATTAAGACTCGCTAGCAATTTCTATTCATAACCTATAAAATTATTATCATTTTGACCTCATGCTGCAAGGATTGCCAAGAAGTAATCTTCTCTGAGATAAAAAAGGTGTTGAATATCATTTAGCTATACATATTTCTCTTTGTTGATGAGATAATTGGGGAATTTGGGGTCACATTCAAAAGGACTTGGTTTCAATCTCTACACTCAACTCTATCTCCTTTTCTTCCACTTTTGTAATGTTCTCACTTTTTAACAAAGCAACATCAAATCCATGCACTAACAAGTTCTCAATATCCTTGTAAAACATTTCCCCCTTCTCTTCAACCTTCTTTATCTTTGCTTGGAATATCCTCTATCTTCTTCTATTGTATTGTATGTGAAGAATAACTATCCATGTATTGAAGATATACAAGAAATCCAACATCCTTCTGTACAAGAAGGCATTGATGCTGATTCCAATGAAAGGGGAAATCCGCTTCCCACTTCTTGAATTCCTCATCAATAAGGCTAAACTTGCAAAGTTATTCTAGCAGCATTGGTAGCTTCCATTACATCACTATGATGGACAAATCCCTCAATCTCTAGGCCTTCCAATGTCTATCATAAAACTCCCTAAAAACCTTTAGTTTGTCTTCATGATCCTTCAAGAGCTCTTGCAAATCAAAGGGAACATTGAGCATATCTCTAATGTAAAAATTTCTAGATGAATTTCTAGTTGCAAGGAGAAAATCAAATACCTTTTCATCGTGACAAGTATCCTCCAGATCCTCTTCCTCCATTCCCTATAAAGAAAAATTCATTTTAGTCATCTTGATTACTCATAAAACTAAATCTTGGAAAAACAAATGTAATTTTAGAGACACAATATAGCAATCCATATTTACTCTCATCCAAAAGATTAAAGCGAGATTGCTAGAAAAAATTAGTCAAACCCTTCATAGAATTTATTACTGCTCAAGAACTCACTCTTGGTTTTAAAGTTTACCCTCCTGATATATGACATGCTCACTAACAAATTATGAGTAAGGGTTCAATGTTATCTTTCTCCTCTTAAGCCAACAAACACAAAACAATGTTATCTTCCTCCTCTTGAACCAACAAATATAGAAGAATGTGCAACAATGATACTTTACTTCATTCATCTTGCATGTCTAAATCCTTAAGATATCACACATGTTAAATTGGTAAAAATACAATAGCAGTGTTTCATAAAAATCTAATTAGCCCTTTGAACATCAAAGGAAGCATGCAACTTTGTGTCTCATCAACCAAGTTTTGTTTTACATTTAGGACTCATGAAACACGACAAAAATGATCCAAAATGGTTCGTAGTTGATAAAATCACATTTCATACATTAGTCAATCCAAAAAATTTGATGAAATCACATTTCATACATCCAAAAAATTTGTCTAAGATAATGCATCTAGAACATCAAAACCACATCATTTAACATATATACAAGATAAAAGCAAGATTGATAGAAACATTTAGTCAAACCCTTCATAGAATTTCTAACTTCTTGATGTATCTTCCTCCTCTTAAACCAACAAATAAAAAATAGTATCCAACAATGACACCTTATTTCATTCATCTTGCATGTCCAAATCCCTAAGGTATCACACATGTTAAATTGGTCAAAATACAATAGCAGTGCCTTATAAAAAGCATGTTAATAAATGGATTTTTGTAGGAATACGTGTCATTTTGGGTTGCGATGCACATGAGATAAATGGTTTGTGGAAGAGAAAACAAAATGTGTGGAATAAAAATTACCATAAACACGACACTGAGTTGTTGTATATATATGCCAACGGTCACCATGCGTTTGTTCAAGAAGTACTATGCACTCATTTGGAAGATATGTGTTTAAAATGAAAAAAAAGAGGCTAAAAATTCTCTTTTGCACTCAAAAAGTGGAGCCATAAAAGCCCCATCATGCCAAGAACATTAGTAACATGTGGCATAAGTTCGAAGGCAAAAAGGTCTACCCGTCACATGTGTCAAGTTAATTGTGCATTACAGCAGGCACATGTGTAAAAAAGCATCCTTTTAAACCCAATTTTTGAACCGAAAAAGATTTTTTTCGAAGAAAAAGCTCTTTCTATGCTCGATAACACCAACACAAGGCTAACTTGGTCACAACTCAAAAGTATTCCGAAACACAAGGTGACTTGAAAAGATTTCATCACCCAGCATACATGCCAAGGCCTCAAAAATATATGTTTTTTGAAAAATCTGAGTTAGCTCTATATCAGTGTAAGGAATCTTGCTAGATGCTCTCCAAAAGAGTTTGATGTATGAAATGCAACTAGTCATGGCTCTCCCCATGGACAGTAGTCATCTCATGTTTCATAAGTTGGGAGAAATCCAAGTTTTCTCTAGAAGAAGCATGGATCAACAGAGCTAGATCACATAGAAGGATAATTTTTCTTCCACTGAAGTTGATAATAATTATGAGTGCATCAACTATATTAGTAATGGGATTATTTAGTTTGAAGTTTAGATATTGATATTGGCATTCAAATTGAAAGTCTCACAAGGTTTGATTTCATTGTGGATCACTACAAGATATAGGCCTTATACCGACGTTAAAAGCGATAAAAATATTCATAAAAAAATTTACCCCCATTGTCGCAAAAAGTGTCGTTATTGACGATGCCATAGAACAATCGGTATCAGCATCATTATCAACGTCACTATTTGCGTTGGTATCTGCGACGCTGATACCGACGCAAATAACAATGCTGATAACGATGCTTTGCGATGCTAATAGTGATGCGTGCACTAAATTTGCGATGCTAATAATGATGGTAATAGGAAAAAAAAATTATGGCAGTGTAGCAAGCTATCCTGCCACATATAGCATTATGTGTTTTATTTGGGCCATACAAAATAGTTTCAATAATGTGTACAATACTTGTGTAAATAAAGGCAAAGTGTACTTAAATCATAACACTGATACATGAAATAAAGACGTGATTGGATAATGAAAGCGGCCGGTACAATCATGGCAAGATATTACTACTACATAGAAAATGTCTATACAAATCACGTGACCAAAAAAGAAGGGTATATAAGCTCTAGGGATCCAAGGGTGAGCTATAGATCCTCGCCATCCAAAACCTTGTCCTGCCACAAAGGAGCATTGAACGGACTCTACAAAAAAAGAAACAACTACACATCAGTCCATCATACAATAATACATTCTAATTAAACATAGTAACTATGGACAAGAAAGATGAGTGACTTACAGGCCCATCGCATCCATACAATCGGTCGATCAATGCAGTGAGACTATGCCTCTCTGCATATCGAGTCTCAAGGCCGGTGGAATTGTGATTTGTAATGGAGTGCTGCAAAGAAAAAAAAATACAATTGTTAGTACAAAGGATATTGCAAAAAAATAAGCACGCAAAACAAAAGGAAAACTTAAAAAGTTCTCTCGATATGTCCTGTGGCCACCTCTCCCAAGATGATGGACCACTCCGGCCTCTAGTCGTGCCCTCGCCACCTCGCGCTACTATCTCCAACATCTTGAAAAATCTGTAGCCTCCTCCTTGAGTCGGCGCCAGTCATTCACATCTAGCCACTCGGGCTTTGAAGCCCCACTCTTGAGTGCCTTGCGTGCATCCGATCGTCTGTGTGATATGTATGCATACATGCACTCCATCATCTAGCCCATAGAAAACCTATCTACTGCGGCTCGTACTAGAAAATCCTCATGCAAGGATGCTACTATGTAGTCCTTGCTCCCCTCTAATATGTTCTTCCAATGATCCAAGACATTGTTCCAAAAAACTTGTTGGCACAACTCTCTCATGCAAGCCATCACCCTCCTCCCCTCATCATTCATGATAATGGCTCCTGACCTATCATCTACAAGGTAGGCATACCCCTCTAGGGTATATCTAAGATGGGTTCTCTCCCACCTGCGACTACGCTCCTGGGCATATCCAAGAGACCCATATACATCTAGTATACCTATCGGGGTAGTATCTATCAAAGTAGTACCCATAGGGGTGCCACCTATGAACAGCTGAGCAAAAGACGGAGTGATTGGAGTAGGTGTCCCCACAGGTGTGACAAATCCTGGAGGTGACGCAACTCCAGCAAAATGACGAGGCGGAGATACTGCATTCATACCTCCACAACAACCACATGAGCCACGCTCTCTCAAACCACCACGAGAGCGAGGAGTAGCACATGTATCCTAATCCAACCGCAGGTTCATTGCATCTGGATCTCTGCAGCATCCTCCTGAACCACTCCCTCTGTTTGGCCCAAGTCTGGAGCGTTGACATCGTGTGATAGAAACTGAGACATCAAAGCGTGCCGAAGTAGATCTAATAGAGTAGCATGATGGTGTTTGAGATAGCTCCTGGTCCGCCATATCTTTGAATCTCGCCATCTTATCTAAGGACATATGCATGAAGATCTTTTGTAGCTCCTCGTCGCTCATCCCTCGACTCATCTTGATTATCTAAATATCCACAAAGGTCACCTGCACAGATAAAAAATGATGTTAGCATAATCAATATAAATCATACAAAGCACAATAATATAAATCTTTAAAAAATGATCAATGTATATCTTATGTACCCTTATAAGCAATTCGTCAATGAATTGAGTAGGTGGATGCTCCAAGTATGCAATACCCTATGGTCCCATGTCAATCTCCTGACACAACTCCGCATACATTGGAAGATTGATAGACATGTCACCACAAAAGGATGAGTCCACCTCGTTCTCAAAGAATTCTTAGACTCCTATATTTCCATCATTGTTACCCGATGCTGGCTCCTCAACATGCTCCAAGCTTTTGGTGGCCTCCACCCCTTGCAATATCGCCCCTCTATTTGCATATTGTCCTTATCTATGCTCGAAACATCGCTTTGATCATATACTCTTGCACTTCGGGGAGCTAAAGGTATAATATATCATCATCGAGGTTGTTAGGGGTTTGGATAGAAAATTACATGTTCACAATCATGTACAAGAGAGATTTAACTATTGTGACATGTACCATGTCATAATACAATTAAAAAATACATGAGTTCATGCACATATTCACAATGGGCCTGTAACACAAACGTGTCACGCAAATCCATCCATTTTTTTTCAGAATCTATTTCGAGAAATCCAGATGGACCTCATCGAACTGTTGCTCTAGCTCCTTCAAGTACCACTTTGAACCACTACACATTGAATAGGATCATGGAGAAGCTACGGTAATCCACCGCGACAATACTTTGCAAGTTCCCAAAATACTCCATCTCATCTATAACCGTGTTTGGATTGGTTGCTCGTCGTCGGCTCTCTTGCTTGAACCTTGCCATGATACCACAATCTGTGTGGAGCGCATTTTGTCAATACGCTCCATGTGAAAATGTCATCCATGCGACCATGGTGCACTATATATTTGTACCGTACATTGAAACACTCAATTAGTCGTTGCATATAAAATATAGATACGACAAACCCTAAACACGTCATCACCTTTGGACTACATCCCCTCAAGAATTCCCATTCCTCAATTGAGACCTCCGCCCCTTCGTGAGACGCTACAGTCAAAGCTCCATGCAACCACCACATTGACATAAACCGTGGTATCTCCTCCATGCCCTCGGGATATCAAATCAGTCAATGGCACATGCTATGTTGAAATTCAGATCGCGCTTCCTCTCGATCTTTCCTAGCTTGTTGCTACCTAGCGAGCCACGTCTCCATAGAGGCATGATGCAACATACAAAAGCGATTCACTTTCTCCTCCATTGCAGCATCCATTCTTTTTTCTACCCCATTTCCAATCACAACTGATCAGTCTATCATCGTCCTTCAACGACCATAGCATATTATTGTTTCAATCCACCATTGGTAGCCATTCTGAAATATGCACTAGCATCTCAGATACCAACCAACCTTCAACCATGCTACCTTTTGGCCGAACTCACTGTCGCACAAAGCCTTTCAGGGTTTTTATGAAGCGCTCTAAGAAGAACATCCATCACATATGGACAGGTTCAGCTATTTACCGTGTTTATCGTAGCACAGAGGAGCGGGAAAATGGAGCAGAGGAGCGGGAAAATGGAAAAAAGGAAATAGCAAAAAAGGCGTAGGATTAAAGAAGGAAAATCCGCCATGACTGGTAACCAGACTCTGAAAAATTTAAATGTTTGGGCACGACCCCCAGAAAGTCTCAGTGTCGCCCCGAGAAAGCAAAAGAGTAAAAAGCGCACCATTAAATGTGGAAGTGCTCCCGAATCCTTGTAAAAGAGTGCCAGGCTCGCTCCTGTGCAAATTGTATGCATTAGTTGGGAATAGGATAAATTAGAATGGTGGAAAATGAGAAATGGGCTTAGGCTAATGGCTGGCCATGTAAAAAAGAGGATGACCGCCCAAAGAAGGGAGGGCATGTATATAAAGTTCAAAGGTGAATGAGAAGCTCATTCTTGTGTGTGGCTAAAGCTTCTTCTTCTTCTTCTCTTGTTTCTTGCCTTCTTTCTTGTGCTTGAGAAAGGGAGTGAGGGAGTATGAGAGGGTGAGGGAGTGAGTGTGTGAGAGTGAGGGATCGAGGAGAAGAAGCTCTCCATCTCCTCTCTTCATCTTCTTCTCTTCTCTTCTCTTCCCTTGTCTTGTGCATGGCTATGGAGGATGGAGCTCATGGGAGAGGGATTGAGGTTTCTTGAGCTTGCCACAAGGATCGTGGAGCTACCAATGTGCAAGAGAGAGGAGGGTACTTGATCGAGCATCAAGGTAAGTTTACTACACTCGTAAGGTAGGCATGGCACGTCGGCTATGTGAGAGGTAGACATGGCTGCTTGGCTTGAAACGCTTGATCAATAAGCGGACCGTAGGTCTCGAGGTAGAGCTTGTAGCTCCCCTTCATTTTGGTTCCGTTGCCGGGACCGACGAAATCGAGCCTTGAGTGCCGCACGCATCAAATCGATCATAGGAGTAGGGCCTTTGCTCGAAACGGTGCTTGAGATAGATAGGAGATTTAGGAGGTTTAATCGTTGGAACAACTAAGTATTTTGAGTTTTTTTATGAGTGCTTGAGTAGGTAAATACAACCCATGCTTGGTTTTTCGATTTTTTGTTAGCATTAGGTAGGATAAGATTAAGATTCGAAACTAAAATGGTAGGGTTTTTGCTATTGTAAATCTAGTTGCAATAAGAAAAAGAAGGCAAAAATCGTGTTTTTTAAGGGGGAAATCGCAACGGGGAAAGGCTCTAAGGTTAGAGAGTGGTTGGGCAATGCTATCTAAGGCTGGGGTAAGGGGAGAAGAGCTCATTTGCATTCTAACTTAGTTGAGAGAGAGCAAGAGAGAGTGAGAGAGCTACAGGCACAGGAGAGGAGCGGACACCCTTCAATCACACTTCCGGGGTGCTACAAGTATACAAATCTCTTCCCTGGCATGCCCTTGTGTGTATTTAACAGCCTAGAATAGCTAATCATCAACATAACACTAGATTCGTCACCATTTTCATTGTCGGAAGTGCGTCAACCCCGATGCGTTCGGACATCCGAACCCTAGAATCGAGCAGTTGGCTGCGGCCACGTGCTGTTCAAGCTTCGGGCTTCCGCCACCCGAACAAAGGCCTTTCGGCTTTGGAGTTCGGCCTTCGGGCCATCTAACCATTCGGACCTTATCATTCAGGCTTCCGCGGTTCGGCCCCTCCGAATTCGGGATTTGGCCATTTCGTGTTCGGACGGCCAAATCGGCCCGCCCGAACCCGGCCATTCGGCCCAACTCGAGTTCGGCCCTCGGACTTGGCCATTCGGGCTTTGGGCCTTGGACTCGGCCATTCGGGCTTTGGCCCTCGGACTCGGCCATTCGGCCTTCGGCCCAACCTAATGCGACATTCGGACTTTGGCGGTTCGGACGTCGATTCTGGGATTCGGACCCTGCCATTCGGGCCAATTTTGGCCGAATGCATTTTTTGATATTATTTTAATAATTTAAGCCCAGGCCCGCATTGCCGACACTAGTGGGACCCTGTAGGTGCAAGAAAATCATAGAAAACTTGGCCATGTCGCTAGGAAACCTAGCAGAGTGTGTTGTCACAGCCTAGTCGCAACAGCAGACCAGACATCAGACCCCCACCTGCCTGAGAGACGCAGCAGAGACCCAGATTTTAACTAGGCAGCCGTGTGCTGACCTCATACCCATGGCCAAGAGATGAAGGTAGCATTGACATCGCACTTGAGTGCCATAATCTCGCTTACACAGTAGGCCACATTGGTTGTGCAGTAAAAGAGCAGAAAGCTTGATTTCGCACTGAATGCACAGACACCACAATGAGTGCACATAATTTGAGGATTAGTTGTAATAACAAGGAATACACTCGAACATAATCATTCAAGGAACCCACCAATAGGAGTGAACCCCAAGACTTAGCAGACAAACATGGTTAGGACCCAGGAGGACGTTAAGTGGACGTGAGGATCTAGAAGACAAAAACATAGAGGATCGGGCACTGCCAGAACTACTCGAACTGATCGAAGGCCTTGTGGAATTGGAGGCAGAAACAATGTCAGGATCAAGAGGCGACTGATGTCAAAGGATTGTCAAAAGTAAAGTCGCGACCACAGAGGAATTTGAATAATTTCAGGATAGGAGGTCAATCTAGCGAGATTAGATTCAATTTAAAAGCTCAATTTCAGATAATATGTGACATACAATCAACTTCATCTGAATGGGAACCTCTCCAATAAACATCTTGACAAAAATTCATGTCATATAAACAGCCTGTCTTTTCCAAAGGAACAAGGAAATCTGAAGTAAGATCTAAGGGGTTGGAATAGGATCAAGAAGACATCTTTGTATTCAGGTACAGTTTTTGTAGATACATACAGCTCTCTTATATAGATAAAAAATTCTGTAACAATCAACCAGATCTGGAACAACTTTTCGCAGATATACACAGCTCATTCATATGATAGCAGCTGCAAATCGAGCCCATCTGGAGGCAGATCAGCCTGCTCCAGCACCAATCATCTCATAAAAGCCGGATCAAATTGTGAGTCTTTTCCCCTTTCTTCTTCCTTCTTTATACTTTTCTTAGGATTTTGAGAAAGCAGAGACAACAAGCAAGGAAGTGCTTCGTTGTCTAGGATAACCTGGGTCTGAATATCATCACCGGTCACAATATTTCCAACAGTCCGCAAAGCACTCAGGAGAACAGTGGTAACTCTTGCTGATTGTCTTTGCCTTGACACATCCTAGGCATTGAAGGGTAGCTGGCTCTGAGGGGTGCACACTGCAGACTGCAATCCTCCTATCACTTTGAATTCGAAACCACACATATTTGAGATAAAATCCATTCACAGGTGCTGTCTCAGGGACATCGTCTGGAGTAATGAAACCATCTGGACGACGCAAGAGGACATAGGGAGTCAGCTCACAGCCCACGATAGGAATCTCCGAGGGCAGGTGCACTCGCAGTACACTCAGCATACTTCCCACTCCCTCAGACGTGTGAACGTGTAAATTTCTGTGGCTGTGAACAGCAATACTCTCGTTTGGCGATCTCGACCAGCAATATCAGGGGGTGATTCATGTACAAACTTGTGCCTTCTGTGAGGAGCTGGAGGTGGAGCTGAAGACAAAGCTGGGAAAGGGCAGTTGGGCACATCCGCCATCAGAAGACTACCACAAGGTTTACCAGGGTGTTCACGCACCACAAGCACGTGCGTTCTGGCCTCTGTTTGTCAGTTTTTTAACTCTCTGCTCAATTCGGCAGGCAGCACCTGTGATGCCATTGGGAGAGGGGTACACAAGGGTATGCTTGAGTGCTACATGGCCGTTCCCAGGCTCCACAGTCCCTAAACAATAAGGTAAAAGGGTCCTAGAAAATAAGAAAAGGAGTTACTGATGATGAAGCGGCATCAACAGCAGCAGTAGACTCTATTCTGATGAGAAGTATTTCGCAACTCCTCAACATCAGTCTTCCTCCATCAAGATATCTTCGATCACCTAATGATGTTGGTCCCTGTATAGCCGAGTGAAGACTGTCTCTAACATCTAGCTGCCATTGCTAAGCTCTTTAGATGCATTGATTCCTACACTGGCATGACAGGCTCATCAGACCCCCACTGATGCTCACTGGCAGTAAAGTATCAGCCATAAAACAAAAGGAAATCGATCCTCCTATCCTCTGTCACCTCTGTCACAGCAGTTTTTTTTTCAATGATGTCTCTCCCTCTCTGATTTTCGAGATCCTCCCCAATTCCCCATTTATCTGCCCTTTTTTGCTCCGCCTTAAATTCCCCTGCTTTTTCCTCTGCTCTTCTCAATTAATCCTTTTTCCCCCTAAAAGCCCTCTTTCAAAAATATTCATTCGTTTTCAAATAGCCATCTGTGGCTTTTTCAGAATAATTTCATTTTCTAATAAACCTTCTCTAATAATCTCACAATGCAGTTCTACACCCTTGGTTATTGCTCCTACATGACCACATTTAGCATACATGTCGACTATAGCATTGCCAACAAAAAGATCTTTCACTAGAAAACCTCCTTCGACAGTCTGAGCATGTACTTTTTGACCCGTGTATATAACTCTTGTCATTCCACAAGCTTTCAAAATGCAACAAAACACTGAAGTGCTTTGTCAACAACTCCCTGTTGGATGTATCCAGAAATTAACATGTTCCATGAGATTACGCTACAAAATCGATGCTTGTCAAACACTTTTTGTGCTTCTGCAAATAAACCACACATGGCATACATACCAACCAATGCACTGCCAACAAAAAAGATCTTATTCTAAACCCTCCTTACTATATTACCACGCAGAATAAAGATGCAAACATAAAAACTAAGTATGTACAAAATATCAACTCCCACACACAACTTTTGGGTGGATTTCACACCTCGAATGCACAGCAATATGACACCGAGGAGAGGACCGGCTAGACCTAGGAGAATTCCCAGTCTCAGTACAAGAACTAGTCCATGACTACGATTTACTTACTAGGACCGTGATCCAGGGCAGACCTGTAGAAGAAGTGGTAGCAAGCCTCAAAGAAGAGAGAAGAGCAATCAGGAGAGCACTAGAAGGCATAATTTCCTACAACCACGAGCAAAGGGCTAGAAAACTACAGCAAGACATAGATATGTACGAGGCTAGAAGGGTGCTAGACCTAGTTGGGGCAGCCAAATCTGGACCGAATGAAGAGAGGGAACGGGCAATAGAGGCTGACATGACATTGAGCAAACTTGTAGCCAAGTGACTCATGGACAATACGTCCGTTGAGCAGAGTGCTACAGCCCTAGCCACCGCACTACTCTCGGGATCGGGAGTCATGCAAGGGGCTAAAGGGCAGGCTAGAATCCCTATTGTAGCAAAATAGCTAGCAAAGTATGAGCCTAACAGTGACCCATACAGCTTCATGGAGCAGTTCAAGCAAGTATGCGAAGCAAACGGTCTTACTGACCTTGCGCAACGCTCTTAAGATTTTGGCCTGTGCTTTGGCGATAAGGGGAGAATCTGGTATTCTAGCCTTGATGACACAGAACGTACAAACTTTGATTAAGGGCCTCTTCATCAAGAGATTCTCGGAGGCAGGGTATTCTGACAACCTCATCGTCCGGTTGATGAATATTAGCCAAAGGGAGAAGGAAGACATCAGGGACTACATCACTCATGTACGCAGCCTCTTCAAAAGGATCCCTACCAATGAACGACCTACTGAGAGGGCAGTGTCTACAGTATTCATGAACGGAATTCGGAGTGAGGAGCTCTACAAGGCTTTGGCCATTAACTCTACCTTGCAACGAGACGTGCTAGCTAGAGTTTTCGAAGAGGCAATACGTGTAGATAATCAGCTTAGGGAATGAAGCATGAGGACTACCAGCTGAGAAAGTGCAAATTAGAGGGATCCAGAGAGATCAACTATTTCGGGAGAAAAAGCAACCGCTAGTGTGCAGGAAAAGGGAAAGAGTATGGACCAAGGCCAGGAGATGGCGAAGATGAGAATGGAGATTGCACGACTACAGGAACTGATAAAGAAGCCTGCACGATCTCATGTACAGTATATATACTGTGGCAACAATCGCCTCCCAGCTGAATGCCAAGATCCTAGATCTAGACCATGCTCAAATTGTGGTAGTTTCGGGCATGATGCATTGCATTGCAGGATGCCGAGGAGATTCCCATACGCACAGCAGTAAAATCCTCCGTACTTAGGTAGTAGACCACCCAATTTCTTTGGGAGGGGAGCCCAATTGGCACTCCCTGCACCAAATGACTCAAGACCTGCCGTACCTAGGCTGGAGATGAATCCAACATGTATACCAAGACCACCAGGGCCTTTTGTAACCCACCCACCAAGCGATGCTCCAGTTCACTATGTGGAAGAGCCTAGTGAAGAGGAGACATATGTCAACTCGTACATATCCTATGACGAGGAGGGAAACCCAGTCCTGATGGACTATCGGCCGGTGCCAGTGATGGCATTAGGTAGAGGAAGAGGTAGAGGCTTTGGAGGGCCAAAGCCAAGATCCGATCACATGCTGGACCTATGGTGGCCATCTAGGCCACATTTCATCACGTTGCCCAGAGAAGGGACAGGCTAACAAGGACAAGGCGGATCTCCGATGCACAGAATGTGGGATCACTCACATGTTTCCTGATTGTCCTAGGCGGAAACCATTAGCTAGCTCTACCAACATACCATCAGTACCTCTGGGGCTGTTTGGAGTGGAAACCTTTGATAGTGAGGACACACCTATCCCACTATAGGTTATGACTTGAGCTCAAACAAGGCAGACAGGTATCTCGTTGCCTGGACCAAGTAACCTTGACGCAGCCTCAATAGGAAAGAAAATCCGAAGGAGAAGGAAAAAGAGAATAGACGCAAAGATAACCCTTAAAACCGAGGAAGCCACAACGTTAGTGACAGGAAATAAAGTCACGGATGTAGAGGCAGAGACCTCAGCCCTGAAGACAGCTAAGCTAGGGAGTGCCAAGGTAGGGGAATATCCCCATCCCAAACGGCAACTCGAAGCTATAGCCAAAGTCAAGGAGTGGATCAAGGATGTCCAGGAGCACCTCAAGGATGCTAAACCCATACTAGAAGATCCAATGGATGATTTTTCCAGCGTGAGCATACCAGTCTCACCCACAAAACCACAAACTAAAAGTGTATCCTTGCCACAGGGGACAACTCAGCAGCAAGGCCAAAGGGGGACTTACCAGGGCAGACAAAATGCATGGCCCAGGAGTGTTAGCCTTAGGGGAAGACAAGAGCCCAGCAGTCTCCTTGCAACCTTGCTGTCCACCCCAGTAACTCTAAGCGTAGAAGACCTGCTTAGGCAGAATCCTTCTTTATGGCAGGAGTTAAAAGATTTGGTGGAGGGACACACAGGACTTATGGTTGCTGATCAGCAAGATCGTGATGCAGTTCCGCAAATCCCAAGTCTAACTCTACACTCAACTCCTAAGTCATTGCACATCAATGCTTTCTGGGAAGGCACTAAAATGCATGCAGTCCTACCTATTCTAGCCTTAGGAGATATGATGCGGAAAGGAATTGTAGACACATGCACGCCGGTGTTAGCGTACTGAGCCATGCAGTTTTAGAGGCATGGGGAAACCCTCCTGTAGAGACTGCCAGGTTCAATGTCACGTTAGCAAATGGAATGAAGGTAAGACCATTCAGAGTCTTAAAGAACTGACCATGAAAGATTGCAGGTGTGTAGTTTTCTATGAACATCATTGTCATGAAGAAAGTGGACTATGACATACTGCTAGGCCGACCTTGGATGAGAAACGCTCGAATCATTGAAGATTGGGGGAATGGTTTAATCTTCCTAGGGAGCATAACTGAAGCAGTAAGGGTAGAGATGGACACTTGGAAAACGATCCCCATTGACCTAAATGCCATCTCAGCCATGCTAAAAGGCGATACTCAAACGACCAAACCCTATGGATCACTCACTCAATATATTCCCTGCCCTGAGGATGAGTGGGATTGGATGCACGTCTTGGCAACCATTGACCTGAGGATGAGCAGGATTGGATGCACTTCTTGGTAACCATTGACCTATCATTCTCAGATGAGGAAGAACTATATCGGCAGGCTGCTAAAGCCGCAACCATGCCAATAGAGGAGCCAACTGTGCCACTCTGCATGATGGCAGGAAGCTCACTCAACCCAAGGAAACCTGTCTCGTTCCATATCCCCAGCAATAAGCTAGAGCTTTAGGAAATTGTAGAGTATCTGCCAGACACACTGAAGGGCAACTTGGCTGCCAACCTAAAGCCTCTACGTGATCTGTTGACTAAGCTAGAATGGAAATGGACCAAAGTCCACGATCTGAATTTGTTATACAATTGGACTTTAGTTACTGACGACAAGGAGATTGAAGAGGAAAGATTAGGCGATGATGAACGGTCTGAAGAGCAAGACTTTGATGACGAGGAATATGAGGACTGCCACTCTACAGGAGATGAAAGTGAGGAAGAGATAGATACAGTAGAGTATGACACAGAAGGGAGAACGATAGAACAAATCAAGGCAGACTCGAGACCCAGGAAGGAAAAGACAAATTGGAGTGAAAAAGGAGTCATGCGGATGGAGTGCGATAGATCCTGGCTAGAACACATAGGAGCCGTGGATTACGAGCAAGCCGGAGTAGCATGACCATGGGTAATCCCAGTGCTCAAGACGGATGCACCTACTGAACTACGACCCCCTGGGGAAACTCCTTCCTCGAGCGAGGGATGCGAGTTTAACTCAGAGTCGGAAGTCAGCACTGAGAGTGATCCCGAGATACCCCAATCCTCTAAGGTCAAACATACAAAAGGGGACTTGCCAGTCCACCTAAGGCATAGGAGATTAAAGGAGGAGGCCAGGACGCGAGCGAAGGACTTAGAAGCAGAGAGGCAAAAGAAACCGTACGATCTACCCAAATGGTTTACAAAATTTAAAAAGGGTGAAAGAGTAGTGATTCTGCTAGGTGTGAAGAGGCAGGGCCAAACTAGTGAACCGATCGAAGGACCCGCCAAAGTCAAGGAAGTCAACTTGGCTAGGGAGGGCGAAAAGCAAAGACTTGTATTCATTGCAGATGATTTGACCGAGGATGAGGGGGCCAAACTTGTTGCAGTCTTGCAAGAGTATATTGATGTATTTGCCTGGACATTGGAAGAACTTAAAGGGGTCGATCCTAGGGTTGTGACTCATACTATCCTAATGGTCCCTAATGCAGTGCCAACAAAGCAACGACCTTACCCCATGAATCCCAAACACGCCCATGTAGTAAAAGAGGAGATTGATAAGCTCATGAAGGCGGGATTCATATATGAGATTGAGTACACAGACTGGGTATCACCGATTGTGATCGTGATGAAGAAGAACGGAAAAATCCGAGTGTGTGTTAATTACAAGAAAGTTAATGCCGCTACAAAGAGGGATAACTACCCTTTACCATACACCGAGCACATGCTTGAGAGGGTAGCAAGTAAAGAGGCCTACAGTTTTCTGGACGGCTTCTCAGGCTACAATCAAGTGCAAGTGCACCCCGATGACAGGCACAATACTGCCTTCACCACGGAATGGGGTGTATTCGCCTACATTGTCATGCCCTTTGGGCTGATGAATGCGCCTGCGACTTTCCAACACTTAATGTGCACTATCTTCAAAGATATGCTTAGACGCGAACTAGAGGTGTTTGTAGACAACTTATGCATACACTCTAGTTGGGCCGAACACTTATAGAAATTGAGAGCTATCTTTGAATGGTATCGGTTATACAACCTCTCATTGAACCCCTTAAAGTGCCAGTTCTGGGTGAAACACGGATGTATCCTAGGGCATGTAGTGTCAAAGAACGGCATCGCCACGGACTTTTCAAAAGGCAAAGTCATTGTCGACCTTCTGCCACCTAATAACTACAAGGGAGTTCAATGTTTCTTAGGACATACTGGATACTATCACTGCTTTGTACTAAATTATGCACTGATTGCTAGACCATTGTACAAGCTGTTGATCGTGTTTGAGTGGACTGAGGAATGCCAGTGC
Source organism: Lygodium microphyllum (assembly GCF_053477565.2). NCBI lineage: Eukaryota > Viridiplantae > Streptophyta > Polypodiopsida > Schizaeales > Lygodiaceae > Lygodium > Lygodium microphyllum. The sequence goes on along the minus strand of NC_141164.1, from coordinate 72,062,170 downwards.
GCATATGAAGAGTTGAAGAAGGATCTTACCACTGCACCAATCTTACGAGCCCCAGACTGGAACATAACGTTTCATGTGCACATAGACACCTCTAAGTTTACTATTGGGGCCGTGCTATGCCAGCCTGGTGAACATAACTTAGACTATTCGGTGAGTTTTGCCAGTAGGCAGCTCACAAAGACCAAGATGAATTATTTCACCATAGAAAGGGAGGGGTTGGCCATGGTATTTGCTATAAAGAAATTTAGACATTATCTGTTGGCTACTCCCTTTGTCTTCTTTGTTGACCATCAAGCCTTGCTCTATCTTGTGAACAAGCCTTGCGCTATAGGACGCATAGCTAGATGGTTACTTCTCCTATTGGAATTTGACTTCTCTGTCCTTGTACGCAAAGGAAAGCAGCATTACATGGCTGACCATATGTCCCACATACCCACAGGAGAAGCCGTTGGACAAGGCATACCTGACGATTTACCGAATGCTCATCTCTTTAACTTGTCTAGTGAGAGAGAATTGTTTAAAGCTGATCTAACGCCATATTGGGCTGATGATGTCATTTAGGTGTGCTGGAGAACGGATTACCTGAGAGACCAATTGAGAAGGCCAGGCTAAGGAGACTTATTTTGAAAATCCAACCATAGCAATTGATAGCCGGCCAACTCTATAGGTTAGGACAAGACGGTTTGTTGCGCAGATGTGTGTGTGAGCACGAGATGCATGATGCACTGAAAGAAGCACATGGCGGAATCACTGGAGGAAACTTTAGTAGGGATACAACAGCCCGAAAGGTGGTGCAATCCCAACTATGGTGGCCCACCCTATTCCGTGATGCTGCTAAATTTGTGAAGCATTGCGATGAATGCCAAAGAACCAAGGTGCCCGTGCGCAAAGATAAAATGGAGTTGACCCCTGTCATAGCCCGACAACCCCTTGAAAAATGGGGCATCGACTTCATTGGACCTATCAGTCCTGTGGCACAGTAATCTCAGGCTCGCTACATCATAGTGGCAAACTGATTACCTAACAAAGTGGGCAGAGGCAAGAGCTACAAGGAAGAATGACGCTAGAACCATTGCAAAGTTATTGTGGGAGTAGGTCATTTTACGATTTGGGTGTCCAATAGAATTAGTCAGTGATCAGGGCACACACTTTATTAATGAGTTGATATCGCATCTGCTCTCTACTTTTCTAATCATTCACAAAAAATCCTTGCCCTATTACCCTCAGGTTAACGGACAAGCAGAATCCACCAATAAAATCCTAGTCAATGTACTCACAAAAGTGGTATCTACATCTCGGAGTGACTGGGACAACAAGTTAATGGTGGCCTTGTGGGCCTATCATATGGCTTATAAAACGGCTATAGACCAAACGCCCTTTAGGCTGACTTATGGAGCGGAGGCCATTCTGCCCTTAGAGTTTTCTATCCCTAGCTTAAGGATAGCAATGCAGGAGCGCTGGGAGGGAAGAGACGCTTAGACAAATCGCTTGGTAGAGCTAAAACGTCTCACGAAAACCCAGCTCTTGGCCACCCATGCATTGATTTGTGAGAAAGCACGGAGAAAAATGTGGTTTGACAAGCATGTCAAACAACGTGACTTTGATAAGGGGAATCTCGTTCTGCTATACTTTGTGAAGGGTCACAAATAGAAAATGAAATTCTGTGGACTGGGACCTTTTCGATTACATGCAATTAGTCGAACGAGCAACATTGAATTAGAGACACTCGAAGGCGAAGGAATCGGCTTTTTCAATGGCAGCCGCATAAAAAAATACTATCCTCCTTCCCACCCGTTGCATGAGCCACCTATGTTGGAAGCCCTGTCAGCATCTGCATGGCTACTATTACGGAAATAATAGATCAAGATGAAGAAGTAGTGGCACCCGCCTACTTACGAATCACTGTTACTGCGGAAAAGACCTATTCTTTTGATGCTTTGATTGACGAAGGTGCCGATTACAATATCTTGACGCATGACCATTGGACACGCATTGGTCAACCTAAACTGCAACCCACCAACGCCAAACTCACCCCATTTGGGGGCAATGCTTACACGCTCTTAGGGAAGTGCAAAGTGGTCATTTCTATCGAGTCTGACCATATACCAGCTTTCTTTCACGTGTTGCCTAACACAAAAGGGGCCGGTAATATGTCACTATTAGGTCATACTTTTGAGAAGTAGACGAATTGTAATGTGGATTATAATCTAGATCGCATCCATCTTGCTATAGGCAATGTGCGCATAGTGACGACTTTCAGCAAGGGCTGTTCTGACCCTTTCAACATTGTGAAGCCACCGGTAAAAATCACTACGACCGCACTTGATGCCAGGAGGCATATTTCACGGTGGATTCCGTGAGGTTTTACAGTGGATTTTGTAAACTTTGTTGACCCGGGCTCATACACAAAGTGGATTCTTTGTGCGAGAAGTTGATGGGGATGCCTATCCTTTTTAGGCGTTTCATTAATTTAGTGTGTACATGGGTGATTCCATAGCGGGTGATTCCGTAAAATACATATTAAATTAATAAACATTTATGAGTTTAGAGTGCGCACTCGTAATAAATTAAGGTTAGGATTGATTTCTAACTAGTTGATTTATTTATGTAGCTGAAGACTGCTAGGTATTCACTTTTGTCGGTTTAATTGTATTATTTTACTAACGATTGTGAATGCTTCAGTTGATGTGTAGAGATAGCAGCAGTGGCGGAGGAAAGCATTGGAGGATAGCGTATATTCGAGTTATCACTATATTTTGATGGGCGCATACCTTAGGCATGGTGCCTATATTTTGTTTCGCCTATTTATTGAGGCACTGGATATTTATTTATTATTTTGTATGCGCATGGGCGCACGATTATGATATTTATATTTGGACATTGCATTGGGTACGTCTGACTCTTTGGGCGCCCGCCCATTAGCTTTATTTCTATTTTGTGCTAAAGCAAACTCAAAAGCCAAAAGTGAGGTATTTTGTAAATTGGGCTATTATTTGAGCTTGAAGATGACTAATACATAAAATACATGCTTGGAGCGCTCACAAAAGGCATGGGGGGAGATTGCACCCAATTGGTCTCTTGTTCATGTCGTGCATGCTTTTTACCTTGAGTTTTGTGCAAAAAGTAGAGTTCTTTTGTTCTTGGGGACCTTCCGGCATTCACTACACGAGCATACAGCATCTGATCTGCGCACCAATGGTATCAGAGTGAAGCTGAGATCGAGAGCTTCTAATCGCTACCCATCTTGTGCGAAGGCGGAGCTCCTGGAACGATCGAGCTCTAGGGTCAGTCTCATCGCGAACGGTTGATATGGGTGGATTCCTGGCGGTCAAAAACCTCTGTTTACAGCCTCTGATCGCGAAGGACCGGCCTATAACGGCGAAGGACCACTCCTACATCCTCTTCTCCAAGTCGTCAATACACAGAGATAAGTTTCAAAATTCCATAAGCTTACAAGATTAAAACTAAAGATTAGAAATCTTAATACTATGAATTTGACATCGGGTGGCATCAGTATATTTCCGCCGCGTTCAGATCCGTCGACAACATACCGCATTACCTGAAAATCATATAGGCTTCTTAAAGCCTTAAACTACTAAGCAAATCCTAAGTTTTGCAAATCTACAAAGTCTACAAGTTCATATTCTGCAAGTCAAAATTTACTTACTCTGCAAGTCTGGCAAGTAACCTAAAGTCAAAACTGACTTGTGTTCAAAACTCCTATAAGGACTGTTCCTGCGCAGAAGTACCGAACTGCAAAGTTGTTCCCTGGAAGGTTCTGTTCGCATATGTAGACTTGCTGAACCATTTTCAGCACATGCAGAAGGTCAAAACGCAGATTTTTCAAAGATTTCAAATCTCGTAATTGCCAAAGACGAAGACTGTGAAAGCCACACAAAAATATATAAGCCTTGTACACCCGATCTTGAGCTACAATCATCGAGCCCGGCAAGCATTGCAAGTTCAATTAGCCAATTTACAAAGATCGACTACCGATAAAGAGGAACCACAATCTGAAGATCTTATCTGATGTACCATCCATGTGACTCTCGAAGCTCAATCCATCTGCAAAGAAACAAAGATAAGTAAAAGAAATTTCAAATTCCGTACTTTCAATGGCACTCGAGATGGAAAAACTGTTCTTACATTCATCAATCAGTTTGATGATTACTTTCATGAGGAAACATACGCAGAAAAAGATAAAATCAAGTGTGTCACTAATCATTTAGTGGATAGAGCATCTCTTTGGTGGACCGTGGTTCGTAAGAGCATAGATTGTCCCGCTACCTGGGAGAGTTTCAAGAAGAAGTTTATGCAGAATTTCCTTCCTCCACAATTCCATGAAAAAGCCATAAAGCAATGGGATCTTCTTCAGCAAAGAGATTGTGAGCCTATTCCTCAGTACACCGAACGCTTTTGAAATGCATTACTCCAGTTACGCATGCTTGAAGACGTACTTGGAGCGACTCACAAGCGCAAGTATATGTCTAGATTACTTGGACATTACTACGCTGAAGTCAATATGTTCAAGCCTACAACTCTTGAAGATGCAATTTCTTTAGCTCATGACATTGAAGACAAGCTTCGAGGAAGAGACAAGCGTCCAGAACAATTTCAAGCAAATGGTAACTATGGATCTAAGCAATTCAATTCAAATTTTAGAAGATTCAATCAAGGTCGATTTCCTTCATCATCTTTTCGTAAGTCTTGGGCAAAACCACCTGCTTTGTCATCAAATACCAATCAAAACCCTAAGCCAACTTCACAGTCAAATCCTAATATTCCTAAACTTCCTGTCATTGCAAACAATGTATCTAAAGCTAAACCTATAGTGTATTACAAAGGCCATCAACCTGGACATCTAGCAGCCAATTGCCAATCGAAGAAGCCACCTGTCCATATCAACTATCTTTGGAGCAATGGAAGATGAAGAACAAGAAGAAATGCCTGACTTTACGAAAGATGAAGACGACATTACTACTCCTTCGGATACTTTACCAGGTATGCCAACTCCACATTCTTTGTTGACAATGAAATGTTTAGTGCATGGAAAAGAAAAGATCATTTTACATGATGATGGTAGTACACATGATTTTATTTCTGCAAAATTAGTGAAAGAATTGAAATTACAAACTGTTCCTATGCATTATCGCATTAAAGCAGCATTCTTAGGCACAAGGTATAATGGAACACAAGAGGTGCATGATCTAGAAATTCAAATTGGTGAATATACTGAAAGAATGAATTTTCTAGTTGTACCATTACAGTCCAGTGATATTATTTTAGGTATGCCTTGGCGACATCATCATAATCCTGATATAGATTATTCAACGCATTCAATTAATATTCATTTTCAAGGAAAACATATTACATTGTATGGTATGCATGCATCTAATGCTTTTCCACTGCTTTCTCATACTCAAGCTAAACGTGCATTACACAAAAGTAGTAAATCTTATCTCATTTGGGTGAATGAACTGCAAGCTAAAGAAAAACATATGCACCCTAGGCATAAAGAATTTCTTGCACAATTTAAAGATTGTTTTGCTGAAGATCTACCACCTGGCTTACCTCCTTCACGTCCTGAAGACCACAAAATAGATTTAATTCCTGGTACACAACCACCTTGTAAAGCACCATATAGGCATAACCACATAGAGCAAAAAGAAATTCAAAATCAAGTTAAAGAATTACTAAATAGAGGATTGATTAGACCTAGTAGTTCTCCATTTGGTGCACCTGTTTTATTGGTAAAGAAAAAGAATAATACTTATTGTATGTGCATTGACTATCGTGCTCTAAATAAAATTACTGTAAAGAATAGATATCCAATTCCTAGAGTCGATGATCTTATGGATAAACTACAAGGTTCTGCCATATTTAGTAAAATAGATCTTAAATCTGGTTATCATCAGGTGAGATTAGATAAGTCTGACATATTCAAGACTGCATTTAGAACACAATTTGGTCATTATGAACTTTTAGTGATGCCCCCAGGGGTATGATGCCAGGAGGCATATTTCACGGTGGATTCCGTGAGGTTTTACGATGGATTCTGTAAACTTTGTTGACTGGGGCTCATACACAATGTGGATTCTTTGTGTGAGAAGTTGATGGGGACGCCTATCCTTTTCGGGCGTTTCATTAATTTAGTGTGTACATAGGTGATTCCATAGCGGGTGATTTTGTAAAATACATATTAAATTAATAAACGTTTATGAGTTTAGAGTGTGCACTCGTAATAAATTAAGGTTAGGATTGATTTCTAACCAGTTGATTTATTTATGTAGCTGAAGACTGCTAGTATTCACTTTTTTCGGTTTAATTGTATTATTTTACTAACGATTGTGAATGCTTCAGTTAATGTGTAGAGATAGCAGCAGTGGCAGAGGAAAGCATTGGAGGATAGCGTGTATTCGAGTTATCACTTATATTTTGATGGGTGCATACCTTAGGCATGGCACCTATATTTTGTTTCGCCTATTTATTGAGGTGTTGGATATTTATTTATTATTTTGTATGCGCATGGGCGCACGATTATGATATTTGTATTTGGACATTGTATTGGGTACGCCTGACTCTTTGGGCGCCCGCCCATTAGCTTTATTTCTATTTTGTGCTAAAGCAAACTCAAAAGCCAAAAGCGTGCTATTTTGTAAATTGGGCTATTATTTGAGCTTGAAGATGATTAATACATAAAATACATGCTTTGTGGAGTGCTCACACAAGGCATGGGGGGAGATTGCACCCAATTGGTCTCTTGTTCATGTCGTGCATGCCTTTTACCTTGAGTTTTGTGCAAAAAGTAGAGTTCTTTTGTTCTTGAGGACCTTTTGGCATTCACTATGCGAGCATACAGTATCCGATCTGCGCACTAGCACTTATGCTCAAGTCTACATAGAAGGACACTAAGTTCTCATGCCGAGCTCTAGACCCTAGACCCAAACCCACCAAGAGTGCTCACAAGGCCAAGGAGTCTAAGCTTATATGGGTGCCAAAGCGGCAAAGACCACCTCCGGGTAGACCACTCAAACATGCTTCTAAATGCCAAAACAATCAGTCACATCACGGTCTAAGAGGCAATTTGAACGCTATCAATGTAGCCACACAACCACGCTGCAATGGATCCCCAAGATCTCTTGCGAGCGCAAGGCTACTATGAAGGCAACCCCTGGATTTGGGTGCCTAAGAATGGTAAGTCTAAAGACTCATCTCCAAGCAACCTCACTCCCCTGATAGAGGCTTGTAAACATAGCACCCAGACCGTAGTTAGCAAACCACTGCCGGCTGTGACTAATAAGTCCTAGCTAATTTATCGACCAAAGCAATCGCTAAAAGCCTCAAGCTTACCTCACTCAAAAGAGTTGAATACTTCCGTGACTGTGCACTTAGAACCCAACACAACTTCCATGCCACCAGAGCTTCCTACAACACTTCAAGGTGCTTCGGAGTGCAAAGCCACACGCGTGACACCAGCAATGGAGTCACTGCTTTCCAGCTCAATTGCACCATCACCACCAACAGGTCTTAGGCCTTCCTATGCGGTACGATCTTTCCTTTCCTTGGCTAAAGACCTTGCTGAAACTTCGAGAGATGACCTTGTGACTTGCATTAAGGTGTTAGACCACACTTTCACCACATTTGCTAGGAGTTATGAACGGTTGGACCTAGGTCTTCTTGATGAACCACTTGCTTCCAATGTTCGTGCATTACCATGCACTTGGGAGGAATACGAGTTTATGACCATCAAATTCCCCAAGATTGCTGCTGAACTAATAGCAAATGAAGAAATCTCAAAGGAGCAAGCTGTTCTCAGGCGATTAATCACCTCATACTGTAAGCCTCCTCGTTCTGCTCCTGAACAAGAATAACATGAGCTCATGCAACTTGCAACCTCAACTTTCTCATTCTTACAGCAGTGGTTCACTTCGCGGACCCAATGGGAAAAGAAAGGCTGTCGTATCATGACAAATGCTGAACAAAGGAGGGCAATAAAGACCATTGAGTACGATCCTACTTATGTGGCACCTCTTTCATTTAGAGTTTTGGCCATTACCCAGAACCAACAATTAGATGACCAGGTCCTAGCCCATCCTTACATTGACCAATTCCTTATGGAAGAAGAACTGCATGTTGCAAGCCGCCTTAATACTGGAGATATTTTTCATGATGTCTTGACCTATATCTCCCAAGTTTTTGTACAACCCTGTGAGCTTGATCGTCACACTCAACTTGAGTACAACCTTGCATTTTATGAGTGGCTGTTGGGCGGAACACCCCATCACAATCACCTTTGATATCCTCACCACTTCGTTCAATCCTAGGAAGGATGTTCATCTTTCCGAGGGGAGGAATAAGGCTAAGAAGGCATAAATAATTGTTGAAAGGTTGAACTCAGTGATTTTTATAAAAAAAAAGTTAGCAAAAATTTTCAAGTTATTTGCATTCCTGTTTTGCATATTTTTGATGCTTAGCTTCATTTAGCGATGTTTTCCTTTTCTACTTGTGATTAATGAAAAGTATTTTTGCTGGGCAGGAACCCAAGATGGCTCATCAAGATCGCGCTCATAAGCTTCCCTTCACGAAAGAAGAAAAGCAAAAATATATGCTGAGTCTGCAAATTCAAGCTTACGGACAGCTGAATTTTCGAAACGTCCATAACCTATCCAGGGTCGTGGAAATGAAGGAAGCAGCTAAGCAGGTCATAGAAAAGTGCAATATGACCAAGTATGTGGAGAAGGCGGAGCAAAATGTGGATAAGGCAAGGTGTATTGAGTTCTTACGAACTTTTGACTCTGCCTCCAAGAGTGCCACGGTGATTGTGGGAAGGGGGGATGCTGCCAGGCAAGTCAGGGTACCCTTAAGCAAGGAACTAGTAGAAAAGGCACTGGGCCTAGAATCAAGGGCCGTAAAGAGACCAAAAAGGGATGTCTTTGCCATGCTAAAAATGGACAGGGGCCAGGTGATATCCAGGACATCCCTGATGATGAAATCCGCATGCGTGCTAAAGTCATGCACACCCTCTTCTCCAGCCATCGATACACTGCCTATATGGGTAGAATAAATGTGCATGTGCTCGAAAGCCTCGCGACCAATGCACTAGAAGAGATCGACTGGAATGATAATGTAAGACACACAATCGAGAAGGCTGCCATAGCGCTTAATCTGGGAAGCCAACCTGCTGGAGGTGAATCCCCAGCAGTAAAAGATAGAAAGAAGGCTGCCTCCAAAGCATCATTCATTAGATATGGAGGTGTACTAACCCAATTAGAAGCAGTAATGGAGGCAAGAGCAGTAGAGGAGGAGCAGGAGAGACTGCCACCCTCACCACACAACGAAGAATCCTCTAGCTTTGACAAGGAAACATAAACTAACGAGAGTAGTGATGAAGAAGAAAAGCAAGAAGAACAGTGCCAGCAGTAGCAAAGAGAGCAGCGCACTAAGCGCTTCCAACAGGAAAGGGAAGAAGAAAGGAGGAAGAAAGAGAAAGAAGAACTGCAAAAAGTGCAAAGAGTGTCAAGAGCCCAAGAAATAGAGAGGAAAAGGAAAGAAAAAGAGGATGCACAGAGAGTGGAAGAGGAGTCTAGAAAGGTAGAAGAGGAGAGGAAAAGAAGGGCTGAGGAGGAGGAAGAAGCCTTGAGGAAGAAGAAACAAGAAGATATAGAACTTGCAACTCGCATATCTCTGGAACAACATCAATGACAAAGAAAGAAAACCCCGCCCCAGGAGGATGAGAACCCGGACACGAGCTTGAATGTGCCAGATTCCATCCCGCCGCTGGTCGCAGAGGGCAAGGGCACGGAGGCCATCACTCTTGTCCCTACCAGTTTTGTGCCAACTAGCCCTTCTGCTTCCGTAATAACCATCCCCGCCCCAGGAACTTTGCCAAAGGTCAATGAGAGCAATATGGTCACATGGCTGCAGTTCGTGGTGGAAAGGGAGTTAGCAAGAGAAGCTGGTGTAGCCATCCCAGTGTCAGGAGTGAAGAGGGTAGCCACAGCTGATGTGGAGCCAAGCCTAGAGCTTAAAAGACAGAAAACAGAAGCTACTACTATCGCCGCCACCATGTCCCATCCCCCACCTCCAGCAAGCCAGTACGATGAGTATGTTAAAGAGCTGCTCTCGCAGCTAGAAAAGGCCAAGGAAGGAAAGAGAACTGCCATGGAAGAGTTGGAAACAGAGTGAGAATCAAGAGCCACTCTCCAACTGGAGAAAACTAAATAGATAGCAGAGTACCAAAAGGAGATTGCTATGCTAAAGGAGAAAGCCAGCAATAGAGATGTAGAAGAATCAAAAACCCTAAAGAAACATGATGCTGCCTAGGAGGGAAGAAGAAAAATCCTAATGGCTCACCTCAACAGAGAGAGGGAGACCATTGCTCACTTGCAGCGCAAGAACGACCAGCTCACTGCAGTCAACCAGGAGGCACAAAACCAGCTTGAGAAGATCAAACAGGAGACTGCAGAGCTAGAAAAGCTAAGAGAAGAGCAGGTGCAAAGAATGCAGGTGCAGCTGGATCAGCTCAGTGCGCAGATTGCCAATGAAGACTAGGAGCAGTCTCGCCTACACCGTGAGCTCGAAGACCAAGAGCAACGACTCATGGCTATGACCCTCCATCAGGGGGAGAGCTTGGAAGATATGGAGAAGAGAGCGAAGGAATGGGTTGACCACAATGAAAGGAGGGTACGAGACCGAGCACCGTCGCTATTTGCATCCCATTTGCGACACAAATAGTGACGCCGCTATTTTGCGTCAGAAAGCGTCCTCGCTATGCCTTTGTATCCTTGTAGTGGATAAGATTTAAATAATATTGATGTAAACATTCAAATAGATCTTCTCTCAAGGCTAGAACTCATTGAGAATAAGTTTTGAGATTTACAAAATGACCATTGTTCTATTGTAAGACATGTGAAACTTCATGACATAAATGGGCTTTGATAAAATATGTATCCAAAAAAAAAAGTGACATGTAAAACACAAGAAGGCATAGGCTTCTCTTGTCTAGAAGGCCCAACTCTAGCATTTCATATGTCTTGGGCCTACATTGTTTGATTGAAATTTGAGGTAGAATGGTAGCATAACTCTAATGAATCATTGAAATTTGGTTTTGTCATTTGATAAAATAGTTTGTTGTTAAAGGTGTGGGATTGAGACTATGTGAGAAGTGTTTGTTTACTACTAAGAGATTGTAAATGACATTATATCAGAGATTTGGAGATCTATCCTAATTTTGAGGTTTTTTTACTTTTTATTTTTATATTTCAAATGGCTAGAACACTAAGGCCATTGTAAGGAAGCAAAAATTTGATCCTAGAGGTCTTGCTTCAAAGATTCATCAATCTTCCAAGCCTTCCAAACTTATAAGGAAATCAAAGTCAAGGATAAGGTTTTCACGGCATGTTAGATGCCTAAAGGAGATTAGAACTGAATGAAGGCTCTAGATAATACAATTTCAAAACTGCCTTTTCAAAGGCTTGTTAGAGATATTTGTGACAAGCATAGTCTTGATAGTTTTAGATGGACTAGGGTAGCTCTCAATTGTATTCAAGAGGCTAAATAAGATTTTTTGATTGAGTTTTTCCAAGATTCTTATATCTGTGTTGCTCATGCACATAGGCTTACACTTATGGATAAAGACATAATAATTCTCAGAGGGTTAAGATATAGGTTTTCAAATGTCTTTAAGCCAACCCCTTTCTAATGTGAAGGCTTTCAATATTTTAAATGTGCCTCCATAAAGAAAAAGGAAAGGTGATCCAGGTCCTAAGGTTGAAGATATCACCCATGAAAATAACACAAGACTACATGAGAAAGAGGAAAAGGCCATAGAGGAGGAGCAGTCAAATAAATGGAGGGAGTGTAAAAGAAAGAAGGAAAAAGAAAAAGAAACAAAGCAACTTCCATCTTTTGAAAAAGAGCTATCTACCCTTCTTGAAATGGCTCAACCTAAGGGCTTCAACGTCTATTTCTTTTTACCCGATGATATTAACAAAAGATCTGATATGATATTTTTTGACTCTGATTGTGTTCAAATTCTCAAGAATAAAATGAGAGAAGTAAATGACTCTATTGTTCTTATTGGGGATGAGGTATTGTATTTTATGTTTACTCACTATATTTCTCTAGCAATAGACTTTTATGTTGATGCTTACTATCTTCATTCCTTTGCTAGGTGTGTAATGCATGAGCTCCCCTTTGATACGCAGCAAAAAATTGAGGTTCTTGATCTATCTATCTCATACTATATGAGAAGTGAGCTTGATGTAAGTGCATTTGATCATTGGTTCAATCCAATTGACAATCCAATTGACTTCGAAACTTTGGAGGTTCTTTTAATTCCATACAATGAAAAGTAAGTAATTTGATATTTTTAAAGATTTTATGAGATCTTATTTTGCTAGATTATTGAAATATGATTGTTTTCTGTTCTCATTGGAGCCTAATTGCAATAGACTATGTGGAGAGGCAATGTCTCCTCATCAATTATATAAAAGGAAGCCATGAAAATACCATATTGTAAGTTATATAATCTAGGGTCTCCTTGATATTTTGATCTTCTTTTTGCAAGTACTCTAAATATTTTGATCTTTTTTAGCAATTACTCTAAATTTTATTGCCTTTGTAGTACTGAGCTATAAAAAGATTGATTGAAGTCCTAGACAAAAAGCCTCCCATGCCTTGGATTTACTTGCAACAATGCAATATAGACAAGTTGTGGTAAGGTCTTGATTAATATGGTTGGAACATAATAAGAAATTTTATTATGTAAACTACCATAAACAAGTTTTGTAGTTTTACTTTATATTGTTGATTGTAGTGTCTTCATCAAGATTATAGTCACTCTTGTGGGGCTGGAGAGTAATTGCAAATGATGATAAACTTATAAAGGTAATGTGAAAGATACTAAACTTTAAGGTAGAGATTTGTTGCAAAATGGTCCATTGATTATAATAATATAGTCCATTGTAAAAAATAACAATGAACTAAAAATATTTTGTTACTAATGTATGACAATTTACAAGGGATTTCTATATAAGTGAGCATGTTTGGCATATAAGAGCAAAGGTCATGAAGTACATAATGGTCAATTGTATGCAACCGATAAGAATGGACAATAGTGGGAGCTTGGACATTCAAGGAGAGGAGGTGCATGTAACTATAGCAGGTGAAGCTACGCCTTGAACACCCAAGGCAACCAAAGCATCAAAGAAAGGCAAAGGGACTCCTAGAAAGAATGTCCCTTCTCCTAAGAAAAGTTCTCAAAAAAGTAAGTAGCTTCGCCTCATTGTTTGTAAGCCCTTGTGTGTATAAGTTATGGAGATGGTTGATAAAAATCTGCCACAAAATTTGTACATATATTTTACATTGATAGTAAAGATATATTTGCTTCAATATCCTTGCATTGTATATTCTTCTCTCTCCTTGTTAATATTTAACACTATATTAGAGAATTTGGGAATCTCCCATGTCCCACTTTCAAATAAGGAGTAAAGATTTGGCCGTGTGGCTAAATCTTAACCCATGCTTCAAAGTAGGACTTGGAAAGACAACCTATATAGTAATTAGGATAGACTTCATTTCCAAGTAAGGGTACTAGATTTAAACATGTGGCCAAATATTAACTATAATGGAAATTCTCAGAAGTGAAATCATATATACACTTAAGTGGATATAATATGATATAAAAGCTTATTCATTTGTTATTAAGTTAGAACACAAATGAGCATGGTAGTTCAATATCTTTATTATTTAAATCCATCCTCACTTGATGTAGTGTACATGATAATCTAACCTTTAGGATTGCAATAATGTCCTCATTGAACCAAACATCAAGATCCACTCTAGGATCTTTGCTAAAATTTCAAGATTTTGGTCTAAAGCAACCAGACTACTACCAACATAATGCCATCTACTATAATAAAAGCCAAGGATAAAATTTTGAGTGGCAATTATATATTTACAGGCTATAGAGTCTTGATCTATCTTACATATAAATTTTCATTTTGTCCTAGTATCCCATCCCTCATCAATAAATTGTATGGCATGATCATATGTTAGTCTCTTCATTGAAAGCATGGCCTTTGATCTGCTTAGCTTAGCATTAGAAAAGAAGTCAACAAATATACTAATAGGCATGAACAAAGTAACTTTTCTTAGTCTACTTGAGCCATTAGGTTTTAATGATCTCTATATCTCAGAAAATATTTTACATCTATAGCCCTCACTCGTAGATGAATTTGGCAAAGGCCACTCAAAGCTTGAAAAATTAACTAAAGGAAGGGGGATATTGATCCCTATTGGCTCTGCTCCAATGGGGACAATATAAGAATGGTCCTAGAAAAATGTTCCATTCACTGTAATGTACATCTCTTCTCCAAATTAAACCATACATCACGTGAATAAAATCAACAATAGACTTGGCCGGTTGCTATTCCTCAAGATTAGAGGGATAGAAAGCTACAAGATAAATGAACAAATATTATAATGGAAAACCTCAAACCAAGTTCAAGAAAAGAAAGACTTTAAGAATCAAATCCTTACAATTAGGTATATGCATTGGAAGATTCGAAGTTCCAGGTTCCAAATATAGCTCTATGCATAAACACATGTTGCATCAATACCTCTTTTATGCTATTCTTATTTATGCATTGCTTGAAATCTTGGATTCTACCACCCTTTCAAGCAAAGATGAATGATCTCTCATATCTTCACCTTTTCTCATGTTTTGCTTGTTGCATGGTGATCCAACTACCTTTGTTAATGATTGTAGGAATCCATCTTCTATCTTTTTGAATGAGTTAAACACTAATATGGATGTGATTTGGGAGCTTGGATGGCTTTTTGAAGGTCAAATTTCTATATCCATGGCATAGAGAGAGAGAGAGAGAGAGAGAGAGAGAGAGGACTAAACTATCACAAAGGAGGGAAAAAAATAAATGCCAAGCTCTTTACTAATTTGAATTTAGATTAAATATGTCATTATCATTAATCCAAATATATAATTAAATAAAAGTGACCAAAACTGTATATTATTAATGCAAACAATGCCATAATCATGAATATATGAGGCTAAAAATAGATATTGATAACACAAAGTTATAATATTATTATATATATATCTTTTTGTAAAATTATTTTTTGTATTTTTAAAAATATAACTTTTGTTACAGAGGCTCTGCTCCTATTGGTCTAGAGAGCACTCTCTCTCTATCTCCTAAAAAATGCATTTTTGAGACCTCAAAACTCCTCGAATGCCTTGGGTAGCTATATCATAGAACTTTGTCCTTAATGGTGCACAAGGTGATCTTGCCGATGGAGAAAAATATAGTCATGGAAGGAAGGTTAGTAGAACATTATTGATCGTCATTTTTCAATCGAAGTCACTATTCAAAAAATTCAATAGATAGGACTATAGTCACCCACCATGTAGGGAGATGAACGCAAGTGGATTTGCCAATGTTATGGATCTGCTACACTCTATTTTACCTCTAGAATACCCTTTCATAAGTGGATCCTTGACTTTGTTAGTCATCCTATTAAGCCAACAACATCCTATACTAGAAACTAGTACATCCTTAATACAATGGATTACTGCATCAAATGGGTCAAGGCTTGTGCCCTTCTCTGGATGATGTGGCTCAATAGTGACAAAGTGTTTGTTCAAGGATATTTTATAGCTATTGGGGTCCACTGGAGCTAGTTAGTGACCAGGGTGGTCACTTTATCAACAAGTCACTAAGAAACTAATTGCTTTCTTCTTCTTCATTCACGAGAAATCCTTTCCATACTATCTGTAGTAGTAGGCAAATAGGTCGGTGGAGTCTACCAATAAAACCTTGTAAAAATTTCTAACTAAGCTAGTTGAGAAACATTGGAAAGATTCGGATACAGAGCTAGAAATAGTGTTCTAGGCATATCACACCTCTTTTAAGGTGGCAATTAGATTGACTCCATAAAAATTAGCATTTGATATGGAGGTTGTGATACGGATAGCAGTGGAAGATCTGCTCCTTCCAGAGGATTCTCTCCCATTCCAATTGGTGGAAGATCATATATGAAGTTCTTATCTCTATTAAGAGCTACAATTTTGATAGAACTATTAGAAAAATATCTTGTTCAAGAAGAGACTCTTTGACCAAGGCCAATTGGTTCTATTTTTCAAGACTCAAATGGGAAAATATTAGTCGATAAACTCAAGTACTTTTGGAACGGTCCGTTCTAGGCATTCTAAGGCACTAGCTCTAATGCTGTTTACTTAAATGACCTTTTAAGTAATCTTACCCCACTACCATGTGGCTAGCTTGGAGTGTCCTTTTCCATTGTAGATGGAATATTCTTTTGCCTTGGTGTTGGTTCTTCTAGCATTCGATCCACCTCATCCAAGTCTAGTTCTTCTTCTCCAATGTTTGTCAGGAGTGTAGATAGAATTTGGTCCTTATAGATTAATGATGCTTAGGTGTCCCTTCTTAAAGGTTCTCACTCATTTTTCAAGGCAATATGGCTACAATTGATGGTGATATGATGCATAAACATCTAGGAAATACTGATGGTTTCGAGCATTGTGCTAGCATGGTATCCATGCATTGGTGGCATTCAGCTTTTTGTAGTTTGTAGGCTTCATACCTATCAAAAGAAAGCTTTCCTCCCTCTCTCAATTAGTTGTGCATTCTCTTCTTACACTAATACTTGTGATTGTCCTCTTTGCCTTTCATTGAGTTCTCTTCATCTTCTTCTCTGCACACTTGGCATCATCACTTTGCTAGCAGCCATGATTTCTTATCATCTCACCTTAGATGGATTGGTTTCTCTACCTTGGGAGAGCACCCCTATGCACCCAGAGGTCAAGTGGATATAGGTTCTATGCCTAGATGGATTGGTTGCTCTACCTTGGGAGAGCACCCCTATGCACACAGAGGCCAAGTGGATATAGGCTCTATGCCTAGATTGATTGGTTGCTCTACCTTAGGAGAGAACCCTTATGCACCTAGAGGCCAAGTCCAGCTACATGAAATTTCACATGTTGAGCTGGGTGGCCACACCTATGACTTGACTCAACAGTGAGTCTAAGAGAAGCTATTTTTCCCTACTAGTGGATCTAAGGAGGTACCCTCATTGCTTCCTATTGTGGATACAAAGGCCACTTTCAGAGTTGTATATAAGAAGGAGTATCATTTGAGCTCTATCATAAAGAGCTATAAGCCTCAACAAGATGCCTTCAAGTTTCTCCTTGATGCACTATATGTATAGTCAAAGGCCTTTAGTATGTCTCTTTCGGTGAAGTCTACCAATAAAATCTAGTGCAAAATTTTGATAAAGCTAGTTGAGCAACAGCACAAAGATTGGGATACTAAGCCACCAACAAAATTATAGGTGTATTGCGCCTCTTTTAAGGTGGAAACTGAATTGACTCTGTAAAAATTACCATTCAACATGGAGGTTGCGACACCCCTAGAATTCATTGTTCCCAGTTCACAAATAGCAGTGGAAGATTGGCTCCTTCTGGAGGATTCTCTCCCATTTCAATTGGTGGCCTTGGATGAACTGAATGAGTATCATGTATGGAGCTCTTAACTCCTTTCAGAGCTACATCTTCTAGAAAAGCATTAGACCGGTCACCTATCCAAGAAGAGACTCTTTGAGCCGGGCTTGATAGTTTTGGTTTTCAAGACTCAAATGGGAAAACTGCCCAAAAAAACTCAAGTACCACTAGAGTGTTCATTCTCATTATTTCAAGGCATTGTCTCTAATACTTTTAACTTGATTTTCCTTCAAGAAAATTTTCTCTCTCACGTGCTCAATGGGCCTAATTGTGACACTACCATGCAACCAACTTGGTGTACCCTTTTCCATTACAAAAAGGAGAGTCTACTTTTTCCCCGGCATTGGTCCTCTTGACATCAAATCTGGCTCATTTCAAGTCCAATTCTTCTACATTTATCATAAATCTACCTTGAAGATTATGCATAATTTCCTTCTTGCAACTTTCACTACGAATATCATCTTTCTTATCAAAACAATGTGCTTTAATATGACATGTTCTTCCATAGTAATGGTGCACAATACCAAAATTTTTCAAAACCTCTATTTTTCCATCCACCTCTTTGCCTAGAGCTCACCCTACCTCTAGAATTGCCACAGCCTTCTGAAATTTGTATCTCACCAAATTGTTGTCTTAACCTATTTTGCTGCTTACTATCAATATGACCCATACTTTTGTCTCTTGAAGAGAATTTACTATGTTCCCTTTCTAAAATTGAGTAAAATTCCTTAATCTATTCACCACTTCTTTTAGATTATTCAATCTATGGATTAATCTCTTTAGTGTCATGAGAGAGATCAATTCATCAAAAGCTGGAAATGGCTTTTGTATGTATACATAAGTAACAAAAGATTTCTAGACTGATGGGACCTGAAATAGGCAGGCATTGGCTATGGCACTAGCCGGACCTCATGCTCATGACACACAAACACCCTCACGGCCTCGCGGACCAGGAGCATCAATCTAATGCTAAAGGACAAATTGCCCTTAAGCTTAATTCATGCATTTATAGTTTATAGTCCAATGTTTCCCTTAAACTCCTCAAAGGGAGAACCCAAAGTACATAGGCATAACGCCTCGTCACACGCACATAGGAGGCACTCCACCGACTAATAGTCGGAGCCCCACTGCAGCTCTCCTACATCGCAAGGATTGGCCCCTTGATGCGTTGCTAAACATATAACACAAACGAGCACAAACTCCTCTCAAGGTACTAATATTTTACATTCCAGGATGTACCATTCCTACTACACTTTCCCCTTAGGACCCAATGCCTAACCTACAGCTTAGGACATCCTCTCACGCTCATCGTTGGTCACAACCTAAGGAAAATACGTGCCATGCATCCAGGAGGTTTTTCTGATACCTTTTAATTATTATGCTTAATGCAAATCGTGTATGAATATGTGCTCAGACAAAAGAAAAATCAGCATTGTGCATGGTGCATAAAACATTCTTTCCATGAATTTTACTAATACGTGCTGCGTTGAAAGGAGGCACCGAGCCATATACCCATGCTACCATCCTCTTTATTCAAACCGTTTTCTATATGCCAAGTGCAATGCATAAATCAAATCTTTTCCTTATCTCTGCTGAAAATTTATGACCAATATGCTCGGGATTCCTCAAAATTTGCTGTTTAGCAGCCCTCTCTATTTGCTGATCACTGTCAGGTGGAAGCGGTACAGCAACCGGCTTCACCTTCTTATCCACAGTTTTGTATTTCGTGTCAACCCTGGCTTCATTATGCTCTTCTGCATTACATAAACCTTGCTGTAAATCAGCAATTCTGCACTCCAATGGCTGAATATTCTCAGCCCTCTGCTCTATGGACTGCATAGGAACAGCCCCAAACTCTGAATGCTGAAATATTTCAGCAGTAAACTCTGTTGGCTGAAAATTTTCAGCCCTCTGTCTCTCTGAAAGATGATCATAACCAGCTGGAAACTCTGTTTGCTGAATTTCTTCAGCACTCAACACTCTTTGCTGAGTTACCTCAGCCTTTGACTCAATCTGTGACATAAAATCTGCAATTTCATGAAACATGTCCAGGGACTGCACTAATACATTACCGTGACAATTCAGCATATCAGTTTTCAGCATATCTCCCATCTCTGTCATCGTATCTGCACAAATCACACTGTCATACATCCCATCTATGTGCTCATCATCCTCCAAAATTCCTGCATTTTTCAAATTTTTCTCCTTCCTGCATATATACTGCCTGGCAGCTCTAGGCAACTTAGAAGTCTTCTGATAATTCATTGAACTGTTTGCTAAAATCCTAACAAAACCAGAGGAGAAAACACCGCTACCAGGAGGCGAGAACTCCAATCTCCTCTCCTCTGTAGCACCGTCGTCTCGCGAAACGGCGGTACCTAATGAAAACCCGAATCTCTCACAATGGGCAAAGGTGCATCTTTGAGAGTATCTCTGTTTCTAACATGGTTCACACATACAGTCATAAACTGAACTGCTCTCGTACCATCTTTACTGCGAATCCGTGCATAAGCAGATCCATCATCCATGACCTTTGTTTCCATGCGCATCTCTGTAATGAATGGCTAACCAAGAATTATGGGATAAGAGCATGAATCCTGCACAAAGAAATGAAAATCCTCCTCTACATCACCAATAGAAACCCTGACACTAGGACAGGCAGCATACAAATCACCTGCAGTGTTATTGGTGGCTCTCGTACGCCACCCATGCTCTACATCCATAGGCCATCTGTTACTCTCATAAACTCCACGAACTATGAGATTAATCTCTGAACCATGATCAACCAATGCAACATAAGGCACTTGTTTCTCACCAATCTTTACCATCGTCTCTATAGTTGCCCTAGCCCAATGGCTCCGCGAAAAGTGACTACGCGGTATCATGACAGGCTCATCAATTTCAGCATAATGCATAGGCTGAACCCTCTTCGCTACCTGCAGAAAAACAGAAGCATTATCAACCATAACCTCATCCTCATCCTCATCCAACTCCCCAATCAAAACTCCCTGTGTATCAGTGGTAGATAATGCATGCCTTTTCCTCTTTAGGACCTCCTGAAACTGATCCTGAAACTCTCTTTTTGAGATGCCCAAAATCTCAGAAATAGTGAAAGTCACCTCACTGCCAAGTATCTTATCATTAAAGATTTTCTTCATGTCTGTAGATGTTTCAATATCAGACATCAATCTGAATCCTGGCTGCTTTCTCTCTCTAGGCTCTTGCCTCTTTTCTCTCTTTTGAGCATCCTCCATCTGTCGATCTGGCCCTGGTCTTGATGACGGTCCTGTAGTAGGTGGAGTAACAAACTCACCCCCTCTAGTCTTCTTAGCTGCACTTGGATTTTCTTCATCCCTCTTACGCTTCTCCTCAACAAATACATCTGCACCATGAGATTTAGCCAAATAAGCATAAATAGAGTACCTGTCAACAGGTGAGTCCCAACCTGTCTCTGATCTGATGCTAGAGCCTGCACTAGTCAAAACAGTTTGCTGAATTTTCCCCTTGTTTGCAGTCTCCATAGCATAAGTCCATAGCGCGGAATGAGTCTCTGTTCCCTTCTCAATTTGTACTCCATATGCAGAAGCATCACCTCTAGCTGTCACATAAGAAGTACGCGCAGCCATGTCCTCCACTAACTTCTTCATTCCACCTTTACCAAAGTTGGTAGCAAGTGGAGCTCCTGTCTCAGTCAACCAAATCTTACCATCTTGTCCCCAATATACCACATTCTGCCTCCTTGCATCCTGGAAAGAATCACAATCCCTGCAATGTTGATGCTCCATACTATCACACCAAATACATCTCCGATCTCTCCTAGGTGCACTAGGAGCACTCCTAGGTGCAGTAGGAGCACTAGAAGAAGTAGTAGGCATAGTTAAAGCAAACTGCTCCTTCAACTTTCCCACCAACTCCGCTTTGACTGACTCCAGTGTCAAATCTGTGATGCCTTTGATTATGTCATCAAGAGAGGTAGGCACCGATGGAGCGGATGGTTTTGGAGAAGAAGGTGTAGACATCGATCGTGGAACAGGAGGAATAGGTGGAGTGGAAACAGTAGGCACTGGCATAGGCCAAGAAACTAGCTGAGGAGGAGAAGAAATAACAGGGATAGAAGTAGGCATAGGAGCTGATGATGGTGTAGGTGGCATGGAACCATTCTGTAGGCGTCTTCCATATCCTCCTCTTGGTCAAAGTCGAGACTGCATCCTGAGCATCCTGCCAATCAGTTTTAAGACCCATAGGCTTCGTGCGATCTTCAAGAAGCTCACCCAATTCTTCTTGAAGAGCAGGATCTGCAGCTTGCAAGAAAAGCTCAACTTTTTCAACATCCAATGCTCTTTGTTCAATGGCATCAAGCTGACTATACCTCTCTTCGAATTCTCGAATCAACTCCGAAGCAGCGAGTCCTTTGTTTGGCATGTAGACCCACTCACGGAATGATTGCCGAGTAGCCATACCAAAGTCCTCAAGGAAGTATTCTTCTTTCAAGGCCTTCTTAAAATCTTGCCAATGTGTATTTTGAATAAAAAGATCAGTCACTTTTGTCCTCAAAGCAGGTGTGACAAGACGAAGGAAGTACTTACTCATAAGTTCAGCAGGAACTCCAAAAAACCCCATCTTGATCTCATATGTCTTCAAATATGCTGAAACATTACGCTCGTCAAATAGCTTCTTCTCATTCTCAACTGCTTCAATAGCCTTAGTCGCGCTGTTTGCATTCTCCTGCTCTGAATAGAGTTGCCTTTACTGAGACAACTGCTGTTGATGCAATTGTTGTTGCTGCTGCATATACAATTGTGTTTGCTGATTTTGGAGCTGCATATACATGGACATATTCTGTAAAATCTGCTTTAGATCCTCTGTTGAAGTACTTGACGCTGCAGCCATTGATGGAGCTGAAGTAGACGCAGCTGGAACTGTAGAAGAAGCTGAAATAGAGACTGAAGTATCTCCCATCCTGAAATTTCTGCGACGCTTTCACGTCGGGTTCACCAAAGATGTCAAAGGGTTTTAAAAGCAAAGTCGCGACCATAGAGGACTTTGAATAATTTCAGGATAGAAGGTCAATATTAGAAAAGCTCTGTTGTGACAACATGAACTTTTAATTCAGGCAGTTAATTATTGTCTAAGTTCAAATCCACAGTTGTAGAAGATCCTTCTTTTCTCACAACAAGAATGCCCTGGCCTGGTTCACAGGAAAGTTTGCAACTTCACAGATAAGTATTCACTGAACTACCCATTGAAGAAACATATGAAACTTTGATGCAAACATCCAAGAAATCCCTGTCTAAAGGAGCTTTGGCACTGTCATCTGACTAATCTCTATTTACAGAAGATAGAAGATGCTTTGCTTTGCCTGGGCATGCAATGAAAGCTCTATCTCTCTGTTTACTGCAAGTCAGA
Source organism: Lygodium microphyllum (assembly GCF_053477565.2). NCBI lineage: Eukaryota > Viridiplantae > Streptophyta > Polypodiopsida > Schizaeales > Lygodiaceae > Lygodium > Lygodium microphyllum. The sequence goes on along the minus strand of NC_141164.1, from coordinate 72,039,225 downwards.
TTGTCAAACTCTATAGAGCTTTTACTGTAGTCTTTGATCTCTTCCCATTCTTAGTGATTACTATGTCTTAAGCACCTTCATCAGTGCTAAGTTCAGAACTTTGAAGGAAGAAGATGTGATGAGAAAAGATATAGAGCATTCTTCCTTATATGTCTGTTATTTTTCAGTGTCTGAAGAAAGCTTTGCAGTTTGTATTAGGAAGCAGTTTGTATCTAGATCGTATCATTTCCTTAAAGCCTGGCAGACATCAATCTTCTTCTAGTTCCAATTACAACTGTATTCTATTCAGTTGGCTTATCAGTTTCCAACTAGTCGATCAACTTCAACAGCAAGGCAGAAAAAAAATATGTTCAATTAGGCCCACTCAATATTTGCACTCCAAATAACGATGGAGGTAAGTTTGTGCCAGCACTGGAGTAGCTGTGTAGTGTCTTTTAACAAGGCGGACTTAGGACATTTCATTAGATTAAAAGATCAGCACCTCCAAGGAATGTCAGAAATCCACCACTTGAATCCTGATCATCAAGGAAAAGATCATTTAGAACTTTGAAAGCCCATGTACTGCAACCAGCAGCAGCCCAATCATAGCAGCATAAGCAGAGAAAAAGGGTGTGTATCCAGGCTGAATCTAACTTCAGCTATCAGAAAGAGCAAATAGTTCATGTGGAAATAATTTCCCTGTGCCTGTAACGAGGACAGTTATTGAAGCGCAATCTGCTGCCATGCCATGTGTAACTGTACAAGATGACGATTAGAGGAGGTGTAAATGGCTACAGAATTCTGTGAGAAGCGCCATAATACCTCCATCACTGTGTATTTGTTTTCCTTCTTCCCCCCCCTTTGCTATCTCCATCTAATTCTTTTGTCTGTTGCTTTTGCTAGTTATTGCTGATGATGATGATAAACTTCTTTCGTCACAGAATCCCATCATTCTCTCCATGATTGATTGTAAATGTCTGGTGACCAGAGCAAGCTCGATTAATCCACTTGATGCTGATGGATATGCTTGATGCTTTAACTTATCGAATTTCTGTCAATCCAAGCTTTTTGTGTTTTTTTTTTTAAACTGTGATGTGAGCTTCCTGTATTCAAATTATTCGAATTAAGGCTGTGTGTCCCACTGAATAATGTTAATGTAAGCTTTTTATACTCAGATTATTCGATTGTTCTCTGTCTCTCTGTCTCTCTTCTCGTGTCGGAGAGACGAAGTCTACCAGGTTTTTGTTTTTTTTTACCACTGACTTTCCTTTTTTAAATTTTATGATCGTTTGACAGCAGGACTTAGCATCTGAAGAGCAGGACAAACTCTGTTGCAGATCTAATCGACCTTCTGGCTAAATCAAAAGTCTCTTACACATTCGATTACGCTTCAGAGAGGCGAACAAATGGAGTGCTGCAGCGAAACTGTTTTAAAATTCTGGGAGAGGCTTCCTACACGGTGAAGATGATGCCAACTCTCTCTTTCTCCCTCTGTGGGTGTTGCTCTGTAATCATAAAGTTCCAGCGTTTCCATAAAGATCCACTTTGTCCATCCAAGGAAGCCACCGTGAGCAGGATAATTCTGTGTAACATCTGAATTGGCGTCTGAATTTCCCCCCTTTTCAAACAGTAAAACGGCTACTTATTTCGTCGTCACAGTAATGAAGTTAAAAAAAAACTCTTCTTTTCTTTCGTCCTGCTCCTCTGTTCTCCCCTTCATCTATTTTCCCTCTGTCCCAGCTCAGAGTACCCTCTATTACTACTCCTCCTTTCGATATTGGATCCCAAGGCTTACCTTTCCACCATTCCGCAAATCCCTGCCCCCAGAGAGGAAGCTTCCTCCCAAAAACGACCTCTTCCCCGTTTCCCGCGGCTCCTCTTTTGCCTTTCATCTCTATTTTTTTTTTCCCCTCATCCAGTTGCAGAGTACCTTCCTCTTTCTTTTTCGCGGTAGATCTCCTCCTTTTAGCATTCTGATTTCCCAAAAAAACTCCGTGTCTTCCTTTTTCCAGACCATCTTTTCTCCCCCCAAATTCGATTAAAAAACAAAAACTCTTTCCTTGCAAAGCCTACATGTGTTTTGCCATAAGTGAAAACCGTGTGATAAGCGCCCATGAAAACATCTCCAAGAATCCATAGAGGCCTTGAAGAAACATCCAGACCCATAAACCCACTAACACATTACATTTCATTACCCTCTCCAACTTTCAAGATATACTACTCAAGCGTAAGATCAAAATGTTCCCTCCTATCATAAAGGTCACTGTGAGCATGGAAGAAACTTAATCACACTCCACAACACTCTCTCCATTCAGATTCGGAAGACATTCGCACATCTTGCTAAGATACGCTTTGATAAGCTCTCCAGACTCATCATGATCAATTGGTTCTGTGCCCATACTACTGCCATTTCACACATAGAACATCCAGTTGTAGATGTTAGAAACATCCTCACGAAGCCCATAATCGACATATCTTGAAATAAGTGTAGCCCATGAGATTGCATCTCGAGTTACCAGTCTACCAAAACTCCTTATTCTTCTCCGTCTTCAGCATAGAATAAAAGAGCAAACATAACAACTAAGTATGTACAAAGTATCAAATCACACACACGACTTTTGGGTGGTTCTCACACCTCGAATGCGCAGCAATACGACAGCGCATACCTTAGGCATGGCGCCTATATTTTGTCTCGCCTATTTATTGAGGCGTTGGATATTTATTTATTATTTTGTATGTGCATGGGCACACAATTATGATATTTGTATTTGGACATTGTATTGGGTACGCCTGACTCTTTGGGTGCCCGCCCATTAGCTTTATTTTTATTTTGTGCTAAAGCAAACTCAAAAGCCAAAAGCGTGATATTTTGTAATTTGGGGCTATTATTTGAGCTTGAAGATGATTAATACATAAAAATACATGCTTTGTGGAGCGCTCACACAAGGCATGGGGGGAGATTGCACCCAATTGGTCTCTTGTTCATGTCGTGCATGCTTTTTACCTTGAGTTTTGTGCAAAAAGTAGAGTTCTTTTGTTCTTGGGGACCTTCCGGCATTCACTACGCAAGCATACAGCATCCGATCTGCGCACCAATGATATCAGAGCGAAGCTGAGATCGAGAGCTTCCAATCACTACCCATCTTGTGCGAAGGCGGAGCTCCTGGAACGATTGAGATCTACGGTCAATCTCATCGCAAACGGTCAATAGGAGTGGATTCCTGGCGGTCAAGAACCCTTGTTTCCATCCTCTCATCGCGAAGGACCGGCCTGCAACAGCAGAGGACAACTCCTACATCCTCTTCTTCAAGTCGTCAACAAACAGAGAGATAAGTCTTCAAAATCCATAAGCTTAAAAGCTTAAGCTTAATAAGCTTAATAAGCTTAGTATTAAGCTTTAAAAAAATCTTGAACCATAAAATTCGGCGACGGGCGGCATGAGTATGTTTTTGGCGGCGTCGAATCTGTCGACAGGATATTGATGTCCTTAAAAGAAAATTTCGATTAGCTTAGTTACTAAGCTCCCTAATCTTCTAAGTCTTCAAAGTCTACAAATTCTGTAAGTCTTCTAAGTCACTCAAGTTCTGCAAGTTCTGGTACTCTGCAAGTCTCATAAGTCTGCAACTCTGCAAGTCATACAAGTCACCTAAAGTCAGAACTGACTTGTGTTCAAAACTCCTATAAGGACTATTCCTGCGCAGAAGCTCCGAACGGCAAAGTTGTTCTTTGGAAGGTACTGTTCACATACACAGACTTGCTGAACCAGTTTCAGCACATGCAGAAGGTCAAAACACAGATTTTTCAAAGATTACAAATCCCGCAATAGCCAAAGACAAAGATTGTGAAAGCCACACACAAAAATATATAAGCCTTGTACACGTGATCTTGAGCTACGCTCATCCCGCTAATTGGATTTTGAGAGTGTGAGGTCTTTTGAAGTTTTGCAGGATGACGGAACCACATATGGATGATTTAATGGCTGAAGGCGATCTTCTTGAACCTACGATGGAGAAAAAGTTGGATTTAATTATGATGCAGTTGGATGAAGAACGACGAGCCCGACAAGCATTAAAAGTTCAATTGCCTAATTTACAAAGATCGACTACTAACAGAGAGGAACCACAATCTGAAGATCTTATCTGGCATACCATCGATGCGACTCTCGAAGCTCAATTCATCCACAAAGAAACAAAGATAAGTAAAAGAAATTTCAAATTCCGTACTTTCAATGGTACTCGAGATGGAAAAACTGTTCTTGCATTCATCAGTCAGTTTGATGATTACTTTCATGAGGAAACATACGCAGAAAAAGATAAAATCAAGTGTGTTACTAATCATTTAGTGGATAGAGCATCTCTTTGGTGGACTGTGGTTCGTAAGAGCATAGATTGTCCCACTACCTGGGAGAATTTCAAGAAGAAGTTTATGCAGAATTTCCTTCCTCCACAATTTCATGAAAAATCCATAAAGCAATGGGACCTTCTTCTGCAAAGAGATCATGAGCCTATTCCTCAGTACACCGAACGCTTTTGGAATGCATTACTCCAATTACGCATGCTTGAAGACGTACCTGAAGCGACACACAAGCGCAAGTATATGTCTGGATTACTTGGGTATTACTACGCTGAAGTCAATATGTTCAAGCCTGCAACTCTTGAAGATGCAATTTCTTTAGCTCATGACACTGAAGACAAGCTTCGAGGAAGAGACAAGCGTCCACAGCAATTTCAAGCCAATGGTAACTATGGATCTAAGCAATTCAATTCAAATTTTAGAAGATTTAATCAAGGTCGTTTTCCTTCATCATCTTTCCGTAAGTCTTGGGCAAAATCACCTGCTTTACCATCCAATACCAATCAAAACCCCAAGCCAATTCCACAGCCAAATCCTAATATTCCTAGACTTCATGTCATTGCAAACAATGTATTTAAAGCCAAACCTATAGTGTGTTATGAATGCCACCAACCTGGACATCTAGCAGCCAATTGTCAATTGAAGAAGCCACCTGTCCATATCAACTATCTTGGAGCAATGGAAGATGAAGAACATGAAGAAATGCCTGATTTCACGGAAGACGAAGACAACATTACCACTCCTTCGGATACTTTACCAGGTATGCCAACTCCACATTCTTTATTGACAATGAAATGTTTAGTGCATGGAAAAGAAAAGATTATTTTGCATGATGATGGTAGTACTCATGATTTTATTTCTACAAAGTTAGTGAAAGAATTGAAATTACAAACTGTTCCTATGCATTATCGCATTAAAGCAGCATTCTTAGGCACAAGGTATAATGGAACACAAGAGGTGCATGACTTAGAAATTCAAATTGGTGAATACACTGAAAGAAGGAAAATCCTAGTTGTACCATTACAGTCCAGTGATATTATTTTAGGTATGCCTTGGCGTCATCAGCATAACCCTGATATAGATTATTCCACACATTCAATTACTATTCATTTTCAAGGAAAACATATTACATTGTATGGTATGCATGCATCTAATGCTTTTCCACTGCTTTCTCATACTCAAGCTAAATGTGCATTACACAAAAGTAGTAAATCTTATCTCATTTGGGTGAATGAACTGCAAGTTAAAGAAACACATATGCACCCTAGGCATAAAGAATTTCTTACACAATTTAAAGACTGTTTTGCAGAAGATCTACCACCTGGTTTATCTCCTTCACGTCCAGAAGACCACAAAATAGATTTAATTCCTAGTACACAACCACCTTGTAGAGCACCATATAGGCATAACCAGATAGAGCAAAAAGAAATTCAAAATCAAGTTGAGAAATTACTAAATAGGGGATTGATTAGACCTAGTAGTTCTCCATTTGGTGCACCTGTTTTGTTGGTAAAGAAGAATAATAATACTTATCGTATGTGCATTGACTATCGTGCTTTAAATAAGATCACAGTAAAGAATAGATATCCAATTCCTAGAGTCGATGACCTTATGGATAAACTGCAAGGTTCTGCCATATTTAGTAAAATAGACCTTAAATCTAGTTATCATCAAGTGAGATTAGATAAGTCTGACATATTGAAGACTGCATTTAGAACACAATTTGGTCATTATGAATTCTTAGTGATGCCTTTCGGATTGACTAATGCACCTGCTATATTTAGTAGAATGATGAATTGTATATTTTTGAAATATTAGCATTGTGTTATTGTCTTCTTTGATGATATTTTGGTGTTTAGTCAAAATGAGAAAGAACATTATGAACATTTGTACTTGGTTTTCAAGTTATTGAAAGATAATCAACTGTATGCTAATCCAGAAAAGAGTGAGTTCTTTAAAACAGAAATTGAATATTTAGGTCATATTGTATCATCAGATGGTATTAAGGTTGACCCTAAGAAAATAGAAGCAATATTGAATTGGCCTATACCTAAAAATGTGCATGAGTTACGATCTTTCCTAGGTCTGGCTAGTTTTTACAGGAAATTTGTGCGAAATTTTTCATTACTTGCTTTGCCATTGACTAAACTTTTAAAGAAAGGTATTGTTTATAATTGGTCTGATAAAATCAATAGAAATCCTTTGACTTATTGAAACATGCACTAACCCATGCTCCTGTATTACAACTGCCTGATTTTAATTAGAGGTGTTCCTAACACACATTGTGTATTAATATGGTACACAAGTTTTGTCTCAAAGTCTATCATGATCTGTATCTTTTGTGTTGATTAATATTGGGATAAGTGCAATATTATCCATGTATAGCCATGGAGGGTGGAGATCTTGATGGAGAGTTGAATAAAGTAGCATATGTGGAGCAAGATGACCTTGGCTACTCAAACCAATAGGAACAATTTGTAGATGTTCTAGAGGCTGAGCAATTTTAAAGTCTCCTATGAACATAGAAAATCCCAATTACTATATTTTTCTATGCAAACAAGCCAACACAAATCCTCTCAAAGAAAGTGAAGGATGTCTGAGGCAATGCCTTTAATATTTGAGACATATTGGCACAAATTATTTATTATGATATATTGCCACAATGCACAAATATTAATGCTTTGCCAAGGGATGCATCTACAACTATGTTAAATGCTAATTCAATAGTTGCAATAAAGTTTCCAATGGTTTAAGCAAAGCACAAGGTAAAAGGATACATGATAGTTTACCATGTCCCTCAAGAGGCACAAGAGCATATCCTTAGCAATGTCTCATTCCTTAATTCCTAGCCTATAAGCACCAAATTTGAAGGATGCCCAACATTTCATTTGAAAGACCTTAGATAACTCCCTATTCCTTTCTAAAGGGATTGAAAGGGCATATCATTATTGTCTACATTTTCTACTATATATTTAAAGTATAATATATACTAACCCTTCTCTAGAATTTGAGTCCTGTTTAGCTATATTTGGTTTTTTTTGGGTGATGCATCAATGCATTAGTTATTAAATAATGAAATATTTCCAGTGTCCCTTTTATAATGTGCACAATGTAATTTTAGAAAATACATATTTCTTTAATAATGTTAATACATTAAACTTTTGCATTGAAAAAATAATTATAGATAATTTAATATGTAACCAAGTAGTGTTAAAACCATGAATCCCTATGCATGATGCTACAACTTCCATTGAATTTGTTTCATGGTCACTTGCAATCCTCTTCCTAACCACGCCCCTAACAACAATTCCAATGAAGTAGCTCTATAGGCAAGTGACTCCTCCATCCTCTCTAACTTGACATATCAGCATATTTGGTCCCATGGAATCAATGGAGCACCTAAAGATGGCACACATCTTCAAGAAACTACCCAACTAGATGTTACACCTACAAAAAAATATTTGGAACATCTTTTTGTTGAACCCAATGGGAATACGATTGAGATAGGGATTCAGCTATGCAATTACATTTGAATATAGATGTGATTTGGAAGAACATGGAGATAAATTAGATGCATATGGGATTTGCAAGGGAAATATGTATGATTGTAAGTGAATTGTATTGATTTAATGGGTGGGATCAATCTAAATATTTGAGAATACATAATAACAAGATGCAATTATACAATGTTGTAGAAGATCAACTGATTGTGTATTTTGAATGGATTAGACAAGCAAAATCAAGATGCATGTTCGAGACATATGGCTAAAAGATGGTATAACTTGAGAGAAGTTTGAGAAAGATCCTAAACAAGAGTATTTTATGAAGGATCTAAAACAAGACTATGATCTAGAGCAAGTCATGGCAAGGTCTTGGGATTCATTGTTAATAGAAAGGGATGTGGAATTACTTTATGCTCAAGTAAATGCTAAATAGGGTTATTTTTGCTGAGACTTCTACTCAGTCTTCATTTTTCACTATCACAATTGTAATTAGTTTCTAGCCACTATATATATTTACTTGACTATGGTCCCCATAACTATAATTGGAGTGCATGAAGGTCAAAGATCTGACTATCATGGGCTCCATTGTGTGGAGGAGCAGGAACTTTAGAGCATCATCATGGACATCAAGGATGCTCAAGAAAATATTAAATAGGGTTGTTGCTAAGATCCCTACTCAATCTTTATTTTTCACTATTGCCTTTGTAATTGGTCTCTCTCCACACAACTATAACCATCAAGCTATATAAATTTTGCATCTTCAAAATGATATATTTTTATAAATGTTAGATAAGGATTTTCCCGCCCTAAGTGGTGGTGGTTATAAGTATCTCATATCTTAATATATTAATATAGATTATTAAAAAAGTTCATGTTTTAGTTGATGGCTTACTACAATAGATACTATGATACTATGGGTTAGTACTATGGACACCATAGTACTATGATTTAGTACTATTGGCACCCTAAATTTGACCCCTTATAAGATTGAATACTCTTAAAGTATTCCTTTATTACTAAAGACTACATTGAGTTGTTAGAGCTTGGCAATAGAACTGGCAATGGGAAGTTTCTTGTTTTGTTGTTGCATCTAGTTTCCATCTTCCACTTGTGTTGTACTCATTGATTGTTGTGCAAGAGGTGTAATGCCGATGTGGCCATCTCTTTTTTGCATCCTTTCTATTCAATGAATCCCAAGATTTTATGTAGAATGAATTGTGAAATTTTCAAGAAAAAATACAGTTTAAATACCAAAATTTTAGTCCAAAAAGGGAAAAGCCTAGCCAACCGATGTCTCATCATAGGACAACCATAAACAAACCTTGATTTGTCAATTCAAATCAATCCCATCAACGATCATGTGGACAACATGATCATCTTTTGTCAAGTTGGCACTTGGTAGAATCATTGAAAATGCTAATAAATAGTATAAGAAACTCCATTCTCTCTAGCCCCTTGAAATAGTGCCAAACAAAACAACCAAGTGAGATGGCATGCAAACTTCTACATTGTCTCATGCAAATCTATTGAAGATGGTATACTAGTCAATATGCAAATCAATTGAAGACAAGCAACTAAGTGAAATGGCACTCAAGCTTCTACATTGTCTCATGCAAATCAACTAAAGATGGCATAGGAGTCAATATGCAGCAACATTAGTGGGCAATCTCCATGAAAATCAATCTCTACGGTCCTATTTGCATGTAGGACTCAACAGAGGAAGACATTGGTATCCTAGCATGCTTAGGATTGGATCAAAAAGGCCTCTAGGCCTTACTAATGGAAGCCATGAAAGAGAAGAGAGGTGCAACAAAAACATAGGCCAATGTTTATAAAGCAATGTGTATAAAGAATATATTTTGATAGTAGATACAAAAATCTTAATCTCAAAATTTGTATGGGATATTTGAATCACTTTAAACTGTTTTCTTTAATCAAGAAGTGATGATACCTCTCAATATGGGCACTCACATGGGGAAGAAGGAAATGCAATGCATGATCTTGTTCTAGTGATGATACCTCTCAATATGGGCACTCACATGGGGAAGAAGGAAATGCAATGCATGATCTTGTTCTAGTGATGATACCTCTCAATATGGGCACTCACATGGGGAAGAAGGAAATGCAATGCATGATCTTGTTCTAGAGATATAGTATCTTTGCTTTGCCTTGTGTTAAATACCACAACAACAATTGATCCTAAAGTTAGGATTGGCATCAAACCTTATTGTAAAGATAGCAAAAAATAAAAAAACATTGAGAGGATGAAAGAGACTGTGTGAGAGTGGGAGAGAGGAAAGCAATGTGTACCTATTCAATCTCGCCCAAATTGATATCTGCAGAAAGACAATAGCAAGAGTTAGTATTTACATAAAGTTATACCCCAAAAATAGTCGAAAAGAGGAAAACACAAAGAGAGAAAAAGAGAGAGGGGAAGAGAGATGAGCCCTTATGCAAACTCATTAAAAATTATCTTTGCAATAAAGAACAATAAGGGTTAGAACCAACATTATACTGTATTGGAAAGATAGCAGCAAAGAAAAACTGGAGAGAGAGAGAGAGAGAGAGAGAGAGAGAGAGAGTGTGTGTGTGTGTGTGTGTTGTGTGTGTGTGTGATCACCACCTTTACCTCTTACTCAAAATAAACTCTGCAAGAAAATAATAATAATTAGAATCAACATTAAGGTCTATTGAAAACAAACATAAAAGAGAAGCAACACATAGAGAGGGGGATGAGAGAGAGAGAGGGAGGGAGGGAGGGAGGGAGGGAGAGAGAGAGATGAGCACTTGTGCCTCCTGCCCAAATTAACCTCTATAAAACAAAACAATAATAATAGTAAGAAACGACATCACACCTTATTGAAAAAATAGCAAATAAGAGAAAATGACAAGAGAGATGGGAACTTGTATTTTACCCAAATTTTGGAGTTGCAAGGAGAAGAAAGTGGAGAGGTAAATAGAATTCTCAAACCCCTAATTACTCTCACCAAAGAGCTCTAATGGAGATTAAAATTCACTAGATGGAGAAGAGAGAAAAAATGATCTATTGCTTAGCTTTTGGATCAAATTGATTTGGTGAGAGGAAAAAAGTAAAATAAAAAATTTCAAAAAGAAGAAAAATAGGGGGTTAGAGAAACTCAAATTTTTTATATTATTCATTCTCACTTTTTAAAATCTCCTGCTGTCCTTTTTTTAAATTAAAATACCCAAGATTTGGACAGAGAAGATTCACCATCTGTGGATATCAACATCTAGCCTTCCTGTTCGACAATCCAGAAAGTCCACATCTTAACATATATTATTTTTAAGGGACCATTTTTAAGTCCAAATTTTTCCTAATGATGAAAAAAAAAAGAACTCTCTTTTGGTCTAGTTAATCCCCTTCCCCCTCCTCCTAAGAATAAGAAAATATTGCCATAATAATTTTAAAATGAACCCTTCTCTTTTCACTTTTTCAATCTAGTTTTGCCTTTTCAATGTTATCCATAAATAATTTTCTTATACTTCTTTTCACTTCTCATTTAATAGTATTTTAAAACCATATTTTGTATTCAAATACAAATTAGTTATGGGAGTGTGATGCATGATTTTTAATATAAAATAATTAGAAATTGTGATAGAATTTATTTTTTTGATTAAAATTTTGATAGTTTTTAATAAAGAGTTTTTTTAAAAAATATATATGCTAGATTTTAGTCAAGAAATAAAACAATTGATCAATTTTTTCATTTTTTAAAATGTATTTAGAGGTAAATTTTAATGTTCTAAATTTTGAAAACACTTGGACATCCCTTCTCCTCTTCAACTCCATCCACTTCTCTCCACTTCTCTCAAAGCCCTATAATATCTTCATCTTTGTGTTTATCTAATTGAAGCCCTTGAGGAGTAGATCAAGGATGTGCAATCATCTCTTGATGCTCCCCAGCATTGGAGAGACACATTATCCCACAAATTTGGGGCACAAAAAAATTTGTGTTGCCTCCCTACTCATGGCTACAAATTTGCATATTTCTTAATGTTTCATTTCATTACATTTCTTTTATAAAATATCTTATTCACACTTTCACTGTTCACAGTATTGCGCGACAAGTGGATTTTTGCATTTTGGATGGGCAAATGATTTCATATTAGAGATCCGTCTGGCCAAGCGGCTTTGTGGTGTTGAAATCTATAAACCTTGCCTTTGTCGCATACTTTTTGACTCTTGGATCACATAGTTGCTTTAAACCTTACGGGGATTAAAGGGGGAATCACCGATCGACGAATTGACACTTGCGTTGGGTTCTTGGTATCAAATTCCATCTAGGAAAACTCTAGTTCAAACAAACTCTAATCCATGAATCGAGGCTTGCATTGGGTTCTTAGCATCGAACTCCATCTAGGAAAAGTCCAACTCATTAATCTACAACCATTTCATTTTGCATGAAAATTTGGTCTTTTACACCTCCTAGACCATTTTTCCACTTCAAAAATGGGTCGCAAAATCCAACTGCCATTGGTGACCACGGGATAGGATGACTCAACCTATCAAATCCCACAAAATGATTTGCACAAATAACAACCATAAAAAGCATCACTACCACAAAATAGAATACTCAACAAAGCACAAGAACAACTCTCACCCTATCCCCTGACAAAATCAAGGCATGAATATCCTCAAGGGATAGGCCCAGCATAATATCTAACAAAAATCTAAAGGGAGTCGCTAATAAACTGCTCCAACACAGACTAGCTAAAAAGAGCCATCAAAGAAGTCATCCTAGGTGGTGAAGGGGATGCAATGGCAATGGAGAAGGAGAAGAGGAAGATGTAGGAGAGAAGACCACACACGATGTAGGTGCTATCAAGAATGATATGACATCCTTATTACACTATCTCATATATATAAATAAAGAATATGGGTGGTCACTATACATGGGCAAGCCCAAGGGCCTTTTACCCCAACAACCTTTCACTAAAAGGCCAATGGGTCAAGGAGTGAAAAAACAAAGAAAAAAGAAAAGAGAGAAGGTGAGGAATCATGACATCTCACCCAATGCCCAATTGGAAAGTGAGTTGTGCAATAAGTGAGAACCTCTGCGAAAGAAGAGTCAAGCATCCCCAAGTCCAAGATATCTAGGAGACAAGCGATCCCACAACTCCATACATTGGAGCAGTCCAAGAATGCTTCTCATGAAGCAAGCACAACTCATGAGTGCAAGGCTATAATGCATAAGTATCAGAGTAGCGCATAGCATCAACATGGCACATAGGAGACAGCTAAGAGCACATAGAATCTCCAAAGTCAATAATAGAAGAAGGGCCAACATCCCGGGACAGGTTCTCAAGATAGTGTGCGGCCTCAATGAAGCAGAAGACTAACATACACTTGTAGCATCAACTATAAAGCACATTGAACGTGCATCAAGAGGCTTGAGAGATGTCTACGTCTCATAAAAGACAGCATGACAGCTGCGTATAACCTGCGGGGCATTCAAATCCCATAACCTGTAAGCTTGAAAGTCACCATCTCCATAACCAAGGAGGATGAATCTGCATGACATAGGCATATCTAGCATACATATAAATGCATGGCAGCCAAACATCCTCAAGTAATCATAGGAGGGTCTCATGCCACTCCATGCCTCGTGTAGTGTAATACCATCTGAAGTCAGACATGGCATCCTATTAAGCAAGTATACTGCCATCATAAGGGCCTCAGCCCAAAAGCCATAAGATAACCCAACTGTGGTAAGCATATAAGTAACTGACAATAGGACTCAAAGCTGGGAGAGATAACATGACTCTCATAATCCATTTGCAAGCACCCAGGCCTGTAACCAACAGAATCCATAAACCTATCAAGCATAATTGTGGCATCCTCAATCTGTACTAAGGGAAAAGGCCAAACAGGATGGGTAGCATGATCCACAAAGGTCACAAAATATGACACTCCACCAAGTGACTGGGAAGGCATAGGTCCATATACTGCAACATGGACAAGATCTAGAGGAGCATGCCTCACACGATCGCCATAAGCCAAAGAGGCTCTGTAAGGACCAAGAGTAAAATCCATGCAAGCATCAAGATGTACATGTGACATAGGAGGCAACAAGGAGCCCATATAAGAATAGCTCCATCTCTCTGTGGTGCATATGGCCTAGGCGATAATGGCATAACAATGCACGTGGTATCCGGAAAACTGCAACCATAGAATCTTCCACATGAGAGACATGCATTGGGTAATGAGAACCATCTGTAGAACCTCTCGCCAAAACCAAGCAACCATGGTGGATTATGCAACTGACTGATAGAAATCAAGCTCTTACTGAGCATAGGTACATGTAAAACATCCCTAAGAATAAGAGAAGTCCCATCAAGCAAAGCAAGTGTATATCCCCTGTACCAACAATAGCATAAGATTTCTCAAGGCCCAAATCAATGCATCTGCCAACCTTTGTGTAAGAAGAGAGCCATGCTTTATGAGGGGTAACATGACAAGATACCATAGAGTCCAAAAGCCAATCAAACGCATAGGCCTAATCACTGAGCAAGTAAGTTGTAGGGAAATAAGATGATAGGAGTACATACTCACTGCATCATCATGGGTAACTACATGTACCTCACCACTAGTAAGAGTAGTAACACTTGATGCATCTGTTGTATCTTTGACTCTCTACTCATGTCGAGTTCGTCTCTGTCTCTGCTACTCTCTAATCCATCTAAAGCATTTTCTTTGAACATGCCCAAGCTTCCCACAATGGAAGCAAACAACATTTAAAGTAGAAGAACCTGTAGAAGACGACAAGGAATCCAAGTCATCATGAATAGGGCTATCCACATCCAAGGAACTCCAAGAGTCTAGGACCGTCTCAACATAGGGAACTTGCTCATCAAGGCAACTATCAGTAGAAGCACAAGTGGTAGGAGCATGCTGCTGCAAGTACTCTTCCATCCTCACTGGAGAGGGAAGCACAAAAGCATCAACCATGGATGCATAAGCTCCCACATGAAAAAGACTCGTAGCTAAGTGCATGACATAACCAACCACAATAGTGTAAAAGCCAAGACAGTTGTCAAAAGAGCATATGGTATTCAGCCATGAAATCAGCCCATATCCATAATGGCAAACATGACTCTATAATACATCAAACCACATAGTAGCATCCAAGTCAATGCAAGATTGGTAAGTGGCATAAGATCCTACAATGGTCAAGCTCCAAGAGAAGCCCAAGTATCTGTACAACAACATCTAAATAAGTGGCTCTGTAAAGTACATGATAGTAGACAAAGTGCATAGCCGGGTAAGCATCAAGAGCAACTACTTGGTGACCTATATGGGAAAAAGCAACCCAACTAGCATAGAAGTTAGGTAACACAGAAGCAACAAAGCCATAATTGCTAAACCCAAGCATTGTCAAGAAGTCCACTGATCAAGGAGTGGCTCACAAAGAACCAAGCATCAATGAGCAATAAAAGCTCAATAACCAATTGCCAAGACAATGGACCAAACACTTCTCAAACATTTATTTGCATCGAAGTAAATCCAAGATCTATAATCAGGGCATTAAAGGCTAAATAGCATCCAAGAACACAATATTAGTGAGTTTGGGAATCTCGCGAATCTCCCAATTCCCATTTTTTGAATACTAAAAAGGTGGCACCCGGATAACATGCCCATAAGTTTCTCAAAACCATATGATGTGACCTATCATTGGAAATCACTTGAAAAATGGACTCTATTGAGCTATAGAGTGCTCGATTTGGAGTTATAGTGTTCAAGTTATGACAAATCCAAAGATTTGACCATGTGTCCCAAACTTATGGAAAATTCCCATATTCCCCAATATGATGTTCAAGCTGCATAAGTGATAAGCCGACCAAATGAAAACTGCTCCACAAAATTCTCAAATGCAAGTCGATTCAAGCCCAAAGATCTACCATACTGCAGCCGTATCCAAAAGCATCCACATCACACATCAATCCCATAATGGGTAGCATGGGGCATAAACCTTGTTAAGTGAAATTCCAGCTGCAAAGAAAATGACAATGAACCAAGAATTGAGCTCTGCTCTTTTCTCAAGAAGCATCTGGGAGTATAAACATCAAAGTGGCATCATCCAAATACATCAACATATCATCTCGAGTAGTCAGGAGTACTCGTAGACCATAGACATAACCAAACTGGAGGTAAAATAACATGTCAACCAAGGTAGCATAAATCCCAACCAACAACAAAGTGTCCACATCAAAATCAAGGCTCAATAGATCTCAATAGCATATACGAGCATAAACCATGATGATCAAGCATCCAACAGGACACCCGAATGTCAACAAAGAGCATTGTGCATAAGCCATCCCTGATAAAACCTTGCTGCCCAAACAATGTACAATAGTAAATCCCTACATAAATGGAGCTGTGGAAGCTCAAAAAAAGTCCCAAAGCATCTCAAAACATTGGGCAAACATCCCCAAAGCATCTCAAAATCAAATACGAAGGCTCGGGAGCATCACATAAGCTAAGAGCATGACATTTTCTTGCTGTAAATCAACTCAAATCTCTTGCAAAAAATTCTGTGACCAGAATTTGGCAGATTTGACATCACCATTGCATTTGAAGTGTGCTAAAATCCCAAGTTAGACTCTTACCTTGCCTAAATCGGGTTCCGGATGCCCGAGATATGAGAAAAAATGAGATTATTTAGCCAAATTTTGAAACGGGCGCAGAAAAACGTGAGTTGCTACTGTGGGGCTTGATGGTTATCCTGAGGATAAGGGGAAAAATGGGGGCATACAAGGTGCCCAATGAAGCCAAGGAATACGTGCAAAGAGCCTATGAGGGCCGGGGAGAGGCAGGAGATGAAATCTTACCTTCGGGGGAAGAAGTCATGGCTCGCATTGAAGCTCCAAGCTCTAGGTCTTCAATCTGGACTGAAGTAATGCTGGGCCAAGCTCCACGATCAAGCTCTGATCCAAATCTCTAATACCAGTTGAAGGGGATGCAATGGCAATGGAGAAGGAGAAGAGGGAGATGCAGGAGAGAAGAGCACACACAATGTAGGTGCTGTCAAGAATGATATGAGAGCCTTATTGCACTATCTCATATATATGAATAAAGAATATGGATGGTCACTATACACGAGCAAGCCCAAGAGCCTTTTACCCCAACAAGTGGTGGCCTGAACTACCTACGTAACTTAGAAAAATTGGACCAAGAACTCCTATTAGGCAAGGACTCCTATAGCCTCATCATCATATATTGTCATTTGAACACATTTTTCTTTCAAGATTTCCATATTCCAACGTGTAAAAAGTAGGGAGCTAACCATAGAGTGACCCAAGGAGAACAAGGCATCGATCTCAAGTCCTGACTCGGTACCCAAGAATCTACCAAGCACTCACAGGATAACACGTCAAACTTTTTCTGTTCCGCTCACTTTTGTTTTCGCTCCAACCTTCCTTAGTATTTTTTTCCAGTTAGATGTCATCCCTAGGAAGACAATGCATTTGACTCATCCCCAAGAACCTACCAAGTCTTCGCAAGATGATAATCAACTGCTCTTAAGATTTTTCTTTCTTTTTTTTTCTATTTTATGGGATTAGAACCTCTTTTTACACATCTATGTATTTTTATATTTCAGATATATTCAGAATTTTCTCTTCTTTCTATTTCAATAGGCTTCTCTCACTACCTCACACTAGTAGGGACTCCTAGAATAGTTATTTAGTTGGCTAGCAGAATAGGGTCACTAGAACTATCTTATGAAATAGGTCTTTCAATGCCTGATAATGTCTTAACAGGAGATAGGCAACTACTCAAACCTCCCCCAAATATACCTAGCCTAACCCTAGGACCTCATGCCTTGATTGCTAGTCCCAACAAAAGAACAATTCTCTTCAAGTGCATAAATATATATAGCAAAAAAGAAAAGTACTCATAACATAAGAATATCACTTGGACTTGGTCACAAGAAGCTTCCACGCAGCAAGCGGCTCCCTCCAAGTCCCGCTAAATCTATCTAGCACAGCACTTAAAAAAAATCAATTAACCTCACATGCGCTAAACAAACACACATCCCTCTTGGCCTAATGAAATATTTCAAAAAATCACCATTCAACAGCGTACTACTAAAACAAACCCTTGGTCCTAACATAACTCTACTGAAGCAGCATAAGACAAAATCCTCAAGCCCTACACTAAATGCATCAGGTTATTTTCTAACACCTTGTATGAGTAGCTACTTGACTCATAACCCAAACTAGCCATCAGCGGCCAAAATAGAATATATCAGAGGAAGAAGACCCCAAAGTGGTCTTGGGCTAATGTTAGAAGGTAACTGTAAGAGCTCTCTCGGACCACAATTAAAAAATATATACTCAACAAAAACATAATTGGCTAGGGAATCAGCAAAGTGATTTCACTGTAGAGGAACTAGCTAACAAGTCACTATCTCAAAAATATGCAACATATCCAAGGTTGCACAATGGCACATCCGTAAGATGGGATCCCGCACACTATAGGTCTCATTCAACTGGTTGATCACTAACTGCGAGTCACCTTTCACCAATAACTGGCAAATATGAGAGCAGATTTTAAAGGCTATTTTTGAAGCAAAAAAAAGCCCGAGAGGTTGTCAAAGCCCAAAGTTTCATGCAAAATGAAATGGTTGTGGAGCTAAAGTTTTCCAAGATGGAGTTTGATGTTAAGAACCCAATGCAAGTCTCGGTTCCTCGATCTGAGTCTATTTGATCCCCCATTTAAACCTCGCAAGGTTTTACGTTATGAAGTGGCTATGTGATCTGAGAGCCAAAAAGTGTGTCATGGTAGCTAGGTTTATAGATTTTGATGTCATGAAGCCAGCTATCCAGATGGATCTCAAATTTGAGCGCATTTGATCCCTCAAAAGTAAAACAACTACTTCGGTCAAAGTGTGAGCACAAACCTTGAACTAGTTTTTCTTAAAACTAAACTTTAAGCTTGATTTAGTGGCTTAGATCTCAAAAATAAAAATTTATGAAATGTGGGGGGAGGGGCACTATTTTCTTTAGTACCTCCTTCCATGATTAAAAAATGATTTCTTTCATCATCATCATTTGAGGAATGCTCTTGGTAGCAATCTCCATCATTTCTTTTCCCTTCATCATTCACTGCAAAGATGATCGAAAATGATGCATTATACAAGAAGGTCTAATTTCAGTATTTCTCTCTCCTCTCTCCTCTCTTCTGTTGTGGTTTGTTCTCATGGATAAATTTAAAAGAGAGAGGGATAGGCTAAGATGGACGTTTTTGGTCAACTAATGAAGCAGGAGTGGAAAGAGACATGAATCAGAGTTGGATAGATCATTAGCAATGATGAAAGAGCCTCACCAAGCCTCCAAATGTCAAAAAACGCAAGTCATAAAATGAGCGATTTTATGATCAATTGTTGTTTGAAATGGTTAGCAAAGTTTGGATTTGATTTCCAATCCTCTATTTGATCAAACATGTTGAAAGAATCATGAAAAATTCAATCGTATAATAATTAAATGCAAAACACATAAAACTTGAGATAATACGGCTTAAGGAAAAATGTGTGGTTTTTGGGTTTTTGGTATGTATTTGCCATTCTCATGGAATGAAACATGCTAAGAAAATCACTTTCCATAAGAGCAATCTGTCTAAACTAGAAAATCAGTTAATTACTAATAATTTTTTATAGATAAACAAAAAATATCAAAAATGGATAAATTTAGGTTCTTCACATCAATAAAAATAAGAAAAAATAAGATTTATGTGTGTGGACATATGATAGAGCTAAAGCATGAGGTTTACCTTAATTCAGTCCTATCTCTTTGTTAGAGTGAGTTTTTATTGCTTGCAATAAAGAAAAGTATAAAAAAAGCCATGCCTTACACTTATCAATGTATGCAAAATTTTAAATGGTAGGGAGTAGGGGGGTTGTTGAGTGGTTGAAGTACATTAAATATTGATGTTTCATTGTGCATATCATATAGATTTCATGGTTGTTTAAAACTTAAAGAGAGTAGTGGCATGAGAAAGCTCGGTGTGCTAGCCCTAAGCAACGAAACACTATTGTAGTAGAAGGAAAATCTTGAAAAGAATTGTCTTTGCATTGTCATGTTGCTCATTTTTAATGGACTCCTATTTGAGCATGATGGTCATATTGACATTTACACTAATATTCAGTTTCTTGGGGTTTATTTGGTGAGGTTTATCTATCATACTTGGTATGGTATCACAACCTAGAAGTTAGAACCATAACTATGATTAACTTTTCTTTGGGGCCTTTTGAAGAGAATTTTCCCGTGAAAGGGGAGGTCAGTATTGGTTACATGTCCTCAATGTAACACGTTAAGAACCCCAAAAGAATATTCATGGATATGCCAAGAAATTAAAGGAAGAATTTTGTAAGATGCAAACCTATATTCCTATTCTAGCTGCTACTCAATTGCAATACTTTTTGAATGGGCTAGACTTTAACATTCAAGTGCAATTGCTCTTTTTGACATTGATACAACTATTACAAGAGTAGAGAATGTAGAATTGCAATGGCAAGCTGCTTATACCTCTAGGGAAAACTGGAATCCGAGTTTAGGGTTTGGCACTGAAAAATGGTAGTCAAGGGATACCCATGAGTCCTCCTAATGGGAGAGAAAGCATGATCCAAAATGTGCCTATGTTGCCAGCTCCTCTTAGTGTGATCATGCCTAAAGCTAATCAAATGGCTTGACCAAATGTTGCAAGCCAAACAATAAATCCTATTGTTGTTCCAAGAAACCAACAGCCGATTCCCAACCAAGTGGTTAGGCGGATGGAATGATAGGTAGATGATTGCAGCTATGAGTTAAGTGCATCGAATGTCCTTGGCAAAGTTGATGATATGATGAAGCACTATACTAACATGATCAACAAAAAATATAGACAAATAGCTGTTGATGTCAATTTCCTTAAGGAGTAGTAGAATTTGATAAGGAGTCAATGCCGTAAAGAGGGTGGCCCCTCAAGATTCAATTGTAAGTGGTGTGGTAGCCAACATTTCCTTAGGAATTGTCCAAATGTTAAATGTGACATATGTGGAAAGTTTGGTCACTTAGCTAGTACTTGTTGAAGCAAGATTAGTTCTCTCCAGCAAGAAAGTAAACAACTCGGTCTGATTAATCATTGAGAATAAGAAAACAATCTTCAACAAGATGAAGGACTGGAGCAAATACTACAAAGAGGGAAAGCTATGGTAGAGGAGTGTAACATTTCTGTTGAAAAATATTACTAGCCGCGTGAGACTCATGCAAATGAAAATGCCAACATTGAAGTTACGGATGGTGCGATCTTTAAACTGTACGCAACGTATCATGACTTTCCACTGGCCAAATGGGACCGAGGTTTAAAAACCCGCATAACCGCAGGTGAACATCCTCTTGGGAGGAGGTCAAGAGGATAATGTTAGATTTATTGCAAATTTTTTTAATTACCTTCCCCCAGCCAAAGCGTGGCTGAGGGAAGGGGATGGGCTGAAATGGGAACTTGAGAGGTGGAGGGGAGGATAGCCATGCGGGGCACCACGTGGGAGGGAGCTCTCCCCCCCCTTGTCCTATATAAACCCCCTCTAAGGGGTGGAGGAGGAGAGGTCGTGAGGCTGATAGACCGTGAGGGGAGAGAAGAAGGCTGTGACGATGACTGTGGGAGGACCATTGTGTGGAGGAAGGGAGAGAGTAAACGATGTGCTACTGTGCTGTGTGGAGGGGAGGAGAAGAGAGTTGCGCCGCGACAACTGCCGCTGAGTCCAAACGCCACCTCTGCTGTCGTGAAGTTTGGCCGCCGCCATCAAGCTCCCATCTCCACGCCACATGCTGCAGCCCAAAAGCCTTAGAAGCTTCTTAGAAGCTTTTAAGGGGGCTCTTTAAGCCCCCTTTCCCCCCTTGCATCCCCCAAAAGCCACTTTAGCCCAGGTTTTTTTAAAGACCCTTCCCGTGGATTCTCCACCCAAGTCCCTATAAAGCCCACCTTATCTCGGGTCTTTAAAGCCCTTTCCGTGGATTTCCATAAAGCCTTTTTACCCCTCGGTTTCCTTTTAAACCCCTTCCCACACAAGTCCTTTAAAGCCATTTTATCCCTTTTTGTGAAGGCCATTTTATATCCGGAATTTTCAAGTCCCCTTTCCCTTGAATCCCCCCAAAAGCCATTTTTTCCTGGTTGTAAAGTCCTACCCGTGGTGTCCCTATTAAAGTCCATTGCAACCCGGAATTTAAAGGCCTTTTTCATTGCATCCGTCACAAGGCCAATCTCCTTGCTGGGTTTAAGGGCTTTTCCATTGAACCCTCCTAAAGATAACTTTTCTTTCGTCCGAGCTTCAAGGAGGAAGCCTTTAAGGCCTTCCCACTAGTTCCCTAATATGCCTTTCCAAGGCTTTGAGAAGGAGAGGGAGCTACAAAGCACTTCCCACTCGATTTTCCCCATAATTTCCTTAAACCCCCGGGATTTTTAAACAAAGAAGGCGCAAGCTCCGAACCCTAAGGCCTTCTAAAGCCCAATTCTGCAAGATGGTGCTTCGATCAAGGAAGTTGTACCGCAAAAGGGAATTTCACGTACGAGGGAGACGGGCCAAGATCATAAGACTGTGGCCAAGGCAAGAAGGTTGAATTCATGATGGCCCCTATAAAGGCACAAGCCACAACCATAGGAGGATCATTTCCTAACATTCATGTGGACATTTCACCGAACCCACAAGTCTAAGTTTTCTTCCTATTTTTTATTTATGTCGAAATATTGCAATCATGCATGGTTGATTTACGAAAGTAAGATGCACTTTTGCGATTGAAATACATTGGCTATTTTAAAGGAAATAACTCACGATTGAAGATCGATCATTTGTATTTTTTTCAATGAAACGAACAAAAAAAAGAACATAAGATGTCTATGCATTCTTAGCAAGTTGTTTTTATACATTGCAAAGTAACAAATCTAGATCAACTAATGACCATCATTACAAAGTCGAAATTATTATAGTACACTTCGATTATGGATGGAAAGATTAAATCGCATGTCACATTATTAGACATCTCCTTCTTCGCAATGATTCATTAATGGAGACTGCTAACAACCATAGGAATTTGCAAGGCATGGAAATGATTCTAGGGCTACATGAAGTAGGTTAAACTCTAGTCAATTGGCATAAATCTCAATCAACTACGTAAGTAGTTAGGAAAGGTTGTGTAATGCTCATTCAGCGTACGAATATTTCATTCAGAAATGAAGTTAGGGAGAGGCTGCATGGTTCGTTTTAACATAAAACCCTAAAAGCTTAGTGGCATGAATCTTGAATGCATGTTCTAGAAGGATCAATAGAAATTATGCCGTAACTTAACATACGCTTTGATTTTAACTAGAAAAGTTAGGGGTTGTAAATCTAATCATACGTAGAGGCAATAAATCGTGTGCTTACGAAAATTGTATCGTAATGCAACCAATTTTTCCCTCTTTGATCAAGACAATATCTTTAGAAATAATTTGTCCTTGTCGTAAGACAAGTACATTGGTTTACCAAAACACCTAAACCGCAAAGGATTCGATTAGGATGGTTAAATCGATACAAAGTGCTAGCTAGGGTTTAGCACATTAAGGACTTGGCCTAGACGCACTTATTGCCAAGACGAAACTCTCATATCCCTAAAGTCTTTCCCACATTCATGGAATGTAGGGGACAATAAGACGTACTTGCAAGAAATGACTTAGGGTTTCTACCCTAAGGATCACTCGTTAAAAGGACGAAACTCGGATTGAGTGGAACCCTAGGATTGATGATGTTGGCCTAGTGCAATCGGAAGTGGATTGGATATGAAGACACCCTAAACCCTGTTTCCTATCTAATCATGATTCCGTGATTAGAAGACACCGTTCGATGGGTGAAATAGCCCCATAAATTAGATGCGACACTTGTGCAACAAGTTGCAATGTCGCATGATCTTGTGGTTTGATCACAAGAGAATGACCAATTCCTCAGAATGATATTAGCAGATTCTTGCACAAGTTTATCTTGCAAGAGGATGAGTAGTCATCCTGATACAGTACCTTTCTTGGGAAAGGTGACCAAGATAAGGGGATTAGATATTTGCTTGGAAGCAAAGGACCAATCAATAATTTGGAGCAACATATTTTCTGTTAATAGAACTTAAGGTATTAGTTAAGTTGGGTTAATAGGGTACAGCCCTTACCCAAGGACATAAGGGTTAACAAACAATCCCTTGGGGATCTTGCCAAGTTGCAATTGATCCCGGGTCTAATGTTGGATGCATTTGGAGAAAAGGATTCACTCCTTAGCTGTTGGCCAAATTAACGACCACTGGAAATGATTGTGCTTGTAATAGTTTAAAGAGCACTGTTTGCTTTGTTTGCTCAATGAATTAAAGGATGAAAAGATATCTAATGCTTCAGGTTGAAGGCCTGAAGGAAGAGGCAGCCTCAGTTACAACCGACTATCTATCTAACCCTAACCAAGGGGGTTGTTAGCCACGCCGGGAAGGTGGACCGAACCCGCCGTGTGAGGTCTCTCCATTGAGCACTACTTGGAGTAGGAGGATGCTTGGGTGCCAAGGGGGTCTCTGGCCATAAACCCCTTGCCTTCCGGGCCCTACACAAGAGGCCAACGTGACTCGGGATTGGATCTCGAGGCCCGCATACTAGTCTACGGGCGGAATCTTGGATTAGTAATCCCTGTGGATTGCTCGATAGCCTTTGGGTAGATTATGGATAAGCCTACAGGCTAGACTTTATAAATGTATTCCAAAGACAAATATGATAACCTGTTAAAAAGGAACTTGTTTGACACTACTTTTCTATATCAAGTGCTATGATTACGTGAAGGAACTGGTGCCTAACGGGCTAATTAAGGAAGCTGCTTGATGCATGTCCAACTAAATGTGGTAGGTAATTAGACAACTAAAACAACTTGAGGAAAGTGCGGTGGCTGTGGCCATGGGTCCATCCTACAGATGGGTGGTTCTGATTGGCCGGGAACTTTTCTCAATCATAACGAACAACAAGAAGATCGTTTCAAAGGAAATGAATAGCAAGGGCACTGACCTAGAGTCTAGGTTATAATAATCCCAGTTTACGTTGTTTTAGGGAAACGGAATGGGACTATGCCTTATGGCAGAGAGGTCGAGCCTTGCATCCCTCTTATTTCCCATTCTCCTTGAACCAAGTGCAGTGTGAATCCGCTTCGGCCCTGGCATTTTTGCGTAAAGTAGTTCGCTCGGGGCGCTCGGGGTTCGACGTCGGTTTCCATTTAGGAAATGACCATTAGGGAAAACCCTGATTCAGGTCAGTCCTACGTGGGAACGGCCAGAATACTTTCACTACGTGGTAGACGTGGAAAGTCCTAGATCGCAAACCCCGTGACATTCCATGGGAGTGTTGGGTAGAGCTTTCTAGACCTCCTTTCCAATGGACTGCTAAGACGTATCCTGAAGGGAACAAGTGGACACGTTACAAGGAGCTGCCTAATGGCAGAGGAGTTAGCCTTATAGAGGTTGTTTTTGTCAGTGGAATGGAAGCTTCTAACCTACAGGTTATTATGAGAGGTCAAAAGGGTAAATAAGCTAACAAAGACAAGGTAAAACCTATCAAAGGAAACCCTAAGCAAGATTATAAGGGGATGTACGTACTTAATCCTGATATGGAAGGCGGACCCCTAAAAGCCATAGATGGTAAAGCCGATCCCAAGAAGGATAAGGAGTTGCCAAAGAAGAATGAAAAGCGCAAGAAAGAGGCACCAAAGCCGGTTCAAAGACCAAAGGAGAGAATGGTTTGGTGAGAAAAGAAAGCTCTTGCTAGCTATCATGAATTTGATTTAGAGAGTTCTCTTTGCAAAGTTAAGCCGGATGTAAACCTCATCCAATTGATTAATTTATCTCCAGGAGTGTGAGTTAAGAAGATTCTTCACACACTAGGTATATCATTGAGCCTTTAGGAATAGCACGAGTAGGAGATGATTAGTTTGAACATGTTGAAAAGCATTGTCCAAGGGTGGTAGCATATGTTGATGGAATATTAGTGGATCATGCTATTGTGAACACAGAATCCTCCGTCAACATTATGAGTTTGGAATTGATGGAGAGGTTGGGATTAGAAATAAAAAAAGATGCCTCCATGATCCTCTGAATGGCTGATGATAGTTTAAGACAACTTGAAGGTTGCATTAATAAAGTCCATGTGACCATTGCTAATGTGGAGTGCATTATGTACTTTAGAGTCATTAGGGTTGTGGGGTGACCTAGCTATCAAGTATTGCTAGGCAGGCCATGAGTTTTACAAGTAGACTATTAGGTTGATATACCCGCTGGTCGGTTGATCTTTGGTAGAGGTGCTAAACATGTAGTAGTAGATGCCTACCCTGAATCTCCTCAAAGTGAGAGAGTTCCTTTATCCTCATCAAAATTAGACACGTTAGATGCTCCATCTGCCAGTGAGTCATCATGAAGTGAGAAATTCAATGAGGGGTCCACTATAGAGGATATCTACCAAGTAACTTTGAATGAGCCAATAGAAGCTCAGGAGAGGATAAGGGATACGGATGTAATTGAGTTAGACCTTGGTACAATGAATGATTCACGGCCAATCAAACTAGGGTCCATGCTCAGGAGAGGATAAGGGATACGGATGTAATTGAGTTAGACCTTGGTACAATGAATGATTCATGGACAATCAAACTAGGGTCCATGCTCAGTTTGGAAGAGAGAAAGGACTATGTATCCTTGATTCAAGAATTTCACAACATATTTGCTTCGAGTTATAACAAGCTCAGAGGCATTCCTCCTAGCCCAGTTGTTTGTACTACCCCCTTAAAGGATGATAGCAACCCTGTGAATCAAAAAGTAAGGCGTATGCCTTTCAAACTAAGGGATGGCCTATTTGAAAACTAAAAAAACTATGAAAATCTGGTTTGATATTTCCAATTCAACACACAAAATGGTGTTAAGAAGTTGTTATCAGGAAGAATAATAATAATGAAATTGGGTTTTAGGTAGATTTTAGAGATCTCAATAAGTAGATGGTTAAGGATTACTATTTGTTTCCATTTATTGATCAGATTCTGGATCAATTGGCAGGTAGGAAAATATATTCGTTTATAGATTGCTTTATTGGATACAATCAAATGGCTATTGTAGAGGAAAACAAAATGAAAATGATGTTTATCACTATCTTTGGTACTTTTATGTATCATGTGATGGCCTTTGGGTTATGCAATGTGCCTGGTTCTTGGCAATGAACAGCTGATAAGACTTTTGGTGACATCTCCCCAAAGGAGTTAAACGTCTTTATTGATGATCTGGGGATAGCCACCACAAGGGAGAGGCAACTGATTATTCTAATGAAATGTTTTGAGCATTGTAGATAGTTCTGCATTGCTCTTAACCCACGAAAGTGAGTCTTTGGGGTGCCTTATGGGTTGTTAGTAGGCCATGTGGTTAGCTCGTCTAGCGACTGGACCTAAAAAGATAAAGGTTATAGTTGCTATGAGCCTGCTGCGTATACCAAAAGAGGTACACAACTTTTTGTCATCAGTGGGGATATTATGGGAGATTTCTCAATGCACTGGAAGAAACAACATTGCCATTGATGAACCTCCTATCTTTTGACTATCTGTTTGTGTGGAATGAAGCATGTCACCTATCCTTCGAGGATGTGAAGTAGGAACTAGCGAAAGCTCCAATACTTAAAGCACCTAGAAGAGGTGATATTTTCTATATATTTTTAACATCCACAACGCATAGTATCAGTTGTGCTCTTTAGCCCAAATTTAGGAAGAGAAATAGTTTCATCCAATCACCTTTGCTAGTAGTAAATTGGGGATATCGGAAGTCAACTATACATACATGGAGAGATTGTGCCTTGGAATGGTCTTTGCGACGACAAACTTTAGGAATTATATTCCTTATGAGAAGGTAGTATTCTTTACGAAGGCGGAAGGCCTTAGATTGTTGCTGAACAAGTTGCAGTCGCCTGATCGTTCAGTAAAGTGGTTAATCACTTTGCAAGAGTTCGATTATGAGATTAGGAGCAAGCCACCAAAGTTACAAGGTATTGTGGAATGTCTTATGGATTTTGGGAAGCCAAAGGAAGTTCTAGCTGAAGGAATTGATGTTGAAGGTTTGTTCAATATTGATACAACTTCCATCCCTTCTTGATATGCAGCTATAATAGATTATTTATCTACAAGAGGATTTGGGGCCTCTTTATCAAAGTCTGAAAAGAGGAAGATCAAGCAACAAGCATTACACTTTTTTATTATAGTAGTGGTTATTTTGTATTGGAGAGGAGTAGATAACTTTTATCATCGTTTTGTAGTATCTGATGAGGTACCATTTATTCTTAAGAAGTGCCATGATTCAGCATGTGGGGGACATTTTGTTGGCCGGCTTACCACTTAAAAAGCTCTCTGTGCTACATATTGGCCATAGATTTTCCAAGATGCTTTCAGTTATGTTAAGCATTGTGATGTCTGTCAAAGACACGATGCAAGGGAAAATCATAAGCGACCTCTTAACCCTATTTTGGTTACGTTGCCCTCCTTTGAAAAATGGGATATTGATTTTGTGGGACCAATATACCCTTCATCAATTATGCAAAAGAAGCAGTATATTATCATAGCGATGGACTACTTTACAAAGTGGTCTAAAGATCATGAAGGAATAATACTAAGGAGATGGCCAATTTCATTATGGAGCACATTTTGGTCCACCTAAGGAGATAGTGTCTGATCAAGGGACACACTTCTTGAATAAATTTATCATAGCCTTGACTGAAGCTTTAAAGATTAAGTATAACAAGACTACCCCGTATAATCCTCAAGCGAACAGTCAGGTTGAGAATACAAATAAATAGTTGGTGGGAATCTTATCCAAGATAGGATCGAGAGTAAGCTAGATTGGGATAAGAAATTCTATGTGTGGTACTGTGGGCTTACAACTTGACATTCAAGAGAGCTATAGGCCACACCCTATTCAAGCTAGTATATGGGGAAGAGTGCATTTTTCCGTTGGAAATAGAGCTTCCCACTATGCAATTCACTCTCGATCATTCGTTGGGAGAGGCATAAGTGTTATAAGAAAGATATACTTCACTTGCACATCTTGATGAGATTCAGTTACAAGCTTTATTACATCAAGAAGTAGGGAAGAAGAAAATGAAATCCCTTCATGACCTTCAAGATAAGAATATAAATTTACGAAAGGTCACTTGGTGTTGTATTATGGTGCTCATCGTCGTGAGCTATTCCTAGGTAAATTGGAATGGACCATACAAGATTGTATGTTTAGGAAATAATGGCTCTATAGCCCTTTTAGAAAATTTGCAAGGGGTAGAGTTTAAATGTTAATTTTAATAAGCTAAAGCCTTACTATGTGTAAGGGTTGACATTGGGATTAGTGTCTATGCAGATTCTTTAAGATTCGGCTTTAATTTGTAGTAGGTACTAAGACAAGTGGATGTGACAAATCATTCCATATCTTGAGCAACTGTATCTAGAGCAACGCTACCACCAAGGTCGACTGATCTGGTGGAGTAAAGGGTATCAAGTTATTGAGTGGTAGGACGGATCTTTTACGTCAGATATTAAGGTCTACTACTACCATTGTGAATAAATTCTGACTAGCATTCATATGGAGTTTAGAAAGGAAGGAGGGATTGCATTAGGGGAGTTTTGAGGTCTCGAAAATGCCCTGTAAGAGATCCTAGAGAGAGAAAACAATTTAAGAAATAAAATCATTTTATAGAATTTTTAAAAGGCTTATATTTTGGTAAGTTAAAATATCAAAATTCGTTAATAAGTCATTGTCGTGATATTCTCGTAGTCACATCAAACCTAGAAATCTAGGTCGCCATAAAGTTGGCAAAGGTTGTCATAATGAAGATCTTACCTCTCCTCATTAAAGTGAAAACTAATATTCAATTTGAATTTTGGTGGATACTCGATTGCCTCCCTCTATCGTTTCTCTCTTCTTTTTTTCTCTTCCTTAGTAGTCTCTTCTTTGTTTTCGTTCTTGCTTCTAATCATATCCTTAGCTATGGATCAATCACCCAATGATCTCTGTAACTCAGCTATGGATCAATCATCCAATGATCTCTGTAGCTCTCATAAAATACCTCTCTATCGTCTTCATATTGAGTTGGATAGTGAGTATGAACCAATAAGAAAGAGAACAAAATCTATCACGGTTACAGAGTCAATGAAACATATACTGAGGTTTGAAGGAAAAAAGAATATTGATCTTTGGTTAGATGGAAAGCTATATCCCAAAGATCCTAGCAGAAATAGCACTCCTCCTTTCTATAATAGCTCATCATTAATGAGGTTTATTGGTGATGGCTACAATGGATTTTTAGGTTATACACTTAACCTTGTTGTAGAAAAGGATATCCTTGGACTAGAGAATCATATTTTGATGAAACACAATATAGAGTTGTTGTAGAAGCTAGAGGATTGCCAACAAAAAATTCATTCATTGGAAAAGCGTATCAAATCTTATCAACGAAAGCAAACTTTATTAGGCCTTTGAAATTGACAAAGAGCTCTTAAAAATATTGAGAATCTCAAAAGAGGAGGAGGAGGCTGTGGTAAAAGAATCCAAGCAGCAAGGTATATTTTTTTTCACTTTGAAAATCTTATGGCTTTATTTAAATTACTTTTATTGATTTGTGATGTTAATTTTTCTTAGATCTCTTCTACAACCAAATGCAAGTGAAAGAGATCCTTTAAAAGCAGCTCAGTTTTATTATCATCTTCTTCCTTCAGTAGTTCAAAGGATATTTTGAAGAAGAAGAAATTAAAAAAGGCAAAGAAACAATGCTTGGAGTCATTTGTAAAGGATCATTCTTTGGATTTTGAGTTAGTACGGATAGTATTGGTATCAGTCAAGATGCTTATATGCAACTTTTCCAACTTTTACAATCAAATATGAAGCAAGGATAGGTACGCAATTGCATACTTCCGAAGCCATTTGTGGTTAGGACTATCAGACAGGGAGTTAATAACAAAGTGATGGGGATTCTAGGTGAACCTTTTCATATCAAGGCTACCTTCAAGGGCAAGAAAAAGGAGGTTACATTCAATGAATTTAACAATATTTTCCTTGACTTGCCTACCCTACAATGCTTAATGATCAAATTTTATGACTTTCAGTAGAGCAGAGGCACAGGGAGTAGCTAGATTTGTGATTAAACTTGATGAAAGTGAGATTCTGAAATGTAAAAAATTGGAGAGAATCTCTATCACCTTGATGAATAGAGCACTTTCTCAGGTCATTGCAATTACTCAACATCATTTAGTATTCAATCTGAATATAACATCTGGTGGCTAGGATCATTTGAGGTAGATACTGAGAATTTTGATATATTATATTGAGTTTTTCATCAAACATCAATATCTAATGTTATTCAAAGGCAACAAGAAGGAGAAGAACTATTTGTTGAAGGATTTGGGAACTACAAGATTGAGTGGCCCATAGCTGGTGACCTAAAGACACTCAAATGTATGTATAATGTATCAAAGGGAGCCAACTCGAGATCTCCTTACTTATACTGCATGTCGCCAGGTGCAGAGTTAAACTCAAGCAATTGGAATAGAGCTCCCTCTAGGCACAATAAGGATCCACAATTTAAACCAGTCTTGGACATTCCTTTAGCGAATGCCCATATTTGTACACTTCATGCACTTTGCAGGATAATTGAAAAGCTTGATTATCTCTATATAGGATTTGCATGGCAGCTGAAGCCATTATCAACTAGAACAGATGCTATAACAAAGGTTGAAAAAGTTCTCTCTGCAATTGGTTTGCATGGTGGCAATGTTGTTATTGAACTAGATCTTCAAAAGTCTAAGGATGGTAATTGTGTCCCAAAAAAACCATCTATTGGTGGAGTGAAGGCTAGAAGGTTTCTAGGCTTTCATGGGAGACTTGGCAAGATAAACTCAGTGGCTCAACTATTAAATTTAATCAATGGAAATCCCTACATAATGCAATTAAGGATCACACTGATAATGGACAAGCTCGGAATAGAAAAGCTAAAGTTTGGAAAACACTAGACAAAGTGTTTTTTTATTGTGATAAGACTGAATGGAATGATGATGATCTCAAAGACTTTAAAAACCAATTGAACCTTTTCAAAAAGGCGATGACAGAAGCTTGGGGTGATCAACACTTTACTCACTATATGGTAAGAAGTTTGTATATATCTGTTTCTTCATTGTCGAACTCATATAATGTTTTTTAATAACTTTATTTATTTGTTGACTATGCAGCATATTTTATACAACCATGCTCCATACTTTATTAAACAATATGGATCTTTATCTATCTGGTCAACCCAAGGTATGGAAAAATCACATTATCAAGCAAGAACAAAATATTTCAGACACACAAGACATGGAGGTGGAAGACACAAAGCCAACAGTTTATTAGAGGTCTTTCAATGGTTCTATCAACAAATCTGGCATAAATTCAAGCTTAAAGATACAACCACATCAATCAATACATCATCTTTAGCAAGGACTGTACAATTTGTTACCCAAAGAAGAAAAGATAGATATTTAAATTCTTGCGCAAAGCAAAGATTTACAAAATGGTTACAAACCAAACAAAGAGTTGGGAAAATATGGGTTTCAAGAAACCTTGATCTTTGGCATCTTCTAGTCTGATTGTGTTGCAGAAGAGTCCTTAGTTTCAAGCACCTCGATAGGGCCTCCAGAGGAGTCCTTCATTTCAAGCACCTCAACAGGGCCTTCAGAGGAGTCCTTGGTTTCAAGTAGCTCGACAGGGCCTCTCGAGGAATCTTTTGTTTCATCCCACTCAATAAGACCTCTGTATTTCAAAAACTCTTGTTTTCAATAGCCTGGAAGAAGCTTCAAATTATTACTATCTCCTACATAAGAGAGCAAATAGGAGCCAAGAACTCCAAAATATCTAGCTCTAGATCCACTGTATCCAAGCATGAAGCTAAAAACTCTTATGGCTTCTTCCTTCTCCACTAAAATGATCTTGTCCAAACCTCTGCTGAAAACGAGATCCAATTACCTTTGAGATAGCTCTCAAAGCCATCATTGGTAGACTTGGAGAGCTTGACAATCTACTATGATATATTACAATTGTTTGATTGTTTAAGTTTCCAATATAATGGCCAAGGCTTTGATTTTTCCCAAGCTTCGTTGGCCTAGAGCCCTTAGCCCTTCCAAGAAAGTTGTCCAGATCTTCAATCTCAATCTTCACAACAAACCACAACAGTATAAGATATAAGATATTTATCTATAATGCATAATAAAGTCTAACATAAACTCAATGGGTAACTTCAAATTATATTTCATACCTTAGGTGTTCGTCTTCTTCGAGAAGACTATCATCATAAAGATTTATTAAACTCTTGGGTTTCTCATCTGATGGAGACTTTAATCTCTCTTCATACCCTATATCATCAATACAAAGTCTCTTCTGGACTTGCAAGAACTCTTCTTCTATAGGTAGCCCCTCCTTTTCTATTCTACGATATGATTAATACATGTATGTAAGGCTATAGAGCTGTCTTGGAAATTCTCTCCCTCAACATCAAGACTTGCTAGTGGTTCTTGTTCATAACCTATAAAATTCATGTCATTTTGGCCCCAACCTACAAGGATTGCTAAGCAATAATCTTCTCTAAGATCAAAAAGATGTTGAATATCATTTAGCAACACATATCTCTTCTTGTTGATAAGATAAGTGGGAAATGTTGGAACACATGCAAGAGGACCTTCTTCATCAACCTGTGCACTTGGCTCGATCTCCTTTTCTTCCACCATTGTGATATTGTCACTCTTAAACAAACCTACATCAAAACCTTGGACAAGTTGATTCTCAATATCTTCTTGGAACATCTCCTCCTTCTCTTCGACCTCCTTATCCATACTTGCAATATCCTCTAGCTTTCTCTGTTGGGCTATATCTGGAGAAGAATTTTCCATGTACTGAAGATACACAATAAATCCAACATCCTTGTGGATCAGAAGGCATTGGTGTTGATCCCTGTGGAAAGGGCAACATGTTTCTCTATTCCTGAAGTCCTCATCAATGAGGTTGAACCTGCCTAGCAAAGTTGATTTGGCTGTACTGGTGGCTCCCATGGCATCACTATAATGAACAAATCCATTGACTTCTAAACCTTGCACATGTCTATCATAAAAATATATGTACTCCTTAAGTTTATCTTCAAGATCCTCCAATAACTCTTTCAAATCAAAAGGAACATTGAAAATTTCCCTGATATAGCTAAACTTGGAAGAATTTCCAGTTGTGTGTAAGAAATCAAAGAGCCTATCAAAAGTCTCCATTAGCTCCTCCTCATCCATTCCTTCCAAAGATAGCTTTCTCTTTGTCATCTTGACCAACAAAAGATTTATCCCTGCAAACAAATCAAAATGGCAACAATGTCCAATCAAACGCTATAGAACCATGGAAAGAGGCCTCAAATGCAAACAAATCGCGTTTCACAAGACAAAAGATCGAAAAAGGAGAAATTTTTTTATGTGACTGGTGAAACGTGAAAACAGGTGTCCAGAGGCCAAAGCTGGTGAAGAACTCGCGTTTCACTGGGACACTACTTGAAAACAAGTGTTATTTCAACATTTGACCGGTAAAACGCGACAGTTAGAAAGACATCACTAACCAGAGACATTATTTCGAGTTTCGTCGGTCAATAGATTTAGAACACCAAGAGAAACATGAAATATGAATTAATTCTATTAAAACACAAAAATTTGTGATAAAATCCTTTCTGGAAGTGCCATGCTCCTTTTGAAAGACACAAAACACATGACATCTGTGATTTTTCAAGTGTTGTTAAAAATTCTTTCTATACTAATCAATGAAATTTTGTTCAGATACTTGTAATAACAAAATTTTGTTACCTATCAGAAATTGTTGAAGTGCTCTTCAAACAGGAAGCAAGGACTTTGAAGACAAATTGAAGCAAAATTTCGGGAGAAAGAAAGACAATATCAGAGAAGATGATTTTGAAAAGCTTTTATATTAATATTGTGTGTTTAGAGTTTGATCAATTGTCAAACATGTGTTGATAGTTCCAACGAAAAAGTTAACGTAATGATGGCAAAATAAAGGCGACCACAAATTTCAAGGAAATTTCCAATATTTTCGCATGCATGAAAGGAGACTCCCTTTTTTCAGGGATAACAATATCTCAGAATACGTACGCATGTCTTCCACTTAACACACCGCCACTTAATGCATGTACCATCAATTTTTAGAAAAGTCCCCCAATAAAGGGAAACAACGGCCAAATTTGTTCACATTTCTCAACGGAGTTCGCAAAAGACAAAGCAACCCGAAAGAATCGTCCATAATTGCGAGAAAATTGTCGTGTGAAGTCATCCACACCTGGTAAGTATTCCATTTCATGTCTAACAATACTATTTGTTTGCAATTTTTACCATAGTAATTCTAAAATTGAAAGATGCATGGCAAATTTCATGACAAAACTAGCCTGATGTTATAAAAATAGTTTAATGTCACTTTGAAACTTATTTTTATTGCACAAACACAACATTGTGGGTGAAACGCGATAAGAAGCTTCGGGTCATGGTCATGCAGCACATTTTCACGTTTCACCGA
Organism: Lygodium microphyllum; assembly: GCF_053477565.2. Classification (NCBI taxonomy): domain Eukaryota; kingdom Viridiplantae; phylum Streptophyta; class Polypodiopsida; order Schizaeales; family Lygodiaceae; genus Lygodium; species Lygodium microphyllum. The sequence continues at coordinate 72,003,760 of NC_141164.1, read as the reverse complement.
GAGTTTTTTTTAAATTGGCTTTGATTCGCGCTTCAAAATCCATGTCTGTAAGGTAAGCTGATACCAGTGTGAAAAAGTATCTTTCTTTTCATGTCTTATGACATTACTTCTAGGGTTTTGATAATATGGAGCTTATAGGTAGTTGTCACTTTTATACTTGTTTTTTTGTACTAGCATAACATTGTCGTGTGAAACACGATCAGGGTCTTCGAGCTGTGGTTGTGAGGAACGTATTCGCGTTTCACCGGGCTTATTCACAAAATTGGTTTTAAATTGACTTTTTCCAACAAAGCATGAGACAAGGTATGGTTTTTTGCACTTTTCCTTTGACTCACATTTGAAAATTTCATGTCTATGATATAACGTGGTGGTAGTATAAAGAATTATCTTTCCCTTGATGTTTTATAATATTGCTTCTGTGGCTTTAATGGTGTAGAGATTGTAGGTAATTGTTATGGTATTCATTAGGTTATTTTTTTTTTCCTTAGTTTTGTTGATTGTTTTGCTATTTATGTGTTGTCTGGTGAAACGCGAAAATAACATGCTGCAAGGAGGTCTCTCTTCTCAAACTCGCGTTTCACTAGACAAGAAGTAATATGTATTTTTTGGCAGATGGCTAGGACTAAATCAATAGCAAGGAAGAAGAAGATTGATCCTAGGGGTTTAGCATCAAAGATTCATCAATATTCAAAGCCTCAGAAGCGCTCTAGAAAGTCAAAGCCAAAGAGAAAGTTTTCTCAAATTGTCAGGTGCCTAAGGGAGATTAGGAAGGCAATAAAGGCTCTAAACAATGCGATTCCAAAACTGCCTTTTCAAAGGCTTGTCAAGGAGATTTGTGACAAATATAGTTTGGATTGTTTTAGATGGACAAGGACAGCCCTTAATTGTATACAGGAAGCCATAGAGGATTTTTTAGTTGAGTTTTTTCAAGATTCCTATATTTGTGCTGCTCATGCTTATAGGCTCACACTCATGGACAAGGACATGGAAATTCTTAGGAGGCTAAGATATAGATTTTCAAAGGTCCTTGAGCTAGTTCCCCTCACTGATGAGAAGACATTTAATATCCTTAATGTGCCCGCAGCTAGGAGAAAGAAAGATGATTCTAGTCCCAAGGTTGAGGATGTCACCCATGAGAGGGATACAAGGCAACATGAAAAAGAGGAGAAAGCTAAAGAGGAACAGGAAGATAAATGGAGAGAGTATAGGAGGCAAAGGATTGAAGAAAGGGAAGCAGAGAAACTAAAGCCCTTTGAAAATGAGCTGGCCACCCTTCTTGAAGCAGCTAATCCAGAAGGATTCAATGTGTTTTGTTTCTTACCTGGTGACTTAGGAAAAAGAGCTGAGATTATCTCCTTTAATGCTACCTGTGTTCAGATTCTTAAGGATAAAACACAATATTAGTGAGTTTGGGAATCTCCCAATTCCCATTTTTTGAATACTAAAAAGGTGGCACCCGGATAACATGCCCATAAGTTTCTCAAAACCATATGATATGACCTATCATTGGAAAGCGCTTGAAAAATGGAATCTATTGAGCTATAGAGCACTCAATTTTGAGTTATAGTGTTCAAGTTATAACAAATCCAAAGATTTTTGACCATGTGTCCCACACTTATGGAAAATTCCCATATTCCCCAATATGGTGTTATAAAAGAAGAGAAATAAATGACAGTATTATTCTTGCTAGCCTAAGGTATATCCACCCATAATTACTTCTACTTTTTGATATTTTTTTAACAATAAGATTTTTCTTGTTTATACTCACTATTTCTATGCCTTTTCTAGGTGTGTAATGCATGAGTTTCCTTTGAATATGCAACAAAAAAAATGAGGTTCTTGATCCATCTATCTCACACTTTATGAGGAACGAGCTTGATACAAGTTTTGTTGAGCAGTGGTTCAATTTGATTGACTTCGATACTTTAGAGCTCCTTATAATTCCATATAATGAAAAGTAAGTGATTCAATATTCTATTAGAGTTTTTGAGATTTTATCCTACTAATTTGTTGAGATATTTTTTAATCAACTCTATGAAAGAAAGCCATGGAAATGCTAAATTGTAAGTTATATCATCCAAGGGCTCCTTGATATTTCAATTCTTTTTTTTTGTAAGTACTGTAAATTTCAATATATTTTATGTATAGAGATGCAAAAAGATTAATAGAAGAGCTAGAGAAAAGGCCCTGTATGCCGTGTGATTTGCTTGCAACAATGCAATATAGACAAGTTGCGGTAAGTTATTGATTAAAATAATTGAAACATAAGTTTATTCTATGAACTACCATTCGTAAATTTCATAGTTTTACTTTGTGTTGGTGGTTGCAGTGTCCTCATCAAGATGATAGCCATTCTTGGGGGCTGGAGGGTGATTGTAAATGCTAGAAGAATGGTTAACTTTGTTTATCTTAATGATGATAAACATGTAAAGGTAATATGAAAGATGCTAAACTTTAAGATAGATATTCATTGCAAATAGTCTATTGATGATAAAAATATAGTCTATTGTAAGAACAATAATGAACTAAAACTCTTTTTCCTATAAATGTGTGACAGTTTTCGAAGGATTGCTATACATCTGAGCATGTTTGGTATGTCAGAGCAAAGCTCTTGAAGTATATAATGGTCAATTGTATACAACCAACAACAGAGATTGGTGGGGATTTACACAATGAAGGAGATGCGGTGCTTATAACCACGGAAGGTGAAGCCACAGCTTCAACACCTTTACCCACACCTTCTACACCCAAGGCATCAAAAAAAGGCAAAAGGACTCCTAGAAAGGATAGTTCTCAAAAAAAGAAATAGCTTTGCCATATCGCCTTGTAAGCCTTCATATATAGAAATTTACCCTTTAGCCCTTGTATATCTCATAGAGATGGCAGATAGACATCTGCTACAAAATTTGTACAAATACTTTATATTGACAGTAAAGATATCTTTTCTTGAATGTCCTTGCAGTGTATATTCTTTTCTCTCCTTTTCGATATTTGCAAAAAATAAATTACAAATCTTTGTTAGTTAGGAAGTGAGATCTTGATATACATCTAAGTAGATATAATATGATGTGAAAACTTACTCGTTTCTTGTCAAGTTGGAATACAAAGGAGCATGGTAGTTCAATGTCTTCATTTTGTAAATCCATCCTCACTTGATGTAGCGTACATGATTTTCTGATATTTAAGATTGCAATAATATCCTCATTGAACCAAATATCAAGATCCACTATAGGATCTTTGTTGAAATAATCAATATTCTGATCTAAAGCAACTAGACTACTACCAAGAAAATGCCATCGACTATAGTAAAAGCTAAGGATAAAATTTTGAGTAGCAATCATATATTTACAAGCTATAGAGTCTTGATCTATCCTACATATAATTTTTCCTTCTGTCCTTGTATCCCATCCTTCATCAACAAATTCTATGACATGATCATATGTTAGTCTCTTCACTGAAAGCATGGTTTTTGTTCTTCTTATCTCCATATTAGAGAAAAATCAATAAATATATTAATAGGCATAAACAAAGTAACTTTGCTTAGCCTACTTGAGATATTAGATTTTAATGCTTTCTGGATCTCAAAAAATATCTTACATCTATAGCCCTCACTAGTAGCTGGACTTGGCAAAGGGCACTCAAAGCTTGAAAAATCTGGCAAAGGAAGGAGGCTTATTGATCCCCATTGGCAATGCCGCATAGGAATAACATAAGAATGGTCATAAAAGAATATTCCATTCTTTGCAAGCTCTGTATTCTTTTTGCCTCTATACATTTCTTCTCCAATTGAACCATGTATAACATCAATAACATCAACAATAGACTCCACTGGTTGCCATTCCTTAAGATTAGAGGGATAGACATCTACAAGACAAACAAACATTATAATGGAAAAACCTAAACCATGTTTAAGAAAGGAAAAACTTTAAGAATCAAATTCTTACAATTTGGTCTATGCATTGGAAGCTTTGAAGATCCAGGTTCCAAACACAGCTCTCTATGCATGAACACATGTTGCACTAGTACCTCTTTGATGCTATTCTTATTTGCTCCAAGCTTAAAATCTCGAATTCTACCCTTCCAAGCAGAGATAAACGAGCTCTCATGTCTTTGCCTTTTTCCACATTTTGCTTGTTGCATGGTGATCCAACTACCTTTGCTAATGATAGTAGGAATCCATCTTCCATCAGTTTGGAATGAGTTAAACACTGATATGGATGTGATTTGGGAGCTTGGATGCCTTGTTGAAGGTCGAATTTCTGTATCCATGGTAGAAGAGAGAGAGAGAGAGACACACACACATAGAGGACTAGGCTACCACAACGGAGGGAAAAACAATAGAGGAATAAAAGAAAGGAGGGAAAAAACTAAGTGCCATGCTTTTCACTAATTTGAATTTAGATTACATCAATCATTATCATTAATCTAGATATATCATTAAATAAAAGTAGTCGAGACTCTATGCCATTAATGCAAAAGATGTCATAATAACGAATATAAGAGACTAAAAATAGATAATAAAAATACAAATTTGTAATATTATTACATTTATATGTTTTTGTAAAATGATTATTAAATTTTTTTAAATAGAAGTTCTGTTATGGAGGCTTTGCTCCTATTGGTCTAGAGCACTCTCTCTCCACATCCTAAAAGGCATTTTTGAGACCTCAAATTTCCCCTAATGTCCCTATTATACATCCTCTCTCTTGGCTTGATTTTGATTATCATAAATACGAGTGAGTTGATTAATATGGCATGACCTATCACTAAAGACTGGGTTTATACTTTGTATTTTGACAAAGATTCTAGAGGGCCTGCTAAACATGCGAGTGTTGGTGTGGTCATTAAAGATTCCTGCATCGGGTTGTTATGAAGATATGGGCGTATTTAGGACCCTCATTTACTAATAATATGGCAGAATATAAGGCCTTGGTAATGGGGCTAAGTGTAGCCCCATGTGGTGGTATCTGTCGATTATTGGTTAAAGGTGACTCACAGTTAGTAATGGATTAGTTAAATGGGACCCATAGTGTGCAGAATCCCATTCTACAGATATACCATCCTGCAGCCTTGGATATGTTGCATATTTTTGAGACAATGACTTTTTAGTTAGTTCCTTGATAGTGGAATCGCATTGCAGATTCCCTAGCTAACTATGCTTTCATTGAAGATGTCTTTTTAAATTGTGGTCTAGGGGAGCCTTTAAAATTACCTCCTAACATTAGCCCTAGACTACTTTGGGGTCTTATTGCTGACACAACATATTTTGGCCTTTGATGGTTAGTTTGGGTTATGAGTCAAGTAGCAAGTGAGCACCTCCCTACTTTGTCATAGATGCATCAGATCGTGAGTGTCATATTCATTACACACCCCTTGCTATCTATACAAGGGGATTATCCAATAACCGAACGCACTTAGTGTATGGCTTGAGGAGCCCTTATCCTTGGTCAATCTTGTGCTTTAGTAGAGTTATGTTAGGACCAAGGGTTTGTTTCAACAGTATGCTACTGATTGGTAGTAAAATGGCTTATTCCATAAGGCCAAGAGGGTCAATTTGTTGGTTGTGAATTTCCATATTCCTTTAGGCCAAGAGGGCCGTGTCTATTTGGTGTGGGTACATTTAATAGTTTTCTATTTAAGTGATTGCATCAAACAAGTTTGATGAAGTGTGCCTGGAGGGAGCCCTTGATGCAGAGAGCTTCTTGTGGTCATTCCAGGTGGTGTCATCACTTTTTCGAGTTTTTTCCTTAGGCTAATAATGTTATATGTGTATGTGGGGGTTTCTTTTCTTTTCAGGGACTAGCAGTCAAGCCATGAAGTCCTGGGGTTTGATTACGTATATATGAGGTGTTGAGACTTTAAGTTCTTGTGTGTGACCGACAATATCTTAGCTGTGTCGAGCTATATCAGCAAGTGTGGGACATTAAATAAATTGGTGACTCTAGGTTGTGTGTGAATGGTTTGATTGACCTAAGAGTGTTGTATTCACTTTAGATATATGTGTTATGGAATAATAGAAGAAAGAGGAGAAGAGAGCACATGGCTCCTCTCTGTTACTCCAACTCTTCTCTGTCTCTGTCTCTTAACATAGTATCAGAGAAGTTTTTGTGGATGCCTTGCAGGGCTTCTTGGAGCTTGTGTTAAGCTCAATACAGTGAGCTTTTAGCTCCGTTTATAGGGTAGCTTCACCTCAATTTGCAATGGAGTTTGGCAACTTTTTTTCTCTTGGTCTGCAATGGAGGCTTGTTCTAGACTTGGTCTAGACTTATCCTAGCATGTATGGAGCCTTGATTGAGGCTTATGATCCATTAATTGTTGTTGCTCAGTCCCAGGAACAACAAGCACAAATTCATGCTAGTTGTCCAGACCTAGTTCTCCCTGTATCAGTTCTCTCCAGCTTCTACTCTAGCTTAGTGGCCGCATATCCTTCTTAGTGACACCCTTGGATAGTGGAAGTGAACCCTGCATTGATGATTGACACTTGGTATTGAGATTGACCACAATATACTTAGTCTTGGACTGTGAAGAATAATCTACATGCTATGTAAAATAGTGTAACCCCTTGTCTTGATGATTCAAGCTCCTTGGCTATGCTCATTTGATGCCCGAATGACTATGATTGATGTTGGACCTTTGAAGATGTTATGCCTATGATGTAAGATGACTTTGGGCTGATTCAAGTGATTCATTTTCTCACTTTGGACAAAGATTTATGGGCTGTAATACTTAGATCTGGAAGTATATGACAGGTTGAAAACTGTCATAAAACTGTGGACAACAAGCACTCATTAGTCCTGAAGCATTATATAACATTGGTTAGTTTTTGTCAAAGGTATGACATGGCATATGTCTGCTGAATGTTTGGAGGACTGAGATGAGTATTGAATGCTTATGAAAGCTGAATTTTTTAGATAGAAACAAATGCATTGACATTGTCTTGGTTGGTTACAAACAGGGAATGCATTCTATGACATTGTTTGTTGAAGACAGAGTGTCTATGGTTGTCAGCATGGTCATGTATTGAGCCCTACACATAGTAGTACATATATGAAGTGGTTTGAGGATTTTTAAAGCTAGAATAAACCTTGGTTGAGTTGTGTATTGGGTGAGTGAAATCTGCAACTAGGATATTTGACACGTGTACTTGCTATACATGAATTGAATTGTGCTCGCATGATTATATACGGACTCCTACATGAAATAGCATATGTCTTGGATGTTTTAAAGCATGTATGACATGTATACATCTCTGTTTTAGCCTTGGAAGAGCTACTGGTCATTGACAGTCTACAGATTTTAGACTGCATGTTTGGTTGACTGCAATAAGGTTGCATGGTACAGAGTTTCAGCAACTACATGGTCTATGTGTTGAGTTTGATGTATCTATAGGTTACGACACATGTTTGTGGATGGTTTTGAGATGTTAATGGGCTGAAATACCCTGATTATAGTAGACAATTTGTTGCAAAAAGCTATCATAAATATTCAAGGACTGTTAAACTTGTTGGCTTGCAGGAAGTCAAGCACTGTTTGCAACATGGCAAATGTAGACAGAACTGACAACATATAGTGGGAGAAAAGCTTGATAAAAATAATTATGCCATATGGAAGTTCCACATGGAGAACTTCTTGATAGGTAAAGGATATTGGGACTTCGTGACAGGTGTTGAAATTGAACCTAAATTCCCAAAGAGGAATCCTATAGATGATCAAAGATGAGTGCACCGAGCTTGGTTGGAAAGAGCTCGTAGGGTGCTACACTAGTTATCTTTGTGTATCTTAGATGCTATGGTAATGCAAATCATGAACTGAAAGTCACTAGTAGATGCATGGGATATATTTATCAGGTGTTATGGCACAACTACCAATGCCAAGAAGATATAGTTAAAGCAAAAATTCAACAACATGGAGAGAAAAGGTAAATCTATATAGGATTATGCCACGGAGATTAAGACTATTGTAGATCAGTTGGCATCCATTGGCACACAGGTTGAGGATGAAGACATGGTTGTAGTGACATTAAATTGTTTGGGATCTGAATATAAGTCATTTGATACTTCCATCTCTGTGTGGGCTGAAATGTCAGATTTCAATGAGCTTGTTGCATTGCTCATTCATGAAGAGGTTAAACCGGGTTGGCTACAGGCTCTAGCAGTTCCAAGAGCAAGGATGTTGTCTTCTATTCGCATTAATGTGGCCATGGCAATCATGGTAGAGGTTATGGTTCTAGCAGAGGAGGTTAGCAAAATGTATCTTATGGCAATAATAATCAATAGGGTTCAAAAGCAAGAGGAGGTGGAAATTTGAGAGACAGGGGGAGATCTAGCCCTAGAGGCACAGGTTCCTAGTAGTAGCAACATCCATCTAACAATCCTAATAAGTATAAGGATTCTCACTACCATGGAAAGTACTGTCATATTGCCAAGGACTTTTGGAAGGAGCAGGGAAATCAAAAGGGCAAGTAGCATGGACATTATGCATCATCCAGTTAGACAGTTGATGCTTCTGAGGATAGACTATTTGCCATGACATATGTGAAAGATAGGGCTGTTGAGAAGTCTACTGAGGATGATGTTTGGTATATTGATTCGAGGGCATCAAATCATATGACACCTCATGGTGACTAGTTTATTGGCATGGTTCCTGAGAGGAATGGCTATGTATGCACAGGGGATGACATGCAACATAACATTGAACATAAAGGCAAAGTGCCTTTGGTAATCCATGATGGTAAGAATAAGAACTTACATGATGTAGTGCATGTCCCATGAATTACTAAAAATCTATTGTTGTGGGCCAGATGATTGAGCAAAATTTGCACGTTAGGTTTAATAAGCATGGTTCCTTCATTGAGGAGTTTGGTAATGGCTGCAAATCGATTGCTCGTGGTCATAGGAATGGCAGGATGTTTACTCTTGATGCCACTTTGCCATAGCTGAAATCAGCCATATTTGCCCATGGCTCTGACATAGTTAGAGATTTAGAAATATGGAATAAGAGAGTGCAACTTGTTAATATTTAGTGGCTACAAATGATGCAAAAGAAACAGCTTGCTACATGTCTACCCAATTTTTCTTACACGGATATTTGTCATGTCTCCAATGCTTGTCAGTTTGGTAAACAATCAAGGTTGCCATTTGTCAAGCATGTAAGAACTAGTACGCGACCGTTGTAGTTGGTTCACTCTGATGTGTGGGAGCCATCCCATAATGCATCTATGGAAGGATCTAAGTATTATGTGACATTCAATGATGACTTCAATTGCTATACTTGGGTTTATATACTAAAAATAAAGGATGAGGTGTTTGCTATTTTTCAGCAATTTAAGCAGCAAGTTGAAAAGGAATTTGATCTCTATATCTCTTGTTTGAGATCTGACATTGGTGGAGAGTATGTGTCAAATGATTTTGTGGTTGAAAATGGCATACGTAGGCAACTTACATGTAGCTACACTCCACAGCAGAATGGTGTAGCCGAATAGAAAAACATAGTCTTAATGGAAGCTACGCCTGCAATGATGAATGAGCAGAATATGCCACTCTATTATTGGGATGAGGTTGTTATGACAGCCATGTATCTTGAACAGGACTCCCACTGCAGGTATTCATGATATGACACCAAGTTGTATAGCTATAAGCCTAATATCAATCACATGAAAGTATTTGGATGTCTTGCTTATGTGCACATCCCTGATGAGAGGAGGAAGAAGCTAGATCCCAAAGCACATAAGTGTATCTTTATTGGTTATTCGTAGGAGAAGGCATATAAATGCTATGATCCCTTTACTCGGGAGACACTAGTCAGCAAAGATGTTATCTTTTATGAGATGGCCTCTTGGTATGCATTACTGGTTGCTGAAGTGCCATCAGATATGTCTTCTACACATGTTTCTACAATTGATTCACAGCGCAGAGTACTACATTGGCAAGCCCTAGTGGTACAACAGTATCTCCATGGATAGGGAGATTGCAAAGCTCTGGCTCACTGTCCACTAATACTAGTATGTTAGTGAGGGGGAGATATGATGTGGTGGACAGTAAAGGGAAACAACAAGCTTCTGATGATACATCTGATGTGATGACACTTGGCAGGATGTCTTCAGGCTATGATTGAGTTGACAGTCTAGACAATGAACTTGGTATTTCGACTATGTATATGCCTAAACATGTACATTCTGCCTCATGAGAGAGGGGAATCGAGTAGTGCACCACATCTTGTCAGGTACCTTGTGGATAGACTAACTTACAATGGTTATTCTGCAAAGCATTATGTTTACATGACAAAAGTGACAGAGGTCAAAGAACCTGCTACATACGCTGAAGCAGTGATGGATAAAAACTAGTGCATAGCTATGGATGAGGAAATATCTACCTTGGCTTTTGTCTTTGGCATCAATTGATACTTTGGGGTCTTGGGTTCCACATTTTGAAATAATTAACTTGCACCTCACATGTGCAAGTCATACGAGCACATTTGATTAACCTTAAATCAAATGCTAAGCAAACCAATAAAATTTCATGTGCTCATGACAAACCACTCCCTTGAAATCCTTGCAATTAATGTGGGATCTTGTGCCACTACCCAAAGGAAAGAAGACCATTGGCTGCAAATGGATCTATAAGATTAAATGCAAGTCAGATGGCAATGTAGAGAGGTACAAAGCTAGGCTAGTTGCTAAATGATATGCTCAGAAGTATGGGTTAGACTATGAGGAAACATTCAGCCCTGTTGCTAAGATGGCAACCATACGAACAGTGATCACATAGGGCTACTGCTAAAGGCTGGAAATGCAGCAAATGGATGTTAAGAATGCATTTCTCAATGGTGATTCATGGTTATCTATGTTGATGATTTGATAATCACATGTGTGATGATGACTTGGGGATACAACGTTATGTAGATGCTGAAATCTGAATTTGATATGAAAGACTTAGGTGAACTGAAGTATTTCTTGGGTATTGAGGTGATCAAGGCTGAAAATGGTTTATGGCTGATGTAGAAACACTATGCCATGGAAATGCTAAAGAAATATGGCATGGCATAATGTAAACCATTGGATACACCTCTTGATCAGAATGTCAAGTTGGACATTAGCATTGGAGCTGAAATTGGTGATGTGACTATGTACAGGCAAATGGTTGGAAGTCTGATCTACTTGACCATCACCAAGCCTTATTTGAGTTATGTTGTTGGGCTCATAAGTCAGTTCATGTAGAAGCCCAAAAAGCCACACTTGGATGTTGCTACGTGGATTATGAGATATGTAAAGTCCACTGTAGATTATGGACTTTTTTATGTGAAAGATAAGCCCTTAACACTGGTTGGATACACGGATGCAGATTGGGTAGGATTCTCATATGATTGTAGATCTACAAGTGGTTATGCTTCGGAAGTGGAGTGATCAGCTAGAGCAACAAGAAGCAATCAAGGGTTTCATTGTCTAGCACTAAGGTAGAGTAGAGGGGTGTTGCATTAGCAGCATGTGAGATTGCATGGCTACTCAAGCTTATGACTGATTTAGACATACAGATGGATGCTCCAGTGACCTTGTTATATGAAAATCTCAGTAGTATACTCTTGGCAACGAATCCAGTATATCATCCCAAGACTAAGCACATTGAGGTACACTACCATTTTATCATAGAGATGGTTCTTGTAGAAAAAGTCAATCTTATGCATGTGAAGACTGGTTTGAACATGTTGCAGATATCTTTACCAAGTCTTTGGGTAAAGATAAGTTCAGTCGATTTCAACAGCTACTTGGTGTATAGGTTTTATCTTGAGCTTGAGGGGGAGTGTTGAGACTTCAAGCTCTTATGTGTGACCGATAGTATCTTAGTTGTGTCCAGCTGTATTAGCAAGTGTGGGACATTAAATAAGTCAGTTACTCTAGGCTGTGTGTGAATGGTCTAATAGAACTAAGAGCATTGTATTCACTTTAGATATATGTGTTATGGAATAATAGAAGAAAGAGGAGAAGAGAGCACATGGCTCCTCTCTGTTCCTCCAACTCTTCTCTCTCTCTGTCTCTTAACATGAGGGAGGTTCAAGTAGTTGTCTACCTCCTATAAAGACATTATTAGGCGTTAAAAGACCTATTATAGAAGGCAGTTCTCCTAGTGATCATGTCCTTCCTAACCTACTAGAGGCAGTTGTTCTAGGAGTCCCTGCTAGGGTGAGGCAGTTGGAGAAGCCTACCAAAGTATAAAGAAGAGGAAAATTTGAATGTGCTTGAAAAAATAAAGAAATACAGAGGTGTGTAAAAAGGGGTTATAACCCCTCACCTAGAAAAGAAAAGAGAAAAAAAAATCCTCACAGTAGTTGATTATCACATTGTTGGGACCTAGTAGGTTCCTGGGATGAGTCACCCAGGGTCGATGCCTTGTCTTCCTTGGGGTAGCAGCTAGCCAAAATAAAGTATAAGGAAGGTTGGAGAAAAAATAAAAGTGAGCCAAAAAGAAAAGGATTAAGTGCTACCTTGCAAGAGCTTGGTAGGTTCTTTGGTATCGAGTCAAGACTTAAGGCTGATGCCTTATTCTCCTTGGGTCACTCTATGCTCAGTTTCCTCCTTCTTACACGTCGACGAAGTATGAAATTTTTGCAAGAAAGTGTGTTAAAAGGAAACATATGATGATTAGGCTATAGGAGTCCTCACCTAATAGGAGATTCTGATCCAGTTGTCCTAAGTTAGGTAGGTAGTTTAGGCCACCACTAGGATGACCTCTTTGATGGTTCTTTTTTCTAGTCTGTGTTGTAGCAATTGGTTAGTGACTCGCTCTGAATTTCTGTTCAGATTATGCTAGTGCTATCCCTTGAGGATCTTTATGCCTTGATTTTGTTAGGGGATAGGGTAAGAGCTATTTTGTGCTTTGTTGAGTTTTTTTTTTTGTGGTAGCTTGATGCTTTTCATGGTTGTTGTTTGTGCAGATTACTTTGTGGGATTCGACAAGGCTGAGTCGCCCTATCCTATTGATGAGAGCAGATTTTAAAGGCTATTTTTGAAGCAAAAAAGAGCTCGAGAGGCCATTAAAGACCAAATTTTCATGCAAAATAAAACGGTTGCAGATCAATGAGTTTTTTCTTAGATGGAGTTTGATACTAGAAACCCATAGCAAGTTTTAGTTCGTCGATCGAAGTCTGTGTTTAACCCCCCATTCAATCCCCAAAAGGTTTTTCATTATGATGAAGCTATGTGATCCGAGATCCAAAAAGTGTGTCACATGGCCAGGTTTATAGATTCCAATGTCATGAAGCCAGTCATACGGACGAAGCTCAAATCCGAGTGTGTTTGGTCCCTCAAAAGTGAAAAAACTACTTCGATCAGAGTGTGAACACAAAAATTGAACCAACTTTTTAAAAAACCAAACTTTAAACTTGGTTTAGTGGCTTGGATCTCAAAATCCACAATTTATGAAACGTGAGGGGAGAGGGGGGGGGGGGGCATCATTTTTTGGCCGCCTCCTTCCACGATTAAAAAATGATTTTTCTCATAATCATTATTTGAGAAATGTTCTTGGTAGCAATCTCCATCATTTCTTCGCTCTTCATCACCATAGAGATGATAAAAAGTGATACATTATACAAGAAGATATGATTCCAATATTTCTCTCTTCTCTCTCCTCTCTCCTCTTGTGGTTTGTTCTCATGGATCAGTGTAAAAAAGAGGGGGATGGGCTGAGATTGACGTTTTTAGTCAAACGATGAAGCATGAGTGAAAAGAGACATGAATTAGAGTTGAATGGGTCATTAACGACCATGAAAGAGTATCAATGAGCCTCCAACGTGGAAAAACATGCATCATAATAAGTGGTTTTATGATAAAAATGTTGATTATATCATTTTATGATCAACTGTTATTTGAAATGGTTAGCAATGCTTGAATTTAATTGCCAATCCTCTGTTTGATCAATCATGTTGAAATAATGATGAAAAAATCATTCGTATAATAATTCTATGTAAAACACGCAAAACCCAAGAATAGGCAGGTTAAGGAAAAATATGTGGTTTTTGGGTTTTTGGTGTACTTTTATCATTCCCATGGAATGAAACATGTTAAGAAAATCTCTTTGCATAAGAGTAATCTGTCTAAACCAAAAAATTAGTAACTATCAATAATTTTTTATAAATAAATAGAAAAAATAAAAGAAATGGAAAAATGTACATTTTTCACATCATAAAAATAAAAAAAAATATGATTTATGTGTGTAGACATATGATAGAGCTAAAGCATGAGGTCAGCTCTATCTCTTTATTAGAGTGAGTTTTATCGCTTTCAATAAAGAAAAATACATTAAAAACCATGCCTTACATCTATCAACGCATGCAAAATTTTAAATGGTAGGGAGTAGGGGGGGTTGTTGAGTGGTTGAAGTACATTAAATGCTGATGTTTCATGGTGCATATCATATAGACTTTGCGATTGTTTAAAACTTAAAGGGACTAGTAGCACGAGGAAGGTCGGTGCTAGCCCTAAGCAATGAAGCACTATCATAGTATTAAAAAAATCATGAAAAGAATTGTCTTCGCACTGTCACATTACTGATTTGTAATAAACATTTGTTTGAGCATGATGGTCATATTCACATTTGCATTGATGCACCACATGGTATCATATCCTCAATGCATAGTACATCTTTGTATGAGTGATGACCGATGCTGAGAGTGTGAGGTATCCCAAGCCGTAGGGCTCGATATTTGTAGTTCCTTGGGATTTATTTAGTGAGGTTTATCTATCATCTCCTACATCATTTAATTGAAAGAGTGGACTTTTCGAAAGTGTTTTACATTCATGGCACATCTGGGGCCAATCCCTGAGGTGTAGAAGAGTCGTAGTGGAGCCATGGTGATCAACTGAGGGGTGCTTCCACTGTGTGTGTCCCATGGTGTATAACACCAAGATGTTTAGGGACTCCCTATGATGAGTGGGAAAATAATTATTTGTTGGACTATAAAAACATACAAATGTAAAGCTCAAAGACACTCCTGGCTACGAGGCCATGTGGGGTGATTTTCGGTGAGTGGTAGAGGCCTAGCTAGTGCCTTAGAGCCAGTGTCAAGGCCCAATTTAGGTCTCAAGAGGATACCACCACATTAGGTTGCATTCTGCCCCATAATCAAGGCCTTGTATTCTTCCATATTATTAGTAAAAGAGTGTCCTAAATATACTTCTATTTTCATAACAATCCTATGATGCCGTGGATCTTTAATGACCACACCAACAATTGAATGTTTAGCGAGCCCTCTAGAAGCTCCATCAAATACAAAGTATAGATCCAATCTTCATCGTGCCATACTAATTAGCTCACTCATACTTATGATAATCAAAGTCAAGCCAAGAGAGAGAATGAATGATAGGGGCAATCCCTCCTTCCTTTGCTGAACTCGATAGGAATACTCATAAGAATGAATGATAGGTGCAATCCCTCCTTCCTTTGCTGAACTCGATAGGAATACTCATAAGAATGAATGATAGGTGCAATCCCTCCTTCCTTGCTGAACTCGATAGGAATGCTCGTAAGAATCCTTTGACAATGGTGGTAGTAGACCTTCATATATCCCACACGTGAAAGATATGTCTTGCCACTCAATAACCACATTGCTCTAAATGTAGATGCTCAAGATAAGAAATAATTCTTCCCATTTAGTTGTCTTGGTACTTATTGCAAGTTAAAACTAAATCATGAAGAACATGCATAGGCATCAAGTCGAAAAGTGTTGTAGAGCCATTCTTCCTATACGTAAAATTTTGTACGGTCCATCCCATTTTGGTTCTAATTTACCAAAAAATAGCTACGACGAGCATCATAGTACAACACTAGCTAACCTTTCACAAATTTATATTTCTTAGCCCGAGGTCATGAAGTACTTTCATTCTCTTCTTCCTTACTTCTTGATGCAATAAAGCCTGCAATCGAATTTTATCCATATATGCAAGAGAAATAAATCTTTTATGCAATGCTTTTGTCTCACCTAATGAATGATTGAGAGCAAACCACATAGTAGGTAGCTCTATTTCTAACGGTAAGATACACTCTTTTCCATATACCAACTTGAAAGGGGTGTGGCCAGTAGCTCTTTTAAATGTCTTATTGTAAGCCCAAACTGCCATATACAATTTCTTATCCCAATCTCGCTTACTTTCAGACACTATCTTGGATAAGATCCCTATAAGATGTTTATTCATACTCTCAACTTGACCATTTGTTTGTAGATTATACAAGGTAGTTTTAATGTGTTTAATCTTCAAAGATTCTATCAACGCTACTATAACCTTGTTAAGGAAGTGTGTCCCTGGACCAAAATGACAAAGAATCTGCTCCATAATAAAACCAGCCATCTCCTTAGCATTATCCTTCATCGTTGCTCGAGATTCAGACCATTTTCTAAAGCAGTCCATTGCTACAATAATATAACGCTTTCGCATAGTCAATGAAGGGTATATTGCCAAAAAATTTGATACCCCATTTTTCAAAGGGCAACAAAACTAAAATAGGGTTCAACGATTGCTTATAATTCTCCTTGGCATCATGTCTTTGACATACATCACAACACTTAACATAATTAAAAGCATCCTAGAATATTGATGGCCACCAACATCCAGCACGGAGAACTTTTTGGGGGCAGTAAGTCGTCCAACAAAATGTCCTCCACATGCAGAGTCATGGGATTCCTCTAGAATGAATGGTACCTCGTTAGGTACTGTACATTAGTGATAAATCTCATCCACACCTTTCCAATACAAGACACCTACTATAATCCAAAAGTGTAGTGCTTGCTTCTTAATCTTCCTCTTCTCCAACTCTGATTGAGTAGCCCCAAATCCACCTATAGGTAGATAATACATTATAGCTACATATAAGGAAAGGATGGAAGCTGTATCAGATTTAAATAGACCTTCGATATCACTTTCTTTAGCCAAAGTTTCCTTTAGCTCCTTGAAATCCACAAGACATTCCACAATACCCTGCAGCTTTGGTGGCTTGCTCCTAATCTCATAATGGAACTCTTGCAAAGTGATTAACCACTTTGCTAAACTGTCAGGCAGCTGTAACTTGTTCATCAACAATCTAAGTCCTTCTTCCTTCGTAAAAAGTACCACCTTCTCATAGAGAATATAGTGCCTAAATTTCTTTGTCACAAAAACTATTCCAATGCACAATTTCTCCATATAAGTACAGTTGACTTCGTATATCCCCAATTTATGGCTAGAAAAGGCAATCAGATGATACCATTTCTCTTCCCAAAATTGGGCTAAATAGTAGCTAATACTATGCATTGTTTCCTACTGAAAATATATAAAAAGCTACCTCAATTGGGTGCTTTTAGGGCTAATGCTTTTGCTAGTTCCTACTTAAGATCCTCAAAAGACACATGACACGCTTCATTCCAATAATTAAATAGAGAGTTAAAAGATAGGAGGTTTGTCAATGGCAACGCTCTTTCTTCCAGTACATTGATAAATCTACAATAATATCCCATTGATGTGATAGAAATGTATGCGCTTCTTTTGGAGTATGTGGCAGGCTCATAGCAACTATAATCTTTATCTTATCAAGATCATCGTGATACCAGTTGCAAGCTAACCAATGGCCCAATAACAACCCACAAGGCACCCCAAATATGCACTTTTATGGGTTAAGAGAAATGCAGAACTATCTGCAATGCTCAAAAAAAATTCTTAAAATAATCAATTGTCTTTCCCTTGTGGTGGATCATTGATGAAGACTTTTAACTCCCTTGGAGATATGTCATCAAAAGTCTTATTAACTGTATGTTTCCAGGACTTAAGCGCATTGTATAACCCAAAGGCCTTTACATGATACGCAAAGGTATTGAAGATAGTGATAAACATCATTTTTAGCTTATCTTCTTCCGCAATAGCCATTTGGTTGTATCCAGCAAAGTAATCCATAAATGAATAGATTTCCCTACCCGCTATAATTGTTCTAAGATCTAATCAATAAATGGCAACGGATAGTAATCCTTAACCGTCTACTTATTAAGCTCTCTAAATTATATGCAAAGCCGAATTTGATTATTATTCTTCCTCTTCTTGATAACAACTAGTGAACACCACTGTATGTTGAACCATGAATATCATGTCAGCTGTTCGTAGTTTTGTCAACTCCTCGAATATCTTGTCCCTTAGTTTGAAAGGCATATGCCTTACTTTTTGTCACACATGGCTGCTACCTTCATTTTGGGGAATAGTGTGAACACCCAAGCTAGGAGGAATACCTCTTAGCTCATCATAACTCCAAGCAAAGACATCATGGAATTCCTGAATCAAGGGCATAGTCCTTTCTTTTTTCCAAAAAACTGAGCATCGAATCTAATTTTATTGGCCATGAATCATTCATGGTACCAAGGTCTAACTCAATTACATCTTCATCTCTTATTCTCTCTTGGGCCTCTTTTGGCTCATTAAAAGTTAGTTGATAGATATCCTTTGTATTGGATCTCTCATTGGATTCGTCAATTATGACATCTCACTCCTAAGTACATCCTCCAATGTATCTAGCTCTATAGAGGATAAAGGAACTCTCTCACTTTGAGGAGATTCAAGGTGGTAGGCATTTACTACTACACGTCTAGCACCTCTACCAAAGATCAACCGACTAGCAAGTATATCAAATTGACAGTCTACTTATAAGATCTATGTTGTATCTAGCAATACTTGATAGCTAGGCCTCCCTATGAACCTAATAATCCTAAAGTCCAAAATGCATTCCACATTCGCAACAATCACGTGGACTTTAGTAATGCACCCTTTAGGTTGTCTTAAACAATCATCAGCCATTCAGAGAATCATGGAGGCATCATTTTTTATTTTCTAACCTAGCCTTTCCATCTATTCCAAACTCATAATGTTGACGAAAGATCTCATATCTACAATAGCATGATCCACTAATATTCCACCAACATGTTGGGGGTAAAGGCACCTCTGCCTAGCCACCCATGTATTACTACACTGACAGTACCTACCACTGCACAGTGCAGGTGGTGGGTGCTCGTCACCATCACTTTATTTTTTACTCTTTTAGCAATAGTTTGAATAAAGAAAGGCCTGGTCACACATTGTGACTATTGGATTTCCCATTTTTTGTCTCTCTCTTTCTTGCTCTTTCTCTCCCGCCATAGCTCTTCCAAGAAAGCCTCTATCCTTCCCACCTTTCAATTGGTATCAAAGTGGTTGCTTGAGCATTCAAACTTGTTCCGTAACTTCTTCAAATTCCTATTGATTACCTACACTTATTGGGTCTCCTTCCTGGTAGCCATATAAGACTCTCTTGAGATCCATTGGCACTCATTGGTAGCCTCATTTGGGCACTATACACAGTTTATGCTTGGCATTTGATCCCGAGCCTTGGCACTGAGTATTGATGTGATTTACTTTAGGTTTGGGACTATTATACATAGTTTACAAGCAGCCCACAATACTGTACATTTCAAATGGGGGCCTACTCAGCAAAAGCCTTTGACACTCTAAAATATCTTTTGGCCCATGCAACCATACTTCAATTGTCAAATTTTTCTCAAGCATTCTTTCTAATAGTGATAAATGCTAGTGGATCAAGCATAAGGTACTTCTAATGCAAAGTGATTATCCTATTAGCTATAAAAGCCAAGAATTGAAACCCTTAGAATAAAACTACAACACCTATGACAAATGCCTTAAACATTTGTAAACACTATCTCATGGGATCCAAAGTGCTTATTAAGACCAACCAGCAAACCATCAAACACTTATTGAACTAGTGACTTATTTCTAACTCACATGGGACTCTTTCATCCAAAATTTTCAACCGCAAAAAAGGGAATTTCTCGTACGAGGGAGACATGCCAAGATCATAAGACTGCAGCCAAGGCAAGAAGGTCGAATATGCAATGGCCCCTAAAAAGGCACAAGGCACAACTGTAGGAGGATCATCTCCTAACATTCATGTGGACATTTCAGCGAACCCACAAGTCCAGGTTTTCTTCCTATTTCTTGATTTATGTCGAAGTATTACAAACATGCATGGTTAATTCATGGAATTAGGTTGCGCTTATGCTTGTCAAATCCACCGTCATGCAAAGGATTTGCATGGCAATTTTGTGCTTCAAGTGAGGAACTGATTTGGTGAGGAAATCAACAGCATTGTCACATGATGGTACATATTGAAGGATGATATGAAAACTTTCAACTAATTCACATACAAAATGATATCTCATATCAATATGGCAGAGTTTAATGCTTAATTTTGGTCCTTGAATAACAGAGATTGATGCTTTATTATCGATGAAGATTGGAATTTGCTGAGGGTGATACCCAAAACTGATGTCTTCCAAGAGTTTCTTTAAATTATTTCATGGGCAACCATGCTGCATGCCACATATTCAGCTTCAGTAGTAGAAAGTGCAATGGAGTGTTGCTATTTGGTACTCCAAGAGATGGGATCTCTTGCTAAAGTAATGATAAAACTAATGAGAGATTTTCGAGTAGCACGATCACCACCCCAATCTACATCGAAATAGGCTTGTAAGAGAAATCATTATTGTCTTTTGTGAAACAAATTCCCACATTTGATGTTGCTTTTAGATATTGCAAGACCCATTTGAGTTGCTTCCAATGTTCATAAGTGGGTTGATGCATGCCCTTGGAAAGATAAATCTAGATAGGTACAAGTAATTAGATATCGGAGATATCCAAGTGCTTCCATGTAAGGAATGGTCTCCATTTCATGAGCCTAATCAGTAGAAAGAGAATGAAAGTAGGATGGATTCAATTGTAGATTTTGGGCAAGTGGAGTGACCATGGGATTACATTTTAGCATGGAATAACGGGAGAGAATAGACATAATGTAGGTATATTGATGCATTTTGACGGATGTGGTTGACTGTTCAATTTCAATGCGAAGATAGTAATGCATAGGACCATAATCTGTTATAGAAAACTGTGAAGATATGATAGATTTGGCTTTGGACATTGCATGAGGAGCGTTGGCAAGAATAGGAATATCATCAACATAGAGACCTAAGATAATGACAATGTTGCCTTGAAGAAGAGTATAAATGTTGTGATCTATTTCAAGCCTCCGAAAGCCATGGTATAGTAAGTGAGAATGAATTCGAGTGTACCATTGCCTAGGTGCCTATTTTAGACCATAAAGAGCTTTATGCAGTAGGCAAACGTGTGTAGGATATTTGGGATCAACAAAGTTTGGATGTTGAGACATATAGATTTTTTCTTCTAAGTGACCATGCAAGAAGACAGTCTTAACATCAATGTGATGAAGAATTAATTTAAATTGAGTTGCCATGGAGAGTAATGTTGAGAGAGAGAGAGAGAGAGAGCACGAGAGAGATACACAAGACATGCTCCCAAAGAATGATTCATATTGATGTAGAGTTAGTATATATAGGTGAGACCCAAGTCAAGTG
The DNA here is from genome assembly GCF_053477565.2 of Lygodium microphyllum. Taxonomy (NCBI): domain Eukaryota; kingdom Viridiplantae; phylum Streptophyta; class Polypodiopsida; order Schizaeales; family Lygodiaceae; genus Lygodium; species Lygodium microphyllum. Next base: position 71,982,337 of record NC_141164.1, on the reverse strand, counting down.
AGAGATGATATATATAGTTGTAACATCCCCACTCAAACAAAGGTCTCTGGCTGCGAGTGAAAAAACCCTTGGGGAGAACAAGGGAAAAACCCAAGCCCCTACACATACCTACGATACAAAAATGATTTACTATAAAGTTTTCTTGAATACAATGATACATGCCTCAATCAGTGAGACAAGAACTTGGAACAATACCAAGTGCATGTCTTAATGAACTAAAGCGAGCTTCACTAAGAGCTTTTGTGAAGATGTCTACAACCATTTGATCACTGGGACAATGCTCCACCATAATGGAACCTTTTTTTACTTCTGTCGAACATAATGATAATGAATAGCAATATGCTTTGATTTACTATGTTGTATATAGTCTTTGGTAAGACTAATAGCACTTTGGCTGTCGCATCGAAGAGGTGTACTAGATGATGAAGGATGTCCCAAATCTGCAAGTAGTTGTCAAAGACAAACTAGCTCACAAGCTGCTAATGATGCAGCAACATATTCGGCCTTAGTTGTAGAAACCGCAACACATCGTTGTTTCTTGCTGGACCAAGAAACCAAACATCCATTTACAAAGAAACAATTCCCACTTGTAGATCGCATGGATAAATGTGAACTTGCCCAATCAGCATCTGTATATCCAATAAGGTCAAGAGAAGTTGAAGAAGATAAAGAAGAATCCTCTCGACGACGATAAATAAGACCAAACACCTTAGTACCCTTGAGGTACTTAAGAATACGTTTTGCAGCACTCCAATGAATAGTGGAAGGGAAAGAAAGATATTTTCCCAAAAAGTTAGCTGCAAATAAAATATATGGTCTTATGTTTAAACCAATAAATTGAAGACAACCAAAAAGATTAGCAAAAGGTTGATGAATGGGTGATTCTTCATTGCATGTTGTAGATGTACTCTTGGTAGAGCTTGAAAGAATGGGAGTGTGTAACATGTTGAGAGAGAGAGAGAGAGCATGAGAGAGATACACAAGACATGCTCCCAAAGAATGATTCATATTGATGTAGAGTTAATATATATAGGTGAGACCCAAGTCAAGTGAGAGATGATATATATAGTTGTAACAAGTAATACCCGTAAAGAGGACAAAGAAAGTAAAGGAGAGATTGTACTTCCGCAATGGAGGCCTTCAATTTCTTCACAACCAAAAGCCACAAGTCGAGCTTTGTACTTGTCAATCAAGCCATCTGGTTTGAGCTTTTTGCGAAGTACCCATTTGCAACTTATTGTAGATTCTCCAAGAGGAAGGGGTACCAATTTCCAAGTGTTATTGTGAAGTAGAGCTTTGTATTCTTCAAGCATTGCAGCTTTCCATTGAAAGGCTTACGTACTTTGAAGTGCTTGAGTAACAGTAGGACAAATTGGAGCTTCGGGAATAGTGATTGGAGGTGAATCTCGAGCTTGGCCAAGAGAAATGCTTGTTTGAAGATGAACCTCATGTAAGTTCTTGAAGCACGGAGCTGATTGTGATTGTACATCTTCAATGTCGGAGTCGGATGTACTGAATAGAGTAATCGGCATTGATGGAGAAGCTGGAGATGGAGGCTGTAGAGTCGTAACAATGAGAACCGTAGGAGAAGTATTGCTTGATGTCAACGACATTGTGGCTATGTGAGCAGACCTTCGAGATTTGTGTTCATTAGTGGATGGAGCTAAGTTGGGAGTAGAAGCATGGAGAGAAGGCAAGTGTTCATGAGGAAATGAGGTTTGTTGAATGGAAGCTTGACCTTTATATAGATCTTCTTGGGAATTTTCAAATTGTGGACGACTGAAAGTATTAGATTGAGATTTGATTTTGGCAATGATAGCAGCTTGTTGGCTTGCCAAAGGATTGCTGGAGTGGACTGATTGCACAAAATGCTATTGTTTGTATTGTAATGATGGGGCCTGCTACCTATCGTCTAGTGGCCTGGGACGGTTCAAGGTGTCGTGTAGTGAAGACGTCAGCTGTGGATCCTTTAGCTTGTGCTGCTGTGTGGCACCATTTGCAAGCATATTATTTGCCAGCTATGTGTCGTGGAGCATTTGCTGCTACGTGGTGGCGCCGTGTGCAAACGTTTTAGTGGCATCGTCAACAACCGTGAAATTGACGACATGTAACCTTTGTTGATTGACTACTTCTAACCTTTATTGTTTTTAAAGGTTTAATTAAGGCTCTAAGGTTTGAATGCCTTGTAGATAAGGGGTGTTCACATGTGTTAAGAGAATTGCATCTTGTATGAGAAGTTTAGGCCGATGAAGGAGGTGAAGAGTGATTGTGAACATAACTGGACGGAGAAGATTTTGTCGAAGTGAAGTTTGGATTTATAAGAATTTATTAGTTAGATCATAGAAGTGATAGGCCTTATGACCATGTGGCTCTCCATATCCTATAAAGATCAGTTGTGTGGCTTTAGGAGAAAACTTGGATTTGTGATCTTGATTGACAAGAAATGCAATGCATCCAAAGATTTTAAGATGTGATAAGTCAGGAGAGTGACCAAACCACAACCCGTAAGGAGTGTTATTTTGTAGGGAGTTGGAATACAACCTATTTTGAAGATATGTTGTACTAGCAATTGCTTCCTCCCAATAGTCTTTTCCCAGATGAGCTAGTGATAGCATAGCTCTCACAGCATTGAGTAGTGTACGATTCTTTCTTTCGACAACTCCATTTTGCTATGGGTGATGTGGTATGGTAAGCTCATGTTGAATGCCAAAGGCCTTGCAATAATCTTCGAATTCATTTGAAGTATATTCTCCTCTGTTGCCGATACGAAGAGCTTTGAGTCGTAACTTGTGCTTATTTTCAGAAGACTTATGACTTCCTCGTGAGAAAATATACAATAGTATATCTTGAATAATCATCAATAAGTACCATAAAGTATTTTTCTCCAATGAGAGATACAGGATTTATTGGACCACAAATGTCTGAGTGTACTAATTGAAGTGGTTGAGTCGTAATGGAGTAAGATTTGTGGCTTTACTGAGAGCACAATCTTGACAAAATGGAAGTTGAGAGAGAGAAGGTGGAATGCTGTGGACAAGCTTTTTGTGAATAAGTTGTTGGAGAACATTCTGAAAGGCATGACCAAGCCTAGAGTGCCATAGGAATGTGTTTTGTGGTAGACTTGTGAGTGAAGTGGAGTTAGCTGAAGCATTTGAAGAAGGTTGTAGTAGTGAATACCCAAGTGTATAAAGTGGGCCTTCTTTGGGGCAGGTAAGTCTGAGAGAAGGTGAGAGTAGCTTTAAGATGTAGTGGTCTTTATAGAAGTGAGCGGTGAGGGAGGATTGAGAAGTGAGCTCACTGATACTTAATAGATTGTTCTTGAGATTTGGAACATAATAGACTCTATGTACCTTGATGATGTGATTGGAGGGAAGCTCCACTTGAATTGTGTCGTAGCCCTGAGCTTGTTGAATGCTATTATCCCCCATGGCAACATGGAGTGGAGCAGATATCTCTTTGAAGTCGACTAGCCATTCCTTATGAAAAGTCATATGATGACTAGCTCTAGAATCTAGAAACCATGTATATTCTTCTTTGGAGTTTGATAAAGGTGCCCAAACACTAGTGGCTAGGCTAATGATTGTTTCTGGTTCCTCTTCTATGTCATAATTATTGATGCTAATAAAGTGAGCCTGACCTTTTGATTGATATTTCTTGAATCTATTTTTTTGACAACAATCCTTTTTAATATGACCTTGTCTTTTGCAAACATTACATATGAGATGATAATGAGGGTTTCTTGTTAATGATAGGGATTGAGAAGATTGGTAAGAGTTGGGCTTATGTTGTGGATTACCAAGAATCCCTTTGAAGTTAGACCGAGAAGAAAACTTAGGCTTTTGTTGAAAGTGTTGACCTCTTTTGTGAAAATGTTTTGGGTTGTAAACAGTTACAGCTAGAGCCTTGGATTCTTGATTTGAAGAAGTAAAAGGGTACCTCTCATAACTTGTTCTTGCTTGATTCTATTAATTAGTGGCTGAAGCTTGAGTTTATCAGTGGAATTTTGAGTAGTAATAAAGGCTCTCCAAAATAGAGGCAAAGAAGAGAGTAGAAACATGGCTTGTAATTCTTCTAAGATGACTAGACCAGATATTATGGTGTCATCTAGCAAAGATTGCCACTATTCTAAGAACTTAGTGGCAGATTGAACTTCATGCATAGTGGCAGTAGATAGTTTTCTAAACATGGTCATTTGATAAACAATATCTGTGTGTTCATATGTATTGTTGAAGAATTCCCAAATACATTTTGCAGTGGGTATTGTTCTTACTAGTTTTACTTGACAATCTCCACAATGGACAAGTATTTCCATTCTCACAGCTGCATCTCTTTGCATCCAATCTTCCTTATCTGCTCCTTCTTGTTCAGGGTAGTCTTCCTTGCCATTAATAATATTCCATTTTTCTTGAGATAGGTAAAGTTCCATCCTTAGCTTCCACACTTGATAGTTGTTGCCATTGAGTTTGTCAATCTTGATGTGTCGGTTGTAGGAAGTGGTGGCATTAACGAGAGCCAGTGGAAGAATGAGAGTAAATGAGAATGAGTAGGTTGTGAATTTGAGGAGAATATGATAAGCTAGAAGGATAGGACATGGTGCTCTGATACCATGTAGTGAAAACCAGAAACTTGAAGATAAGAGGATAATGTGCACAATAAGAGATAGAGATAGAGACAATACAGAAAAGGTAGTGAAATGCAGTTGAACATTTCATTGCTAGTGGTTGTATATATACAAGGTACATTAAGTGAGGTAGATGAGCCTTATCTCTAAATATCTAAGATATTTACAAAATGGATATCTATGAGATCCTTTTTTCCAGATATTGACTTGTCCTTATCTTATCCAACTTTTATCCTTATCCACAACTTTATCTTAACACCATTGACTATTTTACATAGTCCACAAGCAGCCCAAAATAGGGCAACCCCTTGTCATTACACTTTATAATTATGCTACATGGTCATTTGATGCCTGATTATGCCCGATTGGGTCCAAAGTGGTCCCTGAATGTATGGGGAATGTATGCCTATTAATTGGCCATCATTTGAGTTGATTTAGTGGCCTGAAATACTCAATTTTACATAGTAAATTAGTGCTATATACTCTAGGTCCGAATCTTATTTAGTCACTTTATGCTCTGTCTATTGGTCACAGGTGCTTCCCGGGTGTTTCATATGACTATTGGGATGCAAATGAAGGTTGGAAAATGCTTTGGATGGTTCTAAATGTATTTTGAGCCTTGTTTGAGCTCCATATTGGTTGGCATTTACTTGACATTGGTCTACACTGGCATGCTTTGTGACAGAGGTTATACCTATAGTCTATGTATGACCCGTTGGTACATGCTTGATGCTTATGTTACCTACACGTGCTAGTTACATTGTTTAGACTTGAATGCTATTCTAGAGCTTATATTGGTCTTTCTTTGGCTCGTCACAAAGATTGATTAGGATTGCCTTCATGACATTGGATGCTATCATTGGATACTTTACCACTCATATGCTCTAGATGTCTTACTGATGTATGATCTTGGATACTCCATCACTAGTGCTCTTATATGCTTTGTTTGAGCTTATTTTCATGACACTTATAGCTTTTGTGCCAGTGGGAGCGTCTTTGTACGCTTATCAGACATTGAGCAGCAGTGCGAGTTATGCATATTGAGCTTTTGGATACTTGAGACTGGGATCTCCTCGTGGATGATGTATGTTTGATATATCTTGGTCCGTGTAGATGTACTTGGGATGATTTGGCTTTGTATTCACCGAGCAAACACCGACTTGTGTCAGGTCTTAGTAGTGGTATGTACATTTTTCCCTCTTGATTGGGGGGTATAATGACTTTACTGATGGGCTTTGTTTGACATGCTTGGGTGTTGGCTCATGTCAGTTTGAATGTTACATGCTTTTTGATACCTGCTTGATGTTGGTTTTGCATTGACAATTAGTGATTGACTTTGAATATTGGGTTTTGCCTACTATCAACTCTCATTGTACACTGCTATCATAAATTACAGCAAGCATATATCTCCAGACTGTGATGTATTTTTCATGCTGAATCATCCCGATTTTATGTACTTTTGATGGTACTTAGTGGAAAGCATCATTAAATACTTGTTTCTCACCATTTTGTCTTGGTTTTGGTGGCTTTTTGGTCATTTTTTGTAGTTTACAACAAGCAGTTTTGATTTGTCTGCACTGTTTTGGCTTGCAGTAGGGCATTTTCTTCCACCGATAGTGCTATCTTGAACATCACTAAGATTGATGGTACAAATTATGCCTATTGGAACAGCCAAATTTGGCAGGTATTGGTGCAAAAATTGTAGATAAAGTCACTAAGGATGCATGGCAAGCAGCCTGAAACTATGACCGATGACGAATGGGATGAGCCTGATGAGTTATGCAAGTCTACCCTCATATTGTCTCTCACTAAACAAGTGCATTACAATGTGGTTGAGGAAGCATAGAGTGCTTGGCAGCTTTGGGATAAAATCAAGAATCTCTATGACAAGAAAAGTCCAGCAAGTTAGATGTACTGGCTGAAGCAACTTATGGACCTGCACATGAAGGAGAATATGACAATGTCTACTCATTTGAGCTAGTTCCATGCTATTCTCAAGAACTTGACTTCACGGGGCATTACCTTCAATGATGACGTTACTCCATTGTTTTTACTTGGGAATCTGAGTGAGTCATGGGATGTATTCTGCACTGCCTTATGTGCTCCTACTACTATTTTGAAATTGCCTGATGTAGAAAGTGCTCTTCTATAAGAAGAGATCAATCATAAGAACTTGGATGCCTCTCATGTGTCGCATGCTCTGACTGCTAGAGGTAGAGATTGTAAGAATGACCGTGGGTATGGATGTGGCAGAGACTCGCAAAGGTCTAGGTCTAAGTCGCACGGTAAGTCACGTAGCAAGTCTCGTGGAAGAAATTATAATGTGACACGTCATCATTGTGGCAAGAAGGGTCATATACGCCCACAATGTCATGAGTTGCACAATGAGAAGCACAAAGATAAGGGGAAAGACAAAGTATAGGAAAAGTCCTCTGATCGCAGCATGGTACCTGCAAAATCCAATGTAAAAATAGAGGAGATAAATGTCATACAGACTAATGACTCCGATGGGGAGTACATACTTGAAACTAGTTCTTGTGATGCTATGCCATTGACTGAGGTTCACTCTATGTATGTGCATTGTTGGCTTTTGGATTCTGGTGCTTCATTTCATGTTACACCTTGCCATGAGTTGTTTCACTCCTACTGCACTGGCTTAGTCTGGTTGGGTGATAACAGGTCACTTGCTATTATTGGCATTGGGGATGTACGACTACAGTTCTCTACTAGCAATACTTTTCTGTTACATGATGTACGTCATGTACTTGCACTTACACACAGTCTTATGTCTGCAGGGGGCAGCTTGATGATGTTGAGTTTCATGTATCTCTTGGGGATTCTGCCTAGAAGATCAACTGTGGTAGACTTGTGCTTGCTAGAGGTGCCAAGTCCGGTAGCCTCTATCCTCTTGTAGTTTATGGATCCTCTATTGATCATGTTTTTTCAATGGGCTCCATCCCATATGTATCTCTTTGGCATGCCCATTTGGGCCATATGTCCTTGAAGGGAATGAAAATGCTTTCTGGTTTGCAGTACTTACCGCCCCTTGACTATGCATGTTTTGATTCATGTGACCATTGTCTTTATGGCATACAGACTAGGAATACGCATAAGAAGTCTGGTAGGACACGCATGAGTGAGCCCTTGGCATTGGTACATTTAGATTCCTGGATATTCATTGATGATTTTTTGCGTAAAGTCTGGGCTTATCCCATTAAGCCTAAATCAGATGCCTTGGCTATGTTTCAGAGATGGCTTGCATTGGTGGTTGAGAACCAAACTCAGCATAGGCTAAAATGCCTTAGGACTAACAATGGGGGAGAATATGTGTCATGTGCCTTTGAGAAGCTATGTGACGAGAGGGGTATTAAGCGTCAATTGACAGCCCCCTATACCCCACCCAGAATGGTTTGGCTGAGCAAATGAATAGAACCATCCACATGCTCAATAATAGCCTAATTTACAAAAATATGACAAGGTTTTAGCTTTTGAGTTTGCTTTCTACAAAAATAGGAAAATAAAGCTAATGGATGGTGCCCATAGAGTCTGGCACGCCCAATCTCAATGTCCAAATAGAAATAACATATCCGGGCGCATAGGCGCATACAAAATAATAATCAATAATCAATATCTCAATAGACATAACAAAATATAGGCGTGGCGCCTATCAAAATATAGTCCAAAGGTCGAATACTCGCTAGACTCCAATGCTTTCCTCCGCCACTGCTGCTATCTCTACACATCAACTGAAGCATTCACAATCGTTAGTAAAATAATACAATTAAACCGACAAAAGTGAATACCTAGCAGTCTTCAGCTACATGAATAAATCAACTGGTTAGAAATAAATCCTAACCTTAATTTATTACGAGTGCGCACTCTAAACTCATAAACGTTTATTAATTTAATATGCATTTTGCGGAATCACCCGCTATGGAATCACCCATGTACACACTAAATTAATGAAATGCCAGAAAAGGACAGGCGTCCCCATCAACTTCTCGCACAAAGAATCCTCTTTGTGTATGAGCCCCGGTCATCTAAGTTTACGGAATCCACCGTAAAACCTCACGGAATCCATCGTGGAATATGCCTCCTGGCATCATACCCCCGGGGTGGGATAGCAATTGACCTCAATTGCTATTAGCTCAATGTGGAGCTAACAGAGTGGGGAAAGCATTTAAGTCTCTAGCGTGCATCCATTGTGCTTCCTCTACAGAATGGTTCTTAAATTTTACTAAATATCTAGAATACCTTCGGCCAGTTCTAGTGGTCATGTAGTCAGTGTCTATGATGGCTTCTAGTTCAAGTATTTCAGTCTCTTCTTCTAATAAAGGTGGGTTTTCATAAACAGGGTGGATAGGTAATTGGCCTCTAAATGGTCTCAATAAACTAATATGAAATGTATTATGAATTTTCCAATGAGATGGCAATTCTAACTTGAATGCATTATCATTAATCTTATGAATGTGTAATATTTCCGCGTACTGCCCACCGTAAATATTAACTTCCCGCTCTCATCGTAAACTCGTGCAAAGATTATCACCAGTGTCAGCAGCCATACGTGGGAAATGTAGACACTCCACCTTACGAAAATAGGGCCGGGGATGGGCTAGCATGTGAAGGGAGAGGGAGAGAGCCATGCAGTTGACCACGTGGGCAGTCCCCTCTCCCCTCCTTGGGCTATAAGAACTCCCTCTTGGGGAGAAGGGAGGAGGCAAGAAGGACTGTGGGAAGGCTACCGTGACGTGAAGGTGCTGGACGGAGGGGGCCGAAGGGGTCAGACGGCCGTGAGGAAGGGTCGATGCTGGAGGGGCTGGAAGAAGCCACCGTCGCCAAGCTGGAAGAGGTCGCCAGACTGCTGCGGAGGACAAGGAGGACAAAACGGCCGTGGGCAGAAGACGTGTGAAGGGAAGCCGCCATGTCGACGTGTTGGACGAGGGGGAGAGGGAGGAGGTGCTGGACAAGTGTGGAAGGGAGGAGAATGCGCTGTGGGGAAGGGAGGAGGACAGCTGGACGAGCTGGGCGGGAGGTCGCCGTGTGAAGGAAGGGGTGAAGGGAGGTGGCCGTGTGGAGGAGGGGCGAGCTGCTGCCGCCGTGTGGAAGGGAAGGGGACTAGGCCGTTGCTGCCGCCAGACCACCAGCCGCCTCAGACCGCCGCTTGACTGCCCAGTCCACTGCCGCCACTGGAATACACCCCCCTCCTCCTCCACGTGGACGATGCTGTCCATGGTCAGAAGCTAGAAGCTTCTTATTTGGAAGCTTCTAAGGGGCTTCCATAACACCCCTTCCTACCAAATCACAATAAGCCCATCCCGGGATTTGAAGAGAAGGAGGCGACGAACCTTCTCAACGATTTTCCATAAGCCTCTTGGCCAAGATCTTGTAGAGAAGAAGAGGGGTCCTTAAAAGCCTTTCCCCAATATCTTTAATCCTCGGGATTTTGAAGAATAAAGAGAGGAAGCCCATAAAGGCCTTCCCACTAATCACTTACAAGGCCGGTCCTTGGATTTTTTTTGGAAGAAGAAGAAGAACTCTAAATGCCCATTTTTGCAAGGCCCATTCTCAAGAGCCCTTTTCCGCAGACATCATCGTAAGGCCCACATAATCCTTCCTAAAACCGGATTTTTCAAGGTGGATTAAAGCTCTCAAATCTCCATTGTCAAGGGGATCTCATAAGAACCCTAAGGCCTTCCCAAGGCAAATTCCGCAAGTCGGAACTTCGGACAAGGAAGCCATATATCAAAGAGAGTTGCGCATACAAGGGAGGCGGGCCAAGGTCATAAGATTGCAAGCTAAGGCCAAAAGTTGAAATCCACAAAGGCTAACGGGAGATCGAATTCGCGATGGTCTCCAAAAAGATCACAAGGTGCGATGCGGAAGGTTCACCCCGAGCATACGTGGACATTTCTCGGAATTCACAAGTCCAGGTTTTATCTATTTGGATTCCACACAAAAGTATTGAATTAGTCACGATAACTTCATGGATTAGGAGGCACTCATGCATGTCAAATGCAACTAGTTAAGTTAAATGCAATTGGGACATGAATTGGCTATTTGAACATTATTAGAAATAGCTTAAGATATGGAAATTGATCATTGGAACGTCAAAGGAATGAATGAAAAGAGTATAAGGTGTCTATGCATTTGTAGGACCTTATTAGCAAGTTTCCTTTTTGTATATTCAAAAGTGATGAGCCTAGGACAACTATTGCCTCATCACAAGGTTAAAATTATTGAGGTACACCTTTTTACTAGGTATGGAAAGATTAATGGCATGTCCCATTTTTAGATAAATCTTCCTTGTATTGATTCATGAGGAAAGTTAACACCCATAAGATGTTATTCGAAAAGGGATAGAAGGGCACAAACACGAACTATGGATTTGCAAGTGGCATGTTTATTTGATGTAAATCCTAGTAGGACCTAGGAAAGTTAGTGTCCAGATTATCAGGCATTTTTACGTTGCCAAGAAAGGATGGGGTTATTGTGAACCATGTGATGCGTTGAAGCAGTGAATCGCATGTTTACACGTATTGGTGTAGTTGTAACTATTGTTCTCCATTAGATCTAGTTTATTACCTTTGGAAAAGGTTCATCTTTGTCGCATGACAAGTACATTGTGTTGTCCAAATCACATAAACCACAAGGGATTCTTGGGCATGGTTCAGTCGATATGATAAGTATCCCAAGTGCTAACTAGGGTTTGGTGCGGCAAGAATTCGACCTAGTTTTACATTTGTTGCCAAGTTAGAACCGCAAACCCTAAGATCTTACACACATTCGGAATGTCGAGTCAATTGGGTGCTTATGCATGAAATGATCTAAGGTTTTATCCTAAGGATCATGACGAAACTCCGACGGAGTTGCATATTTTTAGGACCATGGGACAACATAATTAGGAATGGGTTGGAGGAATACCCTAAACCCTGCTACTCGGCTAGAGGAATTCCCGTGGTCGGAGGACGCCCTTCAATGGGTGGAATGATCCCGTGGAATGATGCAACACATGTGCAAAAAGGTTGCAACATCGTATAGACTTGAGATTTGTCCACAAGAGAGTTTTGTCATCTCTCGAAATGAGGTTGGCAAGTTATTGAAAGAATTTAACTTACAAGAGGATGAGTAATCATCCTGTTACTCACTTTTCTTGGGGAATAATTGCCAAGGAAAAGGAAAGTTAGGTATTTGCCTTGAAGCAAATAACCAGACAATAAACTAAAGCGACATGGTCGCTGGAACCTACCACAACAAAACCTAAAGTATTGGTAGGGTATGACCCTAACCCAAGAATGATAGGAATCTTGCTAAGTTGCAATTGATTCCGGATCAAATGCGGGTTGCATTCGGAGAAAAGAAGTCACTCCTTAACAGTTGCCAGCTAAACGACCATTGAAATTGATTGTGCTTATAACAGTTTAGAAAGGACTGTTTGCATTGTTTGCTCAATGAACTAAAGGATGAAAATATATCTAAAGCTTCAGGTTGGTGCCTGAGAGGCAGCTTCAGTTACCCCCGACTGCCTGCCTGACCCTAACCAAGGGGGTTGTGAACCGCGCCGGGAACGTGGACCGAACCCGCCGTGAGAGGTCTCTCCGTTGAGTTCTACTTGGAGCAGGAGGACGCTTGGGTGCCAGAGGGGGCTCTGGCCGTAAATCCCTCGCCTTCCCGGCCCTGCACAAGAGACTAACGTGACTCAGGATTGGATCTCGAGGCCCGCATACTAGTCTACGGGCGGAAACTTGGGATAGTAATCACTGAAGGATTACTGGATAGCCTTCGGGCGGATTATGAATACGCCTACGGGCGGGAACTCCTTGTATTTCGAAGATAAAAGGATATAATGATAACAAAGGAGTTGTTTGACACTGTTTTCTTTATGTCCTGTGATAAGATTACGTGAAGGAACCAGTGCATAACAGGGTTAATCAAAGAAGCTGTTTGTATATGTCAAACTAATGTGGTAGGTAATTACATAACTAAAACAAACCGAGGAAAGTGCGGAGGATGGACCATGGGTCTGTCCTATGGAAGGGTGGTCCCGGTTAGCCGGGAACTTTTCTCAAAGTCTTCGACGAACAGAGGATGATCGTCATCATCGAAACGAGTGACGAGAACGATGACTTGGAATTACCGATTACCCGATTCACGCTGTTTTAGGGAAACGGAATGGGACTATCCTTTTGGCAGAGAGGTTGAGCCTTGCATCCCTCTCGTTTCCCATTCTCCTTGAACCAAGTGCAGCATGAATCCGCTTCGGACCTGGCGTTTCTGCGTAAAGTAGTTCGCTCGGGTCTGACGCTAGTTGTTGCTAGCTAATGACCAAACAGGGAAACCCAAATTCAGGTCGATCCTAAGTGGGAACGGCCAGGATACTTCCGCTACGTGGCAGACTCGGGAAGACCTAGATTGCAAAACCCGTAACATTCCATGGGAGTGCCGGGCGGAGTTTTCTAGACATCCTTTCCAATGGACTGCTAAGACGTGTCCTGAATGGTTCTAGTGGACACGTTACAGTTGGTATCAGAGCAAACCAACAAAGGACTTGTTTTAGAAAATTTTAATAAGAGGAAGTAAAGCAAATGTTGTGTCCCAAACATTTCCTTACTTTGAATGCTGTCTTGCAGAATTACGAAGTATGGAACAAGTTCTTAGTGTTCCGAGTCATGTTTATGACCGCGATGCATTCCACAAATTATCGACAAAGGGTTGAGATGATGAACATCTTAGACCGTATTTACAATCCATCACCTGTGTACGTGGAATGGAGATGGATGGGTGTTACAGGGATCTATTACATAACTGCCTATCAACCTGCGTACCTTCAAATTAACTTGAAGAGAATCAAGTGGATGGAGGATTTGAAGATCGTGAAGCTGTTCATCTTTGTTGAGGCTCACGCAAATGCAACCCTACAAGTTGGAGGTCGAAGGGTTAACCAGAATAAGTATGTGTACGGAGAAGTGATTCAAAGAATCCCTGCCGACCGAATCAAAGTTTTGGGACGACATGAGAAGAATGGATATCAAAGGAAAAGATACCCTAATCTTCCAATGATCTATCGACTCCTGAAAATCGATGACCCCAATCCGTACTACTACTCAGTTCCTGTAGCTGAATGCAATAATATCTTATTCTCCTCGAATTAATGTATTAACTTGTTCATCGGGCCAAGAAATAATTGTACCACGAAAGGGCTATGCTGATATGAATGGAAATAAATTTTTGTTAAAAAAACATCAACGATTGACTTGACTATGAATATTGATAAGAAGGAAAGTGATTTGGTCACTTGACTGAAGGAATACGTGGACGTAGTCTGAAGAGAGAAGTAGATCATGAGATCAAGCCAGTAATAGGAACTGTGCCAATTGTGAAGAGAACCTATAGAATGTCTATATCGGAAGCAATTGAGTTGAAGGAACAACTCAAGCAACTACTAGATTAGGGCTACATCCGTCCTAACAGTTCACCATGGGAAGCACCAGTACTGTTCCAGAAAAGAAAGATGGAACACTTCACCAGGTATTAATTACCGTGGGTTGAATCAATCAACAGTCAAGAACAAGTACCCTATTCCTAGAATAGATGAGCTTCTTGATCGCCTTCAAGGTGCAAAGATCTTCTCCAAAATTGATCTCAGGTCAGGCTACTATCAAGTCAGGATCAAGAATGAGGATATTTCCAAAAACGGCCTTCAATACAAGATATGGGCACTTTGAATTCTTGGTTATGTCATTCGGGCTTACAAATGCACCTGCCACCTTCAATAGGTTAATGCAGGATATCTATAGGCCATATCTTGATGATTTCATGCTTGTCTTCTTCGACGACACTTTGTCTATTCTAAACAGGAAGAAGATCATGAGGCCCAACTACGAATTGTGTTGGAGACAATGAGGTCTCATAAGTTGTATGCAAAAATGAAGAAGTGTGCATTCTTCAAACGTCAGATTGAATATCTAAAATTCATAGTATCATCAGAAGGAATATCAGTAGATCCAGCCAAAGTCAGAGATGTGCTTGAATGGCCAATACCAGCATCTGTCAAAGAGATACGTAGTTCTCTTGGCTTGACAGGATGGTATAGGGTTTTATCAAAAACTATGCTTTGATTGCAGCACCTTTGAAAGACTTACTGAAGAAGCAAACATTGCTTGGTCAACTGACGAACAAACTAGCTTCGATAGGTTGAAGCAAAGTTTGGTATCAGCACTGATCCTAAACTTCTAGACCACAGTAAGGGGTAGAGGTAGTAAACTGATACTAGCATGCTTGCCTTAAGATATGTGCTCATCACCAGCATATTCTTCAAGGAAATTGAAGAGTCACGAAAAGAATTATGCCACTCATGATCTGGAGTTATTAGCTGTCAATCCATGTTCTAAAGCTTTGGAGACACTACCTATTGGGTAACAAGTTTACTCTAGTAACCGATCATAAGAGCCTCAAATGGATTTTTACCCAGAACGAGCTCAACATGAGGCAACGTTGATGGATTGAAGTATTGGAGGAATATGATTTTAAGATCAAGTACCGACCTGGAAAGGAGAATGTAGTTGTTGATGCACTCAATCGCAAGGCATTCCTTAATTCATTAATCTTGCAAAATCTATCAATAGCTAGATCTCCAGCTACAGAGGTGTCCATGACAACGACCTAATACTTGAGCTAGCTAGAGAGGAAGGATGCCATGATCTAGCCTATCAAAGGATGCCAAGGAAAAATCCCTATCAAGGATCAGGAACAAAAGCTAGAGGCCAAGTATTGTGAATTCTCTGTCAGTAGTAGACTCGTCTACTATAGAATGAGAGTATGTATACAAGCAAGCCAGTTATTTAAATGGAAGATATTGTGCGAAGCTCATGATTTCACTTTCTCGGGACATCAAAGCTGCGAAGGATAGACAGAAGGCATACACGGATTTGAAGTGTCAAGATAGAATACTTGAGGAAGGAGACATGGTCTTCATTCACGTATGCCCAAAGAGGAATTCTCTATCCTTAGGAGATTGCAGGAAGCTAAGTCCAAGGTATTGTGGACGATACAAGATCCTCAAGTGCTTAAGACCTAATGTTTATAAACTGCAACTCCCTGAAAACCTAAAGGATCATAAAGTATGCCATAACAGTCTATTGAAGAATGAAGTATGCACCTAGCCCTAATCATGTACTTGATGACCAACAACTTGAAATGCCTAGTCAAGGAGTCTTTGAACTAAGGCCGGACAAGATTTTAGATGCTAGGGTGAGACAACTAAGATCCAGAACCTTGAGAGAATGCCTCGTCCAGTGGAAAGATCATCCTGAGGAGGATGCTACCTGGATGGATGAAAGCTCTCTCAATCTTCGATATCCCCAGTTTTTCTCGAGATGAGGACATCTCGATTCTTCTAAGGGGGAGAGAATGTAATATTTCCGCGTACTGCCCACCGTAAATATTAACTTCCCGCTCTCATCGTAAACTCGTGCAAAGATTATCACCAGTGTCAGCAGCCATACGCGGGAAATGGAGACACTCCACCTTACGAAAATAGGGCCGGGGTTGAAGACCGTAAACGCCGCGGGAAAACAGCCTCTTGGGAGGAGGATAAGGGGATAAAGGTGGAATTAGTGCAAATTTTTTTTATTTTCCCCAGCCGATGTGTGGCTTGGGGAAAGGGGATGGGCTAGCATGTGAAGGGAGAGGGAGAGAGCCATGCAGTTGACCACGTGGGCAGTCCCCTCTCCCCTCCTTGGGCTATAAGAACTCCCTCTTGGGGAGAAGGGAGGAGGCAAGAAGGACTGTGGGAAGGCTACCGTGACGTGAAGGTGCTGGACGGAGGGGGCCGAAGGGGTCAGACGGCCGTGAGGAAGGGTCGATGCTGGAGGGGCTGGAAGAAGCCACCGTCGCCAAGCTGGAAGAGGTCGCCAGACTGCTGCGGAGGACAAGGAGGACAAAACGGCCGTGGGCAGAAGACGTGTGAAGGGAGGCCGCCATGTCGACGTGTTGGACGAGGGGGAGAGGGAGGAGGTGCTGGACAAGTGTGGAAGGGAGGAGAATGCGCTGTGGGGAAGGGAGGAGGACAGCTGGACGAGCTGGGCGGGAGGTCGCCGTGTGAAGGAAGGGGTGAAGGGAGGTGGCCGTGTGGAGGAGGGGCGAGCTGCTGCCGCCGTGTGGAAGGGAAGGGGACTAGGCCGTTGCTGCCGCCAGACCACCAGCCGCCTCAGACCGCCGCCTGACTGCCCAGTCCGCTGCCGCCACTGGAATACACCCCCCTCCTCCTCCACGTGGACGATGCTGTCCATGGTCAGAAGCTAGAAGCTTCTTATTTGGAAGCTTCTAAGGGGCTTCCATAACACCCCTTCCTACCAAATCACAATAAGCCCATCCCGGGATTTGAAGAGAAGGAGGCGACGAACCTTCTCAACGATTTTCCATAAGCCTCTTGGCCAAGATCTTGTAGAGAAGAAGAGGGGTCCTTAAAAGCCTTTCCCCAATATCTTTAATCCTCGGGATTTTGAAGAATAAAGAGAGGAAGCCCATAAAGGCCTTCCCACTAATCACTTACAAGGCCGGTCCTTGGATTTTTTTTGGAAGAAGAAGAAGAACTCTAAATGCCCATTTTTGCAAGGCCCATTCTCAAGAGCCCTTTTCCGCGGACATCATCGTAAGGCCCACATAATCCTTCCTAAAACCGGATTTTTCAAGGTGGATTAAAGCTCTCAAATCTTCATTGTCAAGGGGATCTCATAAGAACCCTAAGGCCTTCCCAAGGCAAATTCCGCAAGTCGGAACTTCGGACAAGGAAGCCATATATCAAAGAGAGTTGCGCATACAAGGGAGGCGGGCCAAGGTCATAAGATTGCAAGCTAAGGCCAAAAGTTGAAATCCACAAAGGCTAACGGGAGATCGAATTCGCGATGGTCTCCAAAAAGATCACAAGGTGCGATGCGGAAGGTTCACCCCGAGCATACGTGGACATTTCCCGGAATTCACAAGTCCAGGTTTTATCTATTTGGATTCCACACAGAAGTATTGAATTAGTCACGATAACTTCATGGATTAGGAGGCACTCATGCATGTCAAATGCAACTAGTTAAGTTAAATGCAATTGGGACATGAATTGGCTATTTGAACATTATTAGAAATAGCTTAAGATATGGAAATTGATCATTGGAACGTCAAAGGAATGAATGAAAAGAGTATAAGGTGTCTATGCATTTGTAGGACCTTATTAGCAAGTTTCCTTTTTGTATATTCAAAAGTGATGAGCCTAGGACAACTATTGCCTCATCACAAGGTTAAAATTATTGAGGTACACCTTTTTACTAGGTATGGAAAGATTAATGGCATGTCCCATTTTTAGATAAATCTTCCTTGTATTGATTCATGAGGAAAGTTAACACCCATAAGATGTTATTCGAAAAGGGATAGAAGGGCACAAACACGAACTATGGATTTGCAAGTGGCATGTTTATTTGATGTAAATCCTAGTAGGACCTAGGAAAGTTAGTGTCCAGATTATCAGGCATTTTTACGTTGCCAAGAAAGGATGGGGTTATTGTGAACCATGTGATGCGTTGAAGCAGTGAATCGCATGTTTACACGTATTGGTGTAGTTGTAACTACTGTTCTCCATTAGATCTAGTTTATTACCTTTGGAAAAGGTTCATCTTTGTCGCATGACAAGTACATTGTGTTGTCCAAATCACATAAACCACAAGGGATTCTTGGGCATGGTTCAGTCGATATGATAAGTATCCCAAGTGCTAACTAGGGTTTGGTGCGGCAAGAATTCGACCTAGTTTTACATTTGTTGCCAAGTTAGAACCGCAAACCCTAAGATCTTACACACATTCGGAATGTCGAGTCAATTGGGTGCTTATGCATGAAATGATCTAAGGTTTTATCCTAAGGATCATGACGAAACTCCGACGGAGTTGCATATTTTTAGGACCATGGGACAACATAATTAGGAATGGGTTGGAGGAATACCCTAAACCCTGCTACTCGGCTAGAGGAATTCCCGTGGCCGAAGGACGCCCTTCAATGGGTGGAATGATCCCGTGGAATGATGCAACACATGTGCAAAAAGGTTGCAACATCGTATAGACTTGAGATTTGTCCACAAGAGAGTTTTGTCATCTCTCGAAATGAGGTTGACAAGTTATTGAAAGAATTTAACTTACAAGAGGATGAGTAATCATCCTGTTACTCACTTTTCTTGGGGAATAATTGCCAAGGAAAAGGAAAGTTAGGTATTTGCCTTGAAGCAAATGACCAGACAATAAACTAAAGCGACATGGTCGCTGGAACCTACCACAACAAAACCTAAAGTATTGGTAGGGTATGACCCTAACCCAAGAATGATAGGAATCTTGCCAAGTTGCAATTGATTCCGGATCGAATGCGGGTTGCATTCGGAGAAAAGAAGTCACTCCTTAACAGTTGCCAGCTAAACGACCATTGAAATTGATTGTGCTTATAACAGTTTAGAAAGGACTGTTTGCATTGTTTGCTCAATGAACTAAAGGATGAAAATATATCTAAAGCTTCAGGTTGGTGCCTGAGAGGCAGCTTCAGTTACCCCCGACTGCCTGCCTGACCCTAACCAAGGGGGTTGTGAACCGCGCTGGGAACGTGGACCGAACCTGCCGTGAGAGGTCTCTCCGTTGAGTTCTACTTGGAGCAGGAGGACGCTTGGGTGCCAGAGGGGGCTCTGGCCGTAAATCCCTCGCCTTCCCGGCCCTGCACAAGAGACTAACGTGACTCGGGATTGGATCTCGAGGCCCGCATACTAGTCTACGGGCGGAAACTTGGGATAGTAATCACTGAAGGATTACTGGATAGCCTTCGGGCGGATTATGAATACGCCTACGGGCGGGAACTCCTTGTATTTCGAAGATAAAAGGATATAATGATAACAAAGGAGTTGTTTGACATTGTTTTCTTTATGTCCTGTGATAAGATTACGTGAAGGAACCAGTGCATAACAGGGTTAATCAAAGAAGCTGTTTGTATATGTCAAACTAATGTGGTAGGTAATTACATAACTAAAACAAACCGAGGAAAGTGCGGAGGATGGACCATGGGTCTGTCCTATGGAAGGGTGGTCCCGGTTAGCCGGGAACTTTTCTCAAAGTCTTCGACGAACAGAGGATGATCGTCATCATCAAAACGAGTGACGAGAACGATGACTTGGAATTACCGATTACCCGATTCACGCTGTTTTAGGGGAACGGAATGGGACTATGCTTTTGGCAGAGAGGTTGAGCCTTGCATCCCTCTTGTTTCCCATTCTCCTTGAACCAAGTGCAGCATGAATCCGCTTCGGACCTGGCGTTTCTGCGTAAAGTAGTTCGCTCGGGTCTGATGCTAGTTGTTGCTAGCTAATGACCAAACAGGGAAACCCAAATTCAGGTCGATCCTTAGTGGGAACGGCCAGGATACTTCCGCTACGTGGCAGACTCAGAAAGACCTAGATTGCAAAACCCGTAACATTCCATGGGAGTGCCGGGCGGAGTTTTCTAGACATCCTTTCCGATGGACTGCTAAGACGTGTCCTGAATGGTTCTAGTGGACACGTTACAAAATGATTCTAAATGGTCCATAGAATCTAGGAGCTAATTTGACAACTGGATGTCTATCTACACTTTGCAGTCTACGCTTTTCTATTCTAAGCCAAACATAATCATCAATTTTGAAATTCATAGCTTGTCTTTTCTTGTTGCCTTGTTTGGTATATGATTGTTGGGCTTTAGCAATCATATCCTTAACCTCATCAAAAATACAGTTGTGCATAATAGCAATATCATCAGCACTCTGAATTCTATTAGACAAAGATGCAACAGGTGTAGATAATCTATATCCATAAATAACTTCAAAAGGTGCTTTCTTTGTAGATGTGTGTGGTGTATTGTTATATGCAAACTGTAATAAATGCAAATGAGTATCCCATGTCTGAGGTTTAGAGATAGTATATGCACGTAAAAGATCTAAAATGGTACTATTTGTGGCTTCTGTTTGTCCATTTGTTTCTAGATGAAATGCAGATGAGAAATCAATCTTTGTGCCTAGATTTGCAAACAGTGTTATCCAAAAATTATTACAAAATCTAGAATCACGATTTGGTAAACCAATAATGAAATCCATAGAAATATGTTCCCAAGGTTTAGATGGAATAGACAAAGGCATTAGTAATCCATACTGTTTACCATGATGTCTCTTTATTATTTGACAAATCAAACATTCAGAAACAAAATTAGATACATCTGCATCCATATGCGGCCAATAAAAATCTTCAGTTAACATGCGTAATGTAGATATGATACCTCTATGACCTTGATATGGGGGACAATGAATTTCATTTAAAACAAAAGATCGGAATGGAATAGTAACACACAGTCTCTTTTCAAAAAAACATAAATCCATCATTATATGACAATGAATCAACAGGAATGAAATTATTTTGAACTAATTTTTGCCAATCAGAATGAAAAGTAATATCCTGGTGATATGTATCTTTCATAGCAATCAAAGAATCAAAAGATATGATAGAAATATTATGAATTGCAGGTCTTCTACTCAATGCATCAGCAACTACATTTTCTTTTCCAAGTTGGTATTGAATGATAGGATGAAAACTTTGAATGAAGGAAGCCCATTTGATATGACGGTCGGAAATTTGGGGTTGGCTAAGTAGATGTCTAATGCTTTGCTGGTCGGTCTTTATCATGAATTCTGAACCCATTAAATAATGCTTCCACTGTTTTAATGCTTGTACAACTGCTAATAATTCTTTGTCATAAGTGGAATATTTGAGCTCAGAGGGTTTCAGCTTAGAACTAGAATATGCTATTGGATGATTGTCTTGCATTAATACGGCTCCTATTCCTGATCCGCTAGCATCGGTCACAAGTAGAAAGAATGGTCTATTAAAGTCAGGCAATTGTAGAACAGGGGCATTAGTTAATGCACGTTTCAGTAAATCAAAGGATTTCTGCTGATTTTCAGTCCATTGATAAACAATTCCTTTCTTAAGAAGTTTGGTTAATGGTAAAGCAAGTAATGAAAAATTACGTACAAACTTCCTATAGAAACTAGCAAGACCAAGGAATGAGCGTAATTCATGTACATTTTTAGGAACAGGCCAATGCAATATTGCATCAATTTTCTTAGGATCAACTTTAATTCCTTCTTTTGATACAATATGACCTAAATATTCTATTTCTGTCTTAAAGAATTCACTCTTTTCAGGATTTACAAACAATTGATTTTCTTTCAATAATTGAAAAACTAATGATAAATGCTCATAATGCTCTTTTTCACTTTGACTAAACACCAAAATATCATCAAAGAAAACAATCACACAATATTGATATTTTAGAAAAATACGGTTCATCATTCTACTGAAAGTGGCAGGTGCATTAGTTAATCCAAATGGCATGACTAAGAATTCGTAATGGCCAAACTGTGTCCTGAATGCAGTCTTAAATATGTCGGATCTATCTAGCCTCACCTGATGATATCCAGACTTAAGGTCAATTTTACTAAATATAGAAGATCCTTGCAGTTTGTCCATAAGGTCATCAACTCTAGGTATAGGATACCTATTCTTTACAATGATCTTATTTAATGCTCGGTAGTCAATACACATACGATAAGTATTATTATTTTTCTTGACTAAGAGTACAGGTGCACCGAATGGGGAACTGCTAGGTCGAATTAAGCCTCTATTTAGTAATTCTTCAACTTGACTCTGGATTTCTTTTTGCTCTATTTGATTGTGCCTATATGGTGCTTTGCAAGGTGGTTGTGTGCCAGGAATTAAATCAATCTTATGGTCTTCTGGACGTGAAGGAGGTAAACCTGGTGGTAGGTCTTCTGCAAAACAGTCCTTAAAATATGCAAGAAATTCCTTATGCCTAGGGTGCATATGATTTTCCTTTGCGTGCAATTCATTCACCCAAATGAGATATGATTTAGTATTCTTACGTAGTGCACGTTTTGCTTGAGTATGCGAAAGCAGTGGAAAAATACTAGATGCATGCATACTATATAATGTAATGGATTTTCCTTGAAAATTAATATTCATTGTGTGGGTGGTATAATCTATATTTGGATTATGCTGGTGTCTCCAAGGCATTCCTAAAATAATGTCGCTTGACTGTAATGGGACAACTAAGAAATTTCTTCTTTCAATATATGAACCAACTTGAATTTCTAAATCTTGTACTTCTTGTGTGCCATTGTACCTAGTGCCTAAAAATGCAGCTTTTATGCGATAATGTGTAGGTACTTTATGTAATTTCAATTCCTTTACCAATTTTGCTGAAATAAAGTCATGAGTACTACCGTCATCATGCAAGATAATTCTTTCCTTTCCATGCACCATACATTTCATAGTCAACAATGAATGTGAAGTAGGCATACCTGGTAAAGTGTCGGAAGTAGTAGTAGGATCATCCTCATCTTCAGTGAAATCCGACATATCCTCATGCTCGTCTTCGTCCATGGCTCCAAGATAGTTGATATGTGCTGGTGGCTTCTTTGAATGACAATTCGCTGCGAGATGCCCTGGCTGGTGACACTTATAGCATACTATTGGCTTAGCTTTGGTTGCATTATTTGCAATGGCTGGAAGTCTCGGTACATACGATAAGTATTATTCTTTTTCTTGACTAAGAGCACAGGTGCACCGAATGGAGAACTGCTAGGTCGAATTAAACCTCTATTTAGTAATTCTTCTACTTGACTCTAGATTTCTTTTTGCTCTATTTGATTGTGCCTATATGGGGCTTTGCAAGGTGGTTGTGTGCCAGGTATTAGGTCAATCTTATGGTCTTCTGGACGTGATGGAGGTAAACTTGGTGGTAGGTCTTCTGCAAAACAGTCCTTAAAATATGCAAGAAATTCCTTATGCTTAGGGTGCATATGATTTTCCTTTGCATGCAATTCATTCACCCAAATGAGATATGATTTAGTATTCTTGCGCAGTGTACGTTTTGCTTGAGTATGCGAAAGCAGTGGAAAAATATGAGATGCATGCATACCAAATAATGTAATAGATTTTCCTTGAAAATTTATATTCATTGTGTGTGTGGAATAATCTATATTGGGATTATGCTGGTGTCTCCATGGCATTCCTAGAATAATGTCGCTAGACTGTAATGGGACAACTAAGAAATTTCTTCTTTCAATATATGAACCAACTTGAATTTCTAAATCTTGTACTTCTTGTGTGCCATTGTACCTAGTGCCTAAAAATGCAGCTTTTATGCGATAATGCGTAGGTACTTTATGTAATTTCAATTCCTTTACCAATTTTGCTGAAATAAAGTCATGAGTACTACCGTCATCATGCAAGATAATTCTTTCCTTTCCATGCACCATACATTTCATAGTCAACAATGAATGTGAAGTAGGCATACCTGGTAAAGTGTCGGAAGTAGTAGTAGGATCATCCTCATCTTCAGTGAAATCCGACATATCCTCATGCTCGTCTTCGTCCATGGCTCCAAGATAGTTGATATGTGCTGGTGGCTTCTTTGAATGACAATTCGCTGCGAGATGCCCTGGCTGGTGACACTTATAGCATACTATTGGCTTAGCTTTGGTTGCATTATTTGCAATGGCTGGAAGTCTCGGTACATTTGGATTTGCTTGTGGAATAGGCTTAGGATTTGGATTGACATTGGAGGGTAATGCAGGTGGTTTAGGCCAATTCTTGCAGAAAGATGGTGATGAGAAACGACCTGGATTAAACCTTCTAAAATTGGAATTGAATTGTTTAGATCCATAATTACCGTTGGCTTGGAATTGCTGTGGTCGTCTGTCTCTTCCGCGTAACTTATCTTCAGTGTCGTGAGCTAGTGAGATGGCGTCTTCAAGGGTAGCAGGCTTGAACATGTTCACTTCAGCGTAGTAATGTCCAAGAAGTCCAGACATATACTTCCGCTTATGTGTCGTCTCTGGTACGTCTTCAAGCATGCGTAGCTGTAGGAGTGCATTCCAAAAACGCTCTGTATACTGTGGAATAGGCTCACGATCCCGTTGTTGAAGTAAATCCCATTGCTTGATAGCCTTCTCATGAAATTGCGGTGGAAGGAAATTCTGCATGAACTTCTTCTTGAAATCTTCCCAAGTAGCAGGACATTCTATGCTCTTGCGGACTACAGTCCACCAAAGTGATGCTCTGTCTATCAGATGATTAGTAACACACTTGATTTTATCTTTTTCTGGATAAGTTTCCTCATGGAAATAGTCATCAAACTAGCTAATGAATGATAAAACAGTCTTTCCTTCTCGTATGCCATTGAAAGTGCGAAATTTGAAACTTCGTTTACTTATCTTGGATTCCTTGCGAATGGTTTGTGCTTCAAGAGTGGCGTCGATGGTACGTCGAATCAAATCTTCAGCTTGAGGTTCTTCTTTATCGGTGGACGCTCTTTGTAGTTTTGTCAATTGCGCTTGCAATGCTTGCCTAGCCCTTCGCTCTTCTTCCAATTGTAGCATGATTAGATCCAGCTTTTGTTCCATGGTAGGCTCAGGTAAGTCTTCAGCCATAGGATCATCCATATGTGGGGTAGTCATCCTGTAAAACTCAATAAACCTTTCTCACTCAAAATCAGGTTAGTGGGATGAGCGTACCTCAAATTTGGGGTTACAAGGCTATGTATTTTTGGGTATTTCTTTGTCTATTTTCAAAAAATCTGTAATATTTCTGTCTTTGTTTGCTGAAAGTACTTCAACGAACTTGTAGATAGGTAGAACACCTTGCCACGAACAACTTTCCAGTTCAGAGTTTTTGCATAGGAACAAGTCTTCTATGAGTTTTAAGCACTAGTCAGTTCTGACTCCAGTTGATTAGTCTGACTTGCAAAGTTACAGACTTAGCAGACTTACAGGGTTGCTAACTTGCTGAACTTAGGCCGACTTGCAGAACTTGCAGAACTTGATTCCACTTGACTTGTAGAACTTGACTTTTGCAGTGCAGGACCCGGAGTTTGTCAACTTGTTTGCCCTGTATGACTTGATGAGAACTTAATGGCTTAAGCTTAAGTGATTAAGCTTAAGCTTAGTAAGCTTAATGATGGCGGCGTCTGATTTTCGTGGGGGGGGCCGATTTTTTTCGCCGCGCGAAAAATTCGGACCTCCTCTGAGGCCACGATGAAAAAAAATTAAGAAGCTTTTAAGCTTCTTAAGCTTCTTCTAAGCTTAGAGCTTTAACTTATGAGAAATAATGGATGAAACTTTTGTTTTCTCACTGTTTGTTGACGACTTGTTGAAGGAGATGGATGCGTGGTCCTCCGCCTACAGAGCCTGGTCCTTCGCGATCTGACAGTAGAAACAGGGGTTCTTGATCGCCAGAAGTCTGCCTGTATTGACGGTTCGCGATGAGATTGACTGTAGAGCCCGTTCGTTCCTGGAGCTCCGTCTTCGCCCGAGATTGGTAGCGATTGGAAGCTCTTGATCTCTGCTCCGCTCTGATACCACTGGTGCGCAGATCGGATGCAGAATGCTCACATGGTGAATCCCGGAAGGTCCCCAAGAACAATGAACTCTACCTTTTTACACAAAAAACAATGTAAAAGCATGCACAACAAGAGACAAGAGACAAATTGGGTTCAATCTCCCCCATGCCTTGTGTGAGCGCTTCACAAAGCATGTATTTTATGTATATTTCAATCTTCATGCTCAATAATAGCCCAATTTACAAAAATATGACAAGCTTTTAGCTTTTGAGTTTGCTTTCTACAAAAATAGGAAAATAAAGCTAATGGACGGTGCCCATAGAGTCTGGCACGCCCAATCTCAATGTCCAAATAGAAATAACATATCCGGGTGCATAGGCGCATACAAAATAATAATCAATAATCAATGTCTCAATAGACATAACAAAATAGGCGTGGCGCCTATCAAAATATAGTCCAAAGGTCGAATACTCGCTAGACTCCAATGCTTTCCTCCGCCACTACTGCTATCTCTACACATCAACTGAAGCATTCACAATCATTAGTAAAATAATACAATTAAACCGACAAAAGTGAATACCTAGCAGTCTTCAGCTACGTGAATAAATCAACTGGTTAGAAATAAATCCTAACCTTAATTTATTACGAGCGCGCACTCTAAACTCATAAACGTTTATTAATTTAATATGCATTTTGCGGAATCACCCGCTATGGAATCACCCATGTACACACTAAATTAATGAAATGCCCGAAAAGGACAGGCGTCCCCATCAACTTCTCGCACAAAGAATCCTCTTTGTGTATGAGCCCCGGTCATCTAAGTTTACGGAATCCACCGTGGCACGGAATCCACCGTGGAATATGCCTCCTGGCATCAATCATCACTTAAGACCCCCTTCTCCCTATCACTTAAGATTGTGCATTCGGTGATAGGTTTAGAGAGAAATTTTTATGTCTTTTTCCTTCATGAAGGCAATAAAACCCCACTTTAAAATAGAGATAGGGCTAAATTGAGGCTAGATCTCATGCGTCAGTGTTAATAAATACAAATATTTGTTTATATTTTTTGGATGTAAGAAATCTATTTTTAATCATTTTTCTTATGTTTACTATTTATGTATTGATAATTATTGATACTTTCTAATTTACTAATTTAGACTAATTGATCTTACTAAGAATTATTTTTCTATCATATTCCATCCCATACGAATACTATACACACAACAAGACCTCAAAAGTGCATGATTTCTCTTAGATCGCAATGTTGCGGGTTTTTCATGTTTATAAATAAATTATTAGATGACTGGTTTTTCTTAATTTCTCTAACATTTCTGATTAATCACATCATTGGCAACCAAATGCAATAATTTTCAACCAAAATTTATAATTAAACAGTAAAGTCTACTGCACTTACTCATAAAATTGCACCCTTATGACATATGTACCTCATGATTGGAGGCTTGCTGATGCTTCCCAATAGCTATTGATGATCCTTCCAACCTTGATCTATGCTCCTTTACAATCCAATATCATCCCATGATCAAAATCTCTCATCTCAAACCCACCCCCTTCTCACATACATTAATCCATGGAAACACATGACAATAAGTGGAGAGAGAAGAGAGGAGAGAGAAAGACCATCTAGGAAAATTCCAACTCATTAATCCATCAACTGTTTCATTAATTTGCATGAAAAATTTGTCTTCTATGTCTCCCGGGCCATTTTTGCGCGCTTCAAAAACGCATCCCAAAATCCAACTCTCACCATCTCTTCTGACCTCTCTTACATTATTCTCTCCATAAACCAATATTCATTCAACTAAATTGTGTAACTCCTTTGAGTTCTTTAACTTGAACTCACTATCAATCAGTAATATCCAGAGTAAGCAATATTTCGCATCAAAGCTATAAGGACATGGGATTGAAACATACAGACTTGTGGGTAGATGGGGCAGCTATTCAATTGATCCCTTGCCCAATAGCCCTTCTATTTTAAAGTTTGAGCAATATATATTAGGGTTTCACTTTGTATCTTGTTCAATGGGTTTCCAGATCTCTTGCTATCTATAAAAGATGGCTAGACCTACGATAATCGCAAAGAAGCTTCAACTTGGAGTTCCATATTCTACTCATCCCAATGAGATGTCTAATAGCTCAGTTGTAGTCTTTGACAATGCCACTTCTCAACATACTAGCAAGCCATCCCCCTCTCAATCTAACCTACCTTTATCAAGCCACCCTCAAAGGGGCCCTCTTCAACATCCCCACAAGCAATATAGGTGGAGGTCATGTACAATGGCTCTAAGAGAAATTTAAAAAATCAATGCTCTTTTGATCTCATCATTTCAAAGGCTAGCTTCTTGAGACTTGTGTACAATATCGTGCAAGGCCTATACCAAATAGAAAGGAGAAGGTGGTTTCTTCAACATGGTCAAGCTAGAGCTAATTGCTTCACAAAAGAATGTCTTCATGGGGTTGCAAAGGCTTTTTTAATAGACTCAATGAGTGTTGCTAAGTGTTTTACAATACATAGAAACCACATCACTGTAACCCCTAACGACTTGCGATTTATAGCAAGTGATGGAGAAAAATTCAAGATTCCAAAATTCTCATGGGAAGACTATACACTGCCTAAAGAGGAAGGGGGCCTAAGCCTCCCTGATCTTGAAACAATGGTTGGTAAGGTGGTCATAGATTGGTAGAATCCTTTAGCATAAATCAAACAATTAGGCCATCTTGATTCACAAAAGGTACAAAAAAATTTAGTTGAAAGACCACCCCACTGGAAAGACCTAGGCCCTAAAACTATGGCCTTTAGATGAGTCAACCTAAAAATTGCTCCATTGATGTAAAACTTATGCATGCCATGGCCTACAAGACAAACACGTGCCTCTCTCCCATAAGGATCTTTATTCAAACTTGGAGTGCAAAGGACTCGATCTAGTTCATCATTTATCATAACATAATAGAGGTAGATTAATTGCTAAGTGTGCACTAGATGTTCAAAAAAGGAATTCAATATTGATAGGACATTTGGGACTTTGACCATAGGGATAGATTACTAGAGAACATAATAATATAAATATTCCAGCTCGGCCACCAAGCTTTGCAGATTGCTTGCGACCCTTGCTTTTTAAAAAACCATCTACTTAGACCTATAGTTTAATCTAAGAGGCATAAGAAGTCGCATTGATGACAAACCTCTCCTCTCTCCCTAATCTCTCCACAAAAATAACAAACTAATTAACAAGGATGATAATAGGTGGTTCCTTAGCTACAACCCCCAATAGTGGTGTAACATATTTAAGATGATTTGGAATAGTTTTATTTAGCCTCAACTGGCTTATTTAATATGGCTAATAATGCAAAAAGCATCATGGATAAATAGATGGGCCAACAAGTTGATGGGGTTTGTCTAAGATTTCTGAGTGAGGTTGAAACCATACTACATATTTTTCTTAATTAGCAAGGAAAATACTAATATGCTAAATCTTATGCAAGAGATGATAAAGCCTTTCCATCCAACATCCATCAACTAAAAAGAATTACTACTTGGGGATATCTATGGCCTCCCCCTATCATTTAGAATAGACTAAGGAGTCTATTACTATGGGATATATGAATTACTAGAATCAAGGCTCAATTTAATAATTAAAAAATTCATAATGTTAAAAGTGACTTTGTCAAGCAAAGGAATAGAAGAAATAGGTTAATGAGAAATATGTAGAGGAGCTAAAGGAGGAAAGAATATTTAATTTATATGTCTACATGAAGGAAGAGCAAAGAATCTAAAATGAAAGGAGGACTGTGAGACTTAAAGAAATATTGGCTGCAATCTATTACTGAAGCTATTCTTTGAAGGCTTAAACAATAGATGCATGTGGCTTGATTTTCCACTCTTAGATTAAGCCTAAACAATCACAGTTCAAAAAGGCTTGTATTTTGCTATCGAGAATTGGATAGTTATTGTGAATACTAGATTGGGTTAATTAGCTTCTTGGCAAAAAGCTTGTTTGTGCTCCTTTTTACCTTTTTTTACATCAACCATGTAATGGTAATGAATCAACTAACAATGAATTACAACCCTTCAAAAATATATAGTAAACCCTAAAGCTTGCTCTCTTTTGACTATGCTCTTTTAAGAATAACAAAGCTTCATTCTTATAAGCCAAAATATATAAGTCTTGTTGAGGGTAAAGGCACCTCCGCCTAGCCGCCCGTTGTCGAAGGGTTTCGAAAGCAATGTCGCAACTTCAGAAGTCCTTGATAAATTTCAAGATAGAAAATCCATCATGTGAATAATCCTATTATCCAATTTTCCACACAGCAACAAGTTCTGGACGACTCTGTTTTATGGTTGTGGGTGTACGTTCAAGAAAGAATTATGAATGGTTTTTGTAGAATACAACAGCAAGCTTCTGGAAACCCCTTTTTCCTGTTGCAACAAAAATTGCTCCATGTAGGCAGTCATATCTAAACTTTATTGGGCCTCCATATAAATCAATTGGCGTTGTAAGTAGGTCACATGTCACTGCACTACTGATATGATGGTGCCATGCTGATGTGGCACAGTCTTGGACAGCATTTTATTTTGCATTCCATAAAAAAAAGGAAGAGCAGCACCCTGTTTTAGGATGCCGTTAAAAGCTGAAAGATTTCCTTTCCACATTTAAGATGTAAAATCAACAGTCCAGCTTGGTTGCAGGCATCCATTGCTTTCCTGCTTGTAGTTGCTATACTCTCCCCCCTCCCCTTGGAAACAGTAGTCCAAGTTTTTGTTCTCTAGAACATAAATTATGATGGCTGCAAAGCCCCAATCCTTGCGCTTCGAGCCTCTTCAAGTCCTCTAATGTCAAGTATGCGCAGGCAGGTCAGTTCCTATCGATGCCCTCTATGCCTACGATAATTTTTCCTCCTCTTCTTTTTGAAAATGATAACTTTGGCATCCAAAAGCTGCTCTTCAACCACTGCATGAACAGCAGCCTTTGGTACAACAAGCCTTTCTATGATTGTTTGTGCCTTTGAGCCTGCACGATTGCAAAAGCCTTAGGTGCCCTGTAAGGCGGGATTTCTTCAGGTTTGACGCGCCCAATGATTTGGTACCCAATCTCCGCAGCTTGCTCAATCTCCTTGGCACTGAGAGGCTCCCGGTCAGTTCCTCAATCCTCTCTGTCATCATCTACCACTTCGTTATCTTTATTCCTTGATAATCAGCTTTTGATTTTTTAACGCCATGACTCTCTCTTCGTTTCGCAGCAATGTCGAGCTGCTCCTTTCCTTCTTTTCCGTAAATCTCCTTCAAAGTTGCAGAGAGCCGCCCCTGATTGCGATTCCCCTCCTTTCTAAAGTTGCAGAATTCCTCCTCAAGATGAGAATAGAGAGAACCGATATAGTACTCTGCATAGCAGAAAGGGCATGAAAACTCAAAATGCACAATCTCTTCGCTTGCAAGGTCATCCAAACTCAGAGGATGATCTATGTGGGCAGACTGCAGAGATCCTTCCCCCGATTCGTTCCGTAGCTCCCCTGTTCTTCTGCGTTTCCCAATGTCTTTCCTCGATTAGCATCGCTTTTCATTCCTTATTACTTCTTCCTTCTTCGTTCATCCCCCCTCGATCCTCTCCAATGCTTTTTCCTTCCCTTTTCTTGAACTGCCGAATCTTCCCTGCTTTTTTTGAATCTGCTTTTTCCCTCCCTTGTCTTTAGCCACCCTTTTTTTTCCCTTTTGACAGGATTAGTGGCCCTTTTCTTCTCCCATACACTCGCAGATTGTACCTATCAAAAAGCAGCCTCCATCTTTAGCAATTATAAATGGAGAGTGACAAGGATAGCACAATCTCCAATCAAAGGTTGGCATAGCATGTACAAAGCTTGCCCCTTCAAGGCAGATTAAACAGTGATGTACTACCACCTGAAATAGCACTATTACTTGTCTTGGGGGGGAGGGTCCACCAAAGCAATCAAGACGATTAGGCCTATAGAAGCCGAAACATGCTACTACTATGCGTATCCGTCTCGGTGAAGTGGGCAAAACAAACACCAGCAACAACAATGTGCACTGAAAAACCCCACCTCGCACGCACAATCTCACCAACTGTATGTGCTGATGATGCCTTCCGTTTGATTTCAATGGCAAGTACTCCAAAAAGGAGCACCTGAATTGTCGTCTCACTCGCATACTAGAAAGGGCCATTGACACCATACTCCCATGTAACATTAGAGCTTTGCAAAATAGTAGCTGCCCAAGTCCACTGTGATACAATGACACTCGCAATCAAGCCTGTCTTGATGCTCCTACCAGCTGTATTGCACCATTCTGAGGTGTGCTAAACATCAAGCAAGCTCTCACATTTGGCAAACATATCCACCAATGTACTTCGACTTGCATCTCTTGGAATTAGTTTAGTACTCCCTCACAAAGCCCATAATCGGCATATCTTGAAATAAGTGTAGCCCATGAGATTGCATCTCGAGTTACCAATCTATCAAAAACTCCCTGTTTTTCTCCGTCTTCGGCATAGAATGAAAGAGCAAACATAACAACTAAGTATGTACAAAGTATCAAATCACACACACAACTTTTGGGTGGTTTCACACCTCGAATGCGCAGCAATACGACATCCACCCCCTCTAATCCTGCGCATCCTCCGGATGGGCCAACTACCCATGATCGTTATCATCAAGATCCACAAACAGATCAATCTCTTCGTTATGCATTTCCGGTAGATCAACAAGATTATCTGTCATATCATATGTTTCTTCCATTGGAGTTTCTTCTCGTTGCTCTTCTCTTGCAAATTCTTCCAATGCATAGTCCTCATTATCCCTTTTCCTGAAAATCTTGATTCTTTTTCCAGCAATAGGCACTCTAAGCACTGTCCCATCCAATTCAGTCAGCTCATATGTTGCATTATCAAAGACATGTCTAACTATGTACGGCCCAAACCATCTTTTCACCATCTTTCGAAGTGCAGTATGCTGATTTTCAAGACTGCTATCAAACACCAATACCCAATCTCCCTCTTCTATTGCTCTTGGCCGCAAGCGATGCCTGCTGTCAAACTTGTCCTTATTCCTTAGTCTAGCAACCTTCAACCTGTCAATAGCTAGCTGAATATCCTTTGGTCTCCTCTCCAACTGTTGAATCCGAAGAGCTAAGAGCTCCTCTCTCGTCAAATCCTCCTGCCAAGGTAAAACTCACCAAGTCAAAGCACAAGTCTCAATCGGCATAACAGGTTTCTGACCATACATCAACTCTGCAGGCATATATCCTGTGGTAACACTATGAGTCGTACAATCAGCCCATAAAGCAAATGGTAGAAGTCTCGGCCATTCTCCAATCCGTCCTCTGCATGCTTTGGCTAATGCTTTCACTATTGGCGGATGCCCTCTTTCACTCTTCCCATTTCCCTCTGGATTGTATCCTGTGGTTAAAGCCAACTTGATTCCTAGCTGAGAGAAAAACTCCCTAACTTCATCTGCATCCAATTCACTACGATCCGCAGTGATCTTACCCACACAACCATACCTGTAGAAAATTTCCTCCAATAAGAACTTACACACTGCACTAGTAGTCTTCGTTCTCAAAGATCTGCCCTCAACATGATTGGTAAGATCCTCTCTAGCCAAAACAATGTACCTCATCTGCCATTGATCCATAGGCATGGTAACCAAATCAACTACCCACTTATAATGAATGCATAACGGATAGGTCGGATGAAGCTCATCTCGATGACGCACTACCGAATACATCTGGCAGTCTCTGCAAGTCTCAACAAAGTGAGAAACATCTCTATACATGCCTTTCCACCAATATTTCTCCTTGATTTTCTCATAAGTAGCCCACACTCCTCTATGACCAGCCCAAGGACTCTCATGAAACTCCCTCATCACCTGTAACTGTGTCTCTCTATCGCAGACAACCCGCAAAGGTAATCCACCTCTTTTCTTCGAATGCTTCCAAAGAAATCCGTCCTTGAGAAAATAACCATAGGCTTTCCTTCTGATCTTCTTGAACTCTTCATCTATCCATTCATCTCTTTTGCTTAATGTACTAAGGTACCTGCCAATCTGCAACCAATCTCCCACATAGAGTTCTTCTATGAAAGCCACAATATCATAGACATGATAAACATGATCAACCATAGTGGCTGAAATTTCTGCATCATCCTCTTCTGCAAGTAGAGTCTCCTCATCATCATATCTGGCTCTAGACAACATATCTGCCACTGGATTATCCTTCCCTGCTATCTGTTTAAATTCCGGATTTAATGACTTGATATATGCAATCCATCTCAACATAGCTATATCCGGAGTAGAGCAACTCGTGATCATACCAATCAATGGCAAGCAATCTGTCTCTACCACAACTGAAGCTCCAATAAAGTACTCCTTGTCACATTTGAGAGCCGTGACAATCCCCAGTAGCTCCCTTTTTATTTGCGGATATCTCCTCTGTCTCTCGTTTAGGACTTTCGCCCCAAACCGAATAGCATACCTATTTCCATCTGCATCATCTTGACCCACAGCCCAACCTATGCCAATTGGACTAGTGTCAACTGTCAATACAATAGGCCTTTCACAATTATAATCTGCTTTCCTGAGAGTAGGAGCATTCTGGAGCATTCTGCAATAACTTCTTCAATTTTCGCATGGCTCTAGTGTGGCTCTCATCCCAATAGAATTTTTGCCCCTTTAACACCATATTGGGGAATATGGGAATTTCCCACAAGTTTGGGACACGTGGTCAAATCTTTGGATTTGTCATAACTTGAAAACTATAACTCTAAATCAAGCGCTCTATAGCTCAATAGATTCCATTTTTCAAGCGCTTTCCAATGATAGGTCACATCATATGGTTTTGAGAAACTTATGGGCATGTTATCCGGGTGCCACCTTTTTAGTATTCAAAAAATGAAAATTGGGAGATTCCCAAACTCACTAATATTGTGTTCTTTCGAAGCAGCTGATACAAACAATCTGCTATGTGTGCAAAATGAGGTATCCAAATCATATAAAACACACAAGCTCCAATGAATCTCCGTACCTCTGAAGTGGTAGAACAATACTCCGTAATCTTGCCTATAGCATTCACCTTATTAGGTGAGGGTTTCCTGCCATAATATCCACACATATGTCCAACAATGACAACCTCATTCACTCCAAAAACAGATTTTTGCCCTGAAAGTGTCAAGTTCACTTCTTCTAACCTGGCCAAAATTTTCTCACATGTTGAAATATGATCAGCCACAAAGTATCTGCATCCCTGCTCATTTAGACTCTCATTCTTCTCTTCTTCTGCACACCCCTTAATGGGCACATCATCCAAGAAAGGCATAGTAAGCTGAGTTATATAATCACAAAGGACCTTATGCATGGCATTCATCATATGCGCAACAGAATTAGTGGCACCTTGAGGCAAGGTACACATCCTGACAAGCCCAATAGGAGTTCTCATGGTGGTTATGTCCCTGCTTTCCAAAGCCAGCTGAAACTTATCATATCCTGAATACAAATCACCTAAAGAATAGATGGAACGTCCAGCAAATGCCTCTGCAAACTCATCCACAACTAGACCTATACCAACATTCCTTATAGTAACTCTGTTCACTGGCTGCATGTCCTGAATAAATCGGAGAGTACCATTCTTCTTTGGAACTGTAAACCACCTGTTTGAGTATGGTGCAGATGAAGGCTCAAGGATTCCCATCCTGATTTTCTCATTCAATAAATCAATCAGCTTTGGCAGGTGTGCCTTAGGCACTAGAATAGGTCGGACATTCCATGGAATATGAGGAATAGTAAAGATCACCATAGGAGCAACAATATCAGGATTCACACATCCAATCTCATGCGGGAAAAAAGCAAATCCCCTTCCATGATGCTCAAGCATCTCCTGAAAGCATTGCTTCTCTATGGGTAACAAGAAATCACCATTTCCAATTTTCAATTCAGCAAGAGTCTCTGCTGAAAATTTATGACCAATATGCTCCGGATTCCTCAAAATTTGTTGTTTAGCAACCCTCTCTATTTGCTGATCACTGTCAGGTGGAAGTGGTACAGCAACCGGCTTCACCTTCTTATCCACAGTTTTCTATTTCGTGTCAACCCTGGCTTCATTATGCTCTTCTGCATTACATAAATCTTGCTGTAAATCAGCAATTCTGCACTCCAATGACTGAATATCCTCAGCCCTCTGCTCTATGGACTGCATAGGAACAGCCCCAAACTCTGAATACTGAAATATTTCAGCAGTAAACTCTGTTGGCTAAAAGTTTTCAGCCCTCTGTATCTCTGAAAGTTGATCATAACCAGCTGGAAACTCTGTTTGCTGAATTTCTTCAGCACTCAACACTCTTTGCTGAGTTACCTCAGCCTCTGACTCAATCTGTGACACAAAATCTACAATTTCATGAAACGTGTCCAGGGACTGCACTAATACATTACCGTGACAATTCTGCATATCAGTTTTCAGCATATCTCCCATCTCTGTCATCGTATCTGCACAAATCACACTGTCATACATCCCATCTATGTGCTAATCATCCTCCAAAATTCCTGCATTTTTCAAATTTTTCTCCTTCCTGCATATATACTGCCTGGCAGCTCTAGGCAACCTAGAAGTCTTCTGATAACTCATCGAACTGTTTGCTGAAATCCCAACAAAACCGGAGGAGAAAACACCGCTGCCAGGAGGCAAGAACTCCAATCTCCTCTCCTCTGTACCACCATCGTCTCGCAAAACGGCGGTACCTAATGAAAACCCGAATCCCTCACAGTGGGCAAAGGTGCATCTCTGAGAGTATCCCTGTTTCTAACATGGTTCACACATACAGTCATAAACTGAACTGCTCTCATACCATCTTTACTGCGAATCCGTGCATAAGCAGATCCATCATCCATGACCTTTGTTTCCATGCGCATCTCTGTGATGAATGGCTGACCAAGAATTATGGGATAAGAGCATGAATCCTACACAAAGAAATGAAAATCCTCCTCTACATCACCAATAGAAACCCTGACACTAGGACAGGCAGCATATAAATCACCTGCAATGTTATTGGCGGCTCTCATACGCCACCCATGCTCTACATCCATAGGCCATCTGTTACTCTCATAAACTCCACGAACTATGAGATTAATCTCTGAACCATGATCCACCAATGCAACATAAGGCACCTGTTTCTCTCCAATCTTTACCATCGTCTCTGTAGTTGCCCTAGCCCAATGGCTCCGCGAAAAGTGACTACGCGGTATCAAGACAGGTTCATCAATTTCAGCATAATGCATAGGCTGAACCCTCTTCTCTACCTGTGGAAAAACAGAAGCATTATCAACCATAACCTCATTCCCATCCTCATCCAACTCCCCAATCCAAACTCCCTGTGTATCAGTGGTAGACAATGCATGTCTTTTCCTCTTCAAAACCTCCTGAAACTGATCTTGAAACTCTCTTTTTGAGATGCCCAAAATCTCAGAAATAGTGAAAGTCACCTCACTGCCAAGTATCTTCTCATTAAAGATTCTCTTCATGTCTGTAAATGTCTCAATATCGGACATCAATCTAAATCCTGGCTGCTTTCTCTCTCTAGGCTCTTGCCTCTTTTCTCTCTTTTGAGCATCTTCCATCTGTCGATCTGGCCCTGGTCTTGAAGACGGTCCTGCAGTAGGTGGAGT
Source organism: Lygodium microphyllum (assembly GCF_053477565.2). NCBI lineage: Eukaryota > Viridiplantae > Streptophyta > Polypodiopsida > Schizaeales > Lygodiaceae > Lygodium > Lygodium microphyllum. The sequence goes on along the minus strand of NC_141164.1, from coordinate 71,944,585 downwards.
AACAAACTCACCCCCTCTAGTCTTCTTAGCTACACTTGGATTTTCTTCATCCCTCTTACGCTTTTCCTCAACAAGTACATCTGCACCATGAGACTTAGCCAAATAAGCATAAATAGAGTACATGTCAACAGGCGAGTCCCAACATGTCTCTGATCTGATGCTAGAGCCTGCACTAGTCAAAACAGTTTGCTGAATTTTCCCCTTGTTTGCAGTCTCCATAGCATAAGTCCATAGCGCTGACTGAGTCTCTGATCCCTTCTCAATCTGGACTCCATATGGAGAAGCATCACCTCTAGCTGTCACATAAGAAGTACGCGCAGCCATATCATCCACTAACTTCTTCATTCCACCTTTACCAAAGTTGGTAGCAAGTGAAGCTCCTGTCTCAGTCAACCAAATCTTACCATCTTGCCCCCAATATACCAAATTCTTCCTCCTTGCATCCTGAAAAGATTCACAATCCCTGCAATGCTGATGATCCGTACTATCGCACCAAATACATCTCCGATCTCTCCTAGGTGCACTAGGAGCACTCCTAGGTGCAGTAGGAGCACTAGAAGAAGTAGTAGGCGCAGTCGAAGCAAACTGCTCTTTCAACTTTCCCACCAACTCCGCTTTGACTGACTCCAATGTCAAATCTGTTATGCCTTTGATTATGTCATTAAGAGAGGTAGGCACCGATGGAGCGGATGGTTTTGGAGCAGAAGGTGTAGGCATCGGTCGTGGAACAGGAGGAATAGGTGGAGTGGAAACAGTAGGCACTGGCATAGGCCAAGAAACTGGCTAAGGAGGAGAAGAAATAACAGGGATAGAAGCAGGCATAGGAGCAGATGATGGTGTAGGTGTCATGGAACCATTCTGTAGGCGAGTCTTCCATATCCTCCTCTTAGTCAAAGTCGAGACTGCATCCTGAGCATCCTGCCAATTCGTTTTAAGACCCATAGGCTTCGTGCGATCCTCAAGAAGCTCACCCAATTCTTCCTAAAGAGCAGGATCTGCAGCTTGCAAGAAAAGCTCAACTTTTTCAGCATCCAATGCTCTTTGTTCAATGGCATCAAGCTGACTATACCTCTCCTCAAATTCTCGAATCAACTCCGAAGCAGCTAGACCTTTGTTTGGCATGTAGACCCACTCTCGGAATGACCGCCGAGTAGCCATACCAAAGTCCTCAAGGAAGTATTCTTCTTTCAAGGCCTTCTTAAAATCTTGCCAATGTGTATTTTGAATAAAAAGATCAGTCACTTTTGTCCTCAAAGCGGGTGTGACAAGACGAAGGAAGTACTTACTCATAAGTCCAGCAGGAACTCCAAAAAACCCCATCTTGATCTCATATGTCTTCAAATATGCTGAAACATTGCGGCCGTCAAATAGCTTCTTCTCATTCTCAACTACTTCAATAGCCTTAGTCGCGTTGTTTGCATTCTCCTGCTCCGAATAGAGTTGCCTTTGCTGAGACAACTGTTGTTGATGCAATTGTTGCTGCTGCTGCATATACAATTGTGTCTGCTGATTTTGGAGCTGCATATACATGGACATATTCTGCAAAATCTGCTTTAAATCCTCTGTTGAAGTACTTGACGCAGCAGTCATTGATGGAGTTGAAGTAGACACAGCTGGAATTGTAGAAGAGGCTGAAATAGAGGCTGAAGTATCTCCCATCCTGAAATTTCTGCGACGCTTTCACGTTAGGTTCACCAAAGATGTCGAAGGGTTTCGAAAGCGATGTCGCAACTTCAGAAGTCCTTGATAAATTTCAAGATAGAAGATCCATCATGTGAATAATCCTATTATCCAATTTTCCACACAGCAACAAGTTCTGGACGACTCTGTTTTATGGTTGTGGGTGTACGTTCAAGAAAGAATTATGAATGGTTTTTGCAGAATACAACAGCAAGCTTCTGGAAACCCCTTTTTCCTGTTGCAACAAAAATTGCTCCATGTAGGCAGTCATATCTAAACTTTATTGGGCCTCCATATAAATCAATTGGCGTTGTAAGTAGGTCACATGTCACTGCACTACTGATATGATGGTGCCATGCTGATGTGGCACAGTCTTGGACAGCATTTTATTTTGCATTCCATAAAAAAAAGGAAGAGTAGCACCCTGTTTTAGGATGCCGTTAAAAGCTGAAAGATTTCCTTTCCACATTTAAGATGTAAAATCAACAGTCCAACTTGGTTGCAGGCATCCATTGCTTTCCTGCTTGTAGTTGCTATACTCTCCCCCCTCCCCTTGGAAACAGTAGTCCAAGTTTTTGTCCTCCAGAACATAAATTATGATGGCTGCAAAGCCCCAATCCTTGCGCTTCGAGCCTCTTCAAGTCCTCTAATGTCAAGTATGCGCAGGCAGGTCAGTTCCTGTCGATGCCCTCTATGCCTACGATAATTTTTCCTCCGCTTCTTTTTGAAAATGATAACTTTGGCATCCAAAAGCTGCTCTTCAACCACTGCATGAACAGCAGCCTTTGGTACAACAGGCCTTCCTATGATTGTTTGTGCCTTTGAGCCTGCACGATTACAAAAGCCTTAGGTGCCCTGTAAGGCGGGATTTCTTTAGGTTTGACGCGCCCAACGATTTGGTACCCAATCTCCGCAGCTTGCTCAATCTCCTTGGCACTGAGAGGCTCCTGGTCAGTTCCTCAATCCTCTCTGTCATCATCTACCACTTCGTTATCTTTATTCCCTGATAATCAGCTTCTGATTTTTTAACGCCATGACTCTCTCTTCGTTTCGCAGCAATGTCGAGCTGCTCCTTTCCTTCTTTTTCGTAAATCTCCTTCGAAGTTGCAGAGAGCCGCCCCTGATTGCGATTCCCCTCCTTTCTAAAGTTGCAGAATTCCTCCTCAAGATGAGAATAGAGAGAACCGATATAGTACTCTGCATAGTAGAAAGGGCATGAAAACTCAAAATGCACAATCTCTTCGCTTGCAAGGTCATCCAAACTCAGAGGATGATCTATGTGGGCAGACTGCAGAGATCCTTCCCCCGATTCGTTCCGTAGCTCCCCTGTTCTTCTGCGTTTCCCAATGTCTTTCTTCGATTAGCATCGCTTTTCATTCCTTATTACTTCTTCCTTCTTCGTTCATCCCCCCTCGATCCTCTCCAATGCTTTTTCCTTCCCTTTTCTTGAACCGCCGAATCTTCCCTGCTCTTTTTGAATCTGCTTTTTCCCTCCCTTGTTTTCAGCCATCCTTTTTTTTCCCTTTTGACAGGATTAGTGACCCTTTTCTTCTCCCATACACACGCAGATTGTACCTATCAAAAAGCAGCCTCCATCTTTAGCAATTATAAATGGAGAATGACAAGGATAGCACAATCTCCAATCAAAGATTGGCATAGCATGTACACAACTTGCCCCTTCAAGGCAGATTAAATAGTGATGTACTGCCACCTGAAATAGCACTATTACTTGTCTTGGGGGGGGAGGGTCCACCAAAGCAATCAAGACGATGAGGCCTATAGAAGCCAAAACATGCTACTACTATGCGTATCCATCTCGGTGAAGTGGGCAAAACAAACACCAGCAACAACAATGTGCACCGAAAAACCCCACCTCGCACGCACAATCTCACCAACTGTATGTGCTGATGATGCCTTCCGTTTGATTTCAATGGCAAGTACTCCAAAAAGGAGCACCTGAATTGTCGTCTCACTCGCATACCAGAAAGGGCCATTGACACCATACTCCCATGTAACATTAGAGCTTTGCAAAATAGTAGCTGCCCAAGTTCACTATGATACAATGACACTCGCAATCAAGCCTGTCTTGATGCTCCTACCAGCTGTATTGCACCATTCTGAGGTGGGCTAAACATCAAGCAAGCTCTCACATTTGGCAAACATATCCACCAATGTACTTCGACTTGCATCTCTTGGAATTAGTTTAGTACTTCCTCACAAAGCCCATAATTGGCATATCTTGAAATAAGTGTAGCCCATGAGATTGCATCTCGAGTTACCAATCTATCAAAAACTCCCTGTTTTTCTCCGTCTTCGGCATAGAATGAAAGAGCAAACATAACAACTAAGTATGTACAAAGTATCAAATCACACACACAACTTTTGGGTGGTTTCACACCTCGAATGCGCAGCAATATGACACCGTGTATTACTACACTAACAGTCACCATCACTGCACACTGCAGGTGGCAGGTGCCTGTCACCGTCACTTTATTCTTTATTCTTTTAGTGATAGTTTGAATAAAGGAAGGACCGGTCACACATTGTGACTGTTGGAGTTCCCATTTCTTGTCTCTCTCTTTCTTGATGTTGCTCTCCCGCCATAGCTCTCGAGTGCAAGCTTCGATCCTTCTCACCTTTCAATTAGTATCAGAGCTCGGCTTCCTGACTCTTGAGCTTGGTTCGTGGCATTCTCAGCTTCCCATCGACTCCCCACTCGCATTGGGTCTCCTTCCCGGCAACCATATCCAACTCCTTCGAGCTCCAGTCACTCCCCGGCTTCCCAAGCACCTTTCCGACCTCTTTGGGCATCCTCAAGGCATTCAGACATAGGTATTGCTTCACTCTTTACAGGGTTTTCCTCAGTTTTCAGCCCTCTTGAAACAGGGTAGCCATTATACTCCCAGCTCTCATTTCATATGTGGGTTGATCTCCCCTTGCTGGAGCTTGTTTGAGGCCTTCCTTCGCTTTAACCAGACCCCTCCGAAGCTTAACCACCATTTTTTGCAGCCCCAGGACCAGCATTTACAGTTGACAGAATCACGTAGCCCTCCCATATGTGTCTTTAGCATTGACAGTCACAACAGTAGCTCTCTCCCTCCATTGGCACTTGGAAAGGCTCCATTTCAGGCATATGAACATGCTTTGATGCTTGGTTTTGATGGTTGATGTGTTGACATAGCATTTGGACTGATTTAATACTATTTTGGGACTGTCATAACAGTCCACAGGTAGTTTATGATAGTGTTACACTGACATTTGATGCTACAGCTTGTTTGGCATTGTCATTTGATGCCTGGTTGGTCCTGTTTGATGCTCGGATGTTAGGGAAATGTATGCCTATTGTTTGAAAACCATTTGGAGCTGATTTTGGTGCTGAAATTCTCAGTTTTGAACAGTAAATCACTGATGTACACAGTTGGGCTGAAGTCATTTTACTCATGTATGCTTATGCCTATGCTTTTCGGGCTATGTTTTGAGCATATATGGTGATGTATTGACACTTGGGGCTCGACATAGAGCTTGGGTTTGATTCAGGATCATTGGTTGAGCTTGAGCTCTCTTTCCAAAGCATTTGGATGATCCATCATGGATGTACTTATGGCATGTATGTTACTTATGTCTGACGGGTCTTGACATGCTTAGCCTATGCCATTACTATATGCTAGTTACATTGTTTGGAGCCTATTGCTTGACCTTGGATTCTCGAAGCTTACTTGAGCTATTTATTGGCTTGCCATAGTTGTATCTTGGGATGTACTTGATGTCTTACATGCTTATGGATGCTACATACAGATGCTCTACAGCCTACATGTCTGAGATGTACCATTGATGCTTGATCTTGGACACTTGTCACTGGTACTTTTACATGCTTTTTTCGAGCTTTGTTGCTTGATATTTACAGCTTTTGTGCCAGTGGGAGCATCTTTGGATGCTTGAGAGCCATTGAGCAGGCGGTCTATGCTCTTTGAGCTTTTGAGACTATTTGGGATCGTTTACCCTTCAGGATGATGCATGGTTCATATGTTTTGGTTCCTCTGATGATTATGAGCTGACTCTTTGCTTTGGGTCCCTCTCTTTGTGAGTTGACACCTACTTGTGTCAAGTCTTGGTAGTGGCAGGAACACTTTGCCCTGTTAATTGGGGGGTATGCTTACTCACTGGTAGATGTTTGTATGACATGTTTGGGTATTGGATTCATGCTTATCGATTGTCATATGCCTATGTTATGCCCGCATGATGCCGGCTTTGGTCTTGGCAGTATCTGATTGACATTTACTGAAATCTGTAATTTATTATAGCAAGCATATATGTATGGACTGACATGGATTTTTTATGCTGAAATATTCTAAAATGATGTACTTTCACTAGTACTTGGGGGATAGCAGCTTTGGTTACACTTTTCCCGCCATTTTCTCTGGATGTTGGTGATTTTTTTGTCATTTTCTACAGTAAACAGCAAGCAATTTTGAACTGTCTATAGTCTTCCAGCCTGCATTATGGCGAGTTTGTCCACTGATCATACTATTTTCAACATCACTAAGCTTGATGGTATGAATTACTCTTATTGGAAGAGCCAGATTTGGCAAGTGTTGGTGCAGAAATCGTAGATCAAACCTTTGAGGTTGAGCGAGCATTCGCTTGCAACTATGCCAGATGAGGAATGGCTTGAGCTTGATGAGTTATGCAAGTCCACTATTGTATTACCTCTCATAGAATAGGTTCACTACAATGTATTTGAGGAAGAAGAGAGTGCATGGCAGTTGTGGGATGAAATCAAGAATCCCTATGACAAGAATGTCAAGATTGTGGGAGAGAAGGAAGGAGTCTCGCTTAAAGCTTTCTTGCTTGCACAATGGGGGAAGACACACAAGTGTGGAGGCTGAAAACAGTTTTCCTCTTCTTAGTTGTGTAAGCCAAAAGAACTCTAGTACAAAGAAATAGAAGAACCCTATATATGGGTCTCAAACCAAACTCAACTAACTAAGGTGGCATACTAACTGAGCCACGAACTAGAGTAGATAAGGATAGCTATCATGTAGCTATTATTCATGGGCGGTGTACCAACCGCGTCTGCAACTGACAAGTCGGTGACATAAATATACAACGGTCACCCTGGCGTATCACGAGTGGAGCTCGATATCTCAACACTCCCCCTCGAGCTCAATCCCAATTCCTGCACACCAAGCAGGTCTCTGAACTTGCGCAGCTTCTCTGCGCCCAATGCCTTCGTGAATATGTCAGCTACCTGATCCTCTGTGCTGACATAAACTAGATCAATAAGACCTAGTAAAACCCTCTCTCGCACATAGTGATAATGCACCTCAATGTGCTTTGTTCTAGCATGATAGACTGGATTATTTGCCAAGTGTATACTACTCATGTTGTCACAATAAATGACAACTGGCCCATCTGTAGACTGATGCATATCATAAAGTAGCTTATGCAACCAAGCTACCTCACATGCAGCCATTGCTGCACCCCTGTACTCAGCCTCTGTGCTCGACAAGGCAACTGTAGGCTGTTTCTTGCTGCTCCAAGTGACTGCAGCACTCCCAAAAGAGAATACATATCCACTGGTAGATCGTCTATCAGAAATACTACCAGCCCAATCAGCATCAGTGTATCCATGCAACTGTATCTGAACCCCAGTCTCATAAAATAGTCCATACTGCAATGTGGACTTCACATACCTAAGTATGCGTCTAGCCGCATCCAAATGTGGTTTCCTTGGAGCCTGCATAAACTGACTTACCAATCCAACAGCATAGCTCAAATCTGGCCTGGTAATAGTCATATAAATCAAACTTCCTACTATGCGTCTGTACATAGTAGGGTCTTCTAGAAGCTCACCTGCATCTGTGCTCAGCTTCACATTTTGCTCCAAAGGAACTGAAATAGGCTTACAGCCTGTCATCCCATATTTGGACAGCATGTCCAATCCATACTGCCTCTGCAAGAGCTGTATCCCACTTGGTGATCTAATCACTTCAATGCCCAAGAAATAACGCAGCTCTCCCAAATCCTTCATCTCAAACTTCTGCTTCAATAGCATTTTCACATGAAGGATATCTTCATCACTGTCACCTGTCATAATCAAATCATCAACATAAATGACAAGCAGCATAATACCTTTCTCTGTTTTTCTCACATAAAGTGAGAAATCTGCCTTGGAAATCTGAAAGCCAATAGTGACAAGATACTGTCCTATCTTGTCAGACCATGCTCTAGGTGCTTGCTTCAAGCCATACAAGGCTTTCTTCAACCTGCAAACAAACTCAGGATGAACAGCATGCACATAACCTGGTGGCTGCTCCATATAGACCTCTTCTTGCAAATCACCATGCAAGAAGGCATTCTTTACATCCATCTGATGTAAAGACCATCCCTTTGATGCAGCCATAGCAATGACTGCTCTTACGGTTGCCATCCTTGCAACCGGACTAAATGTTTCTTCATAGTCAATGCCATATGTTTGTGCATACCCCTTGACTACTAATCTTGCCTTGTATCTGTTCACAGAACCATCAGCATTGTGCTTCACCTTATAAACCCACTTACAGCCAATTGCATTCTTACCTTTAGGCAAAGGTACTAACTCCCATGTAGCATTTGCTTCCAAGGCATCCATTTCTTCATCCATGGCTTTCTCCCATTTTTCTTTTCCCATGGCTTGCTCAAAAGATGTGGGTTCTGGTTCCTGTATCACTTTGACCATATATGCATAGTGAATGGCTGTAAATCCATCATATTTCAGCCTATCCACAGGATACCTAGCTCTTGTAGACCTGCGCAAAGTAGGTTCACTCCCAGGTTCTCTCAAAACATCCCTGGTCTTCCTTACTCCAGGTGTAACAATAGAAGGAATACCCAACTCATCATCAATGCTCTGTTCTGAGCCACTGGATTCACCATCCACATAAGAGTGACCTGCATTCACATCAAACATGGGCTGATCTACCTTCTCTTTTCCTTTTCGTGATACCTGCATACCACTATCTGCATTGCTTTGAGAAGATTCTCCTGATCTCAATCTGCCTGTCCATGGCGAAGAATGTGAACCACTGCTAGAGGACGCTCCAGGTCCACTAATATTTTGTGACTGCTGCTGTGAATTCTGTGTAGCATTACCATTTTGTGCATCTTCATCATCAATCACATTTACTGGTCTATACCAGCTACTCATCTCATCAAAAACAACATCTCTGCTCACTGTAAACTTACGAGTAGAAGGGTTATAGCATCTATACCCTTTTTGCTGCAGAGAGTAACCAATAAAGATGCACTTCTCAGCTTTTGGATCCAACTTGGATCTCAGCTCATCTGGCACATGTACATAGGCAATGCAACCAAAAATTTTCAAATGAGAAATATCTGGTTTCCTACCAGTATACCTCTCCTCTGGAGTCATTCCATGTATTGCTGCAGTGGGAGTCCTGTTCATTATGTAGACTGCTGTAGCAACTGCTTCAGCCCAATAAAAATCTGGCAAGTCTTTTTCATTGAGCATGGCACGAGATACCTCTCCAATATGCCTGTTTTTCCTTTCTGCAATTCCATTTTGTTGTGGGGTATAACTGCATGAATATTGCTGCTTTATGCCATGCTCCTGCAAGAACTTTGCAAACTCATTTGAGAGGTACTCTCCCCCTCCATCTGACCTTAGGCATTTTATCTGCAAGCCTGTTTCTTTTTCAACCATAGCTTTAAGAGTTTTGAAATGCCCAAAAACTTCACTTTTCTTTTTCATAAAATACACCCAAACTTTTCTGCTATAGTCATCAATAAAACTGACAAAATAATGACAGCCTCCAAGAGATGCAGCTTTAGTTGTCCACACATCAGAGTGAATTAATTCCAATGGCTTCTCACTCTCTTGAACATGTCTAGGAAATGGTTTCCTTGCCTGTTTTCCAAACTGACAGGCTTCACATACCTTATGCATTTCTGCAACCTTGAATTTGGGCAATCCTGCAACAATATTTTGGGCCTGCATTGATTTAAGTCGCTGTACATTAACATGACCAATGCGTTTATGCCAGATATCAATATCTGCAACTACACCGGTCCCATGTGCAAACATTGCTGCACTCAATTCAGACATGTCTGCATCCAATGTAAACATTCTGCCCTTCTTCTTTCCTTTTGCTATCAAGCGACCTTTATTTTTCATATCCTCAACAAAGCATCCATGAGGATTAAATCTGACCTGCAAGCCCTGTTCAACCATTTGACCAACTGAAACCAGATTCTTGGTAATATTCGGGACATGAAATACATCGGCCAGGTATTTCTTTTTCCCATCCTGCATAGACAAGGGAATTTTTCCAATCTGCACAATAGGATGTGCAGTATCATCACCAGTCTCCACAAATCCTGGTTTTTCCATTTTCCTTGCATCCTCCATCCATTCTGCATGACCTGTCATGTGGTTTGATGCACCTGAGTCAACATACCATACATCATTGCTTTCTTCTGCACTTGTCATAGAATTGTTCATGTGCTGCACCATGAACAAATGCTCATTTCTGTCATCACCCTGTCTACTAGAAGATGCATAATTCCCTTGTTGCAGTTTTCCATTCATGATGTCATTCTGCTTTTTATAGCAGTCTTTAGCCATATGACCCATTTTACCACAATAGTAGCATTCAACATTACTGTTTGCATTTTGGCCTCTTTGCCATCCACCACGACCTCTTTGGCTCCCCCTGCCTCTAGAGTTACCACGTCCTCCTCCATAGGACTGGTTTTCTTGAGTTTGCTGCATATTCTGATTTCTGCCACGGCCTCCAAATCGGCCTCCTCTACCTCTGCCTCTACCTCTTCCAGCATTTGAGTAGAAGACAGCTTCTTTTGAAGTTCCTCCTGAAGAAGATGCACCACCATTTCTCTGCTCCTCAGAAATTAGAAGAGCAATCAACTCCTCAAAATCAGGAAATCTTTCACGAACTGAAATGGATGTCCGAAACTGTGCATAATCCTTTCCTAGACCATTCAAGGTCACGGAAACTAAATCATCATCTTCCACTGGCGACCCAATGGAAGCAAGTGCATCTGCAATCTTCTTCACCTTCATGTGGTAGTCGTTGATGCTCATATTTTCTCTTTGTACATTGTGCAACTCTTGCTTGAGCTGCATTTTCCTGGCTTGCGTATTTGTGCTATACATTTTTGACAAAGTATCCCATGCCTCCTTTGGCGTACTTGCATCCTGAATATGCACAATCATAGAGTCTGAAATGCTGATAGACAGCCAATACATAACTTTCCTGGCTCTCTCATGCCATGTTTTAAATGCCTGCATTTGTTGTTGATTGGGAACATCAGGAAGAACTGGTTCTTCTTCATTTCCTGCAACAAATTCCCAATATCCTTTTCCCATAAGGAAATTCGTCATTCTAAACTTCCATGCCTGGAAGTTGTTCTTGTCAAGCTTTTCAGTGACAATCTGTGAAAGAGAATCAGACGCCATTACAGAATACTGCAAGAAATTCTGTCACTGCAAAAAACACAGCTTCACCCTCACAAGGGCAAATCTGCAAAACTGGCGAAAGTGGTATTTGACCACACAGTCACTTCCTAGTGACGATTTTGCATAAACAAGAACCAAGGATGATTCTGAAACTCCCAATGTCTCTGCGCACAAGCATACGATGCAATTTCTACAGTAACTTTTCACCGACCTGTAGAACAGTGGTCGCACAGCATAAAACTGAGCCTTTTCCTGAGTGCGTGCAGAAAACTTCCGTCTGCAAAACAGGCCCCGAAATGGCCTCAAATCAAAAAAACAAGGTCGCCAAGGGCTAAAGCCCTTTCCCGCAGCATATACTGCCCTCTTGCTTCACCGCGAAGGGCGTCTCAACCTGAGACAATGCACTCCTGCAATTTCCGGCTGTGCTACCTGCAGAGATCTGCTCCCAAAACAGAAAATGAAAGCAACACTGCTCCTCTTACCAGAACACTGCGAGCTTGGCTTGCTTTCTTGAGCTCCTTACCACGAACAAGGCTCTGATACCATGTCAAGATTGTGGGAGAGAAGGAAGGAGTCTCGCTTGAAGCTTTCTTGCTTGCACAATGGGGGAAGACACACAAGTGTGGAGGCTGAAAACAGTTTTCCTCTTCTTAGTTGTGTAAGCCAAAAGAACTCTAGTACAAAGAAATAGAAGAACCCTATATATGGGTCTCAAACCAAACTCAACTAACTAAGGTGGCATACTAACTGAGCCACGAACTAGAGTAGATAAGGATAGCTATCATGTAGCTATTATTCATGGGCGGTGTACCAACCGCGTCTGCAACTGACAAGTCGGTGACATAAATATACAACGGTCACCCTGGCGTATCACGAGTGGAGCTCGATATCTCAACAAAGAAAAGTCCAGCGAGTCAGATGTATTGGCTGAAGCAGCCTATGGATTTGCGCATGAAGGAGAATGTGACCATGTCTGCTCACTTGAACCAGTTCCATGCTATACTCAAGAACTTGACTTCACAGGACATCACTTTTGCAGAGAATGTCACTCCTCTTTTCTTGCTTGGTACTCTTAATGAGTCATGGGATGTATTCCGCACTGCATTATGCGCCTCTACTGCTACCTTGAAATTATCTGATGTTGAGAGTGCTCTTCTGCAGGAAGAGGTTAACCGTAAGAATTTGGATACCTCTCGTATGTTGCATGCTATGACAATTAGAGGCAAGAATGATGGATATGGAAAGCATGGCAGTGGCTGTGGCTGTGGCTATGGACGGGATTCTCAGAAATCTCGGTCCAAGTCTCGTGGGAAGTCGCGTAGTAAATCGCGTGGTAGGAATGCAGATGTTACTTGTCACCATTGTGGAAAAAAGGACCATATTAGGCCACAATGCCATGAAGTGTGCAATGAAAGGCGCAAAGATAAGGGGAAAGACAAAGTGCAGGATAAGTCTTCTGATCGTAGCATAATGCCTGCAAAGTCCAGTGTTAAATTGAAGAGATCAATGTTATGCAGTCGGAGGATGTTGATGATGATGATTATATCCTTGAAGCTTCTTCTAGTACTTCGCAGATGACAGAGATACACTCTATGTATGCAAAATGTTGGCTCTTGGACTCAGGTGCGTCCTTTCATGTGACACCTTGCCGAGAGTGGTTTCATTCATACCATACTATTTCGGGCCCTATGCGCTTGGGTCATGATAGCTCTCTTGATATTATGGGCATTGGTGATGTTAGGCTGCAGTTTCCTTCTGGTAGCAGTTTTGTTATGCAAGATGTATGTCATGTACATGCTTTGACATGCACTCTCATGTTAGCTGGACAGCTTGATGATGCAGGTTATCATGTATCTTTTGGAGACTCTACATGGAAGATCACTCATGGTAGACTTGTGATTGCGAGAGGTGCCAAGGCTGGTAGCCTCTATCCCTTGATTGTATCAACTTCTTTCCTTGATCATGTTTTTTCTATGGGTTCTATCCCACATGTATCTCTTTGGCATGCCCATTTGGGCCATATATCTTTGAAGGGAATGAAAATGCTTTCTGGTTTGCAGTATTTACCGCCCCTTGATTATGCATGTTTTGATTCATGTGAGCATTGTCTTTAGGGCAGGCAGACTAGGTCTACGCATAAGAAGTCTAGTAGGCCACACATGAGTGAGCCCGTGGCATTGGTACATTTGGATGTCTATGGGCCCATGCCTTGTCAGTCTATGGATGGTGCTAAGTATTTTGTTACTTTTATAGATGATTTTTCATGGAAAGTTTGGGCTTATACCATTAAGTTGAAATCCAATGTTTTGGTTGTCTTTCAGAGATGGCTTGCATTGGTTGAGAACTAGTCTGGGTATAGGCTAAAATGCCTAAGGACAGATAATGGGGGTGAGTATGTCTCACGTGCTTTTGAGTAGCTATGTGATGAGAGGGGTATTAAGCGTCAGTTGACTGCCCCCTACACCCCCCCCAAAATGGTTTGGCTGAGCGGATGAATCGAACCATCCAGGAGCATGTACGCAGTATGCTTAGCCATGTATGCTTACCACAGAGCTTTTGGGCTAAGGCAGTTAGTACAGTTGTGCATGTCATAAACATATCACCTTCTAGTGGTTTGGATTTCCAGGTTATAGAGGAGGTATGGATTGGAAAACCTCCCTCTTATGCACATCTCCGTGTCTTTGGATGTGAGGCATTTTTCCATGTGCCCAGGGACAAGAGAAGTAAGCTGAATCCTAAGAGTGTCAAATGTATTTTCCTTGGTTATGGGGATGCAGGCAAGATGGGTTACTGTCTCTGGGATCCGCAGGCGCAGAAAGTCATCCGCAGTCATGATGTAATTTTCCATGAAGACAAGATGCATCGGCAGCCTGAGAGAGTTGTTGAGATCCGCAGGGTCATATTTCAGGAGGAGCTGAGAGCTCTCGCACAGCCAGTTGGATAGCCTACAGCTATAGCAGATGCTCATGATCAGGGTGTTGGACATGTAGCTGGGCATGCAGTAGAGCCTGCCGTGAGACGATCTACTAGAGACAGACATCCACTTGATAGATTTCAGCCCTTGATGCATTATGTCTTGGTTATAGATGCAGGAGAGCCTTTCACTTATGATGAGGCTATGCGCAGGGGTGACAGTCACTCTTGGAGAGGGCTATGCAGTTTGAGATAGACTCCTTGCATAATAATGACACTTGGGATTTGGTTTCCTTGCCTATGGGCAAGAAGGCTTTGCCATGCAAGTGGGTGTACAAGCTGAAAAGTACCCGTGGACACCCCAAGCCGGCATACAAGGCTAGATTGGTAGCAAAGCATTTTAAGCAGGAGCATGGTGTGGACTTTGATGAGGTCTTTTCTCCTGTGGTTAAGATGACCACCCTGCACTTAGTCTTGGCTTTGGTTGCTCAGCTTGACTTGGATTTATACTAGATGGATGTCAAGACGGCTTTCTTACATGGGGACTTGCATGATGAGATTTATATGGAGCAGCCTAAGGGCTTTGTAGAACCTGGCAGGGAGCACCTAGTGTGCAAATTGAAGAAAAGTCTTTATAGCTTGAAACAGGCACCTAGAGAGTGGTATCATAAGTTTGATGCCTTTATGCAGTCATAGGGCTACAGTAGGAGTACTATGGATCCGTGTCTTTACAGAAGAAAGCCCATGATGGTTCTTTATTGATTTTGGTCCTCTATGTGGATGATATACTGATAGCACGGAAAGCTCATGATGAGCTAGATGCTCTTAAGGCTCAGCTCAAGCAGAGCTTTGAGATGAAAGATCTGGGATAGGCTGCTCACATACTTGGTATGCGCATTAGACGCGATAGGCATTAAAGACTCCTCTACTTGTCATAGAGAGAGTACATTCATAAAGTCCTTGAGCGCTTCCGCATGCAGGACGTAAAGCCTATTGGCTGTCCATTGCCTTCTTATGTGAAGGTATCACAGGCCGATTGTCCACAGATAGATGAGCAGAGGGCCGAGATTGCCAAGATTCCCTATGCATTCGCAGTGGGCAGTCTTATGTATGCCATGATAGCCACTCGTCCAGATATTGCCTTTGTAGTTGGTGTTGTGGTACGCTATATGGCTACACCTGGCAAGAAGCATTGGGATGCCGTGAAGGGTATCATGAGGTACCTAAAGGGCACTACAGATATATGCATATGCTATGGCAGCCAGGATACAGGAGTCATGGGATACACTGACTCTGATTATGCAGGACATGCAGATAGTAGGAAGTCCACTTCCGACTATGTATTCACATATGCTAGAGGTGCTGTTTCTTGGATGTCCAGGGTGCGAAAATGCACGGCCCTTTCTACTACAGAGGCCGAGTATGTTGCAACCACTGAGGCTTGCAAGGAGGCTATTTGGTTGGGTTGTTTGGTTGATGACCTTGGTATTGATGCTATCCCTACACTGTATTCGGATTCTATGAGTACTATTCAATTAGCCAAGAATCCGATCTTCCATGCGAAGACAAAACACATTGAGGTGAGGTATCACTTCATATGTGGGGTCGTTGAGGACAAGTCTATTGATCTTGTCAAGATCTCGACTGACCAGAATCCTGCAGATTTGCTCACGAAAAGCCTCTCTATAGAGCGCTTTGCCTTCCTCAGGAGGTTGATGGGTGTGGAATGAGATAATGTCTTTCCTTATCCTATTGTACGTGTGTACATGTTGTACTATCTTTTTCTTTTTTTTTTCACTCCTCACTAGGGCAGATTCACCTTTAAGTGGGAGGTTGTTGGGGGTAAAGGCACCTCCGCCTAGCCACTCGTGTATTACTACACTGACAGTCATTGCCACTGCACACTGTAGGTGGTGGGCACCCATCACCGTCACTTTATTCTTTATTCTTTTAGTGACAATTTGAATAAAGGAAGGCTCGGTCACACATTGTGACTATTGGAGTTTCCATTTCTTGTCTCTCTCTTTCTTGCTCTTGCTCTCCCGCCATAGCTCTCGAGTGCAAGCTTCGATCCTTCTCACCTTTCAACTAGTCTCTCCTTCTTATTTGTCCAAATTCTAAAATCACTATAGTACCTTTTCTACAAATATTAAGAGACAAGAAGCCTTTGGTGTATGCTCATTAGTGGGTAGTAATTGTCGGCTTATACAACACAATCAATTGTAAATGGGAAAGGGTTGAAGCAAAAGGAAATGGAGATAGGACCTCTATTCCTATTTATCCTACCTTCGTTAGTCCCTTTTCAAGCCATAAAGAGACCTAGTGATAAGAAGCAAGAATAGAATTTTAGATGTTCATATAAGAGCTATACACCTAGACTTACCTAGTATTTTTGGTCTATATCTTATCTTTTGGATGAATAAGAGATGGGTTGGCCATTGAACCCCTTAGTGAAGCAAATATAACCTTTTCGCTTTCATATGTTGAAAGAAGTAAATAAAACATTTTCCCTTTCATATAATTTAACACTTATTTTAAAAGAGTCAATTGTAAAGAATAATTCTTTAGAGATTATAGCAACCATGGCCTAAACTTGACGAGTAATTTTCCTATTTTTGCCATCTTTGCCCTTCGAAACATGTTAAAAGAATTTATACCTGGCAAATGACATGTCTTGTTTAAGATTATATATATTACTCTTATTGACACTATACATAGTATATTTATATTTCTAGAGAGTTCGAGACTTAAATCCAAATAAATGAAAGGTATTTCTATAAACTTAGCTATCACATGAAATATTATTAGGCATCTTGTAAAGTGTAGGCCTTGGTATTATTATTAGCAACCTCAAGAGACGTGTGGTTGAGCAGCTTGGGATATTCTTAGGGTAGTTGCAATTGGCAACATTTGGAATCATTGGCTAGTTCTTGTTGAGTTACTAAAAGGTGACATCTATACTATTAGTTAAGGAGAGGTGGGGGGCGGGTGCCACGTGGTAGCCCCCCACCTCCCCCACCAAAAAGAAAGAGAACGTGGGGACAGGTGCCACGCATCCAGCACCCGCCCCCCCCCGCAAAAATCACACCCACGCCGGCGAGTCTAGGTGCGAAGCGCCTAATTTTCTATTATTCTATGGTAGTTGCTAGTTCTTCTAAATGAAATGATGTCTCCGGGATTCTCCGGTAAAGTCTGTAATTTACCATTGCCGAACGTTTCATTTGTATGTACTATGGGGCCGCTGGGCGGCTTTGGGAGCAGCAAAAAGCTGTAAGTAATGTCGGCTCTGAGAGAGAGAGAGAGAGAGAGAGAGATTAGATAATGTAGCGTGGATTTCAAAGGGCTGGAATCCTCCTTTTGCAATAAAAGTGCACGCATGGATCTCTCGCTTGGTGGGCCGACAGTTTGCAGATATCGCTGACGAGTTCCATGTTTCCCATGTCGATCGTATACTAACTACATCATCACGATAATTCATATCCCTATCTGCTCAGTGCTGTCGCTGGCCTTCACGAGTCACGTGACACGGCATTTGATGGAAGCATTCTTTGTGAAGTACAGTGCATTTGCTCTGCTACGCTTCTCAACAGACATTTATACTCTCTCTCCCTCTCTCTCCAACTTCCAAGTCCTAACAAAGAAAACCCACATTTTATTGTTTTTCTATTCTTATCGGTCAAAATTTTAAGATATTGGTTGGAATTTTATTGTGCCCTTGTAAAATATTGGCAGTTTTTTTTTAGTGTTTTACTTTTAAAGCCAGCATCTCATATAGATTCTTTAACATCAAATCTGGTTGCTTTGGTAACTTACCTTTGTTATTACTCCTTCTAATTAATGTTATGCGACACTTTCCCTTGCCGAGGCCCCCTTTAATGTGTCCCTAACTTCCCTCTAGGTATCTATGTGGAAATTAACATGTTGAAGCTTTAAATTATTAAGATTGTTAAACGTGAAATGATATAATATTTTTTAAAAAATATTTAAAAAATAACCTTACAATGGGTAAAGATGTCCGAAGAAAGTAAGTGTGGTGATGCAAGGATCTATTGTAAGAAGCTGGGAAGAATAAGGATTTAGTGTATAAATAATATTGATGTTATGCCATGTCACACTAACATTGGTATAAAAGGAGAGGACATGTAAATTTTCTTATCACATTAATACAATTACTGTCCTTTTCCTCTCACCTTGCACACAGCTTCTATGGCTTCTTTCTCTTTCATGTCTTTCTCTTTTCAATTCTAGTCTTTCTCTCTCCTCATCACTCTCTTTCTCTCTCTTCTTGTAGACTTTCTCTCTCTTCTACACACTTTATCTTCTCTTCCTCTCTCTCCACTCCTCTTCTTGACAAGTGATATCAGAGCATTGGTCTTTGATCCATTTTTCCTTCTATTTTCAGTCCTATTTTTCTCCATCAAAATCAATTTCAGACAAGTACTAGACAAGACGGTGACTAGTGGAGGGTTGCAGACCATCTACAGTGATGCCAGGAGGCATATTCCACGGTGGATTCCGTGAGGTTTTACGGTGGATTCCGTAAACTTAGATGACCGGGACTCATACGCAAAGAGGATTCTTTGTGCGAGAAGTTGATGGGGACGCCTGTCCTTTTCGGGCGTTTCATTAATTTAGTGTGTACATGGGTGATTCCATAGCGGGTGATTCCGCAAAATGCATATTAAATTAATAAACGTTTATGAGTTTAGAGTGCGCACTCGTAATAAATTAAGGTTAGGATTTATTTCTAACCAGTTGATTTATTTATGTAGCTGAAGACTGCTAGGTATTCACTTTTGTCGGTTTAATTGTGTTATTTTACTAACAATTGTGAATGCTTCAGTTGATGTGTAGAGATAGCAGCAGTGGCGGAGGAAAGCATTGGAGTCTAGCGGGTTTTCGACCTTTGGACTATATTTTGATAGGCGCCACGCCTATATTTTGTTATGTCTATAGAGACATCGATTATTTATTATTATTTTGTATAAACACAATATTGGTGAGTTTGGGAATCTCCCAATTCCCATTTTTTGAGTACTAAAAAGGTGGCACCCGGACAACATGTCCATAAGTTTCTCAAAACCATATGATGTGACCTATCATTAGAAAGATCTTGAAAAATGGAATCTATTGAGTGGTAGAGCGCTCAATTTGGAGTTATAGTGTTCAAGTTATGACAAATCCAAAGATTTGACCACGTGTCCCAAACTTATGGGAAATTCCCATATTTCCCAATGTGATGTTTATACGCTTATGCGCCTGGATATGTTATTTTTATTTGGACATTGAGATTGGGCGTGCCAGACTTTATGGGCACCGTCCATTAGCTTTATTTTCCTATTTTTGGTAGAAAGCAAACTCAAAAAGCTAAAAGCTTATCATATTTTTGTAATTGGGCTATTATTGAGCATGAAGATTGGAAATATACATTAAATACATGCTTTGTGAAGCGCTCACACAAGGCATGGGGGAGATTGAACCCAATTTGTCTCTTGTCTCATGTCGTGCTTGCTTTTACATGGGTTTTTGTGCTAAAAAGTAGAGTACTTTGTTCTTGGGGACCTTCCGGGATTCACCACGTGAGCTATCTGCGTCCGATCTGCGCACCAGTGGTATCAGAGCGGAGCAGAGATCAAGAGCTTCCAATCGCTACCAATCTCGGGCGAAGGCGGAGCTCCAGGAACAAACGGCCTCTACAGTCAATCTCGTCGCGAACCGTTGATACAGGCAGACTTCTGGCGATCAAGAACCCCTGTTTCTACTGTCAGATCGCGAAGGACCAGGCTCTGTCGGCGGAGGACCACTCATACATTCTCTTCATCAAGTCGTTGCAAACAGAGATAAGCTCTCTTCATAATCAAGTTTATTATTACCTTAAAGCTTAATCTTAAGCTTAAGAAGCTTATAAAGCTTCAAAATCTCCAAGTCGACTTGCAAGAGGAGCCCCCGAAAAATCCGCGCGGGCAAAAACGGCCCCCCCCCCCCCACGAAAATTGACGACGTGCTGCCATACTTCTTCCTTCCATAACTTAAGCTTATTAAGCTTAAGCTTAATTCATTAAGCTTAAGTCACTCCATACTTTGCAAGTTATACAAGGCAGAGAAGTCGATATACTCCGGGTCTCGCACTCCAGAAGTCAAGTTCAGTAAGTCACTTGGAATCAAGTTCTGCAAGTCGGCCTAAGTCCAGCAAGTCAACAACCCTGCAAGTCTATTAAGTCTGCAACTTTGCAAGTCATACTAAATCAGAACTGACTAGTGCTTAAAACTCATAGAAGACTTGTTCGTATGCAAAAACTTTGAACTGGAAAGTTGTTCGCAGCAAGCTGTTCTACCTATCTACAAGTTCGTTGAAGTACTTTCAGCAAACGGAGACAGAAATATTGCAGAATTTCTGAAAATTGAAGAAGAAAATACCCAAAAAATACATAGCCTTGTAACCCCAAATTTGAGCTACGCTCATCCCGCTAATTGATTTTGAGTGAGAAAGGTTTGTTGAGTTTTACAGGATGACTACCCCACATATAGATGATCCTATGGCTGAAGACGACCTACCCGAACCTACCATGGAACAAAAGCTGGATCTTATCATGTTGCAATTGGAAGAAGAGCGAAGAGCTAGGCAAGCCTTGCAAGCGCAATTGACAAAGCTACAAGGAGCGTCCACTGACAAAGAAGAACCTCAACCTGAAGATTTGATTCGCCGTACCATCGACGCCACTCTTGAAGCACAAACCATTCGCAAGGAATCCAAGATAAGTAAACGAAGTTTCAAGTTTCGCACTTTCAATGGCATAAGAGAAGGAAAGACTGTTTTATCATTCATTAGCCAGTTTGATGACTATTTCCATGAGGAAACTTATCCCGAGAAAGATAAAATCAAGTGTGTTACTAATCATCTGATAGACAGAGCATCACTTTGGTGGACTGTAGTCTGCAAGAGTATAGAATGTCCTGCTACATGGGAAGATTTCAAGAAGAAGTTCATGCAAAATTTCCTTCCACCGCAATTTCATGAGAAGGCTATCAAGCAATGGGATTTACTTCAACAACGCGATCGTGAGCCTATTCCACAGTATACAGAGCGTTTTTGGAATGCACTCCTACAGCTACGCATGCTTGAAGACGTACCAGAGACGACACATAAGCGGAAGTACATGTCTGGACTTCTTGGACATTACTACGCTGAGGTGAATATGTTCAAGCCTGCTACCCTTGAAGACGCCATCTCCTTAGCTCACGACACTGAAGATAAGTTACGCGGAAGAGATCGACGACCACAGCAATTCCAAGCAAACGGTAATTATGGATCTAAACAATTCAATTCCAATTTTAGAAGGTTTAATCCAGGTCGTTTCTCATCACCATCTTTCCGCAAGAATTGGCCTAAACCACCTGCATTACCATCCACTGTCAATCCAAATCCTAAGCCTATTCAACAAGCAAATCCAAATATACCCAGACTCCCAGCCATTGCAAATAATGTGACCAAAGCCAAGCCCATCGTATGCTACAAGTGTCACCAGCCAGGGCATCTCGCAGCAAATTGTCATTTAAAGAAATCATCAGCACATATCAACTACCTTGGAGCTATGGACAAAGACGAGCATGAGGATATGCCGGATTTCACTGAAGAAGATGATGATATTACTACTACTTTCGACACTTTACCAGGTATGCCTACTTCACATTCATTGTTGACTATGAAATGTATGGTGCATGGAAAAGAAAGAACTATATTGCATGATGACGGTAGTACGCATGACTTTATTTCAGCAAAATTGGTAAAGGAATTGAAATTGCATACAGTACCTACGCACTATCGCATAAAAGCTGCATTTTTAGGCATTAGGTACAATGGCACACAAGAAGTTCAAGATTTAGAAATTCAAATTGGTTCATATATTGAAAGAAGAAATTTCTTAGTTGTCCCATTACAGTCTAGCGACATTATTCTAGGAATGCCATGGAGACACCAGCATAATCCCAATATAGATTATTCCACACACACAATGAATATAAATTTTCAAGGAAAATCTATTACATTATTTGGTATGCATGCATCTCATATTTTTCCACTGCTTTCGCATACTCAAGCAAAACGTACACTGCGCAAGAATACTAAATCATATCTCATTTGGGTGAATGAATTGCATGCAAAGGAAAATCATATGCACCCTAAGCATAAGGAATTTCTTGCATATTTTAAGGACTGTTTTGCAGAAGACCTACCACCAAGTTTACCTCCATCACGTCCAGAAGACCATAAGATTGACCTAATACCTGGCACACAACCACCTTGCAAAGCCCCATATAGGCACAATCAAATATAGCAAAAAGAAATCTAGAGTCAAGTAGAAGAATTACTAAATAGAGGTTTAATTCGACCTAGCAGTTCTCCATTCGGTGCACCTGTGCTCTTAGTCAAGAAAAAGAATAATACTTATCGTATGTGTATTGACTACCGAGCATTAAACAAGATCACTGTAAAGAATATGTATCCTATACCTAGAGTTGATGACCTTATGGACAAACTGCAAGGATCTTCTATATTTAGTAAAATTGACCTTAAGTCCGGATATCATCAGGTGAGGCTTGATAGATCCGACATATTTAAGACTGCATTCAGGACACAGTTTGGCCATTACGAATTCTTAGTCATGCCATTTGGATTAACTAATGCACCTGCCACTTTCAGTAGAATGATGAACCGTATTTTTCTAAAATATCAATATTGTGTGATTGTTTTCTTTGATGATATTTTAGTGTTCAGTCAAAGTGAAAAAGAGCATTATGAGCATTTATCATTAGTTTTTCAGTTACTGAAAGAAAATCAATTGTTTGCAAATCCTGACAAGAGTGAATTCTTTAAGACAGAAATAGAATATCTAGGTCATATTGTATCAAAAGAAGGAATAAAAGTTGATCCTAAGAAAATTGACGCAATATTGCATTGGCCTATTCCTAAAAATGTACATGAATTACGCTCATTCCTTGGTCTTGCTAGTTTCTATAGGAAGTTTGTACGTAATTTCTCATTACTTGCTTTACCATTGACCAAACTTCTTAAGAAAGGCATTGTTTATCAATGGACTGAAAACCAACAGAAATCCTTTGATTTACTCAAACGTGCATTGACCAATGCCCCTGTTCTACAATTGCCTGATTTTAACAGACCATTCTTTTTAGTTGTGACCGATGCTAGCGGATCAGGAATAGGAGCCGTGCTAATGCAAGACAACCATCTAATAGCATATTCTAGTTCTAAGCTGAAACCCTCTGAGCTTAAATATTCCACTTATGACAAGGAACTCTTAGCAGTTGTCCAAGCATTAAAACAATGGAAGCATTATTTAATGGGTTCAGAATTCATGATAAAGACCGATCAGCAAAGCATTAGACATCTACTTAGCCAACCCCAAATTTCTGACCGTCATATCAAATGGGCTTCATTCATTCAAAGTTTCCATCCTATCATTCAATACCAACCTGGAAAAGAAAATGTAGTTGCTAATGCATTAAGTAGAAGACCTGCACTTCATAACATTTCTATCATATCTTTTGATTCTTTGATTGCTATGAAAGACACATATCACCAGGATATTACTTTTCATTCTGATTGGCAAAAATTAGTTCAAAATAATTTCATTCCTGTTGATTCATTATCATATAATGATGGGTTCATGTTCTTTGAAAAGAGACTGTGTGTTACTATTCCATTCCGATCTTTTGTTTTAAATGAAATTCATTGTCCCCCATATCAAGGTCATAGAGGTATCATTTCTACATTACGCATGTTAACTGAAGATTTTTATTGGCCCCATATGGATGCAGATGTATCTAATTTTGTTTCTGAATGTTTGATTTGTCAAAGAATAAAGAGACATCATGGTAAACAGTATGGACTATTAATGCCTTTATCTATTCCATCTAAACCTTGGGAACATATATCTATGGATTTCATTACTGGCTTACCAAATACTAAATCTAACCATGACATGATTTGGACAATTGTAGATAGATTTAGTAAGCAAGCATATTTCATTGCATGTAAGAAAACTTTAACAGCATCACAAGCAGCACAGTTATTTTTGAAAGCAGTTTTTACTAACCATGGATTGCCGAAAGTGATTATTTCAGATAGAGATTCTCGATTTTGTAATAATTTTTGGATTACACTATTTGCAAATCTAGGCACAAAGATTGATTTCTCATCTGCATTTCATCCAGAAACAAATGGACAAACAGAAGCCACAAATAGCACCATTCTAGATCTTTTACGTGCATACACTATCTCTAAACCTCAGACATGGGATACTCATTTACATTTATTACAGTTTGCATATAACAATACACCGCACACATCTACAAAGAAAGCGCCTTTTGAAGTTATTTATGGATATAGATTATCTACACCTATTGCATCTTTGTCTAATAGAATACAAAGTGTCGATGATATTGCTGTTATGCATAACACTATTTTTGATGAGGTCAAGGATATGATTGCTAAAGCCCAACAATCATATACCAAACAAGCCAACAAGAAAAGACAAGCCATGAATTTCAAAGTTGATGATTATGTTTGGCTTAGAATAGAAAAGCGTAGACTGCAAAGTGTAGATAGACATCCAGTTGTCAAATTAGCTCCTAGATTCTACGGACCATTTAGAATCATTCATAAGATTAATGACAATGCATTCAAGTTAGAACTGCCATCACATTGGAAAATTCATAATACATTTCATATTAGTTTATTGAGACCATTTAGAGGACAATTACCTATCCACCCTGTCTATGAAAACCCACCTTTACTAGAAGAAGAGACTAAAATACTTGAACCAGAAGCCATTATAGACACTGACTACATGACCACTAAAACTGGCCGAAGGTATTCTAGATATCTAGTGAAATTTAAGAACCATCCTGTAGAGGAAGCACAATGGATGCACGCTAGAGACTTAAATGCTTTCCCCACTCTGTTAGCTCCACATTGAGCTAATAGCAATTGAGGTCAATTGCTATCCCATCCCGGGGGTATGATGCCAGGAGGCATATTCCACAGTGGATTCCGTGAGGTTTTACGGTGGATTCCGTAAACTTAGATGACTGGGGCTCATACGCAAAGAGGATTCTTTGTGCGAGAAGTTGATGGGGACGCCTGTCCTTTTCGGGCGTTTCATTAATTTAGTGTGTACATGAGGCATATTCCACGGTGGATTCCGTGAGGTTTTACGGTGGATTCCGTAAACTTAGATGACCGGGGCTCATACGCAAAGAGGATTCTTTGTGCGAGAAGTTGATGGGGACGCCTATCCTTTTCGGGCGTTTCATTAATTTAGTGTGTACATGGGTGATTCCATAGCGGGTGATTCCGCAAAATGCATATTAAATTAATAAACGTTTATGAGTTTAGAGTGCGCACTCGTAATAAATTAAGGTTAGGATTTATTTCTAACCAGTTGATTTATTTATGTAGCTGAAGACTGCTAGGTATTCACTTTTGTCAGTTTAATTGTGTTATTTTACTAACAATTGTGAATGCTTCAGTTGATGTGTAGAGATAGCAGCAGTGGCGGAGGAAAGCATTGGAGTCTAGCGGGTTTTCGACCTTTGGACTATATTTTGATAGGCGCCACGCCTATATTTTGTTATGTCTATAGAGACATCGATTATTTATTATTATTTTGTATACGCTTATGCGCCTGGATATGTTATTTTTATTTGGACATTGAGATTGGGCGTGCCAGACTTTATGGGCACCGTCCATTAGCTTTATTTTCCTATTTTTGGTAGAAAGCAAACTCAAAAGCTAAAAGCTTATCATATTTTTGTAATTGGGCTATTATTGAGCATGAAGATTGGAAATATACATTAAATACATGCTTTGTGAAGCGCTCACACAAGGCATGGGGGAGATTGAACCCAATTTGTCTCTTGTCTCATGTCGTGCTTGCTTTTACATGGGTTTTTGTGCTAAAAAGTAGAGTACTTTGTTCTTGGGGACCTTCCGGGATTCACCACGTGAGCTATCTGCGTCCGATCTGCGCACCATACAGTTAGTAAGAGACTATATCTGGAGATCTTCAAGGGTGGATATGGCGGCAGGAGGCCAAAGTAGCAGGTTGCCATCAAAATTTTATGCAATCTGGAGGTAACAAGGCTAAATGAGAGTTAACCGGGCTTAGTTTGGGGTTAAACTCTAGTTACTTTTCAAAAGGGACCTCCTCTTCTCTCTCTTCCAAGCTTTTGGATGAAGCTTCAATGGGGTGGCTGCCAAGAAATCCTTCAAGATCCCTCTCTATTGATAAGTTCTCACAACCAAACCATGGGGCAAAGATCCTTCATCTCGTATGCTTCAGATTGAGTACCTTGGTCAGGTGGTTGATGCAATAGTTGGAGCAAGCAAGCATCCTGAAATTTACGCCGAAAAATGTGTTGAATTTCCTGTTCTAATCCTCTTCCTGATTTGCTCTACATCTCCTACAGATTGGTTGCATGCTTTGAAGTACTTCATCAGGCATATATTCAGTAACTTCCAGTAGAAGATGAACTCTGATCTTCATCTTCTTTGCTCAAAACCCTAAACACATCATGGCAGCCATAGCCACAGACCTAGAAGCTCAAATTTCTTCAAATTTTGGATTTCTCCAACCTCCAAGGCTTCTTTAATATCATGTACAAGTCAGATGGACTCCAAGGTTGAAGACATTGTAGAGATTTCAGCCTGTGGAGCATGTTGGAGCTCATATTGAAGGTTTATTTTGGGGCTTTCCTTCAAGAGAATTGAATCTTTGGTATTCAAGTGTTCAAGCAAGCTCGAGGCATTGATTTTTCACACAATTGATCATATTGGAGCTCATATGGACTGATTTCATGGATATTTCAAGCTTTGTGATGGATTCATGGTGGATTATGGAAAACTCTTCCATTAATGGGATTGAAGCTAACATCTATCATCCTCTTCAAGCTTAATCAATGTATTTCTCTTACTTAATCTCTGAAATCTCTCAAGAATCCACTTGTTGATGCTTTCCCACTTCTTGATGAGAGATTATTGATCAATTAATTCTCTGAATTGATCAATACATGAGAGATTAGTATTGTTCCCATTAATCTTAGCCCATTTCATTGAATTTCAGCATTGATTCAATCATAATCTCATCATAGGTCTCATTTACAAAGTTTGATGCTTAACCTTAATTTGTTTGGCAGAATTCTTTTGCCCAAGCTGAAAATTTGTAAAAGGATAAGTACTAGCAATCAGTGAGTCACTGAATTGCATTGGTAAGATCATTTCCTTATCCAATATTTTCAGATTTCATTCAATTACATCTCATGAAAGGGGCTAAATGAATACTTCAGAAATGCACTTCATGTTGGTTAACTAGAATAGAATGCCACTACCATGTTGACATACCCACCGAGGAAAAAGGTGGATGCCGGGGGAGATAGTGGGACAAAAGAGAGGTGACCCTCCCTCATTATCGAAGATCACGAAGGGGTGCCACCAACCGACCCGAGGGGAACTTTGCCCCCCTCCCGGTGATTTGGAGCCTGTGTAGGGAGCCTGACATGCCATTTTATCCCTCACACAGGTACAATGAATGGAGAATTGAAGATTGAAGAGTTTCCAAAGGCTCAAGTACCTTCAAAATCAAAACAGGGTAAAAGGAGATTCTACAGGACACTTCAGGGCATTTACAAGTCCATACAAGTACAAACTTCATTACTCAAGTACAGGTGTAGGTACTACAAGGTATCTACATGTTCTACTCAGCCTTCTACAAGGTTTGGTAGCCATTTGGAGTTACTATTTTACCTTACAGGGTGTACACAGGGCATTCACTAGTTAAAACAGGATGCAGGCCTAGACAGCTCCGACTCAAAGATTGAGTTGCAGAATTTTCTATCTTAAACCAGTTATAGCATGCTATAGCTCATCTCAAAGAGGGCATTCTTAGCTTCTATTTAAACTAAAAAATTTTGGAATGGGAGTTTCTTAGCCCAAGTTACATTCATTTTTCTGATAAGGGATACTGTAGGACTGCACTATTATGGCATGGCATAAATGTAAAAATAAGGTCCAGGATGATTATGCTCAGCAAATCAAAGATTCCATGTTGGAGAATGTATCCCAAGAGAGCCCCGAAGAGCCTCAACAACAAGGGGAAATTAGTGTACTCAATGATATCTTATGTGCACATGAACGAAGGCATAGAGAACGTCATAAGGCCCTATTATCAAGAATGAAGCAAATGGTTTTATCTATTGATCAAACAAAGTCTTGTACTGAGAAATTAGTGGATTCAATGACTCAAACAAAGGCTTCTATTGACAAGTTGGTGGAATCCAATGCTCAGATTATGGCTCAATTCTCCCAATGGATGCGAATGCAAATGGGATCTAAAGAAGCGAAGGAGAAAGCTTATTTAAACAATGAGCCTTCATTTCCACTTCAGCCACCTAACCAAAATGGTCATGGTCATGGAATTATTGGACGAAGTGGCATCCCAAATAGCCAATATGAAGTAGGTGAGACTTCACAAAGGCATGATGACTATTTGGGTAGTTTGAATGGAGCCAACTCTCAAGCTTTTAGGCTGAATACTCAACTACCTAGGGGTCCTCTACCAATAGGAAGATTGCATAGTGTTTCTCGGCCACCTATTGGGAGATTTTCATCTCACTTTGGGGGTTCAATGCCTAGCAATCATGATCAGTCTATTTTGGGACAGCAACCATTCCATGAAAGGGAACTAAAAGATAATATCATTTTGGCCAAGTTCAATGGTCAATCAACTTTACCATCTAATTTAGAGGAGTGGATATATAAAATGGAATCTTACTTCGACAAATTCCCTAGAACTGATGACGTGAAGATTCATTTGTCTTCCTTGCACTTGGAGGGATTTGCGCATACTTGGTGGAGGTATATTAAAAAAGGGAACATACTTGTAGAGAATTGGGAAGCTTTCAAGACACTCATGGCTGAAGTCTTTGTCTCCCCTCTTGAAAAAGAGAAATTGGCACGGAGATGGTATGGTTTGGAGCAAAGAGACCTAAGTGTAAGAGAGTTTACTAACCAATTTCTCAACCTAACCATGTATGTAGAGAGCATTAGTGATGAGACTAAGCTCCACAAGTATATGTATGGCTTAGAGCTATCTTTATCAGCAGCTAATATCATGGCACAAAACCCTACTTCTCTCTTTAAGGCTATTGAGCTTGCGGAGTGTTATGGAAGGAAATATAGACGAGAATCTTCATTTTAGCTTGGTTTTAGAAAGCCAAGGATTGTTTTAAAATAGGGACAAGTTGGTAATATTTATGGCAGCAATCATGTGCTAAATGGGGGCTTAAGAGTGCCAACTTATCCATCGTTCAATGTTTCAAGACCTTAAAGTAATTTTAGGGCAGCAAGCAGTCCTAGAGTTGACTTCAAACAAGGGGACAACAAGCCTAAATCCATTTCGGCCAACATGAATCCCAAGTCTATTCCTATGGATCTTTACAAAGAAAGAAAGGAAAAAGGCTTATGTTTCAAGTGTGGAAAAAATTATACACTTGATCATGCCACAAAGTGTGTATACAAAAATGTCAAACCCAAGCTTCAAAGTATGTTAGTCTTTGAGGATCTTAAAGATGAGATTGATGAAGCTAATGCAAGCGAACCTAATACTGAAAATGATGATCTTGAGGAAGAAGTTGGGCAAGAGTATTTTTATGATCCAATCGACTCTTTTCCTTTTGATCCAGGTGGGTGTGTTTCTTTTGACCTAGGAGGGACTTATTATGAGCCACTTGTTACCACTAGTTGTTCCATTTCCATGGATGCCTGGATAGGTTCTAAGAGCCCTAATACACTCCGTATAAAGGGTAACATTCATTGAAAGGCAGTGTTCATTTTGATAGATAGTGGTAGTACACATAGTTTTATGAATAATTCCATTATGGATAAGTTGAATTGTATTCCCACTAATTTACAACAGCCCATTAGAGTTCAAGTGGCCAATGGTGAAGAAGAAATCAGCACACAAATATGCCCACAAGTTTCTTTACAATTGGCTGAAAATTTTGAAGCAAAAGTAAACTTGATTACTTTGGAAATGGGGCCTATAGACATTATACTCGGTTGTGATTGGTTGATGACATTAGGCAAAATCACTATGGATTTCTCACAGTTGTATATGGAGTTTATCTTCAATGGACAGCTCATCCTAGGGAATTCCTAGCAGATCAGATTTTCAATTTATCACCATTCAACAACTCAAAGGGAGTACAAGAGGCATTCACAAATATATTTTTTGCATTTGAATAAAGAGATGGACGATCAACCCAATAATTCAACAAGTCATCCAGCCTTGACAACTCTTCTTATGGAGTATAGGGATTTGTTTGAGGTGCCTACTTCATTGTCTCCCAAGAGAGTAGTAGATCACCCTATTGATTTGGAGCCCGACTCAAAGACAAGTCACCTTACAAATTATCCAAATTTGAGCAAGAGGAAGTAGCCAAGCAAATGAAGGAACTTCTTGAGATGGGATTCATAGAACCAAGTTCTTCACCTTATACATCTCCAGTTTCGTTAGTAAAAAAGAAATATGGATCTTTAAGAATGTGCATTGACTACATGGATCTTAATAAGATCACAGTGAAGAACGGGTATCCAATACCTAGGATTGATGATTTGCTTGATGAGCTCAAGGGGGCTTGATTCTTTACGAAGATTGATTTGAGATCAGGGTATCATTAGATTTGCATATGAGAGGGTGATAAAGTCAATACTGCTTTCAGGACTAATCGTGAGCTCTATCATTTCTTAGTGATGCCATTTGGACTTATAAATGCTCTAGCTACCTTCCAGAGCCTGATGAATAAGATTTTGTAGCCTTTTGTCTTTCAGTTTATCTTGGTGTTCTTTGATGACATTCTGATTTATAGTAAGACTTTACAAGATCACTTAGCACATACGATGAGGGTTTTTTATGTATTGAGACATCATATGCTTTTTGCTAAGGAGATGAAATGTTCTTTCGTGCAGATTGAAGTGGAATACTTGGAATATATTGTCAGTGAAAAAGGGATACATGTTGACCCTAAGAAGGTGCAATGTATCAAAGATTGGCCAACATCCACTACTACTACTTCTCTTAGAGGATTTCTTGATCTATCTTCATTCTATCACTGATTCATCAAGCATTATGTAGCTATTGTAGCTGATGCCATGATGCATATTCCATAGTGGATTCTGTGAGGTTTTGTAGTGGATTCTGTAAAACATATTTATTTTCGGAGTCTCGTACAAAAGGTGGATTCCTTGTGCAAAAATTTGATGGGGACGCCTCTCCTTTTCGGGTGTCACGTTAATTTAATGTGCAAGTGGGTGAGTCCATAGTGGGTGATTCCAAAAAATACATATTTAAATTAATGGATATTTATGAGTTTAGAGTGCACACTTGTATTAAATTTAGATTAGGATAGAGTTCCAACCTATTCATCTATTTTGTAGCTGAAGATTGTTAGGTATTCACTTTTGTCGGTTTAATTTTATTATTTTCTAACAATTGTGAATGCTTTAGTTTATGTGTAGAGCAGGCAGCGGTGGCGCTAGGAAGCACTGGGGTGATAGCATGTATTCAAGTTATTTAGAAGAAATTATCATTTTTTATAGACACGCATCTTAGGCATGGCGTCAATATTTATTTTGACGCACTTATTTATTGAAGTGCTTGACATATATTTATTATTTTTTATACACATGGATACATGATTTAAATATTCATTATTGGTCATTGTATTTGGACACAGCTCGACTCTTGGGGTGCCCAACCGCTTTATTCTTTATTTAGACAAAAGCAAACACAAAAGCTAAAGCATGCTAATTGTAAATTTAGGCTATTTTTGAGCTTGGAGATGAATAAAATATTAAATACATGCTTTGTGGAGCTCTCACACAAAGAATGGGGGGAGATTGTATCCAATTGGTCTTTTTGCTTCATGTTGCGCAAGTCTATTCTCTTGGATTTTGAGCAAAAAGTAGAGTTCTTTGTTCTTGGGAACCTTTTGCACTCGCTTTGTATGCATACGACATCTGATTTGCGCACTAGTGGTATCAGAGCGAAGCTGAGATCGAGGGATTCCTATCGCTTACCATCTTGCACAAAGGTGAAGCTCCTGGAACGAATGGGCTCTACAATCACTATCGCGACATTCCGTCAATACCAGCGCGTTCCTGGTAGTGAAGAACCCCTTGCTACATTATTAGATCGCAAAGGACCAACCTCTACTGACGGAGGACCACCTAGGAAGATCCTTTGTAAAGTCGTTTTCTTCTGAGAGAAAGGAATTCAAGATTAGTGTTAAATTAAGCTTTAAAAAACTTAAGTCCTTAGTCCTTTGAAATTTCTCGAATGATGGCGGAAGGACGTACTGCCAGAGGCGATGACGAATTCGGTGATAACATGCTGCCATCCTGCACGCTGAATTTAACGACTTCTTAAGCTTTTATTTAAAAGCTAAAACTAAGCTTTCTAAAGCTTCAATTTTTTTTTCAATCCTAAGTCTTATTCATAACAGCAGTTCACACACAATTCTTCTCAAATCGGTTTTGCAACTCCAACAAGCCCCTGTTCGTGCGTGCACTCTGACAAAGCCAAATTCCAGCAATTAGAGAATCACACGTAGACAATAAGGAAGACGTATCCGCTTGGAAGAAGGCCGACATCAATTTCCATAACCACGGAGAAGAAAGATTACTAAAAAGCCACTAATTTTTTAAAAAAAACAAGCCTTGTAAACTCGACCTTGAGCTACGCTCATCCCACTAACAAGATTTTGAGTGTGAGGTTGTTTGAAATTTTACAGGATGACCGATCAAAATATGGAAGATTTTATGGCCAAAGGTGATTTACCGAAACCAATGATGGAGCAAAAATTGGACCTAATTATGATGTAGCTTCAAGAGGAATGAAGAGCATGTCAAACTTTGCAAGCTCAATTGGCTAGTCTTCAACGGTCTACTGCCAATCAAGATGGACCACAACCTGAAGATATTATACAACGCACGATCGATGTGACACTTGAAGCACAATCTATTCAGAAAGAAGCCAAGATAAGTAGTAAAAGAAAATTCAAATTTCATACTTTCAATGGGTTACACGATGGAAAGACTGTTCTTGCTTTTATCAGTCAGTTTGATGATTATTTCCATGAAGAACAGTATGCCAAAAAAGACAAAATTAAGTGTGTCACTAATCATTTAGTGGACAGAGCATCGCTATGGTGGACCCTCTCTCACACACTCTCCCACTCTCTTTCTCAATCTCTCCCTCTCTCCACATAAGCAAGAAGCAAGAAGAGAGCTCTCAAGAATTTACACCACAAGATTGAGCTTATCTATTCACTTTCTAGTTTTTATACATGGCCTCCATTTTTGGATGCTCTCTTTTTATATTTGCCTACAATAGCCTTCTTTCACTTGCATGCATCATTTACATTATTTTACTCGTATATCAAATAGCTTGGTCAAGATTAGTCATTACAATTTGCATAGGAACTAGCTTGATGCTCTTGTATGAAAATAATTTCAAATAATTTTTAATTTTAAAAATTACATGTGCTAAGCTATTTTTCTATTCTACTTTTCTTATAGCTTTGTAATTTGTAATTTTTCTTTTGCGCTATTTTGCATGCTCCTTGGTTGAGCATTTGTAGAAGGGGTTAATATTACCCCCTTCTACGAAGGGGGTAATATTAGCCTCCTAGAGTTATGCTAGCCCCATGGCACCTTATAGTCTAATGGGATCCATGCATAGGTAATGTCATTTGGAGGTGTAGAGGGTAATTATTAGTATCCTTATAGTTTGGGCTAGTATTTGTGTGGGAGTGGAATGAGTTTCAAGTTAGTCTTCAAGAGTAGCCTTGCTATCAAGGTAGGAGAGAAAAGGATCAAGATGACGTGGGCCACTAGTGTTGCTAGTTTCATAGAGCTAGTCTTCAAGCTTGGTTCTCATCATAGAAGAATGTGTGCACTTCCTAAGGGTGTCTCTACCTCATCATGTTGCAACTTTTGTGCATGTGCAAGTGTAAACTAGGAGATAAGTTAAACCCCAAGCAAGCTTGGAGCATTGTCTCACACTTGAGTGTTAAAATATATGTGGTGCTAGAGGCACATGTAGCTAAATCCCATAAGTAAAGAGTGAGGTGTGTGTCCAAGCTAATAGCGATAAAACAATGTACTTGCTTCACTATCAATCATTAAGTCTCCTTCGTGCTATCATGATCTCATTCTTGTTCTTCTTCTTTCCCCCACAATCTCTTCTTCTCTTGCACTATGTTTTGTAATATGGTATTAGAGCCTCTTTCCTATGAGGTAGAAATGCATCCAATGCTGTGCATAAAGTGAAGAAGCTCAAGACAAGGAGATACTACTTAATAATTCCAAGGCTTGGGATTGAAAGGATGTGGATTCAAGGAAGGTATTGAGATACATCTTCTTCATTTATTGATTGTTGATTTAGAAGGCCTCTATTGTCCATAAGAAGAAGCTTCCAACCATTAAAGGGGTTAGTCTAAGCTCATCAAATTGAGGTTTCTTGTTGCCACATCAATTGCACTAAGAGGTTGCTTGAAGGCCCTACTTAAGGGGGTTGTTTAAGCCCTATACTTAAAGGGTCTACTTCTATCAAGCTAAGGGCCTACTTAGTAGGGGGAAGCTTATTGCATAAGCTAAGGTGTCCATGTCTCAATAGAGATAGAGAAGAGGAGAAGAAGAGAGGAGAAGAGAGAGTACTTGTTATTGCTCCACATCTCATCACATGATGTTTGATGATTCTCTACACTTGATCAATCTTTTCGATGCACATAAAATGCCTAGTGTGTTTGACGCCATCTAGCAAGAGTTTATGATTTCTCCCTTATCTTAATCTTCTTAAGGTTTTCTTTTAAATCTTTGTGAGATAGACTTTCCTTTCACATTGGTTCTTTCTTTTAAGTGGTTACTATTAACCCTTGTTCACACTATACTGATAGTGAATTGGTTATTCTTGAATCCCATTTACATTCTAACCTAAAATTTGATTTTCTGTAAAAATTGTTCACACTTGCACTAGAGTCTAAAATTAATATTTCTTAAGGGTAATTCACACTTGTAAGAAACCAAAAGTCCATATTGTATGCAAGTACTCATCAATAAAATTTACCAAAATTCATTGTAACTCATAAAATATATTGTTGTAACTAGAGCTAGACACTACCATGTGAGTCACCTGTAACAACATGTTAGAAATAGAAGTAGTGTAAAAATTAATTGTCAACAATTTCTACACTTGGAAATTGAAAAGTATATACCATTTGATGAGCAAAGATCTTTGGGAGATTATTGAAGATTATGTTGGAGGTAAAGGTGTTTATGCCTTACCGCTTGTGTATTCCTTACATGAGTAGTACTCACACACCTATACACTACAAGTGGTGGGCACACATAATTATCACTTCATTCTTTGACATTTGAATACGGGAAGGCTAGTCACACATTGTGACTATTGGAGTTCCCATATACGATATTTCTCTCTCTTGCTTTATTACTCTATCTGCCATAGCTTTTGCTTTGCTCTTACTTCCACTTGTGTGCTTTCACACACGGGATCTACCTTTCATCTGGTATTAGAGCCAACCATTTGAGGAGCTTCTTTATTCTTTGCTTTAGCTCAAATTCAAAGTTTCAACTGAAGGTTTCATGGCAGCCATTGTTTCTTCCTCTCAAGGTATGCATTGAGCCTTTCCTTCTTTTAGCTTGTTCCAACTCGCTTCATGCTTGTTGAGGGGCTTCCCAAGGCTTAGCTAAGCCTTTTTGATGTTGAGAATCAGCAATCACACTCAAACAGCCTCTTTGTATGGAATCTCAGGGTCAAGGATATGCAGGCTAACTTATCCCATATGCACAATGGTGCCTACTGCAGTTTCCTACTTTCCTATAAAGCATTGTACTTGCTTCCTTTCTTAATGCAATGATAGTACTCTTTTCATTTCAGTAAAGTGTCAATGTCATTGTCCACATACACAAGATTGTGTTTATGAGTCCAAGTCTCAATCTTGGAACCTAATTCACTTGTGTAACAAACAGTGTCCATTCCATCATGAGTCTACACTTCTCTTTCCATCCTCCATAGCTTCCGGTTATGTCATGCTCTAGATCCCGCATTTCTAACATGGTATCAGAGCCCAATTGGGCATGGCATTGCTTCTCCAGCCTCTCTTGATTCTTCTGAACCTCCATCCAACTCAGTGTCAGTGTATGACTTCTTTTCTCAACTCTACTCTCACTGAAGCTTCCATGGCAGCCATAGCCAGCAGCGCCCTGTCAGATTGAACTGCTTATATCTCACTCCACAGGTCAAATCTCTTGGAGCTTCCTTCTGGAAAAGTATTCCCCAACTCATAAAGCTTCCCTGTATCACATCAATCCAGGACATTGGACCATCTGGAGCTCAGCATTGTGAAAATCCCCAATCTCTGCTCTGTGTCTGCCATAGCCAGACAGGACCTACCTTGCTTGGAGGTTCCATAACTCTTCAACCAAGCCATTTCAGCCCACGATTTCTTCTGGAGAGTTGTTCCTCTACTCAAGGCGCTTCATCTTGGCACAATAATTGATGACATTGCTGCTCCCTGGCTCCAGCATTGCAGAAATTCACTGTCGCTGTCCAGATCTGCGCCGATTCTGTACGTGGCACTTCTGCGTGCACCGTACAGCCCGCGATCTGGACGATCTCCATGGGGCTTTGATAGCCCATGACATAAGCTTCCTAGACATGTAAAAAGTTTTGAAAATGATCCACTGTAGCTCCTGCAATCAGCAAAAAACCAGGCCCCTATCTCAGAAACCCTAATTCCACCATAGCCAAAAATTTCTCAAGCTTTTCTTTCTCCTGACACTCAACCCAAGTCTCTGTCACTCTAATCCATTGACCCAGCATCAAATCAAGGAGGGGAAGGACGTGAGAAGATTGAAGAACGACCGAACGATCCCAAACAAGAAGAATTTAAAAAAAAAAATCAAACTCAACATCAACACTGACATAGTGTGTTTTCACACTGTCATTAACCGTGTCTCTTGACACACTGCATTCTGCTCTTCTACTGATAAAATCTCAGAATTTTTGGTGTTGATTTGCTACTGTTCCCGTAAATCTAACATGGGCAAAGATTCTCCAAATGCTTGATTCAAAGGAGTCGGGTTCCACACTTGGCAAACCCGCATCAAGCTCATCCTGATGAAGAAGGGTCTCTGGGCCATCACAAATGGCAAAGAGAAGAAACCTCGGGATGCGGACCTTGCAACTACTTGGCAAAAGAATGATGATAGAGCTCAGGCCATTATCAAACTGGAGCTAGATGACAGTTATATCCATCACGTGGATAACTGTGAGACCTCACAGGATACATGGAAAAGACTTGACACCCTGTTCGGTGCACAATCTAAATCATCAAAGTATGGTCTCCTGATTGAGTTCTTCAGGCTTGAAATGAAGTCAAGCACATCACTTGCCACACATCTTAATTACATGGAAGGACTCCTAACCCAACTTGCAGGAATAAACATTAAAATGGATGAAGATGTTTGCATCGGTGTTCTACTTAAGAGCTTGCCTCTTGAATATAATAATGTATCAACAACTTTAATCAATATGCCAAATCCTGAACTTGTTGATATCCAGGCATCACTGTTAGAAGAAGAAAAGAAGCTAAAAACTAAAGAAGAACCAAGTACCTCTAGAGATGAGCATGCATTATATGTTGGCAACAGGTACAAAGGCAAGAAGGATCAGCTCTTTTGTGACTTCTGCAAAAGGACCGGACACACCGAGAAGTTCTGCCACGCAAGAAAGAGATCCCAAAAGGCCTATCTAGTTGCAGTCAAAGAAGAAGAAGAAAATGAAGCAAAGGAAGAAGATGAAGATGAAGACCACCAGGATCGGAAGGACAAGACTCATCAGTCCTTGTACTCTCATAATTCTGATAGACTATTTTAATAGCCTTGTATTTTCCTTGCCCTAATGCTTCCTGCCATAAGCTTTGTAAACTCCTTATGTAACTTGGCATTACAGTCCCTGTACACTTTATGAGGCCCTTGTTACAGCCTCTGGATGTCCACCATGTTTATGGTACCCACACTTAGCTTTTTCTGCGACAGCCTCTGGTGTTTTGCCATGTCTGTGGTATGCCCACACTTTGCAGATGGTTCTCATTACAGCCTCTACACACTTTATGCCTTCCCTAGTTGTGATTGAGGAGGGGTGTTGAGAATCAGCAATCACACTCAAACAGCCTCTTTGTATGGAATCTCAGGGTCAAGGATATGCAGGCTAACTTATCCCATATGCACAATGGTGCCTACTGCAGTTTCCTACTTTCCTATAAAGCATTGTACTTGCTTCCTTTCTTAATGCAATGATAGTACTCTTTTCATTTCACTAAAGTGTCAATGTCATTGTCCACATACACAAGATTGTGTTTATGAGTCCAAGTCTCAATCTTGGAACCTAATTCACTTGTGTAACAAACAGTGTCCATTCCATCATGAGTCTACACTTCTCTTTCCATCCTCCATAGCTTCCGGTTATGTCATGCTCTAGATCCCGCATTTCTAACATTTGAGTGCTTATTGAGCCGATAAGAAGCTGTTTTATCTATTTTGAGTAGATACAGAGCAAGCTATAGAAGTTGTGGACAACTATGGTAGATTGACAACATTGTTGCATTTTGGCCATAGCTTTTGCATACATGAATATTAAATTTAGGCATTCTACAACTAGAAACAAAGAGCGTGATGAGAAATATAGATTTGGATTCTTACAAAGTTGATTCTGTGCAATTTTTTATTTTTCTATTTCACACAAAATGAAATAGTTCTGGTTTGAATAGCAAATAGTAAATTCCATAATGTATATTTGATGTATCAAGGATGCTATTTTAGTACCCAAATGGTAAATTTATGCTATTGGGATTGATTTGATCTTAAAATAGCTTAAAATTTCTTGTCATTTTAGTGCTATAATAACACGAAAATAAGCATTATTAGTGAAAAGCTTATGCCTAATGCTCATTGATACTTCATGAGATACTCAATGGATATACTGCTGCTTTGGTTGTTATGTATACTTTTTGATACTTATTGGATAATCAATGTTATGCTCACTAGGTTGCCACAACACTTCCCCCATGGAAAACTTTGATGCATCAATGTTTATGTGGAAGGGAATGGACCAATTTGAGACTCTTAAGATAGGAGCTAAAGTTAGAGTCTATTTAAGCATTTCATAGGCTTGCTCTAACATTCTTCTCGGTCCACTCGAATACTATCAATAGCTTGTACAAAGGTCTAGCAGTCAATGCACAATTTAGCACAAACTGTTAGTAACCTCCCTATGTGGTAGCCTAAGAAGCATTGAACTCACTTGAAGTTGGTCAGAGAGAAAAGGTCCACATTTTCCCTGACTTTCAACGACTCTATGGCTATCCCATTCTTTGATACAATGAACCCTAAAATACCACTGTGCTTTATCCAAAACTGACACCTTAAGGGACTTAGTGAGAGACCATATTACCTACACCATTTAAAGACAATTCATAGCTTTTCTAAGTGCTCTTATCAATTGGTGTGGACACACAATTCATCGTTGAATACCTTCAACTATTTTTTGAGCATGTCCTTGAAAATGGAACACATGAGGTGTTGGAAGGTAGCATGGGTATTAGTCAACCCAAATAGCATGACTATGTAGGCAAACACCTTCCATTCGATGGTGAATACTGTCTTGTGCCTGTCGTCCAGATGGACTTGCACTTGGTTATAGCTTGAGAAGCCATCCAAGAAACTATAGGCTTCCTTTCCTACCACTCTCTCTAGCATGTGCTCAGTTATGGTAATGGGTAGTAGTCTCTCTTTGTAGCTGCATTGATCTTTTTATGGTCCATGCACACTCGAATCTTTCTATTCTTTTTCATGACTATCATTATGGGTGATACCTAGTCCATGTACTCTATCTTATAAATGAATCCTGCATTTAGTAGCTTATCAATCTCTTTCTTCATTGCATGTGCATGCTTAGGATTCATTGCGTGTATGGTCTTTTCTTAATTGGTACTCCAATGACGATCATGGGAATATTATGAATCACGATACTCAGATCTATTTCTTTTAGGTGATTTAAGGACCATGCAAACACATTGGAGGATTCCCTTAAGAGATTTATGAGATTAGTCACTTCCTTCTTGGTTAGGTTGTCTACTATGTACACGGGTGGAGGTTTGTTCCCTTCCCTTGCTAAGTTGACTTCCTTAACTTTGGCTAGTCCTTCAATACTTGCCTACCCTTTCCAATTAGCTCCTACTAACACCACTATTTGATCACCCTTCTTAAACTTCGTGAAGCACTTGGGAAAATCCTGGGGTTTCTTTTGTCAATCAGCTTCTAAAGACTTTAACTATTTTCTTCTCTCTTCTTTAGCCTCTTTCACCTTAGGTGGACTAGGAGGTCTCCCTTGGTGTGTTTGGTCCTAGATGGTTGATGCATTTTGGGGTCATTATCAGAGAGTACCTCTAGCTCGGAGTTGTACTCACAATCCTCACTAGAAGAGGCTATCTCCCCTAGTAGTCATAGCTCTAAGGCTGACTCCACTCCAAATAATGATATGGTGCCATGCTAGTTGGACTATCCTGCTTACTCATAATCTACTACCTCTAGGTATTCTAGCCAAGTTTGGTCACAATCTATCTTGATAACTCCTTTGTTCACTCTAAAATTGTTGACCTCTCGGGGTTTAGAGTTTTCTCTAATTTGCTCAATCACTCTTTTATCCAAGTCATATTCTATGTTCTCCACTTCCTCTTTGCTTTTTGCATTGATGGAATAGTAGGCCTCATACTCATCATTGGAATCCTCACACTAAAACTTTGTATTGTTTTCAAGATTCTTGCCCTCAAGTTTTTTCACACTTGTAATGAGAGCCCAATTTTATAACAAGTTTATGTCATGCACCTTAGTCCATTGCCATTCCCTACTCTCCATGAGATTCTTGAGAGGATTTAGGTTTGCAGTTGGGTTGTCAACTAGCTCACTTGACACATACTCAAGGATTCTATAGAGTCCAATTTGTTAGTTGGGATATGATAGGTGATTGGTATTGATGAGCTGTTGAAACTCATGACCATCATGCATAGGGCACTGTGGATAGGTTAGAAGTTGTGGCTTTGTTAGGTTTGCTAGTTGAGTCTACAGCTTGCCTATATTCATCCCCTCATCATCTGACAATGGCATATCAATGGTTTCCAACACATGCATCTAGTTGTGCTCATCCTCAAGACAAGGAATGTGCTTTAGTAAGAGGTCCATAATCACTTTTGGCCTTTAAATCACTCTTCACCATGGCAAAGATGGCACCTAGTGTTGAGATATCGAGCTCCACTCGTGATATGCCAGGGTGACCATTGTGCATTTATGTCACCGACTTGTTAGCTGTAGATGAGGTTGGTACACCGCCCATGAATAATAGCTAGATGACAGCTATCCTTATCTACTCTAGTTTGTGGCTCAGTTAGTATGCCACCTTAGTTTGTTGAGTTTGGTTTGAGACTCATATATAGGGTTCTTCTATTTCTCTATACTAGTGTTCTTTTTGGCTTACACAACTAAGAAGAGGAAAACTGTTTTCAGCCTCCACCTATGTGCGTATTCCCCCATTGTGCAAGTGAGAAAGATACAAGAGAGACTCCTTCCTTCTCTCCCACAATCTTGACACCTAGATCTACTGGTGAGGTCTTCCAAGCGTCCATCTCTAATCAGACTATTTTTTATCTATTGCCTAAGAATATCATGCCATTACCCCAATCCTCTATCATTGGGGTATTCCTCATCCAAGGTTTACCTAGAAAGATATCATAATCCACTCCCTTCATGACTATGAAGTTCACAAAGAATTAAATTCCTGCTATCTTTAAAGACCAATCCTTCAGGACTCCAAAGGGTCTGATCTTCATCTCATTTGTTAGACATTGAACCATGTACACTACAAGATATAGGCCTTATACCGACGTTTAAAGCGACGAAAATGCAAATAACAAAATTTTTCCCCATCGTCGCAAGAAGCGTTGTTATTGGCGATGCCATAGAACAGTCGGTATCACCGTCGCTATTAGCGACGCCATAGAACAGTCGGTATCACCGTCGCTATCAGCGTCGGTATTGGCGTCGGTATCAGCGAGGACCGACGCCAATACCGATGCTGATAGCGACGGTTTTGCTGATACCGACGCCAATACTGACGCTGATAGCGACTATTTGCGACGTAAATAACAACGCCAATAACGACGTGAGCAGTAAAATTTGTGATGCTAATAGTGATGGTAACAGGGAAAAAAAAAATTGTGGTAGCGCACTGTGTGCTTTATGAGAGCCATACAAAATAATTTCTGCACTACTGTGTACAATGCGCTTGCAAACAAAAATAGTGCATACTGAAATCATAAAAATGATACATGAAATAAATACATGATCGCAAAATAAGCGATTGGTACAATCATGACAAGATATCACTAATACATAGAAAATGTCTACATAGATCAGGCGACTCAAAAATAAAGGTGTGTGAGCTCCAAGGATCCAAGGGCGAGCTACATATCCTCATCCCCCGAAAGCTCGTCCCGCCACAAAGGAGCATCGAAGGGACTCTGCAGAAAAAGAAACAACACATCAGTCCACCATACAATAATGCATTCAAATATCTCATAGTAACTATAGACAAGAAAGATGAGTGACTTACAAGGCCGCCGCCTCTATACAATCAATCGATCAAAGCAATGAGACCGTGCCTCTCTGCATATCGAGTCTCAAGGCCAGACAGATCAGGATTTGTAATGGAGTGCTGCAAAGAAAACAAAATGCTAAGTGTTAGAAACATGATTGTCAGTACAAAGAATATTTCAAAAAAATAAACAAGCAAAACAAAAGAAAAACTTACAAAGTCCTCCAAATATGTCCTGTGGCACTCCCAAGATGATGGACCACTCCGGCCTTGAGTCGTGCTCTTGTTGCCTCGTGCTGCTGACTTCAACGTCTTGGAGAATCTGTAGCCTCCTCCCTCAATTGGTGCCAGTCGTCTGCATCTAACCACTCGGGCTTTGTAGCCCCACTCTTGATTGCCTTGCGTGCGTCGGATCGTCTATGTGACATGTATACACGCATGCAATCCATCATCCAGCCCGTAGAGAATCTATCTATTGAGGCTGGCATCGGAAACTCCTCGTGCAAGGATGCTACTATGTAGTCCTTGCTCCCCTCCGGTATGTTCTTCCAATGATCCAACACGTTGTGCTAAAAAACTTGTTGGCACAACTCTCTCATGCGAGCCATCACCCTTCTCTCCTCATCATTCATGATGATGGCTCCTGACCTACTATGACTAGATATCCATAACCCCCTCAAGTCTGCCTAAGATGGGTCCTCTCCCATTTGCGTCCATGCTCTTGGGCATATCCAAGAAACCCCTGTGCATTTGGTGTACCAATTGGGGTAATATCTCTCGGAGTGGCACCCACAGGGGTACCACCTGCTGACGGCTGAGCAAAAGTTGGAGTAACTAAAGTAGACATCCCCACAGGTGTGACAAATCCCTGAGGTGACGCAGCTCCAGCTGAATGATGAGACAGAGATACCGCGTCCTTGCCTCCACAGCATCCACTTGAGCCTGAGCCACGCTTCCTGAAAGGGCCACGAGAGCGAGAAATCGCACTTGTATCCCGTGTTGACTGCGAGCTCACTGCCTCTGTATCTCTGTAGCATCCCCCTGATCTCGATGCACTCCCTTCCTCTGCCCCAAGTCGTGAGCGTTGAGCTCGTCTGCTCGAAGCCGAAGCATCCGATCGCACTAAAGTAGATCTAGCAGAGCGCCCTGACGAAGACTAAGACAGCTCTTGGTCTGTCATCTCTCTGAATCTTGCGATCTGGTCTGGAGACATGCATGTGAATAATCACCTGAAAATATCACCTGCACAGACAAAAAATATCACCTGCACAGATAAAAAATGATGTTAGAATAATCAATTTAAATCATAGAAAGCATAGTAATATAAATCATTTAAAAAAAATCTCACTTAAAATGCATAACTTATGTACCCTTATAAGCGATTGGTCAACGAATTGAATAAGTGGATGCTCCAAGTATGAAGTATCCTATGGTCCCATGTTAATCTCCTGACACAACTCCACATACACGGAAAGGTCGATAGACATGTCACCACAAAAGAATGAGTCCACATCATTCTCAAAGAATTCTTGGACTCCTATATTTCCATCATTGTTAGCCAATGCTGGCTCCAAGCTTTCGATGGCCTCCACCCCTTGCAATATTGACCCCTCTATTTGCATATTATCTTCATCTATGCTCGAAACATTGCTTTGATCATATACTCTCGCCCTTCGGGGAGTTGAAGGTATAATATACCACCATCGAGGTTGTTGGGGGTTTGGATAGAAGATTACATGTTCACAAACATGTGCAAGAGAGTTCAAACCATTGTGACATAAACCATGTCGTAATACAATTAGCAAGCAAATGAGTCCATGCACCTATTTACAATGGGCCGGCAACACAAAGGTGTCGTGCAAATCCGTC
Organism: Lygodium microphyllum; assembly: GCF_053477565.2. Taxonomy (NCBI): domain Eukaryota; kingdom Viridiplantae; phylum Streptophyta; class Polypodiopsida; order Schizaeales; family Lygodiaceae; genus Lygodium; species Lygodium microphyllum. The sequence goes on along the minus strand of NC_141164.1, from coordinate 71,899,846 downwards.
CACTTTTTTAGGAATCTATTTCAAGAAATCCAGATGGACCTTGTCGAACTGTTGCTCCAGCTCCTCCAAGTACCACTTTGAACCACTGCACATCGAATAGTATCATGAAGAAGCTATGGTAATCCACCGTAACAATACTTTGCAAGTTCCCAAAATACTCCATCTCATCCATAACCGTGTTTGGATCCGTTGCTCGTTGCCGGCTCTCTTGCTCGAACCTTGCCATGATACCACAGTCCATTGTGGAGCGCATTTTGTCAATACCCTCCATGCGAAAATGCCGTCCGCATGACCATGCTACACTATATATTTTGTATTGTAAATTGAAACACTCAAATTAGATGTCGCATATAAAATTTAGATACGACAGATTCTAAACTCCTCATCACCTTTGGACTACATCCCCTCGAGAATTCCCACTCCTCCATTGAGACCTCTGTCCCTTTGCGAGACGTTGTGGTCAAAGCTCTATGCAACCATCTCATTGACATAAACCACAGCATCTCCTCCATGCCTTCGGGATATCGAATCGATCGATAACGCGTACTACGTCAGAATTTAGCTCGCGCTTCCTCTCAATCTTGCCTAGTGATCTGGTACTTGGCGAGCCACATCTCCATAGAGGCATGGTGCAACATACAAAAGCGATTCACCTTCTCTTCCATTGAGGCATCTATTCTTTTTCCTATCCCATTTCCAACCACCATATCTCTAGTTAGTCTATCATCATCCTTTAGCCGACCATAGCATTTCATTGTCTGGTTCCATCGTTGGCAGCCATTGTGAAATATGCACTAGCGTCTCAGACACCAAGCAACCTTCGGCCATGCTACCTTTTAGCCGAGCTCGTTGTTGCACAAAGCCTTTCAGGGTTGTCATGAAGCGCTCCAAGAAGAACATCCATCGCGTATGGACAGGTCCAGCAATCTCCACTTCATCTACAAGATGCACAAGAAGATGGATTTGTATCGTGAGTATGATGGTGGGCAGGTATTTCTCAAAGAGATAGACCGTCTCCACTGCTCCCCGCCTCGCGGATTCAATAGAGGACGTCTTAATCTCCTTCAGTGAGATCCATTGCACCAAAGTTGACAACCTGTAAATGGCCCCGCGTGTTTTTGGAGTAAGACATCCTGCGATCGCGATCGGTAGTACAAATTTCCACAAATGAGAAAGCATTATGAATAATGGCTAGATTCCAAATAGCAAAATGCCCACGCTAATTACAATCCATTCGTAGTACAAACCTGACATATCTTATGCCAGTCATGGGATTTTAGCCCTGATAATTGGTCGTCTTTAGAAAATGCGGACCTGAGAGAACGCATCATACCCATCGAAGTGCAGATAGACTTGATTACTTGCTTCACAATGCACTCTTCTTTAGTGGACAAAACCCAAGGAGCACGAGGAAGCTACACGCGACCATCAGCACTCGACTGCGGCCAAAGTGCCTCCATCTTACCTACCTTCTTCAAATCCATTCATGCCCCTATAGTGTCTCTCTTTCCTGTGATGTGGTCCCATAACAAGCTGCTCACATTCTTGAAAATATGCATGGGATCCAACAAGTGGTTGACCTGTAAGTGGGTCCAATATGGCAACTCGTAGAAAACTGAGAACCGCCGCATTCTATTTGGATGCGATTCTGCGTGGACCATTTTCAGCTCGTACCAGCTTGCGGAGTTCATACGTGTTGGAGGTCATCCAAGGAAACCTTCCATGAGTTCATGATCCTCTAGCAAGAAAGTAGCGTGTCCTTGATATACCATCTTCTTCATGGTTCGTGACCTTCAGGAGTCTAATTGTGGCCCGCACAATGGACATGCATGATAACCTGAGGTAACCAGACCTGTTCCAACACCATGACCTAGTGAATACTTGCTTGAATGAGATAAAATATAGATACTACCAGCAACGGAGGCATGCTCACCTGAGCACTCTCCAAATCCCGAAAAGTCATGCATCATTTACATGAGAATGGCTCGAATATTGGCTGACCGCTGACCATCATGCCTGCTCATATCTTGCACAGTGATCCCCTCCTCTCACAAAATCTTAAGCTCATTGACTAATGGACAAAGATACACGTACATATTTTTAACTTTGTAGCAGCCGGGGATGAGCAAGCTAAGGATAAGATGCCCTTTCTTCATAGGAAGCCATGGAGGGATATTGTAGTTGACAAGGACTATAGGCCACACACTGCAAGAAGTTGAGCGTAGACCGAATGGGTTCACGCCATCCATTGCAAGACCGAGCCGAAGATTCCTTGGCTCTCGGGCAAATCCTAGGAAGGTAGAGTCAATGTGGCTCCATGCCCATGAATTTGCTGATATTCATTGAACTCCATCCGTGGACCTATTCTGCGCATGCCACGTTGTGAAGCTCGCCATGCCGGACGTATGAAACATGTGGTTTATGCTGGGGATAAGCAGAAAGTATCTGAGAACTTTTTGAGGGATGGTTTGCCCTTGCAAGTCCTGTCGATACTTGTGAGCACCACACTTTGGACATGTCTCCATAGTCTCGTATTCTCCTCGAAATAGTATGCAATCGTTGATACATGCATGGATGTTATTGTAGTCTGTGCCAAGCTTCCGTAAAACATGTCGTGCATCATCATGAGACTCAGTCATGGTATTTGAAGGTGGTAATATTTGATATTTTAATAACCTTAAAAAAATCATAAAACACCTTGAAAAAGCACAAATTTTTGTAATAATAGTGTTGAAAAAAAAATCAATGAAGCGTATGTACAAGGTACCTGAACAACTCGGTCACACTTGTATCGCTCCACCCGTAATTTGCTTGCACACTTAAGAGTGCAAGCAGTGTCTTCAGCCTGAGATACTCAACACCCATCATATAATGGTATGGATGCTTCCTCTCTAAGTGGATCAGAAGTCTCAACATCCATGGGAATCAATGCATCGATCATTGCCTCCATCTCAGGCTCCAAGATTGTAGGTAGGTCTGGAAGGTTGCCTGTCTCCTCTGGCATTGACGGTATAGATTGGCCTTGCGAGTGGTGGATTGGCTCTTGCACTCCATCCATCACACACCCACATACTCTTCTAATTGGCCGCAAAGGGTGCACTCCCCCTTGGGACGAGACATCACCTCCCTGGATAGAAAATTTGCCAGCGAGACCCAATCTTATTGTATATGGTATTCAATTAGCTTGCGAGTACAATGCATGATTGATATTAACTTCAAATTACCGTTTGTTGAAAATCCACAATCGCCTAATCAATGATGTCAGATTGAAACTCGCCAAATCGTCGTACGTGTTCTATAGACAATCGGCGTTTTCGTCTAATTGCCAGCTTGCATTGAGAGCAAGGACATGGGACACGGTGATTAAGATATGCCTTGCGATAGAACCTTCTTCATTTTCCATTTTGTCTACGTTACAACAAACAATTTGTTTTTGTTATCATTCTTTTCTTTTCTTAGATTGTTATCCTCTCCTTCCATCTCTCTCTTTTTCTATGACCTAGCATATAGTATCATAGAACACTAGTATTTAGTACCTAGTACTTAGTACCTAGCACATAATATTTCGTTTTCTCTCTTCCTCTCCCTCTCTCATTTTCTCTCCCTCCCTCGCCCTCACCCTCTCTTTCTCTCTTTCCTTATTAGGTTTAATGATATTTCTCTTTTTCTCTCTCCTCTCTCTCTCTCTCATTTCCTTTTATCTCTCCTCTCCCTCTAATTCCTCTCCCTCCCTCTCTTTTTCTCTCTCCTCTCTCTCTCATTCCTCTCCCTTCCTTGCCCTTTCTCATTTCTTTTTCTCTCTCCTCACCCTCTCTCATTTCCTTTTTCTCTCTCCTCTCCCTCTCTCATTTCCTCTCCTTCCCTCGCCCTCTCCCTCTCATTCTCTCTTTCCCTATTAGGTTTAATGGCCATCTCTCTTTTTCTCTCTCCTCTCTCTCTCATTTTTTTCTCTCTCCTCTCCCTCTCTCATTTCATTTTCTCTCTTCCTCTCCCTCTCTCATTTCCCCTCCCTCCCTCGCCCTCACCCTCTCTTTCTCTCTTTCCCTATTAGGTTTAATGATATTTCTCTTTTTCTCTCTCCGCTCTCTCTCATTTCGTTTTCTCTCTCCTCTCCCTCTCATTCCTCTCCCTCCCTCTCTCTTTTTCTCTCTCCTCTCTCTCTCATTCCTCTCCCTCCCTTGCCCTCTCTCATTCCTTTTTCTCTATCCTCTCCCTCTCTCATTTCCTTTTTCTCTCTCCTCTCCCTCTTTCATTTCCTCTCCCTCCCTCGCCCTCACCCTCTCTTTCTCTCTTTTCCTATTAGGTTTAATGGTTTTTCTCTATTTTTCTCTCTCATCTCTCTCTCACACATTTTTTTCTCTCTCCTCTCCCTCTCTCATTTCCTCTCCCTCCCTCGCCCTCGCCCTCTCTTTCTCTCTTTCCCTATTAGGTTTAATGATTTTTCTCTCTTTTTCTCTCTTCTATCTCTCTCTCTCTCATTTTTTTTCTCTCCTCTCCCTCTCATTTACCTTTCTCTCTTTCTCTCCCTCTCTCTTTCCTATCCCTTCCTCACCCTGACCCTCTCTTTTTCTCTTTCTCTATTAAATTTAATAATTTTTTCTCTTTTTCTCTCTCCTCTCCCTCTCTCATTTTTTCTCTCTCCTCTCCCTGTCTCATTTTCCTTTCTTTCATTCTCTCCCTCCCTCACCCTGACTCTCTCTTTCTCTAATTTTCCATTAGGTTTAATGATCTTTCTCTCTTTTTCTCTCTCCTCTCTCTCTCATTTCTTTTTCTCTCTCCTCTCCCTCTCTCATTTCCTCTCCCTCCCTCGCCCTCACCCTCACCCACACCCTCTCTTTTTCTATTTGCCTATTATGTTTAACATCTTATCTCTTTTTCTCTCTCCTCTCATTCTCTCTTTTTTTTCTCTCCTCTCATTCTCTCATTTCCTTTTGCTCTCTTCCTTTCCTTCTCTCATTTCTTCTCCCTCCCTCTCCCTCTCTCATTTCCCTATTATGTTTTCGTCTCTCCCCCCTCTCCCTCTCCCTCTCTCATTTTCTCTCTCTTCCTCCCCCTCCCTCTCCCTCTCTTTAATTTCCCTCTCTTTCTCCCTCTCTCTCTCCCTCATTTCTTCTCCCTCTCTCATTATATACAAATTATACAAAAAATAAATAAATAAGAGAGAGAACACACTCTCCCTTCCTCTCGTTCTCTCATTTCATCCCCCTCCCTCTTCCATTTCCTCCCTCTCCCTCTCCCTCTCTTTCTCTCTCTCTCTCTCTCTCTCCCTCCCCCTCCCTCTCCCATTTCCTCCCTCTCCCTCTCCCTCTCTTTCTCTCTCATTTCCTCTCCCTCTCTCAATATATATACACAAATCATATGAGCAAAAGTAAAAGAGAGAGAGAATGCACTCTCCCTCCCTCTCCCTCTCTCATTTCCTCCCCATCCCCATCCCTCTCCCTCCCCCTCCCCCTCTCCCTCTCCCTCTCCCTCTCTTTCTCTTTCTCTTTCTCTCCCTCTCTCATTTCCTCGCCCCTCCCTCTCCCTCTCTTTCTCTTTCTCTTTCTCTCTCCCTCTCTCATTCCCTCTCTCTCTTCCTCCCTCTCCCTCTCTCATTTCCTCCCCCTCTCTCTCTTTAATTTCACTCTCTTTCTCCCTCTCCCTCTCCCTTATTTCTTCTCCCTCTCTCATTATATACAAATTATACAAATAATAAATAAAAGAGAGAGAGAATACACTCTCCCTCCCTCTCGTTCCCTCATTTCATCCCCCTCCCTCTTCCATTTCCTCTCTCTCCCTCTCCCTCCCTCTCCCTCTCCCTCTCTTTCTCTCTCATTTCCTCTCCCTCTCTCAATATATATACACAAATTATATAAGCAAAAGTAAAAGAGAGAGAGAGAATGCACTCTCCCTCCCTCCCCCTCTCCCATTTCCTCCCCATCCCTGTCCATGTCCATGTCCCTGTCCCTGTTCCTCTCTTTCTCTTTCTCTTTCTCTCCCTCTCTCGTTTCCTCCCCCCTCCCCCTCCCTCACTTTCTCTTTCTCTTTCTCTTTCTCTTTCTCTTTCTCTTTCTCTCCCCCTCTCTTTCTCTTTCTCTTTCTCTCCCTCCCTTCCTCTCCCTCTCCCTCTCCCTCTCTTTCTCTCTCATTTTCTCTCATAAACAAGCAAAAGAATGAGGGAATTAAACCCTAAACAAGCAAAAGAAGGAGAGGATGGACTCACCGATGAGATATGGCGAGGGTTTGGCAGCTCCTCTTCGCGATAAAGGCTCCTCCTCTCCTTCGCGAATGGCAACGGCAGCAGCAAGCCTTCTTCCTCTCCCTCTCTCACCCTATGCAAGACGGTCGGTCGATCTCTCTCGCTCTCCCTCTCGAAACGTTCGATGAAAATGCGCGAAATGAACTCGTGCTTGGGTTTCGGCCTGTTTTTTTTCCCCTGTTTTTGCGACGCAAATAGCGATGCCGCTATTCCTGCGTCGCTACCCGCCGTCGCTATACGTTACAATCCTTGTAGTGGTAGTTTCTACTGGTGGGTTTCCCGAAGCTTGCAGGATTGTATGGCTAAGTGCACTAACTCCTACTCCTGTGTCTACTATCCGCTTTTGTGTTGTATCTTCTAGGGCAATAACAGGTAATATTGCATGCATCTCAATGCCTTTCCAAAAGGCATTCACTTGTGGGGACTTAAACATTGAGTTAAGTGTTAGGCTTGATATGTGCGCCACAATGTCATGGTCGAGAGCAAGTCTTGCGGTTCATGTCTATAAATTTGTTCTATCCATTACTTCAACACTTGCACAATGGAAGGTTTTGCGTAAGTGATTATCCTAGTGGAAATGTTATAGGATTAGATATAAATGTGGTGAGCATATTGCAAATTATCTTTCCCTCTACTTCATGGGCTTCTTGCCAATGTAGTTCATCTATTTATGACATCCATGTTCTGCTTATGTAGCTATGTAGGTGGCAATGTTGCTTCTCCTACCACATGGGAGAGACTAGTGGACTCCTAGTTGAGAGTTCATTGATCTCACCCTCAATGATTTGCTCAGCGTCTTGCAAGTGAGCTTGTGCTTCTTTTATCCATTCTTTGAAAAATTCTAAAACTCTAAAACAAGTTGTGCTAGTTGGGATCAAGGTAATCTCTGAGCCTAGTACTTCCCTTCTTCCTTGTCTTAGGAGCAGATGTTTCTACTTCTATATCAATAACCTATTTTCCCTTTATTAAAGTGGTCGCACTCTATTTTGAGTGTTATTTTTGCATCAGTCCCCTTTCTTCTCCTTCATTGGCTCTTCTACCTATAGAGGCTACATCTAGGTTGCTTGGTCTAGGTAATGAAATACTGGCATGCTTCATTTGGGCTCATATCATTATATTTTATGGGGATGGGTGTGGCATCATTGTGTCAAGTGACTCAACACAAAAGAGCCCGAGCATCACAGATGGCACAACTATTGAACTGTAAAAATAAAAAGAGAAAGAAAAGAGAAAAAAATAAAAAGATGAGAGAAAAGAAAGAAAAGAAAATCAGGTAGAAAGCAAAAAAATACACCTCACTTGATGAGTGTCACAATCACTGCACCTAGGGTTCCTAGGTGCGTCCTGGCGGCCTTGGTCGGCCAAGTCTGTCCCTAACCCCCTAGCCCTTTTGCTCCCCACTTCACACTAGGGCACATCGAGGGCCAGGCACACCTAGGGAGCTGATCACACTCATCTATGGTTATATGGTTAGACCTATCTCCTTAAGCTACACCCATCACACTTTTCCTATTCACAAACTAGGTCCTCAAGTGTGGGACAACACCATGGGATTTTCCCTAGACCCAACTCCTAGTTCCACTGGCACGGATACAATGCAGTGCACGGTGAGGTAGGCACACCCCCCAAGTAGTGCACTTTATTTTCTTTTTCAAGTGAGTATGATAGCCTGCACTCAACCATTGACTTTGAAGGCCCCCGTCACCCACATAATATACCCTAAATCTCCACAAACTCAACCACTCTGACATGCTTCTCTCCCATGTCCAATCCCCACAAAAACCCCATCATCAACTCATAGGACCACCCTTCAAATCATGCAAGCCTCACCAACAAAATCCTACAAGTGCCATGGGACTAGCACTCAACTAGGAGGAGGGGGGTAATGTTAATCCCAGTACAAGATAGTACAAGACATAGAAAAAGAAAGCAAAAGAAAATTAAAGAAAATAAATGTGGAGCAAAGTGGAAAAGGTAGCTCGACAGAAGGATAAGAGGAGAAAAGGCCATGGTAAGGAGGGTCTAGGCATACGGATCACTGCAAAAATTTAGCCTTGAAAAAGTATTTCAATGAAATGTCATTTTCCATAAGACATGCTCACTTAGAGGGGATGAGACTATCATAAAGATGTGAGCATTAATGAAATTTGTACCCTTTTGTACAATATATACAATGTCCAACATGGAAAAGGTGGTGCTCGTGAAGCACCAAAATCTTTTATACTTGTTTGATCATGTGCATACTGGGGCAATCTATACACTTGCTATATTAGGTAAGTGGGAGCTTAGTGTGATGTTTGACCCACTTCTCTTGCAAAAAAAGTTGAGGGAAAGTGCCTCACATTTAAGTTAAAGAAAGAAATAAATGTTCTCATTTGAAGGCCCCTTATGTCTATCCTCAAATAAACCAAAATATTGAGTTACTTTGTTTTCTTATAAACACATTTTGTATCACTTACTATTAGCTTTCGCATATTATATCCTTTTTTCTAAATATAATCTACTTTGTGTTATCTCAATAATTCCAACTTTATTAAATAAATGTGTCATACACATACATATGATGATAATGTGCAATACAAATACATATGATAGCATGCATACATGTGATATGTCCATTTTTATGCAATAACATAATGCAACTCAATTGTATAAATGCATGGTACTTTTGTATATGATAACTCAAGCCTAAATCGATTTGATAGATGCATGTTACTTGTTTACACAATAAGGTAACTTGATTTTGTTAAATACATATGAAAAATATCTCATGTAATCATGCATAGGATACTATGATAGTGTGTGGTGCATGCACACATTAAAGTAAGTTAAATTTCTTAAACACATGTGATAATGGCTACATGGAGCATTTAAAGAAATTGAATAATTAAATCTACTCAAAATAAAGGCAATGATATATAAATACATGTGACACACATACATATGTATATTATTTATCATTGATAACTTTATACAAGGCATAGCTTTCAAGATATTTATAATGCATAGACATACATGGTAAAACATTGTGTTTGCGAGGATCCTAAGAGTAGGGTCCCTTGCCTTGAGGAAGACGCAAACAATAAAGTTTATATCCTTATCAATCTCAATGACCAACTTTGCATAGATAGCAGTTAGTTGTGTGTCAGCAAAAGGAGGTTAACGGGATACGCCTCTATCACTGTTTGCAAGGCCTTGTAACTTACTCGAAAATTTCACAAGGAAGTATACTTAATTTGGGCCAATAGGCCTATTCATAATCCATTATTAGTAAGAAAGTGATTAAACTAAGTCAATTAATGTTTTTGAGACACGAAAGATTTTTTAACAAATTTATTAAGATTTTTCTCAAATTAAATTTTTTAGATTTATTGACTTAAAACTAAGTTCTCAAATTATTTTATTAACTAAAAATCCTTCTCTAAATATTAATTTATTTTTAAGGATTATTTTTAAATTTTAAAGAAATTCATATTAATTACCAAAATTTAATCAATATACATATGCTTTCCTCTAAACTATCATTGATAATATGCTATATTTTTCACAAATTTTCAAAAAATATTTTAATTTTTGACATATTAATAAAAAATATTATTTTATTTTTATTTATTTATATTTATATTTAAAAAAAATATGAACAATTCACTAAGATTAAATAAACCTTGTAAAGGGGAGCCATTTAATGGTTCCCCACCTGTGCCTCCTGCTCCCCCTCCCCATATATATATATATACATATATATATACATATATATACATATATACATATATATATATATATACATATATACACATATATATATATATACATATATATATATATATACATATATACATATATATATATACATATATATATATATATATATATATGAGGGCTCCTCTTCTTATTTCCAACACACAATGACGATGAGTCAAATCTTGTGTGACTGAGTGACCCCCATTGTATTTTAAGAAAGAACAAAATCCTTTATCTTAAACCCATAAAAGATTTAAAAATAGGTCAAGAAATTTGCAATAAACTAATTAAAGTTTTATTTTTCTCATATAAAACAAAATATGCTCGTTTTATAATAAAATGGTAATAGTTCCCTCCTTAAAACTCATAAAAAGATGACCCCCCACCCCCTCCTCAACCTCAAAAAAAAAGAAAGAACAAAAAGTAAAGGAGGGTCCCTCATCTCATTTTCAACACACAATGAGCGATGAGTCAACTTTTGTGACTAAGTGAGAGTGCCATAATCATGATTTAGAGGTGAGGAAACTCTATATGAAGGAGCTAGAGGCTATCCGCATGTTGTTCCCCTACCTCGAAATCCTTTCTTTTCTTACCCTTCTTATCTACGATAGCCCATTATCGATGCATTGATGTAAGGAGACCCTCAAGCAAGCATGATGTTCAAACTTTGTTCGTTGATATGGCTAAGATATGATATTTAATTCTTTATTATTAATAAATATCTGAAATAATATCAAATTTTTAGAAAAAGTAGATTAATACTAAAAATGATTATTATTTTATTTTTAAAAATATTTTTATTAACTTAAAGAGTAAAAATTATTTAAAATTTCATAATAATAATCCTTAATCTTTTTCTTATAATATTTTTATCTTTTTAAATTTAGAAATTCAATCAAAATAATATTTAAATTTTTAAAAAAGTATAACAATTTAACCTAAAAGAAATAAACTAAGATTAAAAAGTAATCATAATCAAGTATAAATTGAAAATAATAATTTTATTCACACACACACAAATAAAACTATAGTTAATACAATGTGTTCACATACAATAAAATACTTGGTTTATTTCCATGAGTAATGAAAGTGAAAATAAGATGCATTTACATGTACAGAAAATCAAATATGTGTAAATGTATATGATAAATTTCATGTTGTGAAATCATAAAAATATTTTGTTTTGATATCTTAGACTTGTTTTGAAAATATTGATTTGTAGAAAATTAGCAATTGATTGTGATTGCAGTTCTACTAATTACATCTATGGCTTGAGCATCCGGACAGGAATGGGACGTATTATCATTCACACAACCACTTCAAGTGCTATTTACCTGGAGTATTATACACTGCCTAATGTAGCTAACCATAGTTAGGTATGTTTTGGACTTGCATATAAGAAGATTCACCCTTATGGCGGGTGAGAACCAACAAGGCTTTGGATTGAGTTGTGATCTCTCTCTCGAACCTAAGATAGGATTAGAAACTTATACGAGGCCAATGTAGTTTAGTGTTGAAAGGGTTAGGATGAATAGGACAAGGGTAGTAACTTGGTTTTGGATTGATTCACTCTTGAAGCTATTGCATACTTGAGAATAAAAATCAAGAATGCTTGTTTTTAAATGTATTGCTTAGTGTTCATAAACTAAGGACATGACAACAACTCAAGTGTAAATATTAATTTAAAAATTTAATTTTATATTTTATAAATAGCATGGTAGCATGCCTTGTTTAGAACACTAAAATATACCTTGAGAGAAGTAGGTGGGGACAGTTTTCCAGCAAAATCACCCTAATGTTAGGTGTACTTGATTATCCAAGTGGCTTTTTCCAAATTTAGATTAAGGACTATTAAAGCGAGACCTTCCTATGAGTCAGTGCTAAAACTAGTAAGCATTGTTTTAGCAGGTCCGTGTGGGACTATGCCTTCTTTGTAGAGGGGTTGACGCTCAAATTCCCCTTATTTCTCCTTCTCATTGAATTTAGTGTAGTGCTTGCCTACCTTAATTTTGGGCGATTCATGAAATTGTTCATATTGAGTTCAATGTTAGATTGTTGCTAGAGAGTGTAGTTGTGTATTTAGGAATCTACATATTGATCCTCATGGGATGAGGCGAGACACTTCATATGTGAGGTAGACCTAGGGAATACCTAACCATCTAAGCTCAAATGCTCTAAGTTAGCATGGATGGTGGTGACTAAGATTTATCCTTAGATGACTACCACAAACTACCCTTCCTAAACTAATTAGATTCAGGTATATTTCAAGCCTTCATTGATGTAGTAGTCTTCCACAGCATTGGGTTGTCTATCACCCCAAGCTCATCAACCACTACAAGTCCTACAAGATCTCTCAAATCACCTTTTGGAACAATGCCTTTGTTATCAAGAGCTTGTAACCATTTAGATTTACTTGATTTCTAATAGGGCCAGATTAAGGAACATGGCAATGTGAAGTTCTCTTCTTCTCTTCATCTCCTCACATTTATCATCGATGGCCACTCCTCTCTTCCTAGACAAAAACTGAAGCAAGACCAAGAGCGAAGGATCATGCATGTGGATCATGGAGTGATGTTAATATATTTCCATTATAACATGGTAAAACATATTTGTCTTGAATAAGTCTATAATTGGTAGGTTAGTTGATGTGCTTGTGTATGTGAGTAGGCTAGGTTAGTTGATGTGCTTGTGTGTGAGTAGACTAGGTGAGAGAGAGTTGTAAACATCACGCATCGAGTTCTTGATAAAATAATGGTGCACCCAATAGTCCTCATATTGAGCTCATAGAGTGCAACACCTTAGTTCCTTTGCCATGACTAAGGATACATCGGCCGTGAAGTTACTTACATGCAACTTCACACATCAAAATAGGAGATAGTATGTGTATGCCAAATCTGAAACATGGACCAATAGTTAGCTTGTAATCTTTGTTTCTTATTGAAATATTAACTTATGTGATTTTTAAAAAAAGGCTAAGGTATAAATAAGAGGTTTTAATCATTTTTTAAAAACATTTTAAAAAATGAATGTGTGGACATTTAAATATGACTAAAGGATAAATAGTAAAAATATATAAAATGCCTTGAGAGTCATAAGAAGTAAGGTTAGATAAACGCTCTCAAATCAAGAGAAATGAAGAAAAATGTGAGAATAAAGACTATTTTCTTCTTCTTCTTCTTCTTGGAGTCTACTATAGTGTTAATTTTTGTTTTTTAAATTCTTCTTCTTCTGGGAGTTCACTATAGTGTTACCAAGCCTCTCTCCTATCCTATGTGGCAACCGTAAGGAACTCCCAATCCTTTTTTTAAAAAAAATTATGTTACTTTTCTAAATCTCCTCCTCCTCTCTCCTCAACCATGTGGCATTAAAACACATATCTCTCTATATTTCCTTTTTAAAGAAATTAGACAAGAAAACACTATTGATCTCTCTTGTATTTTTTTGAAAATGTGAAATTATGATCCAATGAGGTGCAATTATTTTTGCATGCGCCCTATAATCCAGGCCTCCTCTGTCTCTCTCTCTCTCAAAATATAACATGGTCACAATAGTTACTATTTGCATTTGCCCTCTAACCTAGGCCATCTCTCTCTCTCTCTCTCTCTCTCTCTCTCTCTCTCTCTCTCTCTCTCTCTCTCTCTCTCTCTCTCTCTCTCTCTCTCTCTCTCTCTCTCTCTCTCTCACTCATGTAGCAACCAGAAAATTAGTTCTTACAAGAAAAAGTACATCTTACAAAGAGCTTTGATATACTGAATCATCATCTTCTTTTAGGCAAAGATGAGAGGTACACAAAGAAGAGAGCCCAAATGAGAGTGAAAACACCAAGAAAAATCCACATGAGAAGGGGGTTTCCCACTCTAAGAGAGAGGCATGTTCCCTTGGTTGAAAGCCTCTCATCCACTTAGGCCATGACGACAGAGACTTAGCAACACAAGGATGGTCAAAGCTAAAGTAGTGGACATGGCCAGCTATTTGAGGGACAATAGACTTGATTGCATCTTGTTTTTTTTTGGATGTGGACCACCTAATCTCAACATTCCTTAGAGTAGGAAGGTTGATGACAAGCTTCTGAATGCTAATAATATAGAGAGGCATACTAGAGGAGAGGAAGGAGCTTGAGGCTAGTGCCAAGGAGGCAACAATGGTAGTGAGGTTGTCATGTCTATGGCTTTACAACTGTGGTAGGGGATCCAAGGAGGAAGAGAGAGACATCCCCAGTGATGCTGTTGCAATTTCTCCTCCCTCTCTCTCTCTATCTCTCTATCTCTTTGTCTCTCTCTCTTTGTGTATCTGTGTGTGTGTGTCTCTCTCTCAGTGTCTCTCTAATGGTGCAAAAATTTACACTATTGCAAAATATAGTCAATGAAATTTCATGTTGTCATCTCAGCATCTTCTTCTTTGCATGGACTGAAACTCCTTTATGATATTGCGATTCGAGTGGTACAATAATTGATGAAATCAAGGTGGTGTGCTAAAATATGGATTATCACATGAAGCTCTCTGACGTAGTGTTCATGCACGTTAGGGATTATGTTCAATCAATGCATGTAAGGCTCTAGTGTGCAGAACAACTAAGGATCTAGGACTAGCGGCAAGTTTCTTTTCTTACTCTTTCTACTTGCACTCGTTATACCAATGTTGTTACTAAGATGGAGGCAATGTAGACAAGGAAGTGCTATGGTGCTGAATAGCCCATTGAAGTTTCCCTAAGTTGTAGCATCATTATGTTTTCTATTGCTATATGTTATATGATATTGATTCAAGCTTACTTAAAATATGGTGTAATCCTTCCCCTATTATTTTGATTATAATTCAAGTGAAGAGCAAGTCAATCTAGGGCTATTTTGTAACCTATTTCATGTTCCAGTGCAGCATACTATTGAGACAACAAGCTAGGGAATAGGTGTGATGAAGGTCAAATTGTGAATCAGTACTATATCATTACCATTACCATACAAGGTTATCAAAAGATGTGGAGCTTGTGCCATATCCAAAAAATTTGGGATAATCTAGCATGGTACATAATTCGGTTTGGAAGCAAGATGACAGGGGTCCTAGGGGTGCAATGTATAGGGTCATAGAAGCTGGATGATGACCCAAAGAGTTGGCCTCAAGTAGCCTACACTATGGCCCTAGGGATCTATTTCACATGTGACATGACCATTACTCTTTGCAAGAAAACTCATTCTTCACAAGCAATAACACCATTGATGGCCATGCTTGCAACCAAGATACCTACAAGGTCATCATCGATGCTCACACATTCACACTACAAGCCCCAGGTGCATTGGCAAGGTCTGAAGCTTTGCCTCCCACCTAGGGTGGTAGTAGGGCTCTGACAACTATGGTATGTGCCTCATACACAATGTTTATTCTTGCTCTTGAATTTTAGTATTTATCCTATCAATCTATCTACCTACTTATTAGTTGGTTCAAAGTAGAAATCAAAACCAATAAGCTAGCCTATCTACCTATTTTTCTAGGTCATGCTCCTAGCACACAACTTTGTTCATCTAAAGATGTGCTATTTGCAAAGAAATCTAGCTTGGCCATATCCAATTGGCCATATTCAACAGAGGTGGAATAAGAAGGACATGGAGGTGAGCTTGACTATGATGCTAATGATAGTGGTAAGCCTTTGCCACTACTACATGGCATTGAGGTGATGTTGGGGGTTGCAACTCTATGCTACCTCATAGAATTTTTAAAAAATATAATCTATGGTTGGATTTACACTATATGGGATGCAATATGGAGAGTAGTGCCAACTTGGATATGATATTTGTAGGAAAAAAATGGGTTGACAATGATTACAACCATGATTTGGCCACACACACACACGCACACACGCACACACCCACACGCACACACACACACACACGCACACACACACACACGCACACACACGCACACACACGCACACACACACACACACACACACACACACACACACACACGCACACACACACACACGCACACACACGCACACACACGCACACACACGCACACACACACACACACACACACACGCACACACACACACGCACACACACGCACACACACGCACACACACACACACACACACACACACACACACACACACACACACACACACACACACACACACACACACACACACACACACACACACACACACACACACACACACACACACACACACACACACACACACACACACACACACACACACACACACACACACACACACACACACACACACACACACACACACACACACACACACACACACACACACACATCTTCCATTTGCAAGATCACCATATCCTAAATAAAAATGTACATCAAATTTTACAAAGCCTTTTAGAATAAAAATATAATCAAATAAAATCTATGCAAGTTTGACCTTTTGGTCTCCTAGATTTAAAACTATCTCATGTGATATGTGTGTAAACTTAATTTACACTTGGAAATCGTGTGAAATGTGAGAATGTGATGTTCATGTGACCTCAAATTTGATGTCCATGGATGGAATGCCCACCTTAGTACATCACACTATTCTGATGCTCATCCAATGTTGGGTATTTTATACTATACTCAAGCCCTTGAAGACATTTATAACATTTATTTTTTATCCTCAATCTTCCCTTAGGCCCTTACATATATGGCTTCAAAACATCATCTTCTATGGACGTCTTCAAATTCATGCTATTTTCATTGAGGTGTTCTTACAAAAATTTCTACGACAAATTGCTTTTACATTGTAATTTTTGTATAAATAAAGATAACTTTGAGGTTCCCCCTAAAAACACACACACAGAAAATACTATACAATAGACATACATATATATGCATATATGTGTATATGTATGCCAGATGATACTATTGTATTATTCCTACATGAAGAAAAGTATCAATTATAGTTACTACAATTCACATCAAATGATTTCATAGAAGCAATTATGTGGGTCTTACAAGCTGATTCTAATTTAATGACTAATTAGGTATCTCCTCATCCATAAACAAGGCCTCAATGCCATCAATATCCTATGTCATGGGAAGCATGGTGCATTTTCCTAGGACTAACCATTGGAGAAGTAGGCTAAAGAAGTGGAGAAGTTGTAGCAAGGTAGCTATATTTGAAGGAAATTGCAAGTTTAAGGTTGCTAAGTGATGTTAGAGTGTGCTAAAGGGCACAAAGGTTCCTCGAACGAATTTTTTTCTTTGCTATCAACTAATTGTAATTGTGTGATATATACAACTAGATGTATTAACAAATATAGATGAAGGTGTAATAATACTATAATAAAGTGTGCACACACAAAGAGAGAGAGAGACAGAGAGATCACAATCAACATCTCATAAATGAATGGATTGTTGCATACATGTAAATGGATGTTGTCTATTATAAAGTATGAGTATATAAGATTTTTTACATGCATCTATGAATAATACCAATAAATAGTTGTTTCACAATGGTGAGATTTTATAGATTAGGTGTGGAGCGCCTTATGCATTGTGCATGAAGAGCACTATTTTTAATCTTAGTTCTTTTGTGGGCAAAGGGGAGCGGCTATGTGATAGCATAGCTGCTTCTATCACAATTGCTTCCCTTTGCCCATAAAAAAGTAAAGCAAATGAGGTGAAGTCTCGTGAGCTTTGCTAGAATGTAAACCGCACAATGCACGATAGCATTTCTAGCCAAACAAGCTAGTTTTATTTCTTCAAAGAACAAATAAAAATATAAAAAAGTAGAATGATTTGCCATTTTGTTTTGTCTAAAAAAAGCAAAGCAAACAAGGCAAAGCCTCGTGAGCTTTGCTAGAATGCAAACCACATAACATGCAGTGTTACACGAGTGGTGATGGAGACAAGCCTCACTCATAACCTGATAATGCAATGTTAAGGACTGCCTGTTTAATATAATTGACATTGTTCGATGAACAACACAGCACACAAAATTTAAAAGTTTCAGAAATACCACATAGGCCATACACAAAATCCAATGACACACAATGCCTCTTGTAGCTTAATTGCATTTAAATTCAAGCTCAAAGTAGAGCATCCATAACATCATTCAAGTCACAAAAATCTTTTGAGTTTAAACATACCTTTTAAACATTCGATACACTGTAAGCATCATCTCGGCAATGACTAAGGCTCTTGCAATGTTCGACAATATTCCACAAAAAATCCACACTTTCGTATGGGACCTCCTCTCACAAGACATCAAATTGCACTCAAGAGGGAAGGCCCCTAATTCTTCCTTCTCTGGACCTCCTTATATAGTTTTCTTCCTATACAATGTGTGTTATATGCTTTTTGAAAAGCATAAGCTTTTCAAACGTTCCTGCTTTACATTAAAGGTTAATAAACCTTCCACGTTTAGATACCTTTCGGAAAGCTTAAATGGCGTCTACGCTTAAAAGCTTTAAGCTTTAAAAGTCAAAAATCTTATGTCCTTAAGACTTAAGCTTTTTAAAGCTTAACAAAGCTTTGATTTCCATGCTTTCAAGATACGTCCTATCCCACGTTCATGAATGCCGATGTGATCTATGTTATTCGAACGTTGTGGTCTTGTCCGCCTTCTCAAAGAAGTCGCCATCCTGGCCCGTTGAATTCTCCACTTATAGGCCGCCATGCCTGCCCTGAATATTCCGTTATCTCTGCGTTCGTTTTGAATACCATCAACTTGCTTCTTCCTTAAAACACAAGGCAACTAACTCCATTCCAGACTTGCCATCTGACCACTGATTAATGCCCTCTTCACAATCGAGATAGCTGCCACCTGCCTGTCATCAACAATCGCCATCACTACCTGCGCCGTCAAAGAAATATGCCCATTGCCACCTCCTTTACGTGGAAAAGACCTGCTTGATTATCGAATAAGTCACCTTTGAACTGAGTTACACTGATTAATGCCCTCTTCACAATCGAGATAGCTGCCACCTGCCAATATGAAGAGGCACCACTAAAGTCAGATAGAACAGGCACCCACTTGAGATCTATCCCAAGCCATCTTGACTAGCCAAGCGTACCTTCAGACAGTAGGCGACATAGCGGCCTGGGTAGTAGTCCTTGTAGCCTGCGCAGCACTTCTTATGGCCTGGAGAACAGTGCTGTATGCATAACATGCTGAATTTTACTGATCATCGAGCGCAGCAGGTGTAGGCTACGACATAAATCACGGATCCACACGTGCAAAGCAGAGGTGTCACATTGCTGATCATAAGGCGCCATCAGTTCTTTCCCTTTCCTCCACCACTATTTCTAGGCCCTCCCTCCCTTTTCCTCTCTCTTTCTGATCCTACTCTAGTCCATCAACTCGCCATAGCCACCAACATCCTCCCTTCCACCACCACCAACCCTCTGGTCTATCTTCAATTCCCTTTTCCATACGAGTTCCTCCACACACCGAGTACACCATGACATCCCCCTCCACCACTGTCGCCGCGCCACCTGAAGGAAAGGCATCCATCACAACCACTATCACACCACCAAAAAACCACTATCGCACCACCAAAAAGGGAGGAGCTGCCGCCAGAGGAGCCACCACTGCAGATTGGGACAAGGCAAAGGAAACTAAGCACCAAGCGTATAAGGTTTCTCTCTTTCTTATTCTATGATTCCCCCCTTATAAGCAAGGGAGAGTCTGACGAGAGATAAGAGGAGAGAAAAAGGCAAGGCTGTGTAGTCCATTATTGTTAGGGCACTTCCAAACTGAATCCACCATCTAAGCAAGAGAGAGTCTTAGGAGAGGCTCGGGGAGTACACTTTTTTATAGAACATGTCAAATACTACATAAGTTCAAAAAAGAGGAGATTAAATTTAGCACAATTTACAGGATTATATTTACAAAATGGGTTTTTAAATTATCATTTGAAAAAAAATCGTAAGTTTGGTAAAGTAAAAAGGGTCATTTTAAGACTTTATAGAATGTAAAGAAAGTGTATTTCTTAATATCTTTTGAATGCATGTTGTTATATAAATGATTTCTTATAGGTGAAGGAGAGGTGAGAGGAGAGAGAAACACAAGGCTATAGAGCCAATTAGTGTCAAGACACTTCCAAACTCAATATCAAATTTAATGAAATACTTATTGATTCAACGACTTTGAATGACATAACTATGGCTACCTCTCACATAGCCATTGCACACTCTCACAAATACTATAGTAAACTCACCAATTTATCTCTTTATTGTAATCTATCCACAAAGGCTTCTTAATTCAAGTGATGATCCTCAAGCATGTATGCTCCACCTCCAATATGGCTTTGATTGCTTTAATTAGCTTGCTTTGTAAAGAGAAGGAGAAGGAAAATAAGAGGAAGAAAGAAGAGATAAAGAGCTTCACATATCAATGCCTTACTCTCCCTCTCACACACATACACACACACACACACACTCTCTCTCTCTCTCACTCTCTAGACAAGCAATAAGATAGAAGTAAGAAGAAAGAAGAGAGTTGATCTTTGAGATTGCATACTAGAAGAATTAGCTTATCCATTAAAATTTTATTTTTAAATATGAGCTTGATTTTTGGACATCCTACCCTCTTTTTGGCCTAAAATCAGACTTCTCTTATTTTATGTATACTTTTCAATTTGAAACGACATTTTTTATTTTACAGCTAAAACTCCTTGCATGTGATACCTCACTCAAAAATGCATTAACATTTGCACAGGATTGAGCCCAACTCTCTTTAAAAATAAAGCTACAACATAGTGTTCTTCAAAAAATAAGTATCCAAAACTTGCATTTGTTCCAAAATTCATCTTTATGTCTGCTTTCACGCCTTGTGCTTTTGTTTTTCTAGCTTTTTGATTTCGTTGAATTCTTTTGCTCAATTTTCTTTGAAACTTTTTGCTCATCTTTTCCATAAGAGTTTAATATTACTCTCCTCCTATAGAAGTGTGACTTGGCGAATAGCATTATGTACGTCCATGCTAGTGGGTCATGAAGAGGGTGGTAATGGACAATAATAAAGTGAATTGATATTGAATCTTATCTTATCATTGTTATAGAAGGAATGCGGATTGATCATCTTACTATATCTCATAGCTAAGAAGAGGTAGAAAGCTGATTTATAAGGGCCATCAATGTTCTTGGGGGTCTTTTGATCAACTCCATGTCCTGAAGAAATGAGACGATATGCACTTCCTAGGATATATATTTGCCTTATTGTGCTATGACGGTTTTTGCTTGTGTGAGTGCAATCTGGAGTTGGATCAAACTCTAGGCTAACTTGAAGCATTTTCCTATAGTTGAGGATCTAGTTGATGAGAAAGGAGGTGTGGTGCATTTCTTAAGGTGAGAGATGGCTAGAGGGTTAGGAATTGAGCATGCTAATTGAGGCCACCAAGTGAACTCCACTTGAGGGCCCCTAGTGATGTGATCACGATGCACTTGTTCTACATTGGTTTTGTTCTCTTTTCTTTCCTTTTCTTTTCTCTCCTTTATCTAAGTTTTTAATTTTCTTTTCTTTTTCTCTCCTTTTTTATGGGATTGGTTTCAAAGACTTTCCTATGCAGACCTTGCTCATCATGTAACTTTTGAGAGCTAGCCTTATTGCTACTGGAATTCTCGGGAAGACGAGGTGACTATAACTAGTGAATCTACTTGCATTCATGTCCTCCAACAACTCAAGACAATAAGTTGGCATTATTATTTGGCCAAAGGAGTAATGTCCCCACAGCATATCTATATATTCTTGTGTTTGTTTTTTTAAAAGAAGAATACATGCAGGCCCTCTTCTTCTACTACT
Source organism: Lygodium microphyllum (assembly GCF_053477565.2). NCBI lineage: Eukaryota > Viridiplantae > Streptophyta > Polypodiopsida > Schizaeales > Lygodiaceae > Lygodium > Lygodium microphyllum. Next base: position 71,878,124 of record NC_141164.1, on the reverse strand, counting down.
CTTGTTTGGTTCAACAATGTGATGAGCAGTCTCAAATAGTTACATTTTGTAATAAAAGTTGGATCAGGGCAATCTAAGAAATATCATCATACTATTTTAAGGAGGACACCAAGTCTTTTTCTTAAAACTTGAGGCTTTCTTCTTCCCTGTGAGTATTGACATTGAATATAAGGGGAAAGTCATACTACCCATATTTTTTAGGGTCATAGTTAATCAGTGTCTTCATAGGTAGGGCATATAGGTGGGATCTCCTCTCTAAAGGCATAATATACCACAAAAATTGACTCAAGTCTCTATGTTAATATCCACAATATTTGTTCTCCACTTTAGTTGAGATTCATAGCCTTGCACTGTTTTGGGCACTCCAATACTTTATCATACCAGTAGTTTGTCACTCTTGCACCCATAATCTAAGATTTAGGTTCTATTTTCCAGTTACCTTCTCTCTAGCTATGCCCCTACTCTAATAATTTTTTGCACATCCCCAATGGGAAGCACCTTCCTAAGCCTCTTTGGAAAATAGAAAGTGAGCTACATTTGAGAATCTTGGAACTTCAATTGCTCCAACACGGAGATTTTACTATTCCAGTTGATAGGGTTAAGTTCCTACCTTAATGATTGAGAAAGATCTGTATGGCACTTGCTAAGGTGATGAAATAAACTTTCTCTTGATTTTCTCTACTCTTCCCTTTCAACAATGCTTAGCTTTTATCATTACTTCGAAGAAGGTGAGTTCTTTTATGCATTCAAACTCTTGTGCAGCTGACCCCTAGCCGCCTTTGGATCCCATTATTCCATCTTGAGATGTAGAGGGGAGGACAACTATTCTTCTATGATCGAAAATAGTTCATCAGCTAACTACTATTAGGATGCCAATCATTCTTAAGTCTTCTATGGAGAATCCCACTTCCCTTAACAATAGCATATAATCATCCTTTGTCATCCTATACTCTAGTTGGACCATAGTTCTTACCATGGTCTTGCCATGCATTGCTTGAATGGTCTCCTAATGAGTTGCAACTCCTTCTAAGATTCTCATGTGTATCTCCTTTGGTTTGCCTTGTCATTTCCAATAGGGTATTCGCAAAGATTTGTTTTTGTACTTGCATCATATATTTCATTACTCTCACCATTTCTTTCACCTAGTTCCACTCATACTTTAATTGTGCTAGTTTCATGGCTAAATTAAGCATGGGGGGCTACATTCTTAACGTCCCATTGGTCTATTTTTTCCTTTTCTTACTCCAGTCCTCAATTTCACCATATTATTAGGATTTCAAATGTGAAGGAATGATGATTCTTCTAAGCTCTATTCTTTACTCCATTTCATAAGCCAGTAAGATCTAACACCCTTATTACTTGATAGCAAATGGAACCACACAAATAGAATAACACACCCAATGTTCGGCCAACTCTTCCTCCACACCTATAAGCTTTAGCATTAGGGTAGAGACTATTAGTAGCTTAGTATCTAAGAACAATCTCATAATTTCACCAGCCTGCCTTTACATTCGGTTGATAGCGGCAGCTATAGTTGTGAAGACTACCAATACACTCATTGACAAGGTAGTTGATTTTAATACCCTTACTATTACTAGAGAGATTTGAGCCAATCATAACTACAACCAATTGATACTAAGTTGAATCTCTTTGGAGGAAAACCCTATTTCTTGTCGGGAAAGTGGAGACTAATGTTGATGATGAGACTGAAAGCATTTCAATCTTCTATGTTTTACCAAGTACATAAGGGTTGGAATCAAAATGCTATTGGGACACCCATTCAAATATCTCATAAACTGTGCTAATCATATTGGCAAGCATATTCACTTACAGTTTGCTAGAGTATGGGTCATCTTAGCCTTCGGTCTAAGGGATTTGACTATAGGATACATATAGATTACTATCGCCACCCCAACCATCATTCAAAACATCCTAAACTGCTCTCCTTAGGAAACTCCTAATCACATGGTCTCAACATCAATAGCCTATGAGCATAAATAGCCCACCACTTCAACTATAATGGAGGCTAAAAATCCAACTCCACGGGGACCAAGGTGGTCTGCTCACACCACCATATCTTTTCAAGAGAGTCCAAAGGCACATACATTAGGGGAGATTTGAGGTCTCGAAAATTCCTTGTTAGAGATCCTAGAGAGATAAAATATTTTGAGAAATAAAAATAATTTAAATTTTTTAAGAAGTTTATATTTTGATAGATAAGCATATCTAAATTTGTTAAAAGGCCATTGTCATAATATTTTCATGACTACATCAAACCTAGAAATTCAGGCCACTATAAAGATGATGATGACTAGTTTAATAAGGATCCTATCTTATCTTGATAGAAGTGAAAGTGAATACTCAATTTGAAGTTTTTTGACATCTTGTTATCTCCCTCAATCCTCATTCCTTCTTTTCCTTCTTCTACTCCTTGGTAGTTACTTACTCATTCTTTGACTTTTTTGAATGCACACCGTATTCTTATTCAGAGTTGTAAATCATATCTTTAGTTATGGATCAACCATCCAATGTTCCTTGTAACACTGGTAAAAGAGCTCTCTATCACCTTCATGTTGACCTAGAACATGAGTATGAACCAATAAGAAAAAGAACAAAACAAAACATTGTTTTAGAGTCCATGAAACACGTGTTTCGATTTGAAGAGAAAAAAATATTGATCTTTGGTTGGATTAATAATTATATCCAAAGATCCTATAAAAAATAATACTCCTCTTTTTTATAATACCTCTTCACTAATGTAGTTTATTAGTGATGGTTATAATTGATTTTTGTTTTGTACATTTAATCTTATTGCAAAAAAGGATATTCTTAAATTGGAGATTCACTTGTTAACAAAATATAGAGACATGTTGCTACAAAAATCATAGTATTTTCAATGGAATAATAATTCATTGGAGAAACACATTAAAGCATATCAAAGGAAACAAACTAGTTTAGGCCTTCGAAATTGACAAAGATCTCTCAAGAATATTAAGCATCCTAAATGAGGAGGAGGTGGTTGCAATAAAAGAATCCAAGTAGCAATGTAGATCTTTTTACTTAAGAAATGTTAAACATAACTTTTCTTATAATGATATTTGAGTTGTGATGTTGATCTTTTTTAGGTCTCTTTTTCAATCAAGTTTAAGTGAGAGAGATGCTTCAAAGGCATCTAAGTTTTATTATCATCTCTTGCACTCAACAATACCAAAGGATATTCTTGAGAAGAATAAGTCCAAAAAAAAAAGACAATGCTTGGATTCTTTTATTAGGCATCATTCTTTGGATTTTGAGCCGGTGCAAAAGACTTTGAATAGTACCCAGGTAATTCAGTATATGTACACCCTCTATACCATGTGCGTTCACATTAAGGTCTATTTATAAATATCCTTATCTGTGAATTTTTCCTTAAATAAAACATAACCCTTTTCTATTCAATCTGTAGGTAACCCCTTTATATGGGACTCTTCTGTATGTAAAAGATATGTAAAAATTGTATTTTAAAAATCCTTTATCTTGAACCAATGTTGTCACACGAAATACGCGCAAGAGTTAGTGAAAGTCATTCATCTCACAAGGACGCTATATGAGATGGGAGCAAAGGTTTATCAAAAGTACTCAACACAAAACAAATACACAAAAGAAGAAGTTTAGATACAATGAGAATTCTCAAAGTAAGATCATGAATTAAGGGTAACTTTTGTTTGGATAAGAAGATGGAGCCAACATAGACTCAAGTTCTCCACAAAGCTCAAGTTGTCAAAGTGACACTCTCCTCCAATCATAAAGTTTGGACCTTCATATATGTCAAAAAATTCATGCAAATCTTCTTTGGTGCTCTATGCATCAAGAACCAAAACAAGGTGGTTTCACATATATTGTCACATAAATGATCAAGTTTGTAGCATCAAGAATACTCATTTTCTCTTGCATTACTTCATAATCTAATAGCACCTTCTTCTTCCATGCAATATTCATGCCAGTGATGATGGTTCCACTCGTAGGAAAGGAGCAAATAAACCCTCCACACTCAGGATGTCAATTTTTGAAGTTGGTGTAAGTCGTATTCTTGGCTTTGATGTTTTTTGCATCTTTCACTGTGATACACATAGGTGATTTCAGGTGCTTGTCACAAATCTCCAACAAAACCAAAAGTATTCAAAATTCTCTGACAGCCCCTGATATCATCTACTGAAAGTAAATTGTGTGATTCCAACACATTTCAATTTCTCTACCTGAGATACAACTTCATCACGATCAAACTCAACTCCAAATGCTGCTTGGTGGAATGCTTCTGGCTATTGAGTATCGACCCCTCTATAATTCTCCATAGCCAGATTCAATTGCACCTTGAACCCAATAGCTTCTTAGACCATCCTAGTATAAAGCGTCCCTCTTTGTCAAAGCAGTCTGCTCTCCAACTACTTCTTGGATGGTTGGCGATGCTTCTAATTTGTAGCCCTCAGAGATTATCATTCAAAAATTGCTGCCAACTTGCACTAGAAGCTAAGGGAAGTTACTATATGTATATCCTCTACATCACATGCATCCAAGGCCTATTTATAAATATCCTTATACACCACCACCCTCCCCAAACAAACACGATGGATCCCTCTTCAAAAATCAGGGCCTCCCATGAATAGCACACCCAAAATATCGAAATATCGGCTCTCAAAGGGAAAAGCAAGCAATCCAATTTTGAGGGAAACAATTATTGGCCCTTAGCTGGCTAAAAGGCATCCATTGTTCAAGCTTTATTTGTTTGCTAGGTGGTAGGTTGTACTTGCAAGTTATATACATGGTTGGGATAATTTTGGGCAAGCATAGCTAGGTAGATGCGGGTTCCTCTCATTGTGAACGTTCAAAAGAATGAGAAGAACCACGAAGGAAAGAGGAAGAAAAGCACACATTTTCAAATGCCTCGTGCAAGACATGAAAGAGAATCTACCTTCACAAAAAGGAGCCAAGCCTCTGATCACTTTGACTCTTATTTGAGTGACTTTCATAACCAGTATGTTCAGTTTCTAGCAAAGGCAAACTCATCCTCTTGAATGCAGCATGAGAAGGCCCATTTGAATCACAAAAAACCCCACTCTTGCATTCCAGATCCTCTTCTACATTATCAGCCTCATAAAATGGATCTCTATGTGTGCAAGAATCCACTATGTAGATGTGTGGATCCACTCTGTATGTATAAGAACCAACCTCCTCTTAGCCCCTAAATGGCCTTATCATGCCCGAGAGATCTAGATCTGACATGTTAAGAGAGAGCTTTTGTGTGCTTGAATCATTTACATGTAAGGGACTTGATGACTATCATCAGAACACTCCAAAGTCACTTTGTAGTGGTGGACATGTAGTGTCACGCCATCCACCCCCTCCAAACCAGCACATCCTCCGGATGGGTAACTTGTTTACCACTTACAGCATTGTTTCCACCATGATCATATGGGTAATCATTTGGATAATATGGCAAGTAGGTAAGTTGACATAGGTTATTACAGCATCCTCCTGGATCATATGGACAAATGAAAGTAGGTAAGTTTTCGTAGATCATCACAGTATCCAGTGGCTTGATCTTCTCTCCTACAAAAATCTTCTCCATAGCATCCTCCTCTTCTTTGGCTTGTTGATCACATAAAAAAATCCCATGACTCCAATCTTTATTTCCTCCTTCAATGAAACAAGTATTGTTTGTGCCTTGACCACATTGACGTTTGTATCCATATCCATCTCCATAAATGGCATAAGCATTGAAAAATCCTCATCAATGTCCAAAGGTAGCGGTCCTGCTAACCTTCTTGTCAGCTGTCTCATATTTTTTCTATACTCTGGCTTCTTTGCTACAACTTGCAAATTTCAACTTGCTGTAAATACCCTAGCAAACACAAATTTTGATGTGTATAAATAGCACCCAACTCTTTTGATTGACAAAAATCAGCCATATCTTTTTCGGACTGCATATGAATAGCCCAAAACTGAGACTCATAGCTTACTTCATCTGTAAATTTTATTTGCTGTTGTAAATCAACACCCTGTAAATATTTTTGCTAAAATATTTCAATAAAGAACACTTTTTGTTGAGAATTCTCAACACCCAAATTATCTTGTAGCATGAAATCGGCAATTTTGCAATACATCACGAGAGAATGGACTTGTTCACCAAGAGTCAATTCAAATTTTCAGTTAAGAATCCGATCTTCAAGCACCTTCTTCAAGTCCATAGTCATCTCAATGTTGGAAAGAAGCTTGAAAATAGGTTGATTTTTCGGCTTTAGATCCTTTGTCTTCGGGGCTTTCTGATCCTCCTGTACTTTCGACTTTTGAACATCAACCATACTCTGCTCTGGTTCAGAAGAAGAAGGTTGAGAAACTGGATCACTCCTCCTAGTCATCCTCTTCGAACCTTCAGAGGCCGATCATGATCTCGTTTTTACTTCTCATCAACAAGCACTTTGAATCCTTGAGATTTTGCCATACATGCATAGACAGAAAAGACATCAACTCAATTATCCCATCCAATCCCTTTCGTGATCTTATCATGTATGACTAAAAGTTTGGATGTTGAAGCTTTCCCCTTTTTCTCTGCATGCAACGCATAAGACCATAAAGGAGATTTGTCATTCGGCAACTGCTCTAACTGAAGGCCATAGGCAGCAACTTCTCTTGCCACCTCTCACATCACATAAGAAGAGCACAAAAGAGACTCCTCTAACAATTTCTTCATACCATCCTTACTGAAATTTGGTTTGATTGGCTTCTCTATATCTCCAAAACATATCATCTTGTCTTTCTAGACTACCAAATTCAACTTTTCGCCTCTAAGTCCACTTTTGAGTTTAGAGCTCTTTGCTCTAGTGCATCCAACTGGTTATATCGCTCTTCAAACTCCCGCAACAATTCAAAAGCAACAAGTCCTTTGTTGGAGGGATGATAAACCCACTCTCTGAATGTCTTTCAGGTAGCAATACCATAATCCTCCAAAAAATATTCATCTTTGAGCGTTTTCTTGAAATCATCCTAGTTAGAGTCCTGTACAAATGGATCCATCACTCTAACCTACAAAGCAGGCGTGACAAGACATAAGAAATAGTTGTCCAGTTGGTTGAAACTCCGAAGAAGTGCATCTAGCTTTTAAAAGCCTTAATGTAGGCTGAAACATTCTCGCCACCAAATAATTTTCTCTCACTAACCATAGCCTCGATCACCTTGGTCACACCAAGCGTATGCTCCTATTCTTGATGCAACAATCATTGTTGATCCAACTAGCTGTTGATGCTGCTATTGCATAGATAATTGCATCTACTGATTTTGCATCATAATGGCTGAAGAGAAAGAGTTTGTAACAAAGTCTTCATCTCATCAGTTGAAAAGGAAGGAATAGTCAATGATGAAGGTGCATTATTCAAAGGGTCTCCCATCTCAATGTGATCAAAAGCACATCGGGTTCACTGAATATCGTAGGGACTACACACAAGAGTTCATGAAAGTCACTCATCGCAAGGATGCTATATGAGATGGGAGCAAAGGTTTATGAAAAGTACTCAACTCAAAACAAATACACAGAAGAAGAAGTTTAGATACAATGAGAATTCTCAAAGTAAGATCATGAATTAAGGGTAACTTTTGTTTGGATAAGAAGATGGAGACAACATAGGCTCAAGCTCTCCACAAAGCTCAAGTTGACGAAGTGACACACTTCTCCAATCATAAAGCTTGGACCTTCATATGTGTCAACAAATTTATGAAAATCTTCTTTGGTGTTCTATGCATCAAGAACCAAAACAAGGTGGTTTCACATATGTTGTCACATAAATGATCAAGTTTGCAGCATCAAGAATACTCATCTTCTCTTACATTACTTCATCATCTAATAGCATCTTCTTCTTCCATGCAATATTCACGCCAATGAGATGATGGTTTCATTGGTAGAAAGGAGCAACATAAACCCTCCATACAATAAGAATATCAATTTTTGAAGTTGGTGCAAGTTGTATTCCTGGCTTTGATGTTTTTTGCATCTTTTGTTCTAATACACATAGCTAATTTCAGGTGCTTGTTACAAATCTCCAACAAAACCAAAAGTATTCATAATTCTCTGACAATCCTTGATATCATCTGTTGAAAGTAAATTGCGTGATTCCAACACATTCCAATTTCCCTGTCTTAGCACACAACTTGGTTTTACTTCTCCCTGAGATACAACTTCATCATTATCAAACTCAACTCCAGATGCTGCTTGGTGGAATGCTTCCGCTTATTGAGTATCAACCCCTCTTTAATGCTCCACAGCCAGATTCAATTGTACCTTGAACCCAACGGCTTCTCAGACTATCCTAATATCAAGCGATCCTCTTTGTCAAAGCAACCTGCTCTCCAACTACTTCCTAGATGGTTGGCATTGCTTCTAATCTGTAGCCCTCAAAGTTTATCATTCACAAACTGTTGCCAACTTGCACTAGAAACTCGAGGAAGTTACTATATGTATATCCTCTACATCACATGCATTCAAGGCCTATTTGAATATCCTTATGCGTGAATTTCTCCTGAATAAAACATAACCCTTTTCTATTCAATTTGTAAATGAGCCCTTTACATTACACCCTTCTATATGTAAAAAGTGTATAAAAATGGTATTTTAAGAGTACCTTATTTTGAACCCACATGATGCACACACATATTCACGAGTAACTTACATGACACTAGAAGCATAGTAGCTTGATCATGTCCTTTGTCAAATTCTACCACGTATGGCCTCTTATTCATTTCCTTGAATACAACCTTAGCTAGCTTGCTGACAGTGCTTGCTTGATGAGCACATTGGCTAAAAGTGCCAATCTTCTTGCTAAACATCACTCTTGGTGTTAGTGCTTCATGATTGCAATCCTAGCAGCTGCCCAAATTTGATGCGATAAAGGCATGATCTCTTCATCAGTATGCAACTAGCTCCAAACATCAACTTAGTCTGAATTAGTACATCCAAAATCAAAGGCTTCATCTCATGATGATTACAGCCACCACATCCAAGGCTTGGTTCCTCTTGTGGACAGATTTAGAGCACTTTTCTCCCACCACCACCCTCCCCAAAAAAACACTTTGGCTCCCTCTTCAAAAAGCACAACCTTCCATGAATAGTGCTCCCAAAATATCCAAATATCGGCTATCAAAGGGAAAAGAAAGCAATCCAATTTTGAGGAAAACAATTTTTTGGCCCTTAGATGGCTAAGAGGCATCCATTGGTCAAGCTTGATTTATTTGCTAGAGGTGGTAGGTTGGACTTGCAAGTCATATAGCTAGGTAGACGCGAGGTCCTCTCATTGTGAAGGTTTGGAATGAGAAGAACCAAGAAGGGAAGAGGAAGAGAAGCACACATTTTCACATGCCTCGTGCAAGACATGAAAGAGAATCTACCTTCACAAAAAGGAGCCAAGCCTCGTCATCACTTTGACTCTTATCTAAGTGACTTCCATAACCAGTATGTTCAATTTCTGGCAAAGGCAAACTCATCCTCTTGAATGCCGCATGAGAAGGCCCATTTGAATCACAAAAAACCCCACTCCTGCATTCCAAATCCACTTTTGCATTATCAGCCGCATAAAATGGATCTCTGTGTGCACAAGAATCCACTGTGTAGATGTGTGGATCCACTCTGTGTGTATAATAACCAACCTCCTCTAAGCCCCTAAATGGCCTTATCATGCCCGAGAGATCCAACTTTAACATGTTAAGAGAGAGGTTTTTTGTGCTTGAATCATTTACATGCAAGGGACTTGATGAATGTCATCATAACACTCCAAAGTGGCTTCGCAGTGGTGGACACACAATGTCATGACAACGTGATACATACGTATATTTATGACTGACATTCTCGAGGGATAGTATTGGTATTAGTTAGGATGCATATACACAAATTTTTCAACTAATGCAATCAAATATGAAACAAGATCATATACAAAATTGTTTACTTCCAAGGTCATTTGTGGTAGAGACTATTAGACAAGGAGTCAATGGCAAGGTGATGGAAGTTTCGGATGAGCCTTTCCATATCGAGACCAACTTCAAGAGTAACAAAAAAGAGGTTAATGTTTACATTAAATTTAATAACATTTTCCTTGATCTACCTACTTGTTTGATGATAAAATTCTATTATTTGTCTTTAGGAGAGGCACGAGGAGTAGCCATGTTTGTGATTAGACTTGACGAAAGTGAAATTTAAAAGTGTACAAAATTGGAGAGGGTCTCCATTACTTTGATGAATATAGTACTTTCATCAAATCATTGCAATGATTCAATGTCATTTAGTGTTCAATTTGAACACAATATTTGGTGGTTAGGAGCTTTTGAAGTAGATATAGAGGATTTTGATATATTATATTAGATTTTCCATCAAACTTCAATACTTGATGTGATTAAGAGCCAACAAGCAGGAGAATAGCTATTTGTCATCGTGAGGGATTTAGGAACTATAAGGTTAAATGGCACATAGCTGGTGACTTAAAGACACTCAAATGCATGTATAATATGTTTAAAGGAGTAAACTCTAGATGTCCATGCCTATATTGCATGTCCCTAATTGCACAATTGAGCTCAAGCAAACTAGAATAGAGCCCCCTCCATGCATATCGAAGATCTACAATTTAAGCCAATTGAAATATTTCTTTGGCCAATGCCCATATATATGCACTTCATGCAATTTCCAAAATAATTGGAAATCTCACCATCTTTATATTAGATTTTCTTGGAAGCTAAAACCCTTATCATCTAAAAAAGATGCTACAACAAAGATTGAGAAAATTTTATCTGCAATTGGTTTGCATGGAGGTAATGTTATTATTGAACTAGATCTTCAAAAGTCCAAGGATGAAAATTGTATCCCCAAAAAGCTATCTATTGGTGGGGTGAAGGCTAGAAGGTTCCTAGGCTTTCATGGAAAGGTTGGCAAGATTAACTCGTGAAATGGAAGTTCAACTATTAAATATAATCAATGAAGGTCCCTACATAATGCAATTATGAACCAAACTAATAATAGATAGGCTCAGAATAGAAAAGCCAAAGTTTAAAAAACACTAGATTAAATATTCTTTTATTGTGATAAAATTGATTGGAAAGATGATGATCTCAAAGATTTCAAAGACCAATTGAACCTTTTCAAAAAGACAATGATAGAAGCTTGGGGTAATCAATACTTCACTCACTATGTGGTAAGAAGTTCTTATGTTTGTATGGTAAGAAGTTGATATGTTTCTTCATTGTCTAACTCATATAAGATTTTTAACTAACTCTCTTTGTTTTTTAATTGTGCAACATATTTTATACAACCATGCTCCATACTTTATCAAATAGTATAGAAGTCTATCTAGCTAGTCAACTCAAGGCATGGAAAAGTCACATTATCAAGCAATAACAAAGTACTTTAGGCATACAAGACATGGAGGAGGAAGAGTTAAATCAAACATTTTACTAGAGCTCTTTCAATAGTTTTATAGATACATTTGGCATAAATTCAAGCTGAAAGTTGCAATCACAACATGCAATAGATTATCCTTGGTAAAAACCATACAAATGGTTGTATAAAAAAGGAAAGAGGGAAATCGAAAATCTTGTGCAAAGAAAAGGTTTTTAGAATGGCTACAAACTAAACAAAGAGGAGGCAAAAAATGGGTTTCAATATACCCTTGATTCTTTAGGATCTTTTAGTTTGTCTCTATTATAGAGGAATCCTTGGATTCACTCCACTCAATAAGACCTCTACATTTCAAAAACTCTTGTTTTCTATAGCCTAGGAGAAGCTTCAATTTTTTTTCATCTTCTACATGGGAGAGTAAATAGAAGCTAAGAACTCCAAAGTATTTAGCTCTAGACCCACTATAACTAGGCATGTAGCCAAAAGTTCTTATGCCGTATCTACCAAAATTATCTTCTCAACTCCTCTATTGAAACCTTCATATCGAATCACTTTGCAAATAGCTTTTAAAGCCATCATTGGAAATTTTGGAGAGCTCGAGAATCCGTTGTGATAAATTGCAATAATTTGATTATTTAAGCTTCCAATATAGTGACCAAGTTCTTGACTTTTTCTAAGCTTTAGTGGCCTAGAGCCGTTGGCTCTTCTAAGAAAGTTATCAGGATCTTCAATTTCAATATGTATAAGAAAGAAAAAAAAATTCCTTGTCAATTGATAAAAATTTTAAATTCACTTATGGTTAATACCTACTATCAAGCCTAGGAAGATCTTGGAAATATCTTTAGTACCTTTGGGTTTTCATTATCTTTAAGAAGGTTCTCATCATAGAGATTTACTGAGTTCTTTGGCTTCTCCTCCTCTAATAGCTACTTCAATGTGTGTTCATACCCCATGCCTTCAATGCCAAGCCACTTTTACACATCTAAGAACTCTTCTTCTATGGGTACCCCCTTCTTCTCATATTCCATAATCTCATTGATACATGTGTGCAGGGAAATTGAGCTATCTTGAAAATTCTCCCCCTCAATATCTAGAGATACTCTTGGGCATGGTGTATAACTTATGAAATCCTTATAAGTCTGGTCCCATGCTGCTAGGATGGCTAAGTAGTAATCTTTGAAATCAAAAAGATATTGAATGCCATTGAGCAATACATACCTTTTTTGTTGATAAGGTATGTAGGAAATGTAGGGATCCAAGAGGCCTTTTTCAATCTTTGTACTAAATTATTTCCTCTTGTTCTATCTTTGTGGTATTCTAACTCTTGAATACAACATGATCAAAATCTTGCACCAATTGATTCTCAACATCCTCTTGAAACATATGTGCCTTATCTTCAACCTCCATATCCATATATGCAACATCTTCATCCTTGCTCTCTTACCCTTCCTTTGAAGGAGAATCCTCCATATATTAAATAAACATAAGAAAACCTATGTCTTTGTGAATCAAAAGACATTGCTGCTTTATCCCTATAAAAAATGTAGTTTATTTCATGCCTTCTAGAGTTAATAAAATAATACCTAGTAATCAAGTTTTCCTAGGAACATCGGTTGCTTGGATCACATAATTAAAATGGATATAATTATCAATTAATAGAGACTTTGCATGTCTAGAATAGAACTATCTATACTTCCTAAGCTTCTCATCAAGATCACTTAGAAACTCTTGCAAATCAAAAGGGACATTGAGCATCTCTCTTATGTACATGAATTTGGATGAGTTGCTTGTCTTATGCAAGAAATCAAAAGGCCTATAATCACAAATATTCCCAAGTTCATCTTGCTCCATTCCATCAAGAAAAAGCTTCCTCTTTGGCATCCCTAAACATTGCAAAAATAAAAATTATGAAAGCATACCCCTTATTAGCAAAAAAAAGAATAACTAGATTATATGCCAAAAGCCTAATCCCTAATGTGTGAAATGTGAGTTTAATAGAAGGCACCAAACATCAACACAACTTAATTTGCATTTCATGTGACAATATCCCAGTAGAGTGACATTTAATCGTAGCTTGAACAAGCCCATCCACTCCTTTTCTCTTGCAAATAGTGCAATTAACAATGTACATAACCATCTAAATAGGTATCCATATAAATATACATAAGTGTTGAGCTTGCCAACTTAATAGAGATGACCCTAGCCATAGTAGCTACGTGCATGCGTACTTATGGTATGATAACCATATCTAATGAGGACATGGTCAATGAGGTGATAGAGTCCTCGGTAAGCTCAAAATCAATATTCACAAATCAATACACACAATAGGAAACAAGTCCCCCAAAATACACTCTTGCATTTTGAGACAAACCCCCTGTATTATCATTATTTCTTATAGTCCTAAGATTGCTACTCTTATTCTTCATAGGATATCTGCACCTCTTGCAAAATGATCCACTACAATATATCGTCTCCTATTTCTTCTCGGAATATTTCCCTTGTGTCGATAATGCTCCCACACATAATGCTCCCACATTGATAATCACACCTCTAAAGATAATAATACACATTAAAAAAATAAGATGTGATGCTCTACAATGCATCCTCAGTCTGAGGACAAGAGCTATGGATATATTGTCTCCATGTACTATGTATCAATGTAGCAGATAGGTAGCCTGTATTGGACTTCCATGGGAGTGCCTATTATGATGGGAGGCATTAAAGAATATGGAAGTTGCCCATGTTTGGATGCACATGGTACTAAATGAGATCTACAAGTGCCACAAGGTCTATTTAGAGACCTTCATCCCTGTGCTAGCATTTGTTTGCAAGCGCCAAGTTCAAGTCAATAGCTTTCTCATCCATAAGCATTCATCCAGATTCACATCTCTCGTGGTCTGAAATGTGCATGACCAGATTAGGAGGACTAGTACATGAAAGAGAGAACAAGAGAATAAGAAATATAAGATCTAGTGATCTAATGTAAGAAACACGATTTCATAAGCTACAGGAGTCAACAGAGCTGCTAAATTCATGTTCCATATGACAAATTCTCAAGCATTTTGATAGACCAATAGTAATTTAAAAAATGCCACGTAAAGTTAAAATAATTTATATTCTATTTTTTATGAGAGAAAAAACAAGTTGATTTATCCACTTACAATGTTTGATTTGGTTGCCTTTGCCTTGGAGAGCCTTAGCTTCAATTTGATAGGGATAAAAAAGATTACAAATGAATATGATTGATGATTTCAAGATGCCACTTCTGAAAGTTTTCTAAAAGAATGTTTAATAATCGATATTTTTCTCTCAAAATTTGAGTCAATAAGAACATCTCTCACCAAAAACGGGGCACTTACTTTTTTGCTTTTTTAAAATCTATTCTTAGCATGTGAGAACTATTTTTAGGGCTAGAAAGGAGTAATTAATAAGAACATGTTCTACAAAGTACCACATCAATAAATAATTGCAATGCTTACTCATAATTTAAACTAGCCCCTCCAGTGAAGAATCATTTTCATCTTCCCATTGCTATTTAAATACATCAAGAGCAAACTAGCAAGATTAACCACCTCTCTTGGAATAAATTCATACTCCAAAAAGTAAAATCTTTAGAAATCAAGTAGACTTGCATACATTAATCTACATTATTGTATAAGATGTGAGATCCATTTCCTTTCTTTCGGGTCAGTATCTTTGATGGAAAAGAAAGCCGCATAAATTGGACTCTGTCATGTAAAATGTGAATTTAGTAGTCGGGTTCATTGTTTTCGCTATATCTTTTTTCATTTCATATGTTCTTCTGGTGGTCCATGATGGAAAAATAATCGCAATGTGGGTCATTGGTGTGGAGATGGGCTCTATTCTATGAAACACAAATTCAGTGACGGGGATCATTGTTGCACTTTTTTGTTTTTGTGTTTCATACGTTTTCATTATACTCTGTCATGTAAAACATGAATTTAGTGGTTAGATTCATGGTTTTCATTACATTCTTTCACGTTTCATAAATTCTTCTAGGGATGCTTGATGGAAAAATAATCGCAATATGGATCATTGGTGCATAGATGGGCTCTATCTTGTGAAACATGAATTCAATGATGGGGATCACTTTGTTGCACCTTTCTATTTTCACATTTCATACAATGCCTCTTCATATCTTTGAAAACTTATAATAGTTTGTATCATAGTTTACATAGCTTCACATCAACATGAATTACACATGAGCCATTCTTTAGCAGTAGAAAAATCTTTTACTCACTCAACCATTGACATATTAACACAACTTGTCTCCACCCAATGCACATGATCATTGTGTTATTTATGAAATACATATGGTTACATCTCATGATGGCTTAAGGGAGAGGTTAAAAAATTAAGGCTTGGATTTCATTAGTAGATACATTAAAATGATTGAAATCATGTGGTGCTTTTAAGTATTGTTGAAGTTATAGAAATAGCTACTATGTTTCCTATAGAATTCAGAAAGAAATTTCTTACTTTTAGAGATTACTTTGGCCATTCATATGATACATGAATTTAGTTATATGGTTCTTTATTTCCCTTGGATTTTTTCGTGTTTCATACATTTTTGTGTGAAGTTGCTTGTTGATAATTGGTTTTCTTTTCATGTTTTTGTAGTTTGTTTTGTTGAGATATGGCTAGAACTAAGGCTACTGAAAGGAAGTAGAAGGTTGATCTTGGGAAATTTGCTAAGAAGATCCATGAGTCCTCTAAGCCATCCAAGCCACCAAAGAAGCATAAAAGGAGATTTTCACAAGGTTGTAAGATGTCTTAGGAAAATCATGAAGGAAATGAAATCTCTTAATAATGCAATTGCAAAGTTGCCATTCTAGAGAGTGATTAGGGAGATATGTGATAGGTATAGTCTGGGTAGCTTTAGGTGGACAAGGAGTGCTCTTATTTGCATCCAAGAGGCTACAGAGAACTTCTTGATTGAATTTTTCCAAGATGCATACATTTGTGCTACCCATGCACATAGAGTGACACTTATGGATAAGGACATGATTATCCTACAAAGATTGAGATATAGATTCTCTAAGGTTTTGGAGTAGATTACTCATACTAAGAAGAAGACATATAATATTCTTAATGCACCACCATACAAAAAGAAGAAAGAGGACACAAGTCCTAAAGTGGAGAATATCACACATGAGAGAGATATAAGATGGCATGAGAGAGAGGAAAAAGCCTATAGAGGAACAAGGAGGGAGCATAAGAGAAAGAAAGTAGAAGAAAAAGAAGCATTAACAACTAGAACCTCTAGAGGATGAGCTTTTTGACATGCTTGATAGGGTCAACCCAACAGGTTTTAGTGTATATTACTTCTTGCTTGGTGACATAGGCAAGAGAAGTGATATATTTTTTTGGACTCAAAATGTGTGCATATCCTTAAGGATAAGAGGAGAGAAGTAAATGACTCCATCCTTCTATGCTGGATTGAGACATAATATATCTAAATTTGTTTGTTCTTAAGAATGATATTTTTCTATCAATAATTTTTTTCCCATATACTCACTATTTTATTGCTTTTACTAGATGTATGATGCATGAATTCCCTTTTGATATACAACAAAAGGTTAGATTCTTGATGCTTCAATCTCCTAATACATGAGGCCAAGTGAGCTTTAAGAAAATGCATTTGACCATTGGCTCAGTAGAATTGATTTTGATACCTTGGAGTTTGTTATGATTCCATATCATGAAAATTAAGTTGTTTGGTATTTCTTCTACTTTCAAAATATTTTATTATACTAAATTATTCACCTATGATTATTTGCAGATCTCATTAGAGCTTGATTGCCATAGACTATGTATATAAGTGATGTTTTTTAATCAATTCTTTGAAAGAAGTACATGGAATTGCTAATATATAAGTTGAATTTTTCCAAGGCTCCGTGATCATTTGAACTTTTATCTATTTTAATTACTCTAAAGTTCTATTGAAAAAAGCCTCTTATGCCTTTTGATCTACTTATACAAATGTAGTATAGAAAAGTTGTGGTAAGCTTTTTAAACACCATGTTGGGGAATATGGGAATTTCCCATAAGTTTGGGACACGTGGTCGGTAAATGCCAAAAGATTGATCAAGTTTATTTATCATAATGATGATAAATTTATCAAGGTAATGTACAAGATATTTAATTTTAAAATATTATTTCACTAAAAAAAGAGTGCAAAATAACACTAAACTAACATTATTTAATTTCAATGTGTAATAGTTTTCCAAAGATTATTACAACAATATGCATATTTGGTATATATATAAGCAAATAATTTCAAGTACATACTTGTCAACTACACACAAGAAGAACAAGGAGTCAAGGAGGCCACAGATAAGGAGGTAGAGGAGAAGATAGAGACTGTGGAAGTAGAGAAGGAGGTGCCCTTAACATCTAAGTCAACCAAAGCATCAAAAAAGGGCAAAAGAACTCCTAAAAAGGGTATTTCTCACAAAAAGAAGCAGCCTTTGTGTATTATCTTGTGAGCTCCATAGCTACACATGCGAGAAAAGAGAAGAGAAGAAGGAGAAGATGAAGAGAGGAGAAGAAGAGCTTCTCCATGGTTCCTCACTCTCACGCACACACTCTCCCTCTCTCATACACAAGAATGAAGCAAGAAGCACGAACAAGGAAAGAGAAAGTTTGGCCACACACCACGAATGAGCTTCTTCATTCACTTTTTGACTTATACATCTTATACATTAATCTACATTATTGTATAAGATGTGAGATCCGTTTCCTTTCTTTCGGTTCAGTGTCTTTGATGGAAAAGAAAGCCGCATAAATTGGACTCTGTCATGTAAAATGTGAATTTAGATTGTGAATGCAAGGAAAGAAGTATATAGATTTTTGGTTGGATGGAAATATTTCTCTCAAGGACCCTTCTACAAGTAAACCTCCTCCTTTTTTTAGTATTCATGACGACATAAGATATGTTAGAGAAGGTTATAATAAGATACTTGGCTATTGTACAAGGTTATACTCTACATCTTGCACATACTCTACATCTTGCTCAAATGCACAAAATGAGAAAAGCATTATTAATTGCATAGACAACCATTTTTGAGCTAACGGATACTTTGCATCTTGCACATACATGGCTCAAATGCATGACATTAGAAATGCATTATTAATTACACAAACAAATATTTTTTAGCTTGGATAAGATTGGAGTTTTGGAAAATGCCAATAAGTTATTACAAGACAAGCTAGCATGCTTGAAGGAAACTCCAATAGGATTCAGAGAGAGGAAGAGACTATTAAAAAGTATGACTAGCTTATGTGAGAGAGTAAAGAAAATAAGACTAAATCTTGCAAAGAAATATATCTCTAACATATCAGATATTAATATTGGAGAGACTGAGGAGAGAATCAATCTTTTAAAAGAGACCATGAATAAGAAAGATATTTTGAGCATTCTTAAGTCACCTCAGAAAGTGGATTTGAGAGGCCTAACTCTCAAAGAATTGGTAAAAGACTTAAATGACACAGTAAAAAAAATGAAATTGTAGACATGTGATACTATGGGTATTAGTTGAAAAGGTTACAGTACTATCTCTAGATTATGGTTTGAAAACCTTAAATGTAATAGAATAAGTGCATTTGGATTGCTGTTGTCGGAGCATTTGGGGTCAAAAGTCTACCACGAGGGTAAGAGACAGTAGGGTGAAGGGAGATTCAAGGAGAGGAGTAGATGAAAGAGAAGGGGTTCAAAGAAATAAAATATGTAGAAGAATACTCATAGAGGTGAAGCTTGACAATTTATTTCTGCATCCTAAGAAGATAAATCTCTTGTAGACCAAAAACGCGCATAAAATAGTAGCTTCCTCTTTGCTGCTCAAACCACCAATCTGATGCTTCCATTGGCTCCAAAAGGGGGGTAAAATACCAAAACACCTAGCCAAATTTCGCAAATCACTCCTTCTTATCCTAGTTTCAGAGTGCTATTTTTTGCCTGTAAACTGCCATCGCACGTCACACTATTTTGACAATCCTTCTTATTGTATAAAATCCCCCAAAAATGGCTAAAAAATACTTGTTTTCTTTTACATGTCATCCTATTCTAGAAAATTTCTATAGTTTTTGGATATTTACAAGAGATAATATCTAAAATATCTAAAATTGAGTAAACTTGTCCAAAAATCTAGTATTTTGAACCATCCACACTACGAACACTGACATTAATGACTAATATGGCATTGGCTATCTAGATCAATAAGAAAGCCGAATGACGATGCACTCTAGATTTTTTCACACTGTATGCGCGTAGCGGCACGACATCCACCCCCTCTTAACCTGCATATTCTTCGACATATGCCAAAATCTTATGGATCTACAGTGTCAGAAGAAGTATCCTCTGCCATGTCAATGTCTTCATCTTCTACCCCTTCTTCTTCCATATTCTCATGTTCATGCTCAATATCTGACTCCTTCAACTCATATGTTAAAGACTCCCTACGTTTAAAGAGCTTGATACATTTTCTAGCCCACTAGAATTCTTAGAGATGTCCCATCCATCTCATCTAATGCATAGGTAGCGTTATCAAAAACAAACCTTACCACATATGGACCAAACTACTGCTTTGCCATCTTTCAACTGGCACTATGCTGATCTTCGCTATTGTCATAAACTAGCACCCAATCTCCTTCTTGTATAGCTTGTGGTCAAAGTTTGTGTCGCTTGTCAAACCTCTTCTTGTTCTTGATCCTTGTAATCTTCAGCTTTTTCATGGCTATCTCAATGTCTTCAGGTCTTCTTTCTAACTATCTAATGCATAGGACCGGCAACTCTTCTCTATTCAAACCCTCTTCCCATGGTAGAACACTCCAAGTAGCAATAGTCTCCTCAATAAGTATAATAGACTATTTTCCATACATTAATTCAGCAGGCATATACCCTATAACTACACTATGAGTGATCCTATCAATCCACAAAGCAAAGGGTAACATTCTTGGCCACTCTTTCATCCTATCGTGTTGCCCATAAGACCAATTTTAGCCACACTCCATTTAACCCATTTTTAACATCACCTGCTCCAAATTAGCATTACATGCATCATCATATTCCCTCTGAAGTTGTTTCTCTATGTCTTTGTCAACCTACATCAATGCTTGCAAAACTTCACCATCAAACTGTCTTTTTTGTTTCAGCATATCAATGATTACATCATGAAATTCACACTTCGTGATTCCAAGAACTTCGCCAAGTGTGTGAATTCCACTCTACTGCCAAGTGTGCGATCTTCCAAGACCTTTTTAAGGTTTGTGGCAGTCTCAAGATCTGAATGTAACCTATCACTGAGAAGCTTGCCCCTTTTCTTCCCTTCTTGTTTCTTCTCTTGAGATGCATGCTCCATAACATGCTCAGGTATGGCTTTTTCAACCTCTTTCCTGTTGCTCCATTTTACTTTGTGTTACGTGTTTAGATGGGCATGAAGAGGAAGGACCAGCAGTGTCCTCATCTCTTCTTCTCTTTTCTTCCACAAGAGCTTCTTGATTATGAACCTCAGTCAAATAAGCATAGGCTGAAAATGAATCTACCGGTGCAATCCATTATGTTCTCCCTCGTATACTCTAACTTGCATCAACCAATTTAGACTTTGTTGTTTTGCCTTTTTCCATGCAATCTAATGCTTGCATCCAAATGAAAGATTTTGTTTCAGTCATGCCTCCTTTATGAGCTTCATCGGTCCTTTCAATTCTCAACCCATAAGTGGCTGCATCTATGGCAACAAAGGCTATCCTTGCATCCATATCTTCCAACCTCTTCTGCATGCCACCAATTTTAAAACTTGGCTTTATTGGAAGACCAATTTATGTTGCATGTACTTTTCCATCTTTCCAAAGGACTAAAATTTTTGCTTCCGCTTCACGATAGACTATACAGTCTTGCTTTTCATGATGTAAATTGTCACGCAAAATGCATCTCCTCTAGTATCCTTCTTTGTACAGTCTTTGGGCTGTTGTACCCAATCCTTCTCTTCTACCATACTATCCAACTTCTTGACCTTTGCATAGATTTCTGTCAAATTGAGCCTCAAATCAGGTATGCCTTTGATTAATTCATCCACAACATTACCTTTAAGAGCAAACCAACATGTATACCTAATTGTTCTTCCATAGCCACAAGTGCCTTAGTTGCAATTTCAGCCCCTTTTGAGTACTGGCAGGTGTGGTGCTCGTACCCCATCTTATTTTCATCCACTCTCTCTTTACCAACATATGCACTACCTCAGTTACATTAGCCCAATCTGATTTCAGCCTCGTTTTAAAAGAGGCATCTTCTAAATGTTACTCAATTTCTCCTGCAAAAAGAAGATGCCTCATTTTAGAAGAGGCATCTTCTAAATGATTACTCAATTTCTCCTACAAAAAGAACTTGCAGCCTTCAGAAACAAATCAATTTTCTAACTCTCCAATGATTGCTACTCATCGGTATCCAACTCTGCATACCGACTTTCAAATTCACGAAGCAAAGCTATAGTAGTCAACCCTTTATTGGGATTTTCAATCCAATCTATAAATTTCTTTTTAGTTATACCAATCTTGCATCTTCCAAGAAAAACTCTTTCCTCAAAGCTTTCTTAAAAGGTGCCCAATCAGCATCTCTTCTATGTAACTCATCAATCCGATCATGCAATGAATGCATGGCCAAACGGGAGAAATATGGACTCCATGCATACTGTGGTACCCCATGAAATAACATATTTTCTTCATACAACTGGATGAAGGCCAAAACATTTTGAACCTTAAACTACTTCAATTCCTGCCCCATTGCAATGCATTCATAGCTAAGGAATCAATTCTTTTGCTTCCTGCTCCTGCCAAGTTTGCATCTGCTGTTGTAACAACTGTTGTTGTTGTTGCTGCTGCTATAACAAAGCAATCATGTGTTGTAAAGCATCATCACCACTTGAACGTGTAGAATCCCCCATCTTTACACATCTGCTACCGACTTTCACATTGGATTCACCACTATCGGAGCATTTGGGGTCGAAAGTCCGCAAGGATAAGGGACAATAGGGTGAAGGAAAATTCAAGGAGAGGAGTAGATGGAAGAGAAGGGGTTCAAAGAAATAGAATATGTAGAAGAATACTTATAGAGGTGAAGCCTAACAATTTATTTCTGCATCCTAAGAATATAAATCTCTTGTAGACCAAAAACGTGCATAAAATAATAGCTTCCTCTCTATTGCTCATACTGCCAATCTAATGCTTCCATTGGCTCCAAAAGGGGGGTAAAATACCAAGACATCTGACTAGAATTCTACCAAATTACTCATTTTTCTCTCAGTTCGGAGTGTTATTTTCTGCATGTAAACTGCGATCGCACGTCATGCAATTTTACCAATCCTTCTTTTTGCATAAAATCTCCCAAAATTGGTTGAAAGCTACTTGCTTTCTTTTACATGTCATCCTATTCTAGAAATTTTCAATAGTTTTTAGATATTTGCAATATATAATATCTAAAATATCAAAAATTGACTAAACTTGTCTAAAAATCTAGTATTTTTGAACCATACACACTATAAACACTGACATTAATGACTAATATGGCATTGGCTCTCTAGATCAATAAGAAAGATGAATGATAATGCACTTTAGAGTTTTTCACGCTATGTGCACGTAGCGGCATGACACCACTGGTGCTTATAGTATTAGTTGTAAGGATTGTTATGAATCATAATATTCCACATGTTTTTGGAGAACACATTCATATTGAAGGGTCTGTGGTGCCATACAAAAAGTCAAAAAATAAAATCTATTTCTGAATAAAATATATTTAACAATATATGGGTTGATCTAAGAAGAGTGTATATTGCAATGGTCCACACTAATTGAGAATCATCAAACATTGAAATGGTTGTTCACTCGTATAGGTATTCCAAACATTATTAAGTCTTAAAGTGAAGGAGAAAGATTGATGATTGATGGGGTTGGTAATTTTAATGTGGAATGGCATATGAGCACTAACTTAAAAACTATTAAATGTATGCTTGGAATATATAATGGGGCAAATGCAAAATATTATTGTGTTTATTGCATGGAAAGTGTTGGATCTAAATATTTGAGTAACTTGCACCCTGCAAGAAAAGCCCCAACTGGAGACTCTATAGATTTAAGTAAATTTAAAAATATAGAATCCATATATGTGGGAGCTTTCACTCAACCGCCAAGACCCACGGACTGCTTATTGTTTCAAGCGTTCCAAGCCGAGCACTAATGGCTACCTCTCACATAACCGATGCGCCATCCATATCTATGGGGTGTAGTGAGCTTGTCTCCATGCCGTTCAAGTTACCTTCTCTCCCGCACACTCCGGTAGCTCAATGATCCAAGTGCAAGCTTCAAGCAAGCTCCATCCTCAAGCTCCACACTCCAAGCTCCATTGCCGCAAGCAAGACAAGAGAAGAGAAGAGAAGAGAAGAAGAGAGGAGAAGATGGAGAGCTTCTCCTCCTCGGTCCCTCACCCTCACACACTCACTCCCTCACACTCTCACACTCCCTCTCTCAAGCACAAGCTCAAGCAAGCAAGAACAAGAAGAAGAAGAAGAAGAAGAGGAGAGCTACTTTTTGCCACACACAAGAATGAGCTTCTCATTCACTTTTCAACTTTATATACATGCCCTAATTTCCATGGGCGGTCATCCCCCTTTTTTACATGGCCGGCCATTGGCGCTCTTTTACAAGATTTTAGGGTGCACCTTTTTATTTTAAAATGTGCATTTTCCCCTTTTGCATTTGCCTTGGACTTTTAAGGTTGCCCTTGCGCTTTTGGTCTTCTTTCCTCTTCTTTCTTCAGTCGGGCTACCTTTTTTTTTTCACCTTTGCCCTGCGTCTTTCCCACTTTCTTTTGCTTTCTTCATGTTGGGGTTAACATTACCCCCCTCCTAGACGAGTGCCAGTCCCATGGCACTGCGGTGGGCCATAGTGGCTAGTTATGTCGGCCTTTAGGCGGAACAGGTAGGTCGGGGTTGGGGGGATTGATAGGTGATGGAGGTTGGGGATGATGACTAGGAGAGATTTCGACGTGCTTTAGGCTCCATGAAGATACTCGACATCTGTCACACGGTTGTGGCGCTGGTTACGTAGCCGGTCGTCTTTTGAGTATGAGAAATGCTTGAAGCAATAAGCAATCCCTTAGGATGATGGTATTGGAGGGATTTATTCTGAAGAAACCCCTCAAACGCGGTTTGGCTTGCAAACCCGTGGCTTCGATTGAAGATCCTTGTCTTTGAGTTGAAGGTCTTCAGTTTTGAGTTGAAGGTCTTCAGGCTTGTGGAATCAATAAGCGATCCGTGGATCTTGAGGCATTGGGCATGGATCATTGGACGAGGCAGTTCCAAGATCTATGCCAATGGCAGCTCTGCCTTGACTTGATTCACTCAGGGTGGCCATCAGTAGGCAGGTGGCAAGATGCCGGTACAGGAAAAGAAGTGTTGATCATTAAGGGAAGCCATGGGCGATCCTCCTCCGCGGGTAGCCCTGTCTTGAAGTGCGAACATAACCTGCAAGAAAAGTTGTGCACTCCCTAAGGGGTGTGTCTGTCTTGCTGTGTAATGCGTGATGCGTGTGGCAGTGGAACTGGGAGATGGGTTTGACCTTGGGTAAGCCCTTGGTAACATCCCACACTTGAGGACCCAGTTCATGCTTTGTTGGCGGTGCAGTGCAAGTCTTAGGGTGACAGGTCTGAACGTCCTGCCCTTGATGTGCCCTAAGTGTGAAGTGGAGGGGCTAGGGAGGATCCTAGGTGCGGTGATTGTGGTGCGTCTTTCCGTCTTCTTCTTTTTTTCTTTCTTTTTTTCTTTCTTTCTTTCTTTCTTTCTTTTTTTTTCTTCTTTTAAAAAAAAAATATAATAGCATGAGGAGGCGTATACATGGAGGCAAGCGGTACAAGGGCATGATAGGAGTTTACTCCTCGTCATTTGAATGGTGGGTAGGGGTTGGCGGAGGGTGGGGGGCCTTGTTAAGGAATTTTCGACTCAACAAGTAGCCTTTGATGTGGAGATGGGTTTTGAGGGTGGTGGTAGAAAGCAAGGGGTGGTTGCACTAGGTGAATTTGCTGTCGTTCATGTCTTCGAGTAGTGCACCACAGAAAGATGGCAAAAGAGAAGCACGCATCATGAGGCGAGTCATGGTGTTGCTGTCTATGGCGTTGGGGTCAAAATAGAGGGGTGGGAGGTGGCGCTCTTGGGGTGCGAGCTCTTGGTGGACTAGGATCCTAATTAACCTAAGATAATTACAAGTGGTGATGAATGCGAGGTAGGGACAAGAGGTGAACTCGCTAAGAAATCTATCTATAGAGCTATACAAGTCGGGGAGGGTGAAGAGAAGGGCGTCCCTATGGGAGGTGCTATTGGTATTATAGATAATGGGGAAATCGAACCTGCCGTGGATGGACGGATTGAAGTCTATCCCTACCCTTCGAGGATACGGCATAAAAGTGGGGTCGTTTCTCTCTGAAGGGAGGGTGTTGCAAAATGCCATCCATGCGTTTAGGTTGACGTCAAAAATGCGTCTCCTTCAGGTGGATTGGCAATTATAGCCTTCCACTGATCTAGGCACCTGGAGGACTTTATCTTGCCAAAACTCGCAGTCCTCGGCTCCCCAAGCAGTTGGGTGAGCCTCACGCTCCGCTAACCACTTGGCTTTGAGCCTTGCCCCCATAGCAATGACATCCTCTACCAGTTGAATGGGCAGTACCCTATTCAAGGTAGTGGGAAACTCAAAGCGCAAGTTGAAGGGGTCGCGGTTATACTCCTACTGTTCCCAGATAATCAATTTGGCACGGAATTCAGTAGGGAAATCTTGGGTGCGGAGTAGGAGAGGGGCAGGCTGTCTTTAGCGAGTCTGGCATTCAGCTTTCTTCTTGCCTTCTCCACCATCTCTTTCCTACGGTTGGTTTGGGCCGCTCTTCTCTCGGCAGATGTATCAGGGGGTTGCACTTCGGCTTGTTGTGGCTGAGGGGGTGGTGGGACGTATTCCTCCTCCTGAGGTCCCAGATCAAACTCCGGTTCACCCCCTTCTGCTTGCTCATCTTCTTGTGCTTTTGCCTCTCTGAAACCGAGGTCATCTATCTCCTGTACCGTCAGGCCTACCTGTGCAAGATATTTTCTCTGCTCCTCTAGGCTCTGCGGCGGGCCTCCTAGCTGCAGCAGCACGTGCAGGCCTATTGTGAGAGCTCTACGCACAATGGTTAGTTTCCTTTGCAGCTGATCATTGGCTTCATCTCCTTCCGGTCTGGTGGAGTGGAGCAGCATATTGAGGAAGGTGTGCTGCTGTGCTATCATGGAGAGTTGGGCCGCCTCATTCTCAGCCAGCACCCTGTCTCCTTTGGCCTTGGTTAGCCGGCATGCTAAGTCTCGTACTCTCTACTCATTGTGATCGGCCCATTCTTTTGCCCTTCTTTCCATATCTTCTAGGCTCTCCCCTTGTTGGAGGGTCATTGCCATGAACTGTTGCTGCTGGGCCTCGAGCTCACGGTGCAGGCAGGACTGCTCCTAGCGTTCATCTGCAATCTGCGCATTGAGCTGGTGCAGCTTCACTTGCATCCTTTGCACCTGTTCTGCCCTTAACTGGTCCAGCTCTGCAGCCTCCTGTCTGATCTTGTCAAGCTGGCTTTGCGCTTCCAGGTTAACTGCAGATAACTGATTATTTTTGCGCCAAAGGTGGGCATTCGTTTCCCTCTTCCCGTTGAGACGCTCCATCAAGATTTTTCTTCTTTCCTTCCAGGCAGCGTCACGTTCCTTCAGGGCTTTTAATTCTTCCACCTCCTTAGTGCTGGCTTCCTCCCTGAGCACAGCGATTTTCCCTTGATATTCGGTTATCTGCTTTGTTCTCTCCAGCTGGAGGGCGGCTTGTGATTCTCGTTCCGCTGCCAGCTCCTTCGCGGCTATCCTCATTTCTTCCTTGGCCCTTTGCAACTGCGAGAGCAGTTCCTTCACATACTCGTTGTACTGGCCTGCTAGAGGTGGGGGGTGGGGCATGGTCGTAGTGGTGGCGACATCTTCTATTTTTTGCCTTTTCAGTTCCGGCCTTGGCTCCAGTTCAGCCGTGGCTGTCCTTTTGGCTCCTGAAGCTGGGGTGGCCACGGCCGCTTCCCTTGCCAGCTCCCTTTCCACCAAAAATTGTAGCCAAGTGACCACATTGCTCTCGTTGACTTTTGGGGTGGGCCCTTGGGTGGTGGTGGCAAGGGGTGTCGTCATGATAGAAGTGGCTGGCATGGACGGTATGAGGAGGGGGGAAGCTGGCCTGATCAGGTCCTTTCCTTTTCCTTCTACAGGGGGCAGGGGCACGATTTCTAGCACACCGATACTGGGACCGGGTGCCTCAGGTTGGTGTAGACCCTCTACTCCTTCCTTGTCTCTTCTGTGCTGTTCCTCGATGGAGCGACAGGTTGCCAGCTCCAATTCTTCCTCTTCCTTCCTTCTCAACTCCTCCTCGGCCTTCTTTTTTCTTTCCTCCTCATCCCTCACCGACTCCCTTCGAGCCCTTTCCACATCTTCCTTCTATTTTTTCTTTCGCTCCTCTCTTTTTCCATGCAAGGTCCTTGGTTCGTTGTTCCGCATGCCTTGCGGGTTGATTGGGACGACGGGGACTCTCCTGCCACGGCTCTTCCTCCTGTCGCCAGGGCCTTCGCCGAAGCCTCAATTGTCTTTCTCACGAACCCATTAAGGTTCACCTCATCCAGCAATTGCGCCACAATGCTGTCGAGCAGAGGTACATTGATTCGGTTCATAATGTTGTTGTACCTCTGGCTTGAGAACAGGGCGTGCACCATCTTTGCCTGCAGCTGAATTTCTTGGTTGGGGATGTCCGCCAGGCTAATTCCATCATTGGTGTGAACCTTCACTTTATCCATCCCCAACATGGCATAGATGTCTCTTTTTGGCTTCCTTTCCACCTTATTTGGTAGCCCTAGTGCCCTTTCCACCAACTCGGGGGTTAGCTCGATCTGCACCTGTCTGGTAGCTTCCTTGTTATGCACCGTAACGGTGCCCCTGTTTCTGTTGAAGGTATGCAAGAAATCAGTGCATAGGGTGTAATCTATCCTCCAGCCCACTCCATCCAGGTACTTCTGTAGGTGGCACTACTCTATGATTTGACGTACCGCCCATTCTTCGATGACTACGTCTTCCAGGTTGAAGACGTGGCGGAACTTTAACTGGTTGAAAGCTCTTGTTTCCACCGTGAGGTCGTACTTTACTTGTTCCTCCTCCGAGAAGGGAAGCTTGCCTGCTTTGTCCTGGCTTGCCATGGTCGCCACCTGCACATTTAGCCATTTCTATTTTTAGTATTTTTTGGCAACTAATTTGCTGGAAAAACAAAAGCATAGCAGATTTTATTGAACATAGCCTTAACTTTGCCTTTCAGACTTCTATCACCACCTTTTACTTTTGCATTTCAATTTTAAGCGTTTCACACTTGGTTTACTTTTTAGATTTTATTTTGTTTATCCCCTTACTACCCCTTCCCCCCTTAAGAAGAGTCCGTCCCAGGATTGGAGGTTGTGGGGCCGAGGTGTTCATCTTTATTTGTGTATGAGCCAAGCATAGAAGTTGGGGTTATATTCCAGTTGAGCAGCGTAGTCCAGATAAAAGGGTCGAATTCCTACATGTGTGATGTACGTGAGGACATCTGTGAGGAAATCACCGAAGTCGACCCGACTTGCGATGTGGAGCTCTTCCTCTGTTAAGAGGCGGTCGAGATAGGGGTGCCATGTGATATGTTCGTCCATGGGTCGACCCCGAAGAGTGGTTAATACTCTATACGAGGTAGGCGCGACGTAGGTGGGATCATACTCGGCCGTTTTGATGGCTCGGCATTGTTCGGCGTTGGTCATTATGCGACATCCGTCAACTTCCCATTACAACCTAAGAGCATACCACTGCCTCAAGAAGGGTGATCCTGTATCAGCCAAGTGGGATAACCTTGCGATCTCTTGGTCAGTGATGGCAGACATTGTACATGGGTCAAATGATGTGATGAGGCGTTGCTTAATGGCTTGCTCTTTGGAAACCTCGCTAGCAAGCAACTCAGCGGTGGCAGAGCAAGAAGCTTGTGCAAAGGCGAATTCAAAAGTCTCCCAAGAGCAAGGCATATTGCGCACGTCTGTTGAAAAGGGTTCTGCTAATAGACCCAAGTCCAGGCGGTCATAGCTGAGGGCCAGTGCAACAAAGGCGGCATCGAGCTGTTTGATGCAGTCCACCACATCATCTCTAGTGTCCTCTGCAAGGTTAGCGGCCAGCGTTAGAAATGACTTTCGTTCATAGGAGGGCGTAAGGCCGACGGCGGGTGGTTGAGATCTGTTAGAACTGGAGGTTCTGACTGTACAGAGTTGCGGCTAGGAGTCCTTTTGAGTCGGTAACCTGGCTGTTGGCAAGATGGATGGGTCGGGTTTGGTCACAACAGCTGGGCTGCTGCAGTCAGCTAGGCTGCGGAGCAGCGGGTTAACTTGGTCAGATGATGCCACTTGTGGTGGTGGCCATTGTTTGGGCCGATAGGTGTGTACGACTCTCTTGGGCTGACGCATAGAGGAGTCGGATGGTTGGGGTTCTGGAGAGCACTGCGGCCCATGGTCCTGAGGCGTCGGGGGACATGGGCTGATCAGACTTGAGGTTGGCGTAGGACTAGTGCTTTTGGCAGTAGGGACCTTAAGGATCCACAGCGAGGTATTCCCCTCATAGTAGCCTTGCGCATGCAGGAGGATTTTAGGGACCCATATTTGTTTAATCACGCGGTGCTTCCGGTGATGGCATCTTGGTTTCCTAGATTTAGAGTTGTAGGTCTTATGCAGACATGCGCGTCTAGTCCTAGGCGGTTCTCTAGGCTGTTTAGGTACCCATTGCAAGCGAGGCTGTTGGGGTTTTGCTTTGGTTGCTGCGGCCTGCGGTTTATGGGGATCTGGGAGCGGTAGATATGCATTACCCCCCTCCTTAGTCTTGCCTACGGCTGTTTCTATTGGTGGCCCTGTGAACGGTGATGGTGTTATGAGGCCCTTGCTGAAAGTTGTGGCAATGCGCACGTTGCCGATTACTAAGTGGATGCGCTGCGACCCATAATCAACATTTCAATGAGTCTGCTTTTTAAAGGTTTGCCCGAGCAATGACTCCGTGCCTGCGTTCGTGGTACTTGGCAATACGTAAAACAGCATGGGGACAGTCTTAGACTCGATAGAAATGGTGACTTTGCATGTGCCGAGAAGCGCATAGGATTGAGCCCCGTATGGGCTTAATTTGGCCGTTGTGGGATGAAGTAGTGGTTTGCCGAGTTGGATCCAATGCTTGTGCGTTAAGACATTGAAATCTGCCCCCTCATCAATCGAGGCGTTGAAGGAGCACATTTGCTTGGCAGTGACCGTGACACGGAGGTAGGCGGGTTCTACAGGCTCCTCCTCATTCTCATAGATGTCAGTAATTGTGGCTACTCGTATTTTGACAGTCGGTTCTACCATTGGTGGCTCATGCAAAGGATGAGTGGGAGGGTAGCACTTCTTGACACGGCTGCCATTGAAGAAGCCTATTCCTTCACCATCCAGTGTCTCAAGCTCAACATTACCAGTTCGGCTGATTGCCCTAACCTTGAAGGGTCCGAGACCTCTGAATTTCATCTTTTGCTTATGTCCTTTAACTGAGTAGAGGAGCACTAGGTCACCCTACTGAAACTCCCGTTGCTTGACATGTTTGTCAAACCAGCTCTTGCGTCGGGCTTTCTCGCAGATAAGTGCATGGGTGGCTAGAAGACGAGTCTCTGATAGGCGTTCCAGCTCGACCAAGCGTTGCGTCCATGCTTCTTTCCCTTCCCATCATTCTTGGAGCGCTATTCTCAGGCTAGGGATGAAGATTTCTAATGGGAGAATGGCTTCAGTCCCATAGGTCAGCCTAAAAGGTGTTTGATTGACGGCCGTTTTATAAGCTGTTCGGTAGGCCCACAAGGCTGCCATCAACTTGTTATCCCAGTCGCTTCGTGAGGATGAGACTACTTTAGTGAGGACGTTGATGAGAATTTTGTTGGTTGATTCCACTTGGCCATTAGCCTAAGGGTAGTATGGTGAGGATTTGTGATGGATGATAATAAAGGCAGATAGGAGATGGGCTATCACTTTGTTGATAAAGTGTGTTCCTTGGTCGCTAACCAGTTCGATGGGGCAACCGAAGCATAAGATTACTTGCTCCCATAAGAACTTGGCAGTCGTCCTAGCATCGTTTTTTCATATGGCTCTCGCCTCTGCCCATTTCGTGAGGTAATAAGTGGCCACCACGATGTACTTGGCTTGTGAGTATTGCGCCGCGGGGCTGATGGGCCCTATGAAGTCAATCCCCCATTTTTCGAAGGGTTGGCGAGAAATAACAGGGGTTAACTTCATTTGATCCTTACGAATCAGGACTTTTGTCCGTTGGCACTCGTCACAATGCTTGACGAATTGCTTAGCATTGCGGAAAAGTGTGGGCCACCATAGTTGGGACTGTAGCACCTTCTGTGCTATCGTGTCTCCGCTAAAGTGTCCTCCTGCAATGCCGCTGTGCGCCTCTGAGAGCACATCATGCATCTCATTCTCACACATGCACCTACGCAGCAATCCATCTTGCCCCAGTCTATAGAGTTGGCCTGCAATCAGCTGGTAGGGCTGGATTCTCAGGATCAAGCGCCTAAGCCGTGCCCGTTCTATTGGTCGCTCCGGTAGTCCGTGCTCAACCACTTGGACTATGTCGTCTTCCTAGTACAGTGTCAAATCGGCCCTAAATAGGTCTCCTTCGCTGAACAGGTGGAATAAGTGGGCATCAGGTAACTCGTCCATGATGCCTTGTCCAGCGGCTTCTCCTGTGGGTATACGGGACATATGATCAGCCATGTAATGCTGCTTTCCCTTTCGTACCACCATGGAGAAATTGAACTCTAGGAGTAGGAGGAGCCATTGAACTATATGTCCTGTAGCACAAGGTTTGTTCACTAAATAGAGCAAGGCTTGATGGTCCACGAAGAAGATGAAAGGGGTGACCAATAGGTAATGCCGGAACTTCTTCACGGCAAACACCATGGCTAATCCCTCCCTTTCCGTTGTCGAATAATTCATCTCCGTTTTAGTGAGTTGCCTGCTAGCAAAACTCACTGGGTAATCTAGGTTATGCTCACTAGGTTGGCACAACACTGCCCCCATGGCAAACTTAGAAGCGTCAATGTGTACGTGGAAGGTAATGGTCCATTTTGGGGCTCATAGAATCGGTGCCATTGTTAGAGCCTTTTTCAATTCTTCGTACGCCCATTGGCATGCCTGAGTCCACTTGAAGACAATTAGCAGCTTGTACAATGGCCTAATGATCAATGCGTAGTTTAGTACAAACTGCCGATAGTATCCTGTGTGACCTAAGAAGCATTGAACTCCCTTGTAATTACTTGGGGGTGGAAGGTCAACGATAACCCTGACCTTTGAGAAGTCCGTGGCAATGCCATTCTTCGACACCACGAGTCCTAAGATGCATTCGTGCTTCACCCAAAACTGACATTTCAAGGGGTTCAGGGAGAGACGATATAAGCGACACCGTTCAAAGACTGTGCGGAGTTTGTCTAGGTGTTCAATGGACACATAGGTCGTCAACAAAGACCTCTAGCTCCTTGCAAAGTATGTCCTTGAAGATGGTGCACATGAGGCATTGAAAGGTGGTGGGGGCATTGGTTAACCCGAAGGGCATGACTACGTATGCAAAGACGCCTCACTCAGTGGCAAAGGTGGTCTTGTGCCTGTCTGCAGGATGCACTTGCACCTGGTTGTACCCTGAGAAGCCATCCAGAAAACTGTAGGCTTCCTTGCCTGCCACTCTCTCAAGCATGTGCTTAGTGTACGGCAAGGGATAGTTGTCTCTCTTTGTAGCAGCGTTCACCTTTTTGTAATTGATGCACACTCGGATTTTGCCATTCTTCATCACAATGACTATGGGTGATACCCAGTCTGTGTGCTCAATTTCGTAAATGAATCCAGCTCTCATTAGCTTGTCCATTTCCTCTTTGATAGCATGGGCATGTTTTGGATTCATGGGGTACGGTCGTTGTTTGACCGGCATTGCGTCCAATGTCATGGGTATGTTGTGAGTCACAACACGCGGATCTACCCCCCGTAGCTCTTCTAAGGACCACACAAATACGTCCATGTACTCCCGCAAGAGAGTGACAAGACTCAACTCTTCCTTACCAGTTAAGTCATCGGCAATGAACACTGGTCGGGGTATCTCCCCTTCCAGGGCTAGGTTAACCTCCTTGACCTTGGCTGGTCCTTCGATCGGTTCGCTTGTCTACCCTTGATGCTTGGCACCTAGCAGAACCACTACCCTATCCCTTTTTTTGAATTTAGTGAATCGCTTAGGGAGGTCCTGCGGCTTTCGCTGCCCTTCTGATCGTGTATCTTTGGGGTGCTTTGCCCTATCCTGGTGTGACCGTCTGCATCTCAGGTGGACGGGTAAGTTCCCCTTGGTGCATCTGGTCATGGGTGGCCTAGGGATCTCTGGGTCGCTATCCGAAGTAACTTCCGATTTAGAGTCAAACCCTTCATCTTCGCTAGAAGAGGCGGTCTCCCCTGGTGGAAGCAATTCGGATGGCGATTCGGTTCTAAGTATTGATGTCATTCCTGCTTGGGCTAGGCCTGCTTGCTCCAGGTCTATGGCCCCCATACATTCCAACCACGCATGATCACATTCCATGCGCATGACTCCTTGCTCCAATCTAAGGGCCTTCCTTTTCTGTGGCTTGGCGTCTGCTCGTATCTGCTCAATTTCTCGTCCATCCATGTCGTACTCTATGGTATCCACTTCATCCTCGCTCTCACCACTAAAGGATTGGCGGTCCTCATATTCATCACAGGAATCTTTGTCGTTCAACTGCCCATCGTCTCCTAGGGCTTGGAATGCCCCGTCTCATTGGTCTGGAATCAGGGCCCAGTTATACATGAGGTTCAGCTTGTGCACTCTGGTCCATCGCCACTTAGGATCCTCTAAGAGATCCTGGAGCAGTTTGAAGTTAGCAGCCGGGTTGCCCGCTAGCTGTCTGCTAGATATTCCAGTACCCCCTGGAATTCCCTTTTGTTGGATGATACTTGGAAGGTGACAAGCTTAAGCCTTTCATGGGGGCTTGCTGCCATCATGTAGACGGGTGTAGAGAGTGCTTCGTTTGTCTTGCCAATTGTTTTGATGGCGTGCTCATACACCTCGTGGTCTGAGAATGGCGGGTCAAGTGTAGTGAGAACGTGCATCCAATCTCGCTCATCCTCTGGGCATGGGATATACTTAGTCAAGGACCCATAGGGTTCCCTAACCTGAGTGTTCCCTTTGAGCATAACAGAGATGGCGTCTAGGTCGACTGGTGAGGTCTTCGAAGTGTCCATCTCTATTCTTACGGCATCAGCTCTATTGCCAAGGAAGATCAGGCTGTTACCCCAATCTTCAATGACTCTAGCATTGCACATTCTAGGGTCGGCCCAATAGGATATCATAGTCCACTCCCTTCATGACTATAAAGTCGACAGAGAACTGGACTCCTACGATCTTTACTGGCCAATTCTTCAAGACCCCGAATGGCTTCACTCTCATACCATTTGCTAGCGTGACATTAAACCGAGCAACTTCGACAGGCAGGTTTTCCCAAGTCTGCAGCACTGTGTGGCTAAGCACACTAACCCCATCTCCCGTGTCTACAATTCCCTTCCTTGTTGTGTCACCCAGGGCTAGGACCTCGGCAGGACTGCGTGCATCTCAGAGCCCTCCCAAAAGGCGTTGACGTGCAAGGATTTAGGTATGGAGTGTAGCGTCAAACTTGGCAATTGTGTTTCCGCATCCTGGTCTTGAGGGTCTGCCGTGGTATGCTCTTGCAATCCCTAGACCCACTGCTTAAGGTCTTACCATAGGGCAGGGTGCTGCTTAAGCAGGTCCCCTAGGCTAAATGTTACAGGTGTGGTTACTAATGTGGTCAAGAGGTTGTCAGACACTCGTCCTTCTCTTAGTCTAGACTGTCCTCGCCACTAGCCATGGCAGTTTTGCGGTTCTGTTACGTCTAGACATGGTCTCAGTGGCACTGCTTGGTGGCGCAATGGCTTCGGTCGACTTAGGTTGAGGTGACGACATTGGCGCGCTCATGCTGGAGAGACCATCGATCTCGTCCTCTATGATGGGTTCAGCATCCTTGAGATGCTGCTGAGCCTCCCTCACCCATTCCTTCACCTTTTCTATGGCCTCTAATTGCCGCTTGGGGTGCGAGTATTCCCCTATCTTAGCGCTTCCCTTTTGGGCTATTTTAGGGGCTGAAGTCTCTACCTTTGCGTCTGAGACTTTCTTCCCTTTAGGTAAGGCTGTAGCACTATCGGTCTTTAGTGCGACCTTAGCTTCCAATCTCTTCTTTCTCTGCCTACCACTTTTCTTTCCTACTAAGGTCGCGTCAAGATTGCTAGGTCCTGGCAGAGAGATGCCGACCTGCTTCATTTGGGCTCGGGGTCATAACTCGCAAGGGAATAGGTGTGGCCTCCCCATCGAGGTTTTCAACACCAAACAGCTCCAATGGGATGGATGGAAAATTAGCTGAACTGGAGGACGACTTCCGCTTTGGGCAGTCTATGAAAAGATGGGTGATTCCGCATTATGCGCACCTTTGGTCAGCTTTGTCCCTGTTTTGCTGCTCTCTTTTAGGGCAATGTGATGAGACATGACCGGGATGTTCGCAAGTCCAACAAGTGATCGGATCCTGTGGCTGCCCTCCTAGGCCTCTACCCCATCCTCGTCCTAACACCATCACCGGCACGGGTTGATAATCCATGAGGACTGCGTTGCCCTCGTCGTCATGCGAAACGTAAGGGTATATGTAGGTCTCTTTGTCACTGGGCTCCTCCACGTAGTGTACGTGAGCGTCGCTCGATGGGTGGGTCACATAAGAACCAGACGGTCTAGGAATGCTGGTAGGATTTATGTCCATTCTAGGGACAGCTGGTTTCATATCGTTAGGCGCAGGTAAGGCTAACGGGGCTCCCCTTCCGAAGAATGGCTGCGGCCTGTTAGCTGGATAAGGTTGGCCGTAGGGTTGTGCATATGGTAGTCTTCGTGGTAATCTACAGTGTGCGGCATCGTGGCCGAACCTACCGCAGTTAGCGCAAGGTCTTGACCTAGGGTCTTGACACTCTGCTGGCAAGTGGTTTCTGCCACAGTACACGCACTGGATGTGCGGGCGTGTCGGTCGTCTCAACATATCTTGTATTTTGGCTAATTCCATCTTGACCTTAGCCAAGCCTTGGTCCATCTCGATGGTCTTCCCCTTATCTTGGGATGATGGGTTTGACCGCTCACTAGAGGTTGATGTTTGATCTAAGATTCACGAGTTAGTCTCTTCCAAAGTTGAGCTCCTGGAGCTTTGCTCTTTCAGCTGGTCATCGACTCTGATGGCTTCCTCAAAAACTCTAGCCACCACATCTCGCTGCAAGCTTGAATTGCCTGTCAATGCCTTATATAACTCCTCATCTCTAATTCTGCTAATGAATACAGTTGAAATTGCTCTGTCAGTCGGTCGTTTGCCTAAGGGGATTCTCTTAAAGAGACTTCTCATGTGGGTCACATAGTCGCGGATGTCCTCCTTCTCCTTCTGTTTGACATTCATCAAGCGTACTAGCAGGTTGTCGGAGTATCCAGGCTCGACGAACCTCTTGACGAAGAGATCCTTGAGATTATTGAAGTTGCCTTGTTCCACGGCATCCAGGCTTGTATACCACGTCCTACCCTTATCGCTTAAGCAAAGTCTGAATGCTTGCAAACGTTGTCTGGTTGTTGAGACCGTTGGCTTCGCATACTTGCTCAAACTGCTCAACGAAGCTGTACGGATCGTCATGCGGTTGGTATTTGTCGAGTTGCTTGGCAACAATCAATATTTTGGCCTGGCTCTTTGAGCCCTGGTTTGCCCCTAATCCTGCAAGTAGAGACGTCACTAGTGCAGTGGCACTCTGCTCTACTTCGATGTTATCGAGCAGCCGTTTCATGAGGAGCTCACTTAGCGTCAGGTCTCCCTCTAGTGCTCTCTCATGGTCTGTTCGGTTCTGGCCAGCCAAGTTCAGCACTCGCTGCACCTCATGCAGCTCCATGCTTTGGCTTAGGATCCTAGCTTGTTGATCCCTATTATACTCAGCTATGCCTTGCAATGCCCTACGGGCTAGCCTTCTCTCCTCCTCTAGGTCTGCAATGATTGCATCTGCCGTCCTACCACGGTGCTCGTACCGGGCATGTGTATCGTAACTGCCTACCATCTGAATTCTTGCACCTCGCTGCACTCTTGATCAGGTTAACTAGTCGTGACAGATCCTTGTCATTGACGCTCCTTGCTTGGTTCTATCCTGTGCTTCACGCGTTTGTCTATGTCTTGGGTCCTCTCCTATTGGTGGGTTTTTTGAGCGATTTATCTGAGTGAGTTCCTTTAATTACTGAATACAGTTCTCAACTTATGGTCACTCGTGAGTGTGTTGTTCCTCGTGCACTTGTGCTCAATCAAGCTTTCAGCTTTCCTAAGTGTACTTCAAGTGTGGAAATTCAACATAAGTGCTGCAAGCAATTTCTCCGCATCTTACTCACTCTCGCTTGTTTCGGGCCTGATAGGCTTTGTTACTCAAGTCCTGGCCATTCTAATGGGTTCTAGGGTCTGCGCTGCTTCTTGTTGTTCACTAGGGGGTAGGTTGCTGGGGAATGCTCCAGTGTGTCCCTTGGTCTTGACTCCTACATCGGAGACTGCCTACAAGCATTAGTCACGTCGTCCTGGAGTGGGTTGCGCTTCCAGTCGCTCATGGGGGTCAAGTTCTGATGTCTCCCCCCCCTTTTTTTTTTGTTCGACTCTGGGAATCGGACGTCCGATTTACCAGTGGTTCGATTCTGGGAATCGTACCAGGTGTATTATAGTTGAGTGGCAGTCTCAGAGTCCGAGTGTCCCATTCTCAAAAATCGGATGGGTAAGTGTTCAATGAATCGGACAAGGGTGGTCCAATTCTGGGCTGGTTCGATTATGGGTGGTTCGATTGGACAGGGTGGTCCGATTTCTAAAATTGGACGGGCTGGTCTGAGTGTCCGAATCGGACAGGGTGGTCCGATCGGACGGTTGTCCGAGTGTCCAATTCTGGGAATCGGACACTGGGTCGGACATCTGATTCCGCCGGCTCGACGAACTTGCGAGCACGGATTCGCCCAAAGATCTCCAGATATCTATGACTATTGACCACGAAATTCACCAGCAATGGAGTTGAAGTGGTGAGGGAGAGATCGGTGTACCTGGGGATCGCTGAATGCAATGTCACTCCGTGCCCTGGTCGATCGAACGGTCACCAAGCTCGCTCTCTCTCTCTCTCTCTCTCAGCTGGTTGCAAATGAGGATTCTCTTGCCCTTCCAGAGCTTATATCCTGCTGGTTCTTTCCTGAATACTACAGATCACTCTCCTAGCGTTTCCTACACATTTACATGCACATTTCCTCCATTTTTCCTCTGTTTTCCCCGATTTTCTCCCTGTTTCACAGTAGCAACCCTCTGCCTCTCGAGTGTGATTTCCTACTGTTAACCTACCCTAAACACAACATAAATCGAAAGCAAAACACTAAACTAATTTCTCCATGTTTTCCAATCATCAAACAACCAGAATATCCCAAAATACTTACCTGTTCAGGAGATCAAAAACACCCAACTTCCTACCTATCTCAAGCTCTGTTTCAGGGATGAATACCCTACTTTGATGCTCGATATGAGGCGCACAAGTGCTCAAGCTTGAATCCGTTGGTCCCGACAATGGAATCAAAATGTGGGAGCTTTCACTCAACTGCCAAGACCCACAGACCGCTTATTGTTTCAAGCATTCCAAGGCGAGCACTAATGGCTACCTCTCACATAACCGACGCGCCATCCATATCTACGAGTGTAGTGAGCTTACCTCTGTGCCGTTCAAGTTACGTCCTCTCCCGTGCACTCTGGTAGCTCCACAATCCAAGTGCAAGCTTCAAGCAAGCTCCATCCTCAAGCTCCACACTCCAAGCTCCATTGCCGCGAGCAAGACAAGAGAAGAGAAGAGAAGAGAAGAAGAGAGGAGAAGATGGAGAGCTTCTCCTCCTCAGTCCCTCACCCTCACACACTCGCTCCCTTACACTCTCACACTCCCTCTCTCAAGCACAAGCTCAAGCAAGCAAGAAGAAGAAGAAGAGAGCTACTTTTCGCCACACACAAGAATGAGCTTCTCATTTACTTTTCAACTTTATATACATGCCCTAATTTCCATGGGCGGTCATCCCCCTTTTTCACATGGTCGGCCATTAGCCTAGGCCCCTTTTCTCATTGTCCTTCTATCTTCCTAGCTTACTTTCCATCGCCTGTCTACATTTACAAATTGCACGGGTGAGAGCCAGGCGCTCTTTTACAAGATTTCAGGGTGTGCCTTTTTATTTTAAAATGCACATTTTCTCCTTTTGCATTTGCCTTGGACTTTTTACGTTGCCCTTACGCTTTTGGTCTTCTTTCCTCTTCTTTCTTTAGTCGGGCTACCTTTTTTTTTTCGCCTTTGCCCTACGTCTTTCCCACTTTCTTTTGCTTTCTTCGTGTTGGGGTTAACAATATAGGATCCCATTCTTTCAATTCCTCTTAGAAATATTCACATTTGTACTTTGCATGCAAAGATTAGAATAATTGACAAACTTCTCAGGTTGCATCTCGACTATGCATACTTGATTAAGCCCTTATCTTTATCAGATGAGGATATTGACAAATGTAAGGCATTACTCTCGAAAATGGGTTTTCATGGAGGTCATGTTCACTTAAGAAAATATCCAAAACTTTTAGGAAAAACAAGAGATGTCTTGGTTGATGTCTCAATGGGAGGCTTAAAAGCCAAACACTTTTTAAGAAACCATATAGGAAAGCATGTATTATGGAAGCACTAGACTATGCTCGAGAGACTAGACTAGATGTAAGATTTGTTACAAGAATTGTGATTACAAGATAATCCCACGTAGTGGCACAAGGTACAATGATAGCTTAACAAGATATGGAAAATCCTACAATCCGAGACCATAGGTATAAACAACAAGACTCCATAGGATATGAAGGATCCCACAACCCGAGACTGTAGGTATGGATATAGGATATCAAAATTACAAGATCTCCCTCAACGGGAAGTTGGACAAGATACAATCCAGTACTAGACAAGATCTCATACTACAATATTACTGGGTGACAAGACAACATGAGTATAATGGAAGACAAGACAAGCCTAGATACCATGACTAGAGAAGGACTAGAACTTGAACTTGAAGTTAATTACTTGGAGGTCTTGACTCCTTGATCTCCCAAGATTGACATTGGCAAGACTAAGGAGCTCTATGGTAAGCCTCTCCTTTTATAGGTATTGGAGGGAGACTAAATAACTTCTAGAATAATCCATGATGATATGATCAATAATGCAGGTGATGACACGGCATATTTTCTAGAAGGTTCTATGATGACATGGCAAGGCTGGGTCTGCATGGTTGGCTTGAGGATGTCTTGTTAAGGATGCATTTGCATGGGGTATGCATTCATATGGCATGAGCAATAATTAATCCATACACTTGATCATGGCATGTCCATGATATTACCCCCTCCTCTAGCGATGAGTTTTGTGAGGAGCGGCTTGGTGGTTTGGTCCAAGTGTCATTGGATTCCTCTTCTGAAATTCTTTAATTGTGAGAGATGCTCTTTGGAGATATTCTGCAAGTTCCCAAGCGTGATCCGCGGGCGATTCACTAGTAGTAATAATGAAACATCACCTGTGTGCAAGAAATATATGAAAATACCCCTTATCTACCCCCAATTTATGGGACCTTACCTTATAAAATGTACCTTCTTTCCCTTAAATAACCCCCTCCCTTACACTCACATGGTACCATAGAGTAAACCCTAGTGGACCCCCTGAGGCATGATCATTGATGTCATATCCTTTCTAGTGAACAAGGCATTCCAATCGACCTTAGAAGATCCTCAAGTCTAAGACGTCGACCTCAAATTCTTCATGATCTTCAATCTAGATAGGTGGTGGGGGATTCAATCTCTCTCCTCTCAGTGTTGAGATATGGTATGGCTCGAGCAAGGAAACATGGAAGACTGGGTATATCTTCATGGTTTTGGGGAGTTGGAGTCAATAAGCAACTAGGTTGATCTAGGCTACGATAGTGAAGAGCCCAAATCTTGGTCTAGCTTGGTGGAGGGCCTTGTTGTCTAGAGGTTATGCTTGAGTAACCATACTTGATCACCAATTTTGTATGATGGATATTGGAGACAATGCTAGTCTCCACATAGCGCTTGTACTGATTCTAAGACTTTTGGATTTGTTGCTTGAGTTTGTGGTGCATATCTGCTAGGTGTTGAGCTTCATCCAGAGCAACATGATTCTTTAATTGATTGGAGAGATGTACATCAATCCTTGGATGCTAGCCATTTTTTGCAAAGAAAGAAGTTTTCTTGGTATATGTATGGATACTATTATTATAAAGAAAATTCTTCAAAGGGCAAGAGCTCAAACCAATCATGTTGATGGTAGTTAATGGTGCAACGAAGATATTGTTCCAAGACTTGATTTACCCATTATGTTTGACCATCAGTCTATGGACGATTGGCTGTGGGAATAACTTAACTTGGACTCCAAGGACGTTGCAAAGGCTCTTCCAAAAACTAGATATGAATTGGGGATCCCAATTGTTGTTGATGATGTCATCTATGAGTCCATGTAATCTGAAAATGTATCTAAGGAGGAGTCTAGTGGTAGCCGCACGCGTGTGATGGTCCTAGTGGTAGAGATGAAATGTGCCATTTTTGTGAACCTATCTACCACAACAAGAATAGAATCATATTTTTCTAATTTGGAAAGATTTGTCATGAAATTTATGGACAGAGAAGACCAAGGTCATAGTGGAATGGGCAAGGGTTGCAAGGGACCATGTGGTTTGTGACAAAGTACATTAGCCTTGTTGTTGGAGGTATCACATGATTTTATATATTCCTTAACTTCTTTTCATATCTAGGGCCACCAAAAATCTCTCAAAATAAGTTCTAAGGTCTTTTTAACTCCAAAGTGTCATGCTGGGTGGCTGGGTGATGGGACCTAAAACATGCCGGCACTGGCTCATGCACTAGTTGGACCTCTATCATGCACTCAATAACCCCACAGCCTCACGGCCATGAGCGTGGATGACACATACATCATCTTCCTAAACATCTTGCGTTTGTATCATGTCTCGTAGTCCAACTCTAACCCAATTAACACTCCTCAGAGGGAGTCCCAACACATTGCCACATAGCTCGAAGCACAAACATAGGAGGTCCTCCCACGTCTGACTGCCGCTACCTCACTGCGACTCTCCTACATCTTGGGGATTGGCCCCTCGATGCGTCGCTAAACGTATATAACATTTCACACACATTTCCACTCAAGGTACCAATTAATCGTATCTAGGAATGTACCATTTTCCTCACTTTACTTTCCCCTTAGACCCAATACCTAGCCTACAGCTTGGACAACCTCACTCACTCAACGTTGGTCACGATCTAGAGAATACAGGTGCTATGCATCCAGGAGGTATTGTCTGATACCTTTTATCATTTTATGCTTCATGCAAATTATGAATGTCCATGTGCTCAAACAATTAAGAAAATCAGTATTTGTGCTCAGTGCAAAAGCATTCTTTCAATGAATTTCTTTGACGCGTAATTGCTACGTTGCACGAACCTAGCACCGAGGAGACCTCGTGCTACTAGATCCTTATTTTAAATTAACGATCGATCTATATGATATGCATAGATGAAAATAATCAGCCTTTTCTTTCTCTCAGCACTTAAACACCACTCTCATTCTCTCTACCCCCTCACAGTTTAGGTTGTGCACGATGCATAGGTTTAGGGTAATATTTTCCATGTTTTTTTTGTATGAAAAGCAATAAAAACTCACTAAAACATAAAGGTAGGGCTGAAATGAGGCAAATCCTCATACTTCATACCCCCCCATACATTCACGAGCATGAATCTTATTTTTTCTTAATTTTCGGCACTCAAAATCCATTTTTCCCTTATTTTTAATGGTTTTCCCCTATTTTTCTTGTATTTTTTGCAATATTAAATAATTAAAAATACAAAATGAGTTGTGGAATATGGCCCTTAGGTTTATTTGCAGCAAAAACACAAATTTAGTTGGTGTGTCTTATTATATTTCCTATTTATATATAAAAAACACCCAATTTTCCCTATTTCGCATGTTTTACGGGTTTTACACTATTAATTTCATTCACAACACTTATGATTTTCTGAGCATAAATTGATCAAACTCATAGCAAGCAATATCATAATGCATAATCATCCCATGGGAACAAATATTCATGAAGCAACTTGCATAAAACATCAATTTCCTTTGTAAAAATGAGATTACCGTTCTTTGCGGGTTGCGGGTTTTTATTTGCCATGTCTTGGGACTGATTTTCAGCAACCATTAATGCTCATGATAGTCCACAATCAACAATCTTCATTCCTCTTGAACCACGGAGCAATCCGGTCTTCATTGGACAAGCATCTGTCATCCATTCTTCTTCTTCTTCTTCACCACATGAATCTGCCCTTAGAAGAGAGAGAGGGAGGAGAGAGAAAGACTGAAATCAGAGATCTTCATAGAGACCGCCATTGGAGGAGCGAACCACGGCGATATGATCAGCATCCAGGGGGGAATGAGGGGCAAGGATCATTTGCAGGGGTTGTATTGAGATTGCATGATGCATCTTCATGCATCAAGCGTGAAAATCGGCGCCTTCTTGCTCACGCCCTCCTCCACGTTTTTTCCTCTCTCTCTCATCAAAAGTTTCATGCTACATTTTAATTTTGGGCTCCCAAGGGTCACTTGCCCATTTGGCCAAACTTTTGTCCATCTCTTCGTATCTTGACCAGTTTCTTGGCCATTTTCCCGTCCGGACTCCGAATTGAGCTCTGAAAAATCCTAGTCCTGGGTGTCCGGCTTGACATCCTGCATTGGA
Source organism: Lygodium microphyllum (assembly GCF_053477565.2). Classification (NCBI taxonomy): domain Eukaryota; kingdom Viridiplantae; phylum Streptophyta; class Polypodiopsida; order Schizaeales; family Lygodiaceae; genus Lygodium; species Lygodium microphyllum. The sequence goes on along the minus strand of NC_141164.1, from coordinate 71,833,667 downwards.
CGGTAACTCTTGACAACCCACACGACAGTCTGAAAATTATGAAAAATCAACAAGTGTCGCTCAAGCACCTTTAAAGCACTTTGACGCTTAAAATCAAGCCGTCGCCTAGATCGAGCCGCCGCCTTTGACATCCTAGATCGAGCCGCCGCCTTTGACGTTGAATATTTTTCCCTTAATATTCGTAATTTTTAGCTATTTTTAAGCACTTCTCGGCATCAAAATTCCGCTCTCATTGGCGACCACGGGATAGGGCGACTCAGCCCGTCAAATCCCATAGTAGGTCTGCACATAACAAACAACCAAAGGGAGCATCAAGCTAATATAAAATAGCTACATACTAAACACAGCACAATGCTCACCCTACTCCCTGACAGAACCAAGGCATGACATCCACAAGGAGTAGGCCTAACATAATCTGATAAAAGTCCCAAGCTAGTCATTAACCAAGTGCTTCAACACGGCCAAACTAAAAAGAACTATCGAAGAGGTTGCCCTTAGTGGTGGTTTGAACTACCTACCTAACTAAGGACAACACAACCAGGAGCTCCTACTAGGCGAGGACTCCTATAGCCAGATCAAGAAGTATTTTCTTATAGCACATTTCTTCTTTTAGGGTTTTTTATTTTTCAAACTCGGGTATATAAAAAGGAGGGAGCTGAGCGTAGTGACCCAAGGAGAACAGGGCATCGGCCTCAGGACCTGTCTCGGTACCCAAGAACCTACCAAGCCCTCGCAAGGCGACACTTAATCCTTTTCTAACGCTCACTTTTATTTTCGCTCCAACCTTCCTTAATTTCTTCTTTTCTAGCAAGGTGCCACCCCTAGGAAGACAAGGCATCGGACTCGTCCCAAGAAACCTACCAGGCCTTCGCAAGGCGATGATCAACTGCTCAGAAATTTTTCTTTCTTTTCTTTTCTTTGATAGGGGTTAGAACCCCTTTTTAGACACCTTTGTATATATTTATTGTCTTTTCATATATTCAGGGTTTCTTTTCCTTTATCCTCATAATTTTTCTTCTTCAGCAGGCTTCTCTAACTGCCTCACAACTAACAAGAACTCCTAGAACGACTGCCTAGCAGGCTAGCAGAACAGGGTCACTAGAACTCCCTTCTAAAACAGGTCTTTTGATGCTTGACAATGTCTTTACAGGAGACAATGACTACTCCGACCTCCCTCAAACATACTGAACCTAAACTTGGGACTTCATGCCTTGAATGCCGGTCCCCAATGAAAAACCCCTTTAACAAGTACACAAACATGTATAGTATAAAAACCACAGTACTCACAAAGGAGAGATATCACCTGGAGAGGGCCACGAGAAGCTTCCACGCAACAAAAGGCTCCTTCCAAGCTCTTCTTCCGAACCTGTCTAGCACAAAACTCAAACAAGAAACCATTAATTGCACCTGCACGAAACAGACAACTGACCCTCTTGGCCTAATGAAATAAAGCACTTCACTACAAAACTTGATCGGCCCGCTTGGCCTAACGAAATAAAACAATAACATCTCGCAAAACGGGCCCTCTTGGCCTAATGAAATAAAACAAAGGAGCACCTACACATCCCTCCCTGAAAGAGCAAAGATATACAATAATAGGCTCCCTCCCAATGAGGAAAAACAGGCTCGTAGCCCTAAACTAGATGCATAAGGTTATGACCCATCCCTCCTGCATAGATAGCAAGAGGCGTACGCATCACATGTTGTCTAATCAACCTATGGGTCCAAGATAATAACGGTAGATTGGTCTCCGCTACTCTCTGCATCACCCATATCAACCATCGTCTACCATATATTGCATGTTCTGATAATATACCCCACAAGCGACCGGGTCCTGTTTTAGCATTGATCATGGGCTAGTTTGGCCCATTGATGTTCTAGGGTCTCTGTTTCTCTCTGTTCGAGTATGGGATTTTGGTTGCTCTTTTGCAAGTGAGGATACATGCTCGTGTAGAGCCATTACTACACTAGGGTTCAATTTGGAGGACGTGTCACGACGCTCGTTTTCTGTCCAACCTACTTGGGGGAGGTGCGGAGGGGCCCCCTCTGCGGGAGTCTGGGGGGGCAGTCCCCCCGGCTCACAGGGCCGTCATGGTAAAAGCCATACACAATTTGGAGGACTGTTTATAGCCAAATTTTGAACTACTTGCTCTAAGTTTCAGCCTAGTGATGGATTTGTGATGTGCCTTTAGCTCTACGTGGTCCTGGGTCAACTTTGGGGTTTAGATGTGTCAGAATTTGTGTTCAAGATACCTGTCCGATTTTGACAGTTTTTGGTCCGATTCTAAGATGTCCGATTTTCAGGAGTCTGATTATCAGAATTGGATGTCCGATTTTGGGTTGGTCCGATCGGCCTAGTGGTCCGATTTTGGTCACGTCCAATTCTGGGAGTCGGATCAAAAAGTGGTTTGATTTTCAAAGTTGTCCGATTTGGGAATCGGATCGGACAGGGTGGTCCGATTTTGGCCGGTCCGATTCTGAGTGGTTCGATTATGGATTGGTCCGAGTGTCCAAGTGTTCGAGTCGGATAGGTTGGTCCGAGCGTCCGATTCTCAAAATCGGACGGGTTGGTCCGAGTGGTCCAAGTCCGAGTGGTCCGAGTGTCTGAGTCGGACGGGTTGGTCCGAGTCTGAGTGGTCCGAGTGCCACGTGGCAGGTCCAATCGGGCTAGTCCGATTCTGGGAATCGGACCAGACTGGTCCGACTCACTTTCAGTCGGGCGGTCCAATTCTAAAAATCGAACTCGGGTGGTCTGATTCTTTGCATAATTGAATACAAGGACGGTGTAGCATAAATGAATACAAGGACACCGCACTTTCAGTAGCTGGAAACTATAGGACTTGCTTGATGAGTACGGTGTACTTTTCATGGCCAATCGTGCGGTGCTTATCACCACTGATTGCAATGGTACTAAGGTAGAGTGCAAAAGAAAATTATGCAAGTGGGCCAGGGTGACAGGTCTAACCGTAGGCGAGACAAGCTCCCCAGGTATGTCCTGCCCTTGATGTGCCCTGAACAATTGTGGATGATGGTAAGGGGCTAGGGGACTAGGGACGAAGCCGGTCGACCAAGGTCACCAAACGTTCCTAATTTGGGGACCCCTAGGTGCTGTGCTATGATCGTGGGTGCTTCTTATCTTTCCATTCATTTCTTTTTCTTTTCTTTTCTTCTTTTCTTTCTTTCTTTTTTTTTTTTTGCCTGAGTACAACCATTACAATATGTTGAGGCTATCAGCCTTTCAATGGGTTGGAAAATGTCAAGCTTCGAAGGCTCAAAAAATGGATAGTACAATGATGATTGTGCCCTAGCCTCGTTGTTAGAGAAGCAGTTGGAAAAAGGGGGAGATACACTTAAGATATTGCAACCCTCCTTGCGGCACATGCGATGTGGGTACAATTGAGGTAACGACTGCCATGAGCCAATTATAGAGCTTGACCCAGAAAGGGGGCGTGGCCCAGGAATGTGTTTTGGGCTATGCAATGTGGGCGGTTGACAAGGGTGATTCGTGATTTCGGCAGGGTGGCTTTGCCATGGCTCCTTGGGGGGTCGATGGTCTTGCGGTGATCGAGCATTGAACACTTTCGTCCAAAGATCTGTCCCATCCTGTATCCACTTGTCGCTTCACGAGAGTACAAGCATGGCATATGCCGCAACTATAATAAGCCAGTGCAATGCAAGGAGACATCACCGATCTGAATTCTATGGTGTTGACTTAGACATTTATCACCTGCGCTTGATTAGCTTTTTCTATTGCTAAAGTCATAAAATATATTAAACACAGATATGAAAAGTTTATACAAGTCGAGAACATGTCAACACTTAGCAAGTCGGGAACACTTAACCATTTAAAACAAAAAGTTATGGCCAGCTATCATTTGATAAGCCCTTTATGCATCATGGGCTACTCGATTTGTACGAGGCGGGGCAAGTCTGGGTGGCCGGGTGATTGGGGCTCTGCTGGTGTGGGGCTCCCGTGGGGGTGAGCAGGGAACATGTCAGCCGGGACATGAATGGTGTAATCCCGGCCCGCTACCGTCTCCAAAATGTCTTTAAATAATTCATTAAATTCTTCTCTTTCCCGAGCTGCCCTTTCTGCCTTTGAGCATCTAAGGCCCGAGCAAGAGCTGGGAGTTCGTGCCACTAGTGCTGCCACCTGTTGCGCGTTTCGAGTCTCGACTTTCTTGACTCGAGGATTCTTTGGCCTTCGCCCTGGGTAGTGTCGCTTAGGGCCTCGCTTCTTGGCATACCTCTTGATGGTGGGCACATAGCGCTCCGGTGGAGGGGCGCATGCCACATGCTCCTGCCTTCTGCGAAGAGCGTCCTTGCATGCCAGGTGTCCATGGTTCTCCATGTGTTTCATCTGGGAGCCTGCACAATGCAACCTAAGGGTTTAGACCTTGATACAGGATACAACTGTTTGCATGGAAGGGATTCTAGTGTGGTTTATGAAGCGCATATGACAAGAAGGGGAGGGGTGAGGCATGTGGTGTTTGTTGTAGAGGAATGGCCCCCATGCTGATATTCGCGTGGCCTCCAGTCATTAGCGGATATTAGTTTATGCTAAGTCTCATGGACTAGTTGTTGTGGAGTGGGACAGGACACATCCTCGAAAGAGTAGACCAAAAAGGGAAGCAGGTATATTGGAAAGGACTACACCCTACCTACACCATCAGGGTTGTTGGTCAAGGCTTCCTATGCCAACAATGTGGGTTGCATGCTCTCACATGGAGGTGGGGCTGGTCACACACTTTTAAATGCGTGATGAGAGGAGGACTTGAGGAGCTTAGTTTATCTGACCCCACTCTTCTCCCTGCGCCTGACTACCATTGCTTGTGTGTGTTGACGTTTTTTATGCACGGTGACACGAAAAGCAGTGTTTATTTATATACATATTTATGAATCCATGTCACTTCACGAGGATAAGAACCAAGTGTAGAACTCGGGGTTGTACCGCAGCGTGGCGCATGCATCTAGTATTCGTGGTAGCTTACTTAATACCGATAGATATTTTGCCACATCGAGTAGAATGGAACCTTGTCCGAGTCTACTAGCTATATGTAACTCCTCCTCAGTGAGAACCTTATCGAACAGAGCATTCTCTTGGCTGGTTCCAGCTAAGTTCATACCCCGAATGGCAGTCAGCACTCGAAGGGAAGTTGGTGCCACGTAGGTTGGGTCTCTTTGAGACCGCCATTTGGCCAATCGCTCTTCTGAGACCGTCATGATCTGAGCCCCTAGTTCGGCCATTACAACACGGCTTTCACACCAACGCTCCTCAAATTGACTCTGGCCTTCTGACAGTCGCTTTAATAGCTCTCTGTCTACGAGATTCGGTCGGCATAGCACTTCATTGAATGTGACGGTTAAGCGCAGTTCGTCAACCTCCTCGTCAGGGATGAGTCGCATATGTTCATGCAGGAGCCTGTCGTAGTGCCCGTTAAGATGTTCTTGTTCTTTCCATGATAGAGGAAAGGTCAAGTAATCTCCAAGCTGCTCTTTGGGGATCGTGCCCATGTCCGCAAGGACGTAGACACGCACGACCACTTTGAGCTTAGCCTCCAACTCAGTTAAGCATTCTGCGACACTTCTATGTTCAACGAGGGCTTGCTCGGTTGCTATCTCATGCAAAGTTCTAGGAGTTTCCTTAGGCTTTAACATGGCTGGGGGCTCAGGCCTAGATGTGCAAGATTGGTCAATGCTAGGATTTCTTATGCTCTTGGGGTTCTCACGTTTCTCCTGAGGTTGTGCTGCCATTTCGTCATGGTTCTTCTCGGATGTGACTGGTATAAATTTGTCACCCTGTTGTGACGGCATTGTATCCACTCTTGATTGATCAATGTGAGTTCTATTGTCAGTGGATAGAGTGTTGCAAGCAACTGTTGATGGCAACTGTTGCTTTGGTTTGTCAGAGCCCACAGATGTGTCTGAGGTTTCACTGCTATTAGGAGAGGCATCAGTGGGTTCATTGGTGGATGGACTTGATGCTTTATTCATCAGCTCTCCAGTGCCTTCATCTCAATGTTCTTGGGGTCCACAACCACCTGCAAACTGATGTTGTTTTCTCTGCTTTCTCCTCTTTTTCTTGGTCAATGAAGGTGCCTCTCTCAACGACTCAGGACCTTGGGCTATATCGACCGTTGATGTACTTGGTCGGGCCTCAGCATTTCCCTTATCTAGTGTGTCCTTATGGGACATAGCTGTGGTTTGCTGAATAGCCTTGCCCGGTTGTGAGGGCACAATTGCCGCTCTTTTCGGAGAGTCTAGCTTTTCAACCAACTCCCTTGCATTTAACTCCTCCGTCCTAGGCTTTAGGCACTTTGAAAGTGCTGGAGTTGTCGAGGGATTTGGTTGCGACACCTCCTCCACAAGTAAACTACTAAGGACATGTTCCACAGGGGGCATTGTCACAGCCAAGGGTTGTGAGTGTTGTGGTCCCTGATTGGAGGTAGTAGCAGCTAGTTTAGTGGGCTGGCTACCCTTGGTGGATTGCGGTGTCAAGTCCCTAGGGCGATCAGAAGTGGTTGTGTCTTTTGTTGGCCTTTGAGCACTCATCTGTGTAGATAGAGCATGAGTTGATCTGGTCACATTAGATTGCTCATGCATATCCTTGGGTCGAGAGCTACAAATGGAGCCATGTCTCACCTCTTGGACATTTTGAAGCTTAGATGGAGATAGAGATTGGAATTGAGCAGTTTCCCTTGGCAACCGCTGTTGTGATTCCTGTGTCCGTTTGGAAAAAGGGGGTATAGGAGATCTAGGACTCTTAGGTGGACTTGGCACTCGCTGAATGATTTGCTCGAGGCTATTAGACGATTGTGCCATTTTCTTTGTTAAGCAATCAGCCTTGCCTTGAGAAATGTTGTGCCTATGATGCTTGTTCTCCCCTTGGGGAATCAAAGGCTCCTTGGGCACTAACGATTTTTGTGCCTGCTCAATGGCTACGTATGACATTTGTCTATTTAGCATGCTAGGCTGGGGCTCTTTCCTTCGAACAATCATGTCTGGTTTCTTGCCTTGAGACCTAGAGTTTCTCTTAGATTTCCTCCTGTGCCATGCTTTTGAAGCACTCTGGCCTTCAGCTGATAGAGGCGGTTTAGCAGGGGATTTTGGTACCCAAATCCATTGGTTACCTGCGTAGTATCCTTGAGCCCGTAGCAACGCTTTGGATATCCATCGCAGTGTTGTGCTGACTCTCCATCGATGCCTTCGACTATAAGGCTTGGGCTTCTTTTGGGGTCTTCTACGATATTTGTAAGTCCAAAGCCCGTCCTTGGCATTGTCTCTTAACCTTCTTGTTTTAGGCCTAGCCTCACTCACTGGTTCTCGTTGTTCGACCTGTGCTTGTATTAACTCTTCCAACAAGTCCTTGCTCTCGTTAGTAGGCTTGACTATTACGTCAGCAGCTTCCTTGCCTTTCCCTTGAGGTTTGATGAGGTCACCCTTGCTAAAGGTTGTGACTATCCTCACACCTGGTAGTGTCAGGTGTATCCTCTGTGCTACATAGTCGGCCTCACACTTGGTCGCCCTTTTAAAGGGTCTTCCTAGGAGGGTTTCTTTCCCGCAGCTAGCACTATTTGAAGGAACATGAAATAGGATAGGCAAGCTTTCTGTTTCAATTGTCGCAAGGATTTTGCACTTCCCTATGAGTGCTTGTGGATGTCCCCCATAAGGGCTAAGGGTTGCACTAGTCAGTGTGAGCTCTGGTTGTCCTAGTAGGGTCCATGATTCATAGGTCAAGATATTAAAATCTGCTCCTTCATCAATTAGAGCATCGATAACATGTTCTCCTTTCGCGGTGAGTTTGACCCTAAGATAAGCAGGTGATACTATGTCTTCATCTTCCGGGTCTTGGCTTGTAAATTTAAGCCTTCTGACAGATGCCCTTGAGTTCCCGACTGCACGACCAGATGTGGATTCTCCACCGCTGTCTTGGATCATTAGTGCAATGCTATTCAAGGTACATCTCTCGTCAAGAATGTCATGTCTAGTCATATTCGCATTTGTAGCTTGCTGAAGTTGCATTTTGCTCTGACTAGACACGGTCTGAACACAATGTCTTTGTGTTCTCATGGCGTGGCCTTTTTGCCCTTGATGGCTAGTTTGGCCCATTGATGTTCTAGGGTCTCTGTTTCTCTCTGTTCGGGTATGGGCTTTTGGTTGCTCTTTTGCAAGTGAGGATACATGCTCGTGTAGAGCCATTACTACACTAGGGTTCAATTTGGAGGACGTGTCACGGTGCTTGTTTTCTCTCCAACCTACTTGGGGGAGGTGCGGAGGGGGTAGAGCCCCCTGTGCGGAGGTCTGGGGGGCATTCCCCCCGGCCCGCAGGGCCGTCACGGTAAAAGCCATACACAATTTGGAGGACCATTTATAGCCAAATTTGGAACTACTTGCTCTAAGTTTCAGCCTAGTGATGGATCTGTGATGTGCATTTAGCTCTACGTGGTCCTGGGTCAACTTTGGGGTTTAGATGCGTTAGAATTTGTGTTCAAGATAACTATCCGATTTTGACAGTTTTTGGTCCGATTCTAAGATGTCCGATTTTCAGGAGTCCGATTATCAGAATCGGACGTCCGATTTTGGGTTGGTCCGATCGGCCTAGTGGTCCGATTTTAGTCACGTCCAATTCTGGGAGTTGGATCAAAAAGTGGTTTGATTTTCAAAGTGGTCCGATTCTGGGAATCGGATCGGACAAGGTGGTCCGTCCGATTCTGAGTGGTTCGATTATGGATTGGTCCGAGTGTCCGAGTGTCTGAGTCGGATAGATTGGTCTGAGCGTCCGATTCTCAAAATCGGACAGGTTGGTCTGAGTGGTCCAAGTCCGAGTGGTCCGAGTGTCCGAGTCGGATGGGTTGGTTCAAGTCTGAGTGGTCCGAGTGCCACGTGGCACGTCCGATCGGGCTAGTCCGATTCTGGGAATCGGACTAGACTGGCCCCAATCGGGCGGTCCGATTCTGAAAATCGGACGGTCCGACTCCAGAACTCGGGTGGTCTGATTTTGGGAATCGAACCACTGCGAGTTGGTCCGATTGCGTCGGTGGCGGGCGCGATTCCTGCGCGTTTGACCCCTCCTTATTGTCTGCTGCACACAATCACCACAGACTTTCTAGATCTGACTAGAGCACTTGTTGGAAAACACCAGACTCACCTGGAGCAGCACGAATCGCCGATGCCTAGTAATCGGGGTAGCGCTTCCTCGTCCTGTGAACCAGAAGTTCTCTCTCTCTCTCTCTCTCACAAGGCAAACCAAGGAACTGAGGTTTGTCCTGGCCTCCTAGGCCTCTTAAGGTCCTTTCCCAGCACTGAAGAACCTTACAGCTAGTTCCCTGTTCCTGTCTCACCCAGAAACTTGAATCTGGTCCTCAGTTTCCCTATTTTAGCCTGTTATACAGCAACAGAGAACCCTACTATTTGCTTGTTTTTTTTCCTTTGTTTTTTCCTATCCTAAATGCATCCAAATCACAAACTAAATACCTACACTACTCCATTCCACAACATAAATCTCAAGAAAGCAAACAAGCTACTTGCCAAGGAGATCGAATACCCTCTTCAACCCCCTCACTTCCTACCTATCTACCTCAAGCACCGGTTCGGGAAAACCCTACTCCAATGCCCCATTTGAAGTGCGCAAGTGCTCAAGGCTTGAATCCGTTGGTCCCGACACAACGGAACCAAAATGTGGGAGCTTTCTCTCAACCGCCAAGACCCACGGACCGCTTATTGATTCATGCGTTCCAAGCCGAGCACTAACGGCTACCTCTCACATAGCCGACGTGCAATGCATACCTTACGGGTGTAGTGAGCTTACCTTGATGCCCTTCGAGTTACCTCCTCTCCCGCGCACTCCGATAGCTCCACGATCCAAGTGCAAGCTTCAAGCAAGCTCCATCCTCAAGCTCCACACTCCAAGCTCCATGTCCGCGAGCAAGACAAGAGAAGAGAAGAGAAGAAGAGAGGAGAAGATGGAAAGCTTCTCCTCCTCGGTCCCTCACCCTCACACACTCACTCCCTCACACTCTCACACTCCCTCTCTCAAGCACAAGCTCAAGCAAGCAAGAAGAAGGAGAAGAAGAAGAAGAGGAGAGCCACTTTTGGCCACACACAAGAATGAGCTTCTCATTCACTTTTCAACTTTATATACAAAACCCTAAATCCCTTTTGGGTGGTCATCCCCTTTTCCCTTTTTACATGGCCGGCCATAGCTTAGGCCCTTTTTCCCATTGTCCTTCTATCTTCCTAGCTTCCTGTCCACCGCCCGTGTCCACCGCCCATCTATATTTACAAATTGCACAGGTGAGAGCCCGGCGCTCTTTTACAAGATTTCAGGGTGCGCCTTTTTATTTTAAACTGCGCCTTTCCCCTTTTGCCTTTGCCTTGGACTTTTAAGGTTGCCCTTGTGCTTTTGGCCTTTTCTCATTTTCTTTCTTCAGTCGGGCTACCTTTTTTCCGCCTTTGCCCTGCGTCTTTTCCACTTCCTTTTACTTTCTTCTTGTTGGGGTTAACAGTCTTTGGGACCAAGAAATTCAGGCACTACATCCTCTATGGAAAGATAGTATTTTATACGAAGGCGGAAGGACTTAGATTGCTTATGAACAAGCTGCAGCCGCCTGATCGTTTGGAAAAGTGGTTAATCACTTTGCAGGAGTTTGATTATGAGATTAAGAATAAGCCACCGAGGTTGCAGGGTATTGTGGAATGCCTTGTGGATTTTGGGGAGCCGAAAGAGACTTTGGCTGAAGGAAGTGATATTGAGGAGATGTTTAAAATTCATACAGCTTCCATTCCATCTTGGTATACTGCTATTACACACTATCTATCAACAGGAGAGACGGGAGCTGGTTTATCAAAGTTTGAAAAGAGGAAAATCAAACAACAGGCATTGAAGTTTTCCTTAATCATAGGGACACTATATCGGCAAGGTGTTGATGATATCTATCACCAATGTGTGATGCCTGACGAGGTTCCTTTTATCTTGGAGGAGTGTCATGACTTTGCATGTGGAGGGCACTTCGCGGGACGGTTGACGGCACAAAAAGCTTTACGAGCTGGATATTGGTGGCCGTCCATCTTCCAAGATTCTTTTGAGTATGTAAAGAAATGTGATACCTTCAAAGGCATGACAGTAGAGAAAATAGGAAACGCCCACTTACGCCTATCATGGCTATCCTTCCATTTGAGAAGTGGGGCATTGATTTTGTGGGTCCTATTATCAAGGGCAAAAAGGCCACGCCATGAGAACACAAAGACATTGTGTTCAGACCGTGTCTAGTCAGAGCAAAATGCAACTTCAGCAAGCTACAAATGCGAATATGACTAGACATGACACTCTTGATGAGAGATGTACCTTGAATAGCATTGCACTGACGATCCAAGACAGCTGTGGAGAATCCACATCTGGTCGTGCAGTCGGAAACTCAAGGGCATCTGTCAGAAGGCTTAAATCTACAAGCCAAGACCCGAAAGATGAAGACATAGTATCACCTACTTATCTTAGGGTCAAACTCACCGCGAAAAGAGAGCATGTTATCGATGCTCTAATTGATGAAGGAGCAAATTTTAATATCTTGACCTATGAATCATGGACCCTACTAGGACAACCAGAGCTCACACTAACTAGTGCAACCCTTAGCCCTTATGGGGGACATCCACAAGCACTCATAGGGAAGTGCAAACTCCTTGTGACAATTGAAACAGAAAGCTTTCCTATCCTATTTCATGTTCCTCCAAATAGTACTAGCTGTGGGAAAGAAACCCTCCTAGGAAGACCCTTTAAAAGGGCGACCAAGTGTGAGGCCGACTATGTAGCACAGAGGATACACCTGACACTCCCAGGTGTGAGGATAGTCACAACCTTTAGCAAGGGTGACCTCATCAAACCTCAAGGGAAAGGCAAGGAAGCTGTTGATGTAATAGTCAAGCCTACTAACGAGAGAAAGGACTTGTTGGAAGAGTTAATACAAGCACAGGTCGAACAATGAGAACCAGTGAGTGAGGCTAGGCCTGAAACAAGAAGGTCAAGAGACAATGCCAAGGACGGGCTTTGGACTTACAAATATCGTAGAAGACCCCAAAAGAAGCTCAAGCCTTATAGACGAAGGCATCGATGGAGAGTCAGCACAACGCCGCGATGGATATCCAAAGCGTTGCTACGGGCTCAAGGATACTACGCAGGTAACCAATGGATTTGGGTACCAAAATCCCCTGCTAAACCGCCTCTATCAGCTGAAGGCCAGAGTGCTTCAAAAGCATGGCACAGGAGGAAATCTAAGAAAAACTCTAGGTCTCAAGGCAAGAAACCAGACATGATTGTTCGAAGGAAAGAGCCCCAGCCTAGCATGCTAAATAGACAGATGTCATACGTAGCCATTGAGCAGGCACAAAAATCGTTAGTGCCCAAGGAGCCTTTGATTCCCCAAGGGGAGAACAAGCATCATAGGCACAACATTGCTCAAGGCAAGGCTGATCGCTTAACAAAGCAAATGGCACAATCGTCTAATAGCCTCAAGCAAATCATTCAGTGAGTGCCAAGTCCACCTAAGAGTCCTAGATCTCCTACACCCCCTTTTTCCAAACGGACACAGAAATCACAACAGCGGTTGTCAAGGGAAACTGCTCAATTCCAATCTCTATCTCCATCTAAGCTTCAAAATGTCCAAGAGGTGGGACATGGCTCCATCTGTAGCTCTCGACCCAAGGATATGCATGAGCAACCTAATGTGCCCAAATCAACTCATGCTCGATCTACACAGATGAGTGCTCAAAGGCCAACAAAAGACACAACCACTTCTGATCGCCCTAGGGACTTGACACCGCAATCCACCAAGGGTAGCCAGCCCACTAAACTAGCTGCTACTACCTCCAATCAGGGACCACAGCACTCACAGCCCTTGGCTATGACAATGCCCCCTGTGGAACGTGTCCTTAGTAGTTTACTTGTGGAGGAGGTGTCGCAACCAAATCCCTCGACAACTCCAGCACTTTCAAAGTGCCTAAAGCCTAGGATGGAGAAGTTAAACGCAAGGGAGTTGGTTGAAAAGCTAGACTCTCCGAAAAGAGCGGCAATTGTGCCCTCACAACCGGGCAAGGCTCTTCAGCAAACCACGACTATGTCCCATAAGGACACATAGATAAGGGAAATGCTGAGGCCCGACCAAGCACATCAACAGTTGATATAACCCAGGGTCGTGAGTCATTGAGAGAGGCACTTTCATTGACCAAGAAAAAGAGGACAAAGCAGAGAAAACAACATCAGTTTGCAGGTGGTTGTGGACCCCAAGAACATTGAGACGAAGGGCACTGGAGAGCTGATGAATAAAGCATCGAGTCCATCCACAAATGAACCCACTAATGCCTCTCCTAATAGCGGTGAAACCTCAGACACATCTGTGGGCTCTGACAAACCAAAGCAACAGTTGCCATCAACAGTTGCTTGCAACACTCTATCCACTGACAATAGAACTCACATTGATCAATCAAGAGTGGATACAACGCTGTCACAACAGGGTGACAAATTTATACCAGTCACATCCGAGAAGAACCATGACGAAATGGTAGCAAAACCTCAAGAGAAACGTGAGAACCCCAAGAGCATAAGAAATCCTAGCGTTGACCAATCTTGCTCATCTAGACCTGAGCCCCCAGCCATGCTAAAGCCTAAGGAAGCTCCTAGAACTTTGCATGAGATAGCAACCGAGCAAGCCCTCGTTGAACATAGAAGTGTCGCAGAATGCTTAACTGAGTTGGAGGCTAAGCTCAAAGTGGTCGCGCGTGTCTACGTCCTTGCGGACATGGGCACGATCCCCAAAGAGCAGCTTGGAGATTACTTGACCTTTCCTCTATCATGGGAAGAACAAGAACATCTTAACAGGCACTATGACAAGCTCCTGTATGAACATATGCGACTCATCCCTGACGAGGACGTTGACGAACTGCGCTTAACTGTCACGTTTGATGAAGTGCTCTACCGACCGAATCTCGTAGACATAGAGCTACTAAAGCGACTGTCAGAAGGCCAGAGTCAATTTGAGGAGCATTGGTGTGAAAGCCGCATTGTAATGGCCGAACTAGGGGCTCAGATCATGACAGTCTCAGAAGAGCGATTGGCCAAATGGTAGTCTCAAAGAGACCCAACCTACGTGGCACCAACTTCCCTTCGAGTGTTGACTGCCATTCGGGGTATGGACTTAGCTGGAACCAGCCAAGAGAATGCTCTGTTCGATAAGGTTCTCACTGAGGAGGAGTTACATATAGCCAGTAGACTCGGACAAGGTTCCATGCTACTCGATGTGGCAAAATATCTATCGGTATTAAGTAAGCTACCACGAATACTAGATGCATGCGCTGTCGTGCTGCTGCACATCCGAGTCGTATACACCTCCATTTCTTTTGTTGTGCATTTGTGTTATTTTTTGCGTGTGATTCATTGTGTGTGTGATGCATTTTGATAATCTGCATCCAATGTACATATTCCCTTAGTGCATGTGTATGATTTGTTTGGAAGCATGATGTATGTGTGTATTAGAAAAATATGAAAAACTAATGCCAAAGGACATTATCAAGCTGATAATTTTAATGATGAACTCGAAGAAAAGTGCAGGATACCGTGGAATCAAAGGAAGCTTTATAGAAGCTGACATTTAAGCTATGAAGACAAAGGTGTAAATTCAGGAATATCATGTGCAATGGAAAAGCTCAAGGAGTGTTGAACAGGTTCCCTTGTCGAGATGTAGACTCTTGGAATGCACTTATTGCTGGGTATGTACAGCACTTGGGACTGCTCTGGTGGATATGTATGCTAAAAGTGCTGCATTTGGCATCATCGTTGTCATCTTTTCATTTGGGCACATATCTGGAGCATATGTCAACCCAGCAGTGACAATAGGATTTGCAAGTGTAGGGAAGTTCCCTTGGCTTGATGTTCCTTGGTATATTCTGGGGCAGTTTGCTGGTGGGATCCTTGGATGTGGCATAGGAACATCACTTTATGGAGTGAGTTTAAAGGTTGCTTTGGTAATACCAAATGCTGGGGGATCCCTTGGCTTCCTGCACCGTCTCAGAGAGAGAAAAGGGGAAAGAATAGCAAAAGATATTCTTAGATTTGTCCAAGAATATCAAGTGGTGCGGCAAAAACTGATGGAGGAGGCTAAAAACTCGGGGAGAATTTGAATAGCTGAGGGAGGGAAGAACTTACGCCATGGAATAAGCTGTCTGTTCAGAAATCGAAGGAGTGATGAGAAGAATAGTTATGAAAGATACGAAAAGCTCCCGTCGCCATACCCTGTATTCCCCTGCAGGTGCCGCCGCCATCAACGCTCCCACCGTTTCTCCCGTTTGATCTCACATTTTTTGCCCGTTCATTCATCTCTCAAGGAGCAGGAGTAGAAGAAGAGGACGAGAAAGAAGCAGCACCACTAACAGACGAAGCAGCGGAGTCCATACCATCTCGTCCCAGGGTTTTTAGAAGGCCACACTTCCGCAACTCTGCATCCCTGGTATCAAACCAGATCTGAGCACAAGAACTCGTCCTTGTCGCACGATTTCTTCATCAGATTGGAGCGGTCTGCCGATTGATTCTAGATCTCCCTCGAGGCATTCTCTTCCTCTTTGCTTCTTGCGGGTGGTTCTTGCAGGAGAAGCACAAGGTGTGGCAATTCGAGAGGGAGCATTGGTAGTTCTCTTCAAGGCTCAAAGATGAATATATTTCGCCTTGCAGGAGACATGTCTCACTTGTTCAGCATCTTGATTTTACTGCTCAAAATGCATACCATCAAATCATATGCAGGGATTTCATTGAAGACTCAAGAGCTTTATGCAATTGTTTTTGCCTCTCGATGAGAACAGCTTGAGACAGATGTTCAATCGTCTCCACCACCTGTCCATGCGCTTTTCAAGCTTGTCCCTTCTTTGTGCATGTCCAGCCACACTTGCCCTGCCCACATGCTTCGTCCAAGCTCCCTGTCCGTGTCCATAATCGTAGCGCGAGGAGAGGCTTCACCCAGACTTCTGCCACCAAAGCTCCTCAGGATACAGAAGCTACCAGGAGGCTTAATTGCAGGAGAAATTTCTGAGTAGGGCATGATAGTCTCTTGCACAGTATATCGTGAATCTGCTCACCTTCTACCTTCAGTCTCTTTGACTCTTAGCAACACAAGGGCAATTTCTGCACAATCATTTAACATCGCTCGATGGGGCCTCATTCACTTGCAATATCTGAAATGGAGGGGAATCGAGACCAGAGAAGATCAGTATAGTCTCGTTGGCTATGGTCATAAATGCTCTAGAGTTTGTGTGGAAGAATAGTTTTTTTCTATCAATTGTCAGCATAGGGATGAGCTTACAGAACCTAATCGCAATGTTGATCTAGTCATTACTGTGGGTGGTGAAGGTACTTTATTGCAAGCTAGTCATTTTCTTGTTAGTACTATTCCTCTTCTTGGTATCAATTCAGATCCAACCCAAGCAGATGAGGTGGAAGAAAAACTGGAAGAGTTTGACGTCACCCGCAGTGCAGGCTATCTATGTGCTACAACTAGAGCAAATTTTGAACAAGTTTTAGAAGAAGTACTAGACGGAAAAGGACTCTCAACCTCTCTGCACAGGCTTGGAATTCACATGAACTGAACGTAGATCCATCAGGCTGGATTAACGAGAGTTTGATGCTTTTGAAGGTGCTTTAAGTTTCACAGTAGCTTTGCAGAACAGGCTTTCTCAAGAGTGCTGGCTACTGGTCCTGGTTTATTCTGAAAATCCTAAAACACAACACTGGATTGCTGTTATTTCTGGGTGTGATTAAGAGCATACTGCACTCTTCAGAGGTCTTGTCATGATTATGAAAGAAGCTCACATGCAATAGCTAAAGAGAAAATAAATCAGATTTTCTTGAGACAAAAAGGAGGGACTTATCAAGTGTATGGTTATGTAGTTTTGATAAAGCAGATTACTATGTTCATTCAGACCATTATCATTCTGAGTTTCATGTAACTCATTTGACCTGAAATATAATGAATTTTGGCATCAACAATTCAAAGTTTCTTCTTGGTAGTCTCTTCCATTGCTGTATCTAGAACCCTGTGTTCTGCAGCCCTTGCGTGAACTCTACGACATTTCTGGTGAACCCGACATGAAAGTGCTGCGTCATTTTTTTTAGCAAGATGGGAGACTCGCAAGAAGAGATGACAGATGATAATGTCATGAAGAACCTGTTTCAGTCATTTACCATGTATATGCAGTAGCAAGCTCATGCAAAATGTGACAGTGATGCTATGGATGCCTTGAAAGCTGTCCAACAGGAGATGAAGCAGTTTAATGGCCAGCAAGTGTCAACTTACCTGCATTTGTATGAAGAAAAGATGAAGTTTTTTGGGGTTTCTCAAGATGTTTGGAGCCGCTACTTCTTGCGGATCATGGTGCGCGCTCTTGAAGGTCGAATTGCAGAAATTCAAGAAGCACATGCAGGTTGGGCTGAATTTAAGAAGGCATTAAAAGATGAATATTTCCTGGAAGATACAGGTCTTATGAATCGCAGGAATTTTTTAGCATGGGTTTCTATGCCTAATAAGGGACTTTCTGTTACCGCTCTTCTGCGAGAGTTTGAAAGCCGTTATGATCAGTTGGATGGGACTGAACAGCAAGCTTTGGAGATGCAGAAAGTGGAGTTATTTTTACAAGCTGCAGATGCTGATTTACAAGAAAAGTTGGATGATCTTTTGGAAGATCAAGCTACTGATTCAGGTTTAAAGACTGAGTGGAGACATGTCATTGATGCTGTGAATGCTCTTGTTAAGAAGCAGCATAGGAGAGTAAGATTGCATTGTAATACAGGATCAGTTCCTGAAAAATCCTTGGAGACTTCTTCTTCTACCCCTTCTGCAACTTCTTTGCCTAAGCCTACTCCTCCTGCTGTGAATCCACCAGTTCCTGCTGCTCCAGTGCCCTTATCTGTAGATGATGTTATTAAAGGCTTGGCGGATTTGACGATTGAAGCAGTCAAAGCTGAAGTTGGTAAGTTAAAGGAGCAACTTATGTCAGTACCTACTGTAGCACCTGCTCCAGCGACTGCTTTTCCAGCACACGATGTATTTGGTGCGATAGTACAGAGCACCAACACTGCAGAGATTGTGATGCTTTTCAAGAAGCCCGTAAGAAGAATGTAGTGTTCTGGGGTCAAGATGGGAAGATATGGCTGACAGAGACTGGCACTCCTCTTGACACGAACTTCGGTAAGGGAGGTATGAAGAAGCTTGTTGATGATATGGCTGCGCAATCAGCTTATGTGAGTGTTAGAGGAGATGCTTCAGCTTTTGGAGTCCAGCTTGAGCAGAAATCTGATGGAGACTCTGCTTTATGGTCCTCTGCCTTGGAGATAGCGAAAAGAGGGAAAGTTCAGGCATCTACTATGACTTGTGTGGGCTCTAGCATCCGAGGAGAAACAGGATGGGATTCTCCTGTTGACAGGTATTCTATTTTTGCTTATATGGCTAAAACGCAAGGTTTAGATGCCATGGTTGAGGAAAAGAGAAGAAGAGATGAGGAGGGTCCTAGCACCTCTAAAAAGACTAGAGGGGGTGACTTTGTTTCACCACCTGTTACAGCTCCACCTATGTCAAGTTCTCCAGCTCAATCAGGTCCTGATCAACCAATGGGAGACAAGCAGAAAGAAAAGAGGCAACCAAGAAAAGAGTCAGGATTCAAGCTCTTGTCAGATCTTGAAATGCAAACGGATATGAGTAAGATTTTTCATGAAAGAATTTTGAATAGTGAAGTTACTTTTACTGTTGGAGAAGCTCTTGGGATTGCTAGAAGAGAATTACAGGATCAGATGCAGGATCTTTTGCGGAGGAAACGACATGCGATGGAAGGACCTGCTTTACAGGGATTGTGGCATGGAGCTCTTGGGGAAGAGCATGATGATGCAGTGATGGTTGAGAATGCTTCTGTTAATCCGCAATTGGAGAAAATAGTGCAGCCTATGCAGTACGAAGATGATGAGACCCCTATTCTCATTCCTCGCAGCCATTTTTCACAAAGTCATTGGGCTAGAGCGACCACTGAGACAGTGATAAGGATTGGAGAGAAACAAATTCCATTGGTCGCTTTAGTCGATCATGGTTCTGAGATTAATCTTATTGCTCGAGGTGTTTATGAGAGTGGCAAGTGGCCTATGGATGCAGAGCATGGCTGGCGCATGACAGCTGCCAATAATACTTCTGGTGATATGTATGCTGCTTGTCCGAGTATCAGAATTTCTATTGGTAATGTTGAAGAGGATTATCATTGCTTTGTTCAGGATTCATGCTCGTATCCGATTATTCTTGGACAGCCTTTCATTACAGAAGCAAGAATGGAAACGAAAGTGATGGATGATGGGTCATCTTATGCACGAATACGCAGTAAAGATGGTATGCGAGCTGTTCAGTTTATGACTGTTAGGGTAAATTATCCGAGAAACAGGGACTCCTTGCGTGAGGCACCACTACCTGCAAAGGAGTTGGATTTTCATTAGGTACCGCTGTCTTGCGAGACGCCAGTGGTACAGAGCGGAGAAAAGAGGAGATCTCGCCTCCTGGCAGCCAGTCTTTCTCCAATAATTTTGTTGGTTTTTCTTTAGATAGTTCAGTGAGTTATCAGAAAATTTCAGATTTGCCTAGAGCTACCAGGCAGTACATTGGTCGTAAGGAGAAAGAGTTGAAGAATGCATGTATTTTGCAAGCAGAAGAGCATGTAGATGGATTGTATGAAGGAATGTCTTATGCAGATACTTTGTTTGAGATGAGAGCAATGCTGAAAACAGATGTATGTAAGGGTTCAAAGATCATACCTGTGCAAACCTTGGATATGTTTCAGGAAATTTCTGGTTTTCTGCTGAAAACAGAGTTAGAGGCTGAGAAAACTCAGCAAATTGAATTTATGGCTGATCTTGATCAGCTAACAAAATTGCAGAGGGCTGAATCCATTCAGCCAACAGAGTTGAATGCAGAAAAATTTCTACATACAGAGTTTCAGGATGCATCTATGCAGTCCATAGAGCCGAGGGCTGAATCCATTCAGCCAACAGAGTTGAATGCAGAAAAATTTCTGCATACAGAGTTTCAGGCTGCACCCATGCAGTCCATAGAGCGAAAGGCTGAAATTTTTCAGCCAACAAAGTTGAAAGTTGCTGAAAATTTGTAGAAATTGCAGCAAAGAAAAGAGTGCTTGAATGATGCCAAGGTTGACACAAAATATAAAACAGTTGATAAGAAGGTTAAGCCGGTTGCAGGCCCGCTTCCTTCTGATAGTGATGAACAGATTGAAAAAGCTATGAAGCAGCCTATGTTGAGGGACCCTGCAAATATTGGACATAAGTTTACAGCTGAAACTCTTGCAGAATTGAAGATTGGAAATGATGAATTTTTGCTTCCAGTGGAAAAAGAATATTTTAGAGAGATGCTTGGACGTCATGGTAAGGCATTTGCTTTCTTTCCACATGAAATTGGCTGCATTAGTCCCAAATTGGTTGCACCCATGGTCATCTTCACTGTTCCTCATGTACCATGGAATATACATCCTATACCTGTGCCTAAAGCACACTTGCCAAAGCTGATAGAGTTGCTGAATGAGAAGATTAAAATGGGGATTTTGGAACCCTCTTCTGCACCCTACTCTAACAGGTGGTTTACTGTACCAAAGAAGAATGGTACTTTGAGATTTATTTAGGATATGCAGCCCGTGAACAAAGTGACAATCAGGAATGTGGGAACAGGTCCAGTTGTGGATGAATTTGCTGAGGCTTTTGCAGGACGAGCCATCTATTCTCTAGGTGACTTGTATTCAGGTTATGATCAGTTTCAGCTTGCCTTGGAAAGCAGGGATATTACTACTATGCGGACACCTATTGGTCTTGTGAGGATGTGTACCTTGCCTCAAGGTGCCACAAACTCAGTTGCTCATATGATGAATGCTATGCATAGAGTTCTACGAGACTATATTCCGCAGTATACCATGCCTTTTCTAGATGATGTGCCTATTAAGGGTTGTGTAGAGGAAGAAAAGAATGAAAGTCTTGATTTGCGTGGATGTAGACAGTTTGTGGCTGACCACTTGATTGCTTGTGAGCAAATATTGACATGATTAGAGGAGGTAAATTTGACACTTTCAGGGTTGAAATCTGTCTTTGGTGTTAATGAAGTCATCATAGTTGGGCATATGGTTGGATATTATGGCAGAAAGCCTTCTCCTGCAAAGGTGGATGCCATAAACAACATTGCAGAGTATTGCTCGACTACTTCAGAGGTGCGGAGATTTGTGGGAGCTTGTGTATTTTACATGATTTGGATTTCTCATTTTGCTCATATAGCAGATGTTCTCTATCAGCTGCTTCGAAAGGGGCAGAAATTTCATTGGGATGAGAAGCATTCAAAAGCCATGCGTAAGCTCAAGAAGCTGTTGCAATCAGCTCCTACTCTACGCAAGGCGGATTATCAGTGTGGATGGCCAATCATGTTGACAGTTGATACTAGCCCTATTGGCATAGGTTGGGCTGTGGGACAGGATGATGCTAATGGAAATAGGTATGCTATCCACTTTGGAGCTAAAGTTCTTAATGAGCGACAAAGGAGATATCCACAGATCAAAAGAGAGTTGTGGGAAGTAGTCACTGCATTGAAGTGTGACAAAGGGTATTTTATTGGAGCTTCAGTTGTTGTGGAAACAGATTGTTTGCCTTTGCTTGGCATGATTACTAGTTGCTCGACTCCAGATATAGCGATGCTTCGGTGGATTGCCTATATCAAATCATTGAATCCAGAATTTTGACACATAGCAGGGAAAGATAATCCAGTTGCTGACATGCTATCTAGAGCGAGATATGAGGATGAGGAGTCAATGCTTGCAGAAGATGATGAGACAAAGTTTGCTGCTTCTGTCCTTGTTCATGATTGTCATGTATCTACTGTTGAAGCCTTTATTGAAGAACTTTATGTTGACGAGTGGCTGCAAATTGGACAGTATCTAAGTTCATTAACTCGAAGAGCTGATTGGACAGATGATGAATTCAAGAAAATCAGAAGGAAGGCTTATGGGTATTTCTTGAAAGATGGTTTTCTTTGGAAGCATCCAAAGAAGAGAGGAGGCTTGCCCTTGAGAGTAGTTTGTGATGTAGCGATGCAGATACAGATTATGCGAGAGTTTCATGAGAGCTCATGGGCTGGACATAGAGGTGTGTGGGCTACCTATGAGAAAATCAAAGAAAGATACTGGTGGAAAGGGATGCATAAAGATGTTTCTCATTTTGTGGAGACTTGCAAGGACTGCCAACTTTACTCTTTAGTGCGACATCGTGATGAGTTGCATCCGACTTATCCACTATGTATGCATTATAAGTGGGTGGTAGACTTGGTTACTTTGCCAGTGGGACTTTGGCAGATGAGATATCTTGTCTTGGCTAGGGAGGATCTTACAAACTATGTTGAAGGCAGATCTTTGCGGACGAAGACCACCACTACAGTATGTCAATTCTTGTTGGAAGAAATATTTTGCAGGTATGGATGTATAGGCAAGATTACAGCTGATCATGGAGAGCTAGATGCAGATGAAGCTAGAGAATTCTTCTCACGGCTTGGGATTAAATTGGCTCTTACTACTGCCTATAATCCAAAGGGAAATGGCAAGAGTGAAAGAGGACATCCGCCAATAGTTAAAGCATTGGCAAAAGCTTGTAGAGGTCCCATTGGGGATTGGCCGAGATTACTACCTTTTGCGTTGTAGGCTGATCGCTCTACACATAGTGTGACTACTGGATACATGCCTGCAGAGTTGATGTATGGGCAAAAACCTGTCATACCTACAGAAATTTGTGCTCTCACTTGGAGTGTTCTTCCGTGGCATGAGAATTTATCAAGGGAAGAGCTTCTAGCCCTTTGGATTCGTCAACTAGAGAGAAGGACAGAAGATGTGTTGTTAGCAGTTGATCGTTTAAAGGCAGCTCGTCTCAGAAATAAGGACAGGTTTGATTTAAGGCATCGCTTGAGGCCTAGAACCATAAAAGAAGGAGATTGGGTTCTAGTCTAGGATAGTAGTCTAGAAAATCAGCATAGTAGCATGAGAAAAATGATTCAAAGATGGTTTGGACCGTATGAAGTGAAGCAGGTTTTTGACAATGGTACCTATGAGCTGGCTGAATTAGATGGAACAGTATTGAGGGTGCCTATTGCTGGAAAACGAGTCAAGATTTTCAAGAGAAGAGAAGATGAAGAATATGCACTTGAAGCATTGACAGAAGAAGAGCAGGTAGAAGAAAGACAAGCAGAAGAAACAGAGAACATAGATGATGAAGCTGATGGAGAAACAGGTCTACTAGAAATAGATGATGGACTTGACTTGTTTGTGGATTTGAATGATCCTGGATAGTTGGCACATCTGGAGGATGCGCAGGTTTAGAGGGGGTGGATGTCGTGCTGTTGCGAATCCGAGTCGTATACACCTCCATTTCTTTTGTTGTGCATTTGTGTTATTTTCTGCGTGTGATTCATTGTGTGTGTGATGCATTTTGATAATCTGCATCCAATGTACATATTCCCTTAGTGCATGTGTATGATTTGTTTGGAAGCATGATGTATGTGTGTATTAGAAAAATATGAAAAACTGATGCCAAAGGACATTATCAAGCTGATAATTTTAATGATGAACTCGAAGAAAAGTGCAGGATACCGTGGAATCAAAGGAAGCTTTATAGAAGCTGACATTTAAGCTATGAAGACAAAGGTGTAAATTCAGGAATATCATGTGCAATGGAAAAGCTCAAGGAGTGCTGAACGGGTTCCCTTGTCGAGATGTAGACTCTTGGAATGCACTTATTGCTGGGTATGTACAGCACTTGGGACTGCTGTGGTGGATATGTATGCTAAAAGTGCTGCATTTGGCATCATCGTTGTCATCTTTTCATTTGGGCACATATCTGGAGCATATGTCAACCCAGCAGTGACAATAGGATTTGCAAGTGTAGGGAAGTTCCCTTGGCTTGATGTTCCTTGGTATATTCTAGGGCAGTTTGCTGGTGGGATCCTTGGATGTGGCATAGGAACATCACTTTATGGAGTGAGTTTAAAGGTTGCTTTGGTAATACCAAATGCTGGGGGATCCCTTGGCTTCCTGCACCGTCTCAGAGAGAGAAAAGGGGAAAGAATAGCAAAAGATATTCTTAGATTTGTCCAAGAATATCAAGCTGTGGCGGCAAAAACTGATGGAGGAGGCTAAAAACTCGGGGAGAATTCGAATAGCTGAGGGAGGGAAGAACTTACGCCATGGAATAAGCTGTCTGTTCAGAAATCGAAGGAGTGATGAGAAGAATAGTTATGAAAGATACGAAAAGCTCCCGTCACCATACCCTGTATTCCCCTGCAGGTGCCGCCGCCATCAACGCTCCCATCGTTTCTCCCATTTGATCTCACATTTTTGCCCGTTCATTCATCTCTCAAGGAGCAGGAGTAGAAGAAGAGGACGAGAAAGAAGTAGCACCACTAACAGATGAAGCAACGCAGTCCATACCATCTCGTCCCAGGGTTTCCAGAAGGCCACACTTCCGCAACTCTGCATCCCTGGTATCAAACCAGATCTGAGCACAAGAACTCGTCCTTGTCGCATGATTTCTTCATCAGATTGGAGTGGTCTGCCAATTGATTCTAGATCTGCCTCGAGGCATTATCTTCCTCTTTGCTTCTTGCGGGTGGTTCTTACAGGAGAAGCACAAGGTCTGGCAATTCGAGAGGGAGCATTGGTAGTTCTCTTCAAGGCTCAAAGATGAATATCTTTCGCCTTGCAGGAGACATGTCTCACTTGTTCAGCATCTTGATTTTACTGCTCAAAATGCATACCATCAAATCATGTGCAGGGATTTCATTGAAGACTCAAGAGCTTTATGCAATTGTTTTTGCCTCTCGATGAGAACAGCTTGAGATAGATGTTCAATCGTCTCCACCACCTGTCCATGCGCCTTTCAAGCTTGTCCCTTCTTTGTGCATGGCCAGCCACACTTGCCCTGCCCACATGCTTCGTCCAAGCTCCCTGTCCGTGTCCATAATCGTAGTGCGAGGAGAGGCTTCGCCCAAGCTTCTACCACGAAAGCTCCTTAGGATACAGAAGCTACCAGGAGGCTTAATTGCAGGAGGAATTTTTGAGTAGGGCCTGATATGCTCTTGCACAGTATATCGTGAATTTGCTCACCTTCTACCTTCAATCTCTTTGACTCTCAGCAACACAAGGGCGATTTCTGCACAATCATTTGACATCGCTCGATGGGGCCTCATTCACTTGCAATATCTGAAACGGAGGGGAATCGAGACCAGAGAAGATCAGTATAGTCTCGTTGGCTATGGTCATAAATGCTCTAGAGTTTGTGTGGAAGAATAGTTTTTTTCTATCAGTTGTCAGCACAGGGATGAACTTACAGAACCTAATCGCAATGTTGATCTAGTCATTACTGTGGGTGGTGAAGGTACTTTATTGCAAGCTAGTCATTTTCTTGTTAGTACTATTCCTCTTCTTGGTATCAATTCAGATCCAACCCAAGCAGATGAGGTGGAAGAAAAACTAGAAGAGTTTGACGTCACCCGCAGTGCAGGCTATCTATGTGCTACAACCAGAGCAAATTTTGAACAAGTTTTAGAAGAAGTACTAGACGGAAAAGGACTCTCAACCTCTCTGCACAGGCTTGGAATTCACATGAACTGAACGTAGATCCATCAGGCTGGATTAACGAGAGTTTGATGCTTTTGAAGGTGCTTTAAGTTTCACAGTAGCTTTGCAGAACAGGCTTTCTCAAGAGTGCTGGCTACTGGTCCTGGTTTATTCTGAAA
The DNA here is from genome assembly GCF_053477565.2 of Lygodium microphyllum. Classification (NCBI taxonomy): domain Eukaryota; kingdom Viridiplantae; phylum Streptophyta; class Polypodiopsida; order Schizaeales; family Lygodiaceae; genus Lygodium; species Lygodium microphyllum. Next base: position 71,807,838 of record NC_141164.1, on the reverse strand, counting down.
ATCCTAAAACACAACACTGGATTGCTATTATTTCTGGGTGTGATTAAGAGCATACTGCACTCTTCAGAGGTCTTGTCATGATTATGAAAGAAGCTCACATGCAATAGCTAAAGAGAAAATAAATCAGATTTTCTTGAGACAAAAAGGAGGGACTTATCAAGTGTATGGTTATGTAGTTTTGATAAAGCAGATTACTATGTTCATTCAGACCATTATCATTCTAAGTTTCATGTAACTCATTTGACCTGAAATATAATGAATTTTGGCATCAACAATTCAAAGTTTCTTCTTGGTAGTCTCTTCCATTGATGTATCTAGAACCCTGTGTTCTGCAGCCCTTGCGTGAACTCTACGACAGCGCCATGCTGCGGTACAACCCCGAGTTCTACACTTGGTTCTTATCCTCATGAAGTGACATGGATTCATAAATATGTATATAAATAAACACTGCTTTTCGTGTCACCGTGCATAAACAACGTCAACACACACAAGCAATGGTAGTCAGGCGCAGGGAGAAGAGTGGGGTTAGATAAACTAAGCTCCTCAAGTCCTCCTCTCATCACGCATTTAAAAGTGTGTGACCAGCCCCACCTCCAGGTGAGAGCATGCAACCCACATCGCCGCCATAGGAAGCCTTGACCAACAACCCTGATGGTGTAGGCAGGATGTAGTCCTTTCCAATACACCTGCTTCCCTTTTTGGTCTACTCTTTTGAGGATGTGTCCTATCCCACTCCACGACAACCAGTCCATGTGACTTAGCATAAACTAATATCCGCTAATGACTGGAGGCCACGCGAATATCAGCATGGGGGCCATTCCTCTACAACAAACACCACATGCCTCACCCCTCCCCTTCTTGTTATATGCGCTTCATAAACCACACTAAAATCCCTTCCATGCAAACAATTGTATCCTGTATCAAGGTTTAAACCCTTGGGTTGCATCATGCAGTCACCCAGACGAAACACATGGAGAACCATGGACACCGGGCATGCAAGGACGCTCTTCGCAGAAGGCGGGAGCATGTGGCACACGCCCCTCCACCGGAGCGCTATGTGCCCACCATCAAGAGGTATGCCAAGAAGCGAGGCCCTAAGCGACGCTGCCCAGGGCGAAGGCCGAAGAATCCTCGAGTCAAGAAAGTCGAGACTCGAAACACGCAACAGGTGGCAGCACTAGTGGCATGAACTCCCAGCTCCCGCTCGGGCCCCATATGCTCAAAGGTAGAAAGGGCAGCTCAAGAAAGAGAAGAATTTAATGAATTATTTAAAGACATTCTGGAGACGGTAGCGGGCCGGGATTACACCATTCATGTCCCAGCCGACATGTTCCCTGCTCACCCCCACGGGAGCCCCACACCAGCAGAGCCCCAATCACCCGGCCACCCAGACTCGCCCCGCCTCGTACAAATCGAGTAGCCCATGATGCATAAAGGGCTTATCAAATGATAGCTGGCCATAACTTTTTATTTTAAATGGTTAAGTGTTCCCGACTTGCTAAGTGTTGGCATGTTCCCGATGACATGTTCCCGACTTGTATGAACTTTTCATATATGTGTTTAATATATTTTACGACTTTAGCAAAAGAAAAAGCTAATCAAACGCAGGTGATAAATGTCTAAGTCAAAACCATAGAATTCAGATGGGTGATGTCTCCTTGCATTGCACCGGCTTATTATAGTTGCGGCATATGCCATGCTTGTACTCTCATGAAGCGACAAGTGGATATAGGATGGGACAGATCTTTGGGCGAAAGTGTTCAATGCTCGATCACCGCAAGACCATCGACCCCCCAAGGAGCCGCGGCAAAGCCACCCTGCCGAAATCACGAATCACCCTTGCCAACCGCCCACATTGCATAGCCCAAAACACATTCCTGGGCCATGCCCCCTTTCTGGGTCAAGCTCTATAATTGGCTCACGGCAGTCGTTACCTCAATTGTACCCACATCGCATGTGCTGCAAGGAGGGTTGCAATATCTTAAGTGTATCTCCCCCTTTTGCCAACTGCTTCTCTAACAACGAGGCTAAGGCACAATCATCATTGTACTATCCATTTTCTGAGCCTTTGAAGCTTGACATTTTCCAACCCATTGAAAGGCTGATAGCCTCAACATATTATAATGGTTGTACTCAGGCAAAAAAAAAAAAGAAAGAAAGAAAAGAAGAAAAGAAAAGAAAAAGAAATGAATGGAAAGATAAGAAGCACCCACGATCACAGCACAGCACCTAGGGGTCCTCAAATTAGGAACGTTTGGTGACCTTGGTCGACCGGCTTCGTCCCTAGTCCCCTAGCCCCTTACCATCACCCACAATTGTTTAGGGCACATCAAGGGCAGGACATACCTTGGGAGCTTGTCTTGCCTAGGGTTAGACCTGTCACCCTGACCCACTTACACAATTTTCTTTTGCACTCTACCTTAGTACCATTGCAATCAGTGGTGATAAGCACCGCACGATTGGCCATGAAAAGTACACCGTACTCATCAAGCAAGTCCAATAGTTTCCAGCTACTGAAAGTGCGGTGTCCTTGTATTCAATTATGCTACATCGTGCAGTCACAATGCAAAGGATGTCTCATATACCTTCACGTGTACTCCTTCTCCACATGGACAACTTTGCTTCATCCACGCATTGTTATCACAACCTAGCCCACGGTCTTCTAACTATGTAATATCTAAGTATGCACGAGCACTCACATAATATCTGCACCGAAGTATATCCACAGTTTGGGTCCTCAAGTGCAGAACAATACTCTAGGCTTACTTAGAGTTCGACCTGTCTCCCAAACTAATCAAAATATATCTTGTGCACGATGAGAAGCCTAGCACTACCCCTTCAGGAGAGACCACATGTGAGGTTTTCCGATTGCAGGTATAAGGTGTTGTTCGCTCTTCATCAACACTCAACTTTGAATCCTTGTCCCTTACCATCCGACAAGCTCGCAAAGAATCGTCATGTGCAGAATCCCCAACAAACCAACACTTGTGCTGGCCATCAATGCAATCCCCAACACAGCATAGCCCTACCACCAACTCCAACAACCTTCCACCAACCACCTTGGCCACCAACAGGCCCCCAGGACCTTCTGCCACACCACTACCAACACTCCTCCATGGAAACCACAGGCGTCCTTGTCACCCACGTCTTCGGTGCATGCTACAGCTTGCTACCTACGACGGTGAGTGCCATGGGACTGGCACTCGTCTAGGCCCGGGGGTAATGTTAACCCCAACACAAAGAAAGCAAAAGGAAGTGGAAAAGACGCATGGCAAAGGCAGAAAAAAGGTAGCTCGACTGAAGAAAGAAAAGGAGAAAAGGCCAAAAGCGCAAGGGCAACCTTAAGAGTCCAAGGCAAAGGCAAAAGGGGAAAGGCGTAGTTTAAAATAAAAAGGCGCACCCTGAAATCTTGTAAAAGAGCGTCGGGCTCTCACCCGTGCAATTTGTAAATATAGACGAGCGGTGGATAGGAAGCTAGGAAGATAGAATGACAATGGGAAAAAGGGCCTAGGCTATGGCCGGCCATGTAAAAAGGGAAAAGGGGATTACCACCCAAAAGGGATTTAGGGTTTTGTATATAAAGTTGAAAAGTGAATGAGAAGCTCATTCTTGTGTGTGGCCAAAAGTGGCTCTCCTCTTCTTCTTCTTCTCCTTCTTCTTGCTTGCTTGAGCTTGTGCTTGAGAGAGGGAGTGTGAGAGTGTGAGGGAGTGAGTGTGTGAGGGTGAGGGACCGAGGAGGAGAAGCTCTCCATCTTCTCCTCTCTTCTTCTCTTCTCTTCTCTTCTCTTCTCTTCTCTTGCTCGCGGACATGGAGTTTGGAGTGTGGAGCTTGAGGATGGAGCTTGCTTGTGAAGCTTGCACTTGGATCGTGGAGCTACCGGAGTGCGTGGGAGAGGAGGTAACTCGAACGGCATCAAGGTAAGCTCACTACACCCGTAAGGTATGCATTGCGCATCGGCTATGTGAGAGGTAGTTATTAGTGCTCGGCTTGGAACGCTTGAATCAATAAGCGGTCCGTGGGTCTTGGCGGTTGAGTGAAAGCTCCCATAGAGACCATCGCAAGACACAACTTCTCCATGTAGGTATAGTTAATCTCTGAAATGCCCAATTTTAGGCTAGCAAAAGCTATTGGATGATACCACTTTTCCTCCCAAATTTGGGCTAAACAGCAGCTAATACTATGCATGGTAGCTGCTGAAAATATATAGAACACCTCGCCTCTTTTAGGTGCTTTTAAAGTAGGTGCTTTTACTAGCTCCTGCTTCACATCCTCAAATGATATTTTACAAGCATCACTCCATGCAAATAAACAGTTATAGGATAATAAATTCGTTAGTGGCAACGTTCTTTCTGCCAGGGCATTTATAAACCTTCAATAGTACCCTATCGACGACAGAAAGCTATGAACCTCTTTCGAAGTGTGTGGTGGACTCATAGCAACTATGACCTTGATCTTTTTAGGGTCAGTTGTTATCCCTACTGAACTGACCACATGTCCTAGCAATAGCCCATAAGGTACTCCAAAAACACACTTCCATGGGTTAAGAGCGATACAAAATGTCTGCAGCGCTCAAAGCACTTTCTCAAAATAATCAACATCCTTTCCCTTACAATGGCTGCCCCCAGGTCATCAATAAATACTTTCAACTCATCTGGGGAGATGTCACCAAAGGTCTTGTCTGTTGTTTGTTGCCATGATCTAGGTGCATTGCACAAACCAAAGGCCATCACATGGTATGCAAAAGTACCAAAGACAGTAATAAAAGTTGTTTTCAACTTGTCCTCTTCTGCAATTGCCATCTGGTTATATCCTGCAAAGCAATCCATAAACGAATATATCTCCCTACCCGCTAATTGATCCAAAATCTGGTCAATAAACGGCAACGGGTAGTAATCCTTAACTGTCTGCTTATTCAACTCTCTAAAATCCACACATACGAATCTGGTTGTTTTTCTTCTTCCTGATAACAATGGGTGAACACCATTCTGTGTGTTGTACATGGAAGATTAACCTAGCTTTCCTTAACTTCTGCAACTCTTCAAACAGCCCGTCCCTGAGTTCGAAAGGCATACACCTTACCTTCTGACGCACAGGACGACTGCCTTCTTTTATAGGAATAGTATGAATAGCCAGGCTAGGAGGAATACCTCTCAGCTCATCATAACTCCAAGCAAAGATATCGCGGAATTCTTGAATTAGGGACACATAGTCCTCCCTTTCTGCTGAACTGAGCATGGAACCTAATTTAATTGGCTGCGAATCAATCGACGTGCCAAGGTCTAACTCAATCACATCCGCATCTCTTATCCTATCTTGAGGTTCTATCGGCTCATTTAGAGTTATCTGATAGATATCCTCTGTAGTGGACCCCTCTTTAGATTCATCACTGTATGATGTCTCACTACCAGATGGATTGTCTGCTGTCTCTAATTCAGTAGAAGATAAAGGAGCTCTCTCACTTTGAGGAGACTGAGGATAAGCATCGACTATTACTCGATTAGCACCTCTACCTAGAACCACTCGACCAGCGGGTATATCGACTTGACAATCTGTCCGTAAGATCCAAGGTCTACCTAGAAAAACCCGATAGGTAGGAGGTCCTGCAAATCTTATCACCCTAAAGTCCAAGAAGCATTCTACACTTGCAACTGTAACATGAACTCTAGTAGCGCAACCTTCTGGTTGTCTTAGACTATCATCAGCCATTCTCAGAAGGGTGGAGCTATCTTTCTGGATGCCTAGACCCAGCCTCTCCATCAATTCTGAACTCATGATGTTGACAAAGGATCCAGTGTCTACAATGGTATGTTCCACTAATATTCCATCCACATAAGCTGGAACCCTAGGACAGTTCTTTTCAGCATGGTCAAACCAATCTTCCCCTACTCGCGCTATGCCCAGAGGTTCCACAATACACCCAATACACAGGATCTTCTTAAATTCCTTGCGTACTCCTGGAGATAATTTGATCAATTGCAAGAGGTTCACATCTGGTTTAACTTCACAAAGAGAACTCGCTAAATCAAAGTTGTGATAAGTAGCCAAAGCTCTCTTCTCTCGCCAAACCATCCTCTCTTTTGGTCTTTGGACCAGTTTCAGTGCTTCTTTCTTGGCTCTTTCCTTCTTTCTTGGCATCTCCTCATCCTTCTTAGGGTCGCCTTTTTTGTCAACCGGCTTTAGCGGTCCCCCTTCTATGCTAGGACTCTGGACTTCCGTCCCCTTATCCCCTTGTTTAGGGTTTGCCTCAACCGGTTTTGTATTATCCTTGTCAACCTCTTTAGCCTTTTGGCCTCTTGTCACGGCTCTTAAGTTAGAGGTTTCAACATCATTGACTCGCACAGCCTCAATAAGGTTGACTCCGTTGCCTTGTGGCAACCCTTCTATATTTGTTTTTCCCCTCTGCAATATTTGCCTTGGTGCATCATTCTGCTGCAAGTTATTTCCTTGCGCTCTATGATTCACTAGGCCCGGTTGTTTGCTCCCTTGTTGGAGAGAGCTGATTTTACTCCAACAGGTAGCAGCTAGATGGACTGACTTCCCATAAATGTCACATTTCACATTTGGACAGTTTCTAGGGAAGTGCTGTCCACCACACCATTTACAACTAAATCTTAAGGGTCCACCCTCTTCAAGGCATCGACTCCCTATCAAATTTTATTGCTTCTTTAAGAAATTAACGTCGACGGCTATTTGTCGATATTGCTCGGAAATCATATCGGTATAATGCTTCATCATGTCCTTAACTTCGCCAAGGACATTAGATGTACTCGACTCGTAGCCTCGATCATCAACCCGCCATTCCATTGGCCTAACAATCTGATTTGGCATTGGCTGTTGACCCACAGGAACAACATTCGAATTTGAAACTTGGCCTCCAACATTTGGTGGAGCCAACTAACTTGCCATGGGCATAGTCACACTGGGAGGAGCCGGTAATAAAGGTACATTCAAAACCACACTCCCTCTCCCAATAGGGTTAGTCATAGGCATCCCTTGACTTCCATTCGATAATGCCAGATTGCCACTAGGTACTAAACCCCCATTAACATTCATTCGAGAGGAGTAAGCCGTTTGTAATCATGCTTCTACTCCCTCTGCCCACGTAATAGCAGTATCTATATCTGCCAAGGCCATATTGCTCAATTGTACTTGGATACTAAAGTCCAACCCATGCAAAAAGTATTGCAATTGGGCAGCTGGTGGGATGGGAATGTAAGTTTGCAACTTACGGAATACTTCCTTCAACTTCTTGGCATATGCTTTCACATTCTCATGAGGATCTTGACGTGTCACATTCAAGACCCGCAACCAATATTGGCCACCTCTTTCAGGAGCATATTCCGCTCGGAAGGCTGCATAGAATTGATCAATGGTGGTTATGGTTCCAGACTCTATGCTGTGATACCAAACCACAGCCCTTCCTTTTAACGTCATATTGAAGAATATCATGAGATGTCCCTCGTCCTGGATGCGATAATTGAACATCAATCTCTGAAATTCACAAATGTGAATTTATGCATCCTCTTCCACTAACCCATTAAAAATGGGCAAGGGAACTCCTAGGGCTGGTAAATCTGGCATCCCTGCAGGAATCGCAATAGGCTGTGCCATGGTGACTATCGGATTAGCAATAGGAGCTTGAAGTGACGGATTCACACCCCCACTTGAAGTGGGTAAACTTGGTGGAGAAGAGGAAGAACTTATGCTTCCTTCTGTACCTAATGAAATAGGTGGAGCAGTTAAGTGACTAAGACCACTGCTTCGTATATGTACTAGACTACTCCTTTGAGGAGAATAATGGCTTACGATCTCTAACCGCCATCTAGCCCTCTCAGCATGTTCGGCTTTCTGGATTTCGGCTTGACAGTCCTTGTCAGAGGACATAAACCAACTTCCTTTTGGTCCCTAGAAACCCTAGATCCGAAAACCACCACTTATAAGTGGCTCCCGGAAAACGCACCACTGATGGGACCTCAAATGGGCCGACACTGGCTCATGCACTAGCCGGACCTCTATCATGCACTCAACAACCCCACGGCCTCGCGGCCAGGAGCGTGGATGACACATATATCATCTTCCTAAACATCTTGCATTTGTATCATGTCTCATAGTCCAACTCTAACCTAATTAACACTCCTTAGAGGGAGTCCCAACACATTGCCACATAGCTCGAAGCACAAACATAGGAGGTCCTCCCACGGCTGCCTGCCGCTACCTCACTGCGACTCTCCTACATCTTGGGGATTGGCCCCTTGATGCGTCGCTAAACGTATATAACATTTCGCACACATTTCCCTCAAGGTACCAATTAATCGTATCCAGGAATGTACCATTTTTCTCACTTTACTTTCCCCTTAGACCCAATGCCTAGCCTACAACTTGGACAACCTCACTCACTCAACGTTGGTCACGATCTAGAGAATACATGTGCTATGCATCCAGGAGGTATTGTCTGATACCTTTTATCATTTTATGCTTCATGCAAATTTTGAATATCCATGTGCTCAAACAATTGAGAAAATTAGCATTTTTCTCAGTGCAAAAGCATTCTTTCAATGAATTTCTCTGACGCGTAATTGCTACATTGCACGAACCTAACACCGAGGAGACCTCGTGCTACTAGATCCTTATTTTAAATTAACGATCGATCTATATGATATGCATAGATGAAAACAATCATCCTTTTCTTTCTCTCAGCACTTAAACACCACTCTCACTCTCTCTACCCCCTCACCATTTAGGTTGTGCACGATGCATAGGTTTAGGGTAATATTTTCCATGTTTTTTTTGTATGAAAAGCAATAAAAACTCACTAAAACATAAAGGTAGGGCTGAACTGAGGAAAATCCTCATACTTCAGACCCTCCATACATTCATGAACATGAATCTTATTTTTCCTTAATTTTCGGCACTCAAAATCCATTTTTTCCTTATTTTTAATGGTTTTTCCCTATTTTTCTTGTATTTTTTGCAATATTAAATAACTAAAAATACAAAATGAGTTGTGGGCTGTGGCCCTTAGGTTTATTTGTAGCAAAAACACAAATTTAGTTGGTGTGTCTTATTATATTTTCCATTTATATATCAAAAACACCCAATTTTTCCTATTTTCCATGTTTTATGGGTTTTACACTATTAATTTCGTTCACAACACTTATGATTTTCTGATTTTTTGAGCATAAACTAATCAAAATCATAGCAAGCAACATCATAATGCATAATCATCCCATGGGAACAAATATTCATGAAGCAACTTGCATAAAACATCAATTTCCTTTGTAAAAATGAGATTACCGTTCTTTGCGGGTGCGGGTTTTTATTTGCCATGTCTCAGGACTGATTTCCAGCAACCATTAATGCTCATGACAGTCCACAATTAGAAATCTTCATTCCTCTTGAACCACGGAGCAATCCGGTCTTCATTGGACAAGCACCCGTCATCCATTCTTCTTATTCTTCTTCACCACATGAATCTGCCCTTAGAAGAGAGAGAGGGAGGAGAGAGAAAGACTGAAATCAGAGATCTTCATAGAGACCGCCATTGGAGGAGTGAAGCACGGCAATATGATCAGCATCCAGGGGGGAATGAGGGGCAATGATCATTTGCAGGGGTTGTATTGAGGTTGCATGATGCATCTTCATGCATCAAGCGTGAAAATCGGCGCCTTCCTGCTCACGCCCTCCTCCATGTTTTTTGCTCTCTCTCTCATCAAAAGTTTCGTGCTACATTTTAATTTTAGGCTCCCAAGGGTCACTTGCCCATTTGGCTTTTGTCCACCTCTTCGTATCTTGACCGGTTTCTTGGCCATTTCCCCGTCCGAACTCTAAATTGAGCTCTGAAAAATCATGGGCATCCGGCTTGACATCCCGCATTGGCCGGTAACTCTTGACAGCCCACATGATAGTCTGAAAAGTTATGAAAAATCAACAAGTGTCACTCGGGCGCCTTTAAAGCACTTTGACACTTAAAATCGTCCTAGATCGAGCTGTCGCCTTTGACGTTGAATATTTTTCCCTTGATATTCATAATTTTTAGCTATTTTTAAGCACTTCTCGGCATCAAAATTCTGCTCTCACTGGGGTGTCATAGTGTTGTTGTACATGGAGTCTCGATTTTTCTGGAGGGATGTAAAGTAGATCCTTATAGATTAACAATCCATTAATTTCCTAAAACTCAAAAACTTCATTTCCTTTTCCCTCTTGATTTTTCCTCTTGATATTGTGTGCCAAATCATCATGTAGTACGACTTCACAGATTAATTGGATCAAGATAGGGTCATCTTGGTGACAACTAGAGATGGCTGCTAATAACTAGAGGTGCTTTGGCTTGAGTGGTATTGCTCATTTTTTATTAAAATCTTATTGTCCCTTCTTAGGTGCTAGGTAGGATCTTCTTAATAAAGCATCTGATTGGCATTGTTGGCGTCCTAGGTGATAGTTGATTACAAAGTCAAACCTAGATAAGGAGTTACTCTAGCGGCATTGTCTTTGATTGAGGATGTAGGTTGTCATGAAGTATTTCATTTTTTTGTGATCTGTATAGATGATTACTTTATGTATTGAACCCTCTAGATGATGATGCCAAGTATCAAAGGCATTTACAATGGCAAGGAGTTCTTTATCATGGATCTCATAGTTTATCTTTGAAGGGGAGAGCTTCCTTGAGTGGAATGCCACTCGATGCATATGACCATCATCCCTATGTTGGGAAAGGATGGCTCCTAAGGCATATCTTGATGCATCGGTCTCTAAGAAAAATAGATTGGTAGAATTTGGGTGGACTAGGATTCATCTCATCTTCTCCTCAGAGGGAGATCCCATAACACATAGGCATAATGCCTCGTAATACACACATAGGGAAGCACCTCTCAGTTGATTGACTCATCCTTACTAGATTCTTGAGTTGGTATATGATATATGATGTAGGTCAGTTCATGTATTGCTATGTGCATAAAGGCTTTGGCTCCTAGCTATGCCAACTTTCCTTGATTTTCACAATGTGTAATCTTTCTCTTAAACCATCAATTTTTGGGTTGCACTTCTTTAGCCAAGGCATCCTAAGGATGATTGGATTCATGGGACTGGATATGACATTAAATCATACACGAGATTTGTAATTTCCAAAGCGTCACCATGAGTGGTTAGGTTTCCTTTGGTAATATCTCCAAATGCTAGAGGTCTTCCATCCATGACTTCAATTGGTGCTAGATTGGTCTTTTAGAGTACTTAAATCTAGTATCTATTCACAAAGCCATCATCAATGAAACATGCTGAGGCCTTGAAGCCTGTGACTAGGGCTTTGAGGAAAAGGGTCTTTCTTGATAGGATCATCTTGATTGTGACAATGAAAGTTTACATGGGGTGTGGATGGAATCAAGAGACCAAGGTCCGGTTTGTACGGTTTCATTTACAACCAGACATCCTTTTTTTCCTTCTCGAGGGTGGTTGCAACAAATATTGGGTTCTTGCCCTCTTATTTGGGCAATTTAGGGTGATATGTCCAAGGTTTCCACTATGTAGGCATAGATGATTCTCTCTTTGTCTTTTCTTTTCTTATGGGGACAAGGGCTAAAATTGGTATTATCTATTTGCATCGGTTTGGGCTTGGTTTCTTCTTTGATTGGATCTTTGATTGGGGCTAGGTTTTATTGGTGAGGCCTTAATTCTTTTCAATTTTCTTGCTTCCTCTCAAACAATCTATTATCACATTGGATGGCTTGCATGATATAATCGTTGAGTGTTTTTGCCAAACTATTATGGAAGCACTAGACTGTGCTTGAGAGACTAGACTAGATGCAAGATTGGTTACAAGAATTTTAATTACGAAATAATCCCATGTAGGGGCACAAGGTATAATGATAACTTAACAAGTTATGAAAAATCCCACAACCTAGGATCATAGATATGGATACAAGATATTAGAATTACAATATCTCCCTTGGCAAGGATGAACAAGATACAAGACAATACTAAACAAGATCTCGTACTACGAGATTACCAAGTGACAAGACAATAGGAGTATAATGGAAGACAAGATAAGAACCATGACTAGACAAGAACTAGAACTAGAACTCAAAGTTGCTTACTAGGAGGTCTCAACTCATGGAACTCCTGAGATAGGCATTGGCATGTTTGAGGAGCTCTATAGCAAGCCCCTCCTTTTATAGGTGTTGTAGGGCGGCTAAAGATCTTCTAGAATGTTCCATGATGACATCATCAATGATGCATGCAATGATATGGCATATCTTCTTTTAGAAGGTTCTATGATGACATCATCGATGATGTAGATGATGACATGGCATATCCTTTAGAAGATTCTATGATAACATGGCAAGGGTGGCTTCATAGGGTTGGGTCAAGGATGTCTTGTTAAGGGTGCCTTCATATGGGGTGTGAATTCATATGGCATGAGAAAGAATTAATCGGTACACTTCATAATGGCATGTCCATGATGACAACAGGTAAGCATTAATTCGGAGTATTGGAGAGAGCTATGTGGGATAATGACAAACATTGCAAGCACACCACAACTTGCATTTCTAAGGATGGAGATTTGGAAATGTTATTGGGACCTAAAACGGGCCCAACACTGGCTATAGGCACTAGCCGTGCGGGCCTCTAACTCTCTCAAGACAACCCCACATGGCATCATTGCCAAGAGCATCCAAGGGCACACTACCCTAATCACTCCTAGAGATACTGTGTTTGTAGTAGAACATAGTCCAATGACTACCCTTCCCTAATCGTTAGAGGAACATCCCATATATCTTAGTATAATACACCAGTGTAACACAAACATATGAGGCAACCCCTCCAGCTGAATGCCATGGCCCTACTACAGCTCTCCTACACCGAGAGGATTGGCCTCTCGATGCACTACTCTAACAAAAATAATACAGACATCACAAGATCCACTCTTGTTTTAAACAAACTCAGTGCGGGTTATGTATATCCAGGAGTTACCATGTGATATGGGCTATGCAACTGTGAATTCCATAGTTCTTAAAACTTTTATAAATCAGCATTGTGTGGTGCAACAAACTTGCCTTTCCATGATTTCAGTCTACACATCATACTTTGTTGCTAAGGGTCAAGCCCCGAGCCTTCTCATGCGGCTTTAACCCCCTTTTAACTTAATTGATAAACATCCTATATGGTATACACAAACAAATAGACCGAAATTCCAAATATTTTTAGCAAAACTAATCAGCATAAAAACTCCTCTTCCCCCCAACTGTTTAGATTTTGCATCATTGATAGGTGTAAAGAACGGTTTTTTGTGTGTTTTTCTTTAAAAAGCCAATAAAAATAGACTTTAACATGAAGACACAGCTGAACTAAGGCTTATCCCTCATGCTACAGCTGTGCCATATATTCACGGACATAAACCTTATTTTTTCCTAATTTTCTAGCGTAAAAAACTCATTTTTTCCATTTTTTTGCTATTTATCTTCATTTTTTCTTCATAAAAATATTATATTTCAGAATTATGAAATATCACTGATCAAGGACACTCAGCAATATTTTCATATAAAGTTTTATCCCATATGACCCCAAAACATTCAACAAAAATCCCAAATTCCATTATTTTTTATCAAAACCGCAACTTACGGGTTTTGCAAGTTTTGCGAAAAAAATATTATATCATTACATTTTCTAGTTTTCTTTCATATTTCAGAGAGAATGCAACATGGGAATCAAGAACAATCAAAATCAAGCACTTTCCAATCATTTTCCATAAAACACAAGAACCGCTCACTTACACGTAGAAACCACAATTCCGAGGCTCGTATCTCGTAGACAGGAGGCTGTTAATGCTTCTTCATTGCCGCTGATGCATTCTCTCAGCCCAATTTACATCCTCCATCGCTCCAGCATCATCATTTGGTCCGGATTTGTCAGCACAACCCTCCCCCTTCTCTCTTGAATTGATGCGTATGAACAACCACTAAGAGGAGAGAGGAGAGAGGAGAGAGAAAGACTATAAAATCAGATTTTGATTTCCTTCATCATATTCCATAAGATTACAACCAAAATCTTGCTCTTCTTCCATAGATAAGAGATCCATCATTATCTCTCTTGATTGTGGAGGCATGAAAAGGCACAAAAATCCACAAATTTTGGGGCGCAAATAGAAAAATGCCCCCCACATGCTCAACATGAAATTTTCATGTTTTTAAAAGGTTTCACTTGAGTTTTATTTCATTTATAAATTATCTAGCTCAAAACCTCCATGTTCACACTACTACAAACTTGGTCTTTGGCGCTTCCCGAGCACATTTTGCTCCAAAAACAGCCTCAAATGCTTCAAGCCCGGCTCACAATTGGCTCCTAAAATCTAGCTCTCAAATGTCTTATTGTCTTTCCAAAGCTCTCCAAGCAACAAAATACAACATATGCATATCCAAAAGAGTTCAAATGTTCAATTATAAATCTTGTTCAAGCAATAAAGGAGACATGGGAAGAAAAGGATACCACATTTTATTTGGTAGGAGAGAATATTTAATCCGAGTTTTCTTTCATAAAATTTTCAATGGTATAAAATGATTGCAACTCTCTTCTTGTATTATTTGTACATATCATTCATATCTAACGAGCTTACTTTGTGGAGGAGTAAGACACCTAGCAACTTATAGCAGCCACAAGGCATGGAAAAATCTCACTATCAAGTACATAATACAAGTTTTTTTCGAAGCACAAGACATGGAGGAGGAGTTACGAAAAGCAATGCTCTTGAGGAGCTATTCAATTAGTTTTTTTAATGACAGCTTCAAAGAATGAATACTAAAGATGACAATGAAACTTGAGAATTCATAGTATTTTTCAATATAGAAAAGTACAAAGCTAGCTCTCAAGAGCTTTTACATCTTCCTTCTCAAGGATCTTTCCTCTATAATGTAGAAATTTTCTTCTCTTGTAGCCAACTATGGATTTTATATCAATTCAATTTGCTGCCAAAGTATAAGATGAGAGGGCCAAAAAGTATCATACTCTAGAAATAGAGAAACCAGGATCGTAACCAAAAATCCTAATTGTTGTTGTCTTCCCCAAAAACATCACCTTGTGCACATTATATTGTAACCCAGAGAAACCAAGTAGCCTTGTAAGTGCCTTAATACATAGTATAGACCATGTTTCTTCCTCTAAGAAGATATTATGGAATACTAAGAAAACATGAGGATCAATCCTTGCCAAGTAGTAATGGCCAAGTGTAACATCTTTGAATGAACTACCACCAACTCTTGACCCTTTCCCTCATCCCAAGAAGTTATCAAAATCTTCAATCTCTAACTGTAAAAAAGATGAATATCAAATGAAAGTAGAAATCAAACATATCAATGTATCATACAAAATTAGAGATAATTGTACCAATGGGTTTTCATCATTATCTAGCTTAGTTGGATTCCATATATTAATTATTGATGATATCTCATTGGTATCTTGAAATTCTTTAACATACTTCGACTACTCTCTTCCAAAATTGGATATTCCAAGTTGGTCTTCAAGATAATTAGACTCCTCCATTAGTAATCCCCAACTCTTTCTCATCATCCTTTGCCTTGTTGAAACAAAGAGAAAGGACATCCCCTACACCAATAAACTTGTCATTTGTAATTTCAGTGTCTAGTTTAAGTAACTCTTCATTCGATTCATTTTCAACATCAACTATGCCATTTGCAGCATTAGAAGCCTCTACAATGATTGCTAAATAATAATCCTCAGTGATATTAAAGAGCCGTTGGATGTCTGATAGTAGTATGTATTCCTTATCCTAAATAAAATAGTTGGAAGAGAAGGAATAGTATAGAAATAATGGGAGTCATACACAATATCTACATTTACATGGCTTTCTTTACTGATGGTCTCAACTTTGAATTGGGTGATATCTAGTTTGTCTGCAATATATGTTGAGGGTTCAAACATTCCTATGCATCCTTCTCATTTGTCACCTCATCCAAAAGGCAAAAGCTAAAAGATGTTGTTGCCTCTAATTTTTGTTCATCAAATTTAATAGGATATTTAACAAGAGTATATACAATGAATGCGACTACTTTTGACATAAGCACGCATTTTCTAGAATGAGTAGAACGAAACACATCTATTGCACAAAATCTATCGAGAGAATGAGCTTTACACTTCCTTGTGAATAGTGATTTCTTTGAAAGTGAGGTCCCAATAGGTATCTGAATATATTCATTGTATCCTTTTCAACCATACGCAATGCTAGACTTTTAAGCTCACCAAAATCCACCACTTTTTTTTTTTGCAAGAATTCACCACACAGTCAATATCCCGATCAAGGTTGGAAATATCATTTGCAATTGCATAGTGAGATAACTCCATTCCATAATATGAAGCTTTCTAACCTTGCCTCTCGCACCATATTGGCTAGCCCCAGTGAATCGCATTACAAAACGACGCGATTGTGCCTCTTTCAAAATGTCCAAATGTCATCCACAAAATGGCATGATGAGGATTCTGTCTCTAGCTTCCCAACCTTCTCTCTCATGCCATATAGGCTATCCCCAGTGAGTCCCCAAAATGGTGCAAAGAGAAGTCCTCCCTCTCTAGCTTCCCAACCTTTTCTCTTGCACCATATCAACCAACCTTTTTGAGTCCCCAAAACGATGCAAAGAGGAGTCCTTCTCTAGCTTTCCAACCTTTCCTTTTGCATTGTATCTATCAGCCCCAGTGAGTCCCCAAAACGACATGAAGAGAAATCCTACAGAGCTTGCCAAACTTGCCTTTTGCATCATATCACCTAGAACAGGCCAGGTGAGTAATCATGATACAATGTAACTGTGGCTTCTTCGAAGCCTCTCATTTCATGTCTCTCACGCTGTATCAAGATGACATCTCCTTTGCAAAAAAATGGATTGTTGTTGTTAGCCCTGGTCCAAAGAAAGTAAAAATAAAATTAAAAAGATATAGGGCAAAGAAAAAAAAGGAAGCCCAATTGAAGAAATATAAGGAAAAAAGGCCAAAAGCGTAAAAGTTCATGGCAAATGCAAAAGAGGGAAGGCACATTTTAAATGCAAAGGCGTGCCCTAAATTTTTGTAAGAGAGCACCAAGCTCCCTTATGTGCAATTTGTAAATGTAGACATGCATGGGTGAACGCACAATGTAAATAGGAAGGCAATACGAAAAGAGGACCTAGGCTAAAATGGTCGGTCATGTAAGAAAGGAGATGGGTGCCCAAAGGGGATTAGGGCTTGTATAAAAGGAAAAATGTGAATAAAGAATCTCCATCTTGTGTGGCCAAAACTAGCTCTCATATTCTTCTTCTTGCTTATGCTTGTGCTTGAGAGTGTGTGTGTGTGAGGGAGTGAGTATGTGAGGGTAAGGAACCATGGTGGCTTGAGAGTGTGTGTGTGTGAGGGAGTGAGGGAGTGAGTATGTGAGGGTGAGGAACCATGGTGGGGAAGTTCTCCATCTTCTCCTGTCTTCTTTTTCTCCTCTTCTCTTCACTTCTCTTATCTCATGCATGACAATGGACTTGGAGCTTGAGAATCGATCTTTCTTGGGCTTTCATCTTGGATCATGGAGCTACCAGAGTGCTAGAGTTAAAGTAGCCACTCCCATATGAGGCTACTCAAGTTGAAATAGAAAGTCCAAGGATAGAAGAGATAAAGCCCTCAAGTGTTGATAAAGCAACAACACCAGGTTGTTGTTGGTTCTTCAAAACCACCCAAGTCTCCTCAAAACCAAGAACCTTTGTCACCCAAACTAAAACAAAAAATCTAACAGTAGCAGCCTAGTGTAGCTACTCAATCTAAGGAAAAGGATCCACAAGGGATAGCTACGAAAACATCAAAAGAGCAACAACCTCCCTCTACAAGTGTTGTCACAAAAAAATCTAGAAATACCGAGACCATGAATACTTCCACTCAGTTTGAGGATCCAAGTGCATAGTCATTTGTGACTATCACGATTGACCACTCCACTGAATTGAAAGTTACTACTTCCAAATTTGAGATAGAACCCATACAATCAAGCCCTTGGCTGTGACCAAGATTGTCACTTTAGCCGAAAAGCAAGCCTCTAGTATTAAGGTCTCATACAAGGATATAGAATCTAGTGCAGAGAGCATAATGAGCCCATTGACTCACAAGTCATGTTCTTCTTGACCAAAGGCTCCAATATACTTGAAACTAGCTGAATGATCAATCGGGGAGATGTTAGAAAAGAGGGGACAACATAGAGATCAATCAGAAGCTATGAGTTCTCAAGAACTAGATGAAACACTCTTGACTTCACTTGCTCATGCATATATTCACACCGACCTTGAAATTTAGACTGTTGAGCATAAAGAACTCTTAGAAAAGCCTTTGACATGGTTAGAGCAATCACAAATTTTTTGGATTTACCCAGTAGTTCTGGGCGAATTTATAAAGCAAATGACCAAGGTAGAGCAGGAGAAGCCTTGCTTAATTCCTATGTTCTACACTAGGAAGAAGCACACATGAAGTTGGAAAGATGTTGCAGCATTGGCCAAGAAAGTAGAAGGAAAAAGTGTGGAGCCCCAAGAGAAACACCAAGGAAAATGGGATTCTACTGCAAGAAAATCTATCTGTAACATCAACAAGCTTTTATTTCATTCTTTTGATTCCCAAAACAAAGAAAACAACAAATCTTCACACAGAATCATAGTAGATATCTCCCATAGATTTGATAGAATCAACCATAATCTTTAACATCTTCATAGAATCCACAACCAAAACAAAGAACATAAAAGAATACACAATTTTTGAATGGAAATCAATCACATAGTATTCATCTTCAATGCCTTCATAGTTTTCTATCTCAATCTCTCATAGAAAAATACATTGTTTTTTATAGAATTGGCTATCTCTGGCTCTCTCTCCATCTCTCTCAATAATATATCATCTCCTCACTATAATACTCCATAATGACACTTAATAATCCCTCTTAGGTTGTGGATGCACCTCCCAAGAGGTATGGGAGGTATGAAAGGGCACCAGAGCCACTACAGTGTCTCTTCGTAGCTCACTACTATCATTGTCACTTCAGTCTTCAGCAGCTAATTCTTCCATTTTTTTAAACTCTTTTGAGCTTAGATTCATCCTTTACAAAAGTTAGAAAACTTTTCCAAAGTCACACATAAATTCTACAGAACACTTACAGAAGATCTACAGAATAGAACATAATAGGAACAAAGTAGAGACAGAGGCTCTACAGAAGGTTTACAGAGGGTCATCAGAAGGTCATCAGAGAACAATAGATCCTCATAACTCATACTAAAACCATTCCAAACTATCAAAAACTATTCAATAATCTTTCAAAATATTTCAACATTCATCAATCATCAATCCATGCTTCATACAAAAGAAAATCAGAACAAAACAGAAGCTATACAAAAGGTATCAGAACCTTAACAAAACCTATCAGAACATCACAGAGCCTCATATTTATACTAAGCATCATCATGAACTTCCAAAACATAATCAATATCATCCAAAAAACTCTCAAATACTCCCATTAACAACCATTAATTACTCTAAATCCATCAAAAATCAACCATTCAGACCTCAAAAACAACAAAAATCAGTCAAAAATTAAATCTTTTTCCACTCTCAACATATCCCCACACTTAGAAAGGAAGCATCCTCGCGACCTAAGGAAAAGAAGAATGTAAGTTCAATAAAGATCTCAATTTGATCTTCTATAGTATCTTCAACAATCACTCCACCATGACCCCAACTTATCACTTGTATATCTGATAATACTACAATGAAAGGAAAATATCCTTTTGGATATTATCTCCATTTTTTAAAAAAAATGGTTAGCAACACAAAGTCATAAATGATATAAGAGTTTTCTTTGAATCAGCATCATCTTTTGCTAGCTTGTAGTCCAACATCTTCTTCATCAATCCAGCTTCAACTTCAGCTCCATCCAACAAAGATAAACAATATATACATACCACATATACAACTCACATAGGCACAACACTAGGTAATCTGAATGGCACATGCCCCCAAAAAAAATGGAGAGCACAAAAAAATATTTCCATTAAATAAAAAGAACTTATACATCCAAAAAGAACTCCACCGCTAAGCAGGATGCAGACACTTCTTCTTAAACTTCATGCTAGACTTGAGATGCTCTAGAGTTTTACTCTCATCTACAAAATGCAAAGGAACATTCTAGAGGAATTGTATACAACATATCCTTTCCAGCAAAAACATGGTAGGAAAAGCTTGTGTGGACTAATACAGAATATCCATCTGAGTAGCCGTCACATCCACATTTGGATTGATGATCAAACTGGGGATAGACTTGCGACTGTTCAGATTAGACTGTTGATGCATAAAAGCAAGGTACCAACAAAAATGAGCCACAAGACGTACAAATGTATCCTCATAATGATCATGCACCCGAGCAAAATGAAGGTAAGAGTTTGAACATGCTGCAAAGGTATCCCAGGACCCTGGAATGAAAGGCGGTCCTATCATAGAATCATGCAGTATCCATTGTTATCGACGAAGTATGTCACTATCATACCCTGGCGTATCCAGCACTAAGTGAGGAGGAAGGTTAATGTAATCGGAAGGAGAGGGGAATGGAATAAGAGGAGAGCATTGTAAAGGAGGATAGGATAGATCATAAAAAGAAGGAAAATGAAGAGATAAGGAAGATAGAAGAGATGGAAATATACAACGGAAAACGATAGGACATAAGAGAATAGGAAAAAAGATCAGTGGGATCTAATGGATAAAAAGAACAACAATAAGCAAGATCTTGGAAAAAAGAATCAATGAATAATGGATGATTAGCAATATGACGCAACAGTTGAGTTTGCAAAGGCTGGATATCAGATTTGTGGAATACACCCCTGGAGACAATGAGGTTCCAAATCAACATCCTCCAAAGCTAGATGCCAAGCATGTCCCTTACACCAAGATATCTGTTCATGATAATGCTTCAAACTATCTGCCTAGCAGGAGCTCAACTGAGTCCACATACATCATTGCTTGTAAAATCACATCTCCCACATAAACATTCAAATCCTCCTCATCAGGAATCTGCAAATGCCCCGTAAGATACATGAAGGACAGCAACTGTACTTCATTCGAAATCAGCTCATTAACAAATCTGTCAAACACAGACTTCAGCAAATCTGCACACTACAAATTCTGCCACCCATCCTCTGGAGGTTCTAAATCCACATTGCTTAAAGAGATATACAAGGCAAAACACTGCTAAATATACTTAATCCAGAAAGACGGTGGGGGTGACACCAGCTTAGCATAACTAGTAAAATCATCCTACACACAATTCATACGTTGTTGAAGGTGTTCGACCTTAGCAGAAAAACCATTACACAACTTTGCCTTTTGCTGTAGTTGGTCAAGCTCCTCTTTGGAAGATACTACAGAAGAAACCACAGGAGGTGGATGAACAAAAAGAGTAACAATCGTCCGATTAAGCTATGCAATCATCATCTTCTGTGACTCAACAGTTTCCTAAGAAGACTATAGCTGACCCTCACAAGTACCCAACCTACTGGCTAAGTCGATCATCTCCTCAAGGGCAGAATTCTTCTCTTTGGTCAAAGACGCATTCTCTGCTTCCAGGGTAACTACTTGAGCTTCTAACTTCTGAATGGTGGCCTTCTCAGAATCCATCAGGGTAGTAGCTTCAGCCATTTGTTTATGAATATCCTTGAGGGTGGCTTTCTCAAAGACTTACTCAATTGACTAGTCAGGGAATCCACTTTGTCCTATAAGGAAGTATACACCCATGTGTAAATGGACTGAAGACAAGTTGTCAGTGAAGTCTCCAATGTAGCCTGGACACCAGAAATTTACTGAGGAAGCAAAGGTCCAACTAACATTATTTGTAGGGAAGCAAGGATTTGTTTATCCAACTGCCCATCCCTTTGTGCTGCAAATAGATTAGGACATGACAAGAATGAAGGAAGGGAAGTGGTAGAAATAGGAGGAATGGAGTCCTGTACAGGAGAATCAGAAACTGAAATAGAAACAAGACCAAGGGGCCCTTTAGTATGCAATATTTTACTGCGAGAGAATCTGGTAGGGGGCTCATCCTCCGAATCAGAATTGGGCTGTAATGGAGGAGGATTTGGAACAGAAGGTGGCAGCTACTTCGGAAGATGAGTAGGATCAGGAACTGGCACACCACCAAGAGGAGGTGTAAGAAAAACACCATAGGAGACATTACTTCCCTGACCTTTCCGAACTCTCTGAAAATGATGATCCATCTTCATGAGCATTAATGCTGCCCAAATTGAGCTTGGCTCCCTCCAGGATCCTAACAGAAGCAGTGAACAACTCCTTGGATAAACATTTAGAAGCAGGCTTCCCTGACATAAACCTGTCTTGTAGAAACTGGCAAAGTTGTTTCCATACCGGGGAGGAGATGTGAGCTACAGTAACCCCAAAACTGGTGATAACTTTGCTGGAGACAAAAGGAGTAGATGTTTCTTTCTGTAGGAGAGAAAGGATCTCATCAACTCTCAATAATTGATTTCCACTAGGGACAAAAGACGCTGAAAGAGGCAAACACAACACATCATTGATATTGGCTGTGGATAAGCAAAAGCGTCGGTTATAAACCAAGCCAGACTGGTTCTTGTAGGATGCCAAGAAGGAGTAGCAAATCGTGTTGTCCACTGGCGGAAACTTCAAAGCCACAAAAGGATGAAGACCAGCACTGCGAATGCAATCCGCCTCTAGGAGAAGAGCATAGTCATGCACCGACAACGGCACATGTTGGATGACAATAGGAGGAATAGAGGTAGATGTCATTCAGACTACATAGGAGACCCACACCACAACCAAGGAAAAAGACGAAAAAATTCCTGCAAAACCCAAACAAATCGACACTGAGAAGAATATCAAAACAAAGGACAGACGACCAGACCAAACTGACCAGACTTCCCCAAACAATCCACATCCTACAGAAAATTTTTGACATGACCTACACACTCGTGCGACAGAAAGCTTTATGCTATGCAACAAGCAAGCACCCAAGCCCCCGTGGAATCAAGCAATCAAAAATAAAAACGCAAACACACCGTACCCCAAACAATGACCAAACTCAAACAGAATCTAGGACTTAGACCAACAGAATAAAGAGAGACGAACAAGACTGACATCTCGAACTTAACAAATCCCAATCCCTGTAAACGCATTGCGTAAACCTATGGTGCAGTGAATGTGTATGGGTGAACACTATCGAATTCATTTTAACCATGTACAAATTAGATTGTAGTTCGTTATTAATTAACCATTAATGCATAGTGAGTCAATTCCGCAATCCCAACCCCTACTTAGAGTGATTTGACTAACTGGGGGTCTCTAATAATGCAAATCATTGTTACAACTTACCTGATCTGTGGTGCAAAGCGCATGTATGCGTGACATTGGGGGTTCATTTTAATTACAAATAAATTGTGTCTATAGCAGCACGTATGCACATGCATTGTGGATTTGTTTTAGACAATTATGTGGGTTATTGTGCCATGTGCTCGTGCAACCGCAGGGTTCCTTTTACAATGAACAGTCGGGTTCCTTTTAAATTAAAAATTAATGAAGTGCATTCTGTTTATTTGGTGGGTGCAATGGTCGGTTGATTTTATTACAATTACATGTGTGTTATGGTGCAACGTGAGAGAGGGAAAAAGAGAAAAAATCTAGCAATGGGTAGGGCTGTCTGCAAAGTCTGATACCACATCCTTAAAAAAAAAAGAAAAGGCACAATCCACAAATATTCCACATAACGGACAAAAGGTCGACTAAAACTAGTTGTCTTGTTGTACAGAAAAATGAAAAAACAACTAACACATTGACCACAAAGAATAAAACAAATGATACATATGACCAAAATAAAATAAAATGATGGATATGTTGGGATTTTGTTTTGATTGGGTTTTATGATTATGATTTTTTTGGTTTTTTGGTTTTATTTTGGTTTTTTTCTTTTTTTCTCTTTTTAATAATATGTTTTGGCATTTTTTTTAAAAAGATGTGAGCATGAAATTTCAACAACCAATCATGAGCATCAAGTGTCAAAAAGGTAATCAGATTTAATTCACATTGTTCAACATATTTTTTGGGTTTAAAATAAATTTTTTGAGAATTCTAGTATCAAAATTAGGGTTTTGTCTTCAAATAATACTTTGGCCAATTAGGGAAGCATTTTCAATTGGGTAAATATTTTCAAAATGTACAAGGGAGTTTATGGAAAAAAAAAATTGAAATTATATAGGCATTGTTATCAATTATTAATGAATTTTACCCATTTTTGCATGTTTTTTAAAAGAATATTGAAGTTTCAAAAATTTTGTACTTTTTTTTTAGATTTCCAGTTTGAAAAATATTTCAATTCTTTGCAAAAATATTGGAGATTTTTTAGATTTTTTTTTATTTTAATTGAATTTTAATGAATTTTTGGATTTTGTATGTGTTTTTAGAGATTTCGGGATTTGAAGTACCCATGACTGCATATGAACGGCTGGTAGTGACTATGACTGCCTATGAACGGCTGCAACACCCCATCGCACAAACAAGTCAGACACGTGTCCTCACGCGTGAACGCACGCAACAACCACCGACACCAAAACGTCAACCGCAGCGCGGAAGGGGGGCTTAACAAGGGGTGGGGGAAAGGGCTTAGTGAGGGGGTTTAAGGAAGGGGAGTGGGAAATGGGTTTAAGGAGGGGGTGTGGGAAAGGGGTGGGAAAAGGGTTAAGTTGGCAGGGGAGGGGTAAATGTAGCAGGGGAAAATTTAAGGGTAAGTTTAGAGAGGGGGGTAAAGTTAGAGGTGGGGGTTAATTGAGGGGTGGGGGATTAATTTAGGGGTGGGGGGTTAAAATAGTGGTGGGGAATTTGGGGGTGGGCAGGGTGACAGTGGGGGGACCGGGGGGGGTGTGGACAAGGTGGGTGGCCAAATGGGAGGAAGAAGTAGGTGGGGAAGGAGTAGGTGGGTGGTGGAGGAGGAGGAGAACAAGAGAGGAGGAGAAGAAGGTGGTGGAGGAGTAGGGGGTGTAGAGGGCGGCGTGGGCTGCAGACACGGCAAGCGGCGGCGCAGATGGCGCAGGGCCGGCAAGGACGGTGGGCGGCGACCAGGGGCTGCGGCGGAAGGGGAGGAGAAGAAGGGGAGGGAGGAGTAGGAAGGGAAGGAAGAGAGAAGGAGAAGGGAGAAGGGGGAGAGGGAGAGGGAGGAAGGGAGAAGGAGAAGGGAGGAGGGGGAGAGGGAGAAAGGAGGAAGGAGGAGAAGAAGAGCGGGGAAGGAGGAAGAAGGAGAAGAAGAGGGGGGAAGGAGGAGGAGAGGAAGGAGGAAGAAGGGAGGAGGGAGGAGGGGGAGAGAGAATGGGAAGAGAGAAAGACAAGGAGAGAGAGAGAAAGAAGAAGAGAGGGAAGGAAAACCGTCAAGGTTTTTTTTTCTTTTTTTTCACCCAAGTGTCCTCTTGCTCCAAGTAGCACCCAACATAGAGACCTCGCGAGGTGGGTTCGGTCCACATTCCCGACGCAGCTAACAACCCCCTTGGTTAGGGTCAGGCAGACAGTCGGGGGTAACTGATGTTGCCTCTCCCTTTAGGCCTTCAACCTGAATGATTAATTATCTTTCAAACTTTAGTTCCTTGGGCAAACAATGCAAACAATGCTCCTAAACTATTACAGACACAATCAATCTAGTGGTCATTTATTTGGCCAACGGGTAAGGAGTGAATCCTTATCTCTGAATGCATCCAGCATTCAATCCGAAATCAATTGTGACTTGGCAAGATCCCCAAGGATTTGTTTGTTTTACCCTTTTGTCCTTGGGTTAGGGTCATACCCTATCAACCCAAATTAATCATTTACCATAGGTTTCTTAAGTTCAGTCAGTGAATCCTGGCGACCATGTCGCTCTAAGTTGATTGATCCTTTGCTTACCAGGCAAAACGTAACTTCCCTTAACTTGGCAAGTCAGCCCAAGAAAGGTGATGTAACAGGATGTCTACTCATCCTCTTGCAAGTTAGAACCTGCCAACCTCATTCCAGGAATGGCAAATCTATCTTGTGATTAAACCACAAGGTCATGCGACGTTGCAAATTGTTACACAGATGTCGCACCTAACTCATGGGATCATTTCACCCATTGAATGGGGTTTCCTGGTCAAGGAATTTTGTTTAGACAAGATGTAGGATTTAGGGTGTCTTCTTACCCAACCCAACCCTAATTGTACTAGGCCGACAAGGTTCGGTCCTAGGGTTTCCAAACTCAATTCGAGTTTTATCATTAGGTCGGTCGATCCTTAGGGTAGAACCCTAGATCGTTGTTTACATGGGCGTCCAATTGACCCAAACATTCTGTGAATGTGGGTAGGACCTTTGGGTTTGAGGGCTTCGACTTGGCATCCAAGTACGATATTAGGCTGCATTTCTGACGTGCCAAGCCCTAACTAGTACTTGAGGTGTTTATTGTGTCGACTAGTTATGCCTATATGAAACCCTAATGGTTATAATATCACAAGTGATTTGGGTAAATTGATCTACTTGTCTTGCGACAAGGATGATCCCTTCCTAGAGATGCTAAACTAGATTTCAAGTTGTCACAATACATGTAAACATGCAATTCATTACTTCTACGCACCAAAAGGTTTGCAATAAACCTATCTTTCCTTACTAAAGTCATTACACATAATCATTTGGAGAATAACATACATAGGGCCTACTAGGAATTACATCAAGGAATTATACCTACAACCTTTTGTCTAAGCTTTAGAATTTCATGCTTTGATAAGCCATTAAATCTTTTCTAAATGCAACTCGATCAAATGAAATTTACGAATATGTAACATGCGACCCTTAGATACAACATCGTAAATGAAGTTCATGCAAGACGATTATGTACCATGCAACCTTAATCCATTCCATAAGTGTCCTTGCATGCTGCATGCGATGTCCATTTTTTCATTTTCGTGCCATGCAACGGACGTTAACAATTCTTTCCATGCAAGTCATAACAAGGAAGTTATTGACTAAATGCAAGATACGCTTGTTCTTTCACGGCCAATCAAGGATGCACTTAACAATTTCAACTTCTAACTCTAAGCAATATGCGCTTAGGCTTGTTACCTTCGAAGTGCACGAAAAAGCAACATGCAGCTAAGCTCCTAAGATGGATAAGCAGTTTATGTTCGCAACTTTTGGAAATCCAAACTATCCAATTTTCATGACATGCACCAACCCTTGTCCATCGTTCAAAGAGATAATTTATCAAATGTACTTTTATCACTACCACATGAAGTAACGATAAGTGTAAAATGCATTCTCCCTATGGAATTAAGCATGCTTAAATGATTTCTTATACGTGGGATTAAAATCGTAAAACGTGGGCTTGTGGATCCGTGGGGATGTCCACATGTATGTTCGGGGAAGAATCTCCCGGAGGTGCGCTTTATGTCTTCTTGGGAGCCATTGTTGATGACTTGAACTCAACGGATTCCTCCTAGCCTCTATTCACGCTCTCTGAGGCTGCCGGTAGGTTGATACCTTCTCCCTTGCGTAGGAATTGGAGCTTAAGGAGCCTAGTTTTAAAATCGGGAAGGCCACACAGGAACAAGGCTTATAGAGGCCTTCTTTTTAGAAGCTTCTATGCCTCTGGTAGAAGCTACATGGAAGGCCAATGATTGGAAGGAGAAGTCGTCAAAGATATGGGAAAGGGTTTTTGATAATAATGGCGGGGATGGGCGGCGGCCTGCCGGCAGACTGGTGCAGGAGGGCGGTCCTCATGGGCGTTGATGGTGGATAGCGTGGTGCTGACGGCGGCTTTTTCTGGCAACCCGATGGCCTCTTCTTCCTTCTCTCGCCACACTAAGGGGTGTTTTTATAGTGCAAGGGGGGGGGGAGAGACTCCACACATGTGGAGCCCCCCACGCTTCTCCCTTCTCCCCATGTACTCCACCTCTACAAGCTCCCCACACTCCTACTTACTCTCCTCATACTCCCTCTCCTCTAGCCATGCATCGGCTGGGGAAAGGGATAATTAGAAAAAAAAATTTGCATAAACTTCATAATTATCCAATTGCCCCTTCAAAAAGGGGAGTTCTCCTGTGGCTTTTACGGTCTTCAACCCTGACCTCAATTGCACAATGTGGCGGGCTCATTTTTGTGCGTGCGGGGTACGGATTAAGTTGCCAATAATTATGATGTGGGAGATAACCTTGCACAGGTTTCATGCGGTGTGCAGGGTGTCAAGTTCAATAATGTTTTTGAGCAGAAATATTACATTCTCTCCCTCTTGGAGGAATCGAGATGTCCTCATCTCGAGAAGAACTGGGGATATTGTTGCTTGAGAGTACTTTCATCCATCCAAGTGGCATCCTCCTCAGGATAATCTTTCCACTGGACGAGACATTCTCTCAAGGTTTTGGATCTCAATTTTCTTTCCCTAATGTCTAAGATCCTGTCATGCCGTAGCTCAAGGACTCCTTGGCTAGGCATTACAACTTGTTGATCATCAAGTATATGGCTAGGATTAGGTGCATACTTCTTCAATAGACTGATGTGGAATACATTATGAACCTTTAGGTTCTCACGGAGTTGCAGTCTATAAGTATTGAGTCCTAGGCACTTGAGAATCTTGTAGGGTCCACAATACCGTGGAATTAGCTTCTTGCAATCTCCTAAGGATAGGAAACTCTTCTTTGGTGTACGTGAATGAAGACCATGTCTCCTTCCTCGAAGGTTCTATCTTGACCTTTCAAATCCGCGTATGCCTTCTGTCTATCCTTGGCGGCTTGGATGTCCTGTCTTATTGACTTCATTTGGTCATCCATATCTTCCAGCATCTGCCTTGAGGCTTCAACCCTCAAGGTTGGATCCGAGAAGTTTAAAGGACTTCGACAGTCATGCCCATACAATGCTTGAAAAGGGGTCATCTGAATGCTTTGTTGGTAAGAAGCATTGTAGGGAAACTCAACCAGTGGCAAGTATTGAATCCACCTTTTTGGTTCACGGTAGTAGTGTGCCCTTAGCATATCCTCAATGACTTGGTTGACTTGTTCCATTTGACCATCGGTTTGGGGATGGTAAGCTATACTAAAACAGAGTTGAGTCCCAATGGCTTCAAAGATAGCTCTCCAGAAGTGTGATGTGAAGAGAGAATCATGATCACTAACGATTCTTCTGGGTAACCCATGCAGTTTGAATATCTCCTTGATGAACAACCTTGCAATGTCTGAGGCTTTATAGTTTGTCTTAACATGAATAAGGTATGGAACCTTAGTGAGCATATCCACCACAACCATAATGGAGTTGTATCCTCCGTGAACTTGGGTTAGGCCAACAACAAAGTCCATACTGATGAATTCCCATTTCATTTGGGGAATGTCAACTGGTTGCAACTTTCTTGGCATTTTGACATGTTTGGCCTTAATATGTTGACAAGACAAACACTCAGTGACATATTTGAGAATGTCACCTTTAAGCCTCTCCCAATAGTAGCTCTTTCTGACTACATTGAGGGTCTTGGCATAGCCAGAAAGTCCCGAGAAAGGGAAATCATGAGCTTCCCAAAGTATCTTTTGCTTGAGTGACTGGCTTGCCAGTATACATAATCTCATTCTATAGTAGACAAGTCCACTATTGATAGAGAATTCTTGATACTTAGCCTGTAGCTTTTGGTCCTGATCCTTGATAGGGATCTCCCTTAGCATCTTCTGATAGGTTGGATCATGGCATGCTTCTTCTCTAGCTAGCTCAAGTATTGGGTTGTTTGGCATGGATACCTTTGTGGCTAGAGATCTAGCTGTTGATGGATTTTGCAAGATTAGAGAATTTAGGAATGCCTTGCGACGACTGAGTGCATCAGCAACAACTACATTCTCCTTTCCAGGTCGGTATTTGATTTCAAAATCATACTCCTCTAGCACTTCAATCCATTGATGTTGCCTCATGTTGAGCTCATTCTGGGTAAAGATCCACTTGAGACTTTTATGATCCGTCACTAGGGTAAACTTGTTACCCAGCAAGTAGTGTCTCCAAAGCTTGAGAGCATGGATGATAGCTAACAGCTCTAGATCATGAGTAGCATAATTCTTCTCATGGCTCTTCAGTTTCCTTGAGGAGTATGCTATAGGGTAACCTTCTTGCATAAGCACACATCCTAAGGCAAGTGTGCTAGCATCAGTTACTACTTCAAGCTCCTTTTACTGAGATCCAGAAGTTTCAGGATAGGTGCTGATACCAAACTTTGCTTTAGTTTATCAAAGCTAGATTGTTCAGCAGTTGACTATGTAATCGATGTTTGCTTCTTTTGTAGATCTGTCAGAGGTGCTGCAATCAAAGAATAATTTTTTATAAAGACCCTGTACCATCCTGTCAATCCAAGAAAACTCCGTATTTCCTTGACAGTTTTTGGTATTGGACATTCTAGAACATCTCTGACTTTGGTCGAATCCACTAAGATTCCTTCCGATGATATGATGAATCCCAGATATTCAATATGATGTTTAAAGAATGCACACTTCTTCATCTTGGCATAAAGCTTGTGTGCCCTCATTGTCTCAAGGACAATCCAAAGCTGGGGTTCATGATCTTCTTCCTGTTTGGAGTAGACTAGGGTATCGTCGAAGAAGACGAGTACAAAGTCATCAAGATATGGCCTAAAGATATCCTGCATTAACCTGTTGAAGGTGGCAGTGCATTTGTCAGCCCGAATGACATGATTAGGAACTCAAAGTGTCCATATCTTGTATTAAATGCCGTATTTGGGATATCTTCTTCCTTGATCCTTATCTGATAGTATCCAGACCTAAGATCAATCTTGGAGAAGATCTTCGCACCTTGAAGACGGTTAAGAAATTCATCTATTCTTGGAATAGGGTACTTGTTATTAATGGTTGATTGATTCAACCCTTTGTAATCAATAGATAGCCGAAGCGTTCCATCCTTCTTTTTCTGGAACAACACTGGAGCTCCCCATGGTGAGCTGCTAGGACGGATGTAGGGATCTAATAGTTGCTTGAGTTGCTCCTTCTACTCAATTGCTTCCGGGATGGACATTCTATAAGGCCTCTTTGCAATTGGCGTAGCTCCCAACACTAGCTTAATTTCATGATCAACTTCCCTTTGAGGCAGAAGTTTTGTCAGCTCTTTAGAAAATACATCCGCGTACTCCTTTAGCCATGAAGGTTCTTAATAGACTCTTGCTTTTGATCTATCTTATTAAGTTTAATCAAGTAGACAGGTAGTCCCTTTCTAACTCCCTGTATTATCCAAGATGCTTTGGCCAATTGAAGTTTCAGCTTTCCAGCCTCTCCTTGAGTTGTGACCAATTTTCCTTTAGAATTTCGAAAGGAAATTTGTCCCTTTCCACCATGAATGTGGGCATCATTAGGTTTAAGCCAATCCATTCGGAGCAAACGCTCATGGATACCTAGGTTCATGACCCCGAATCTGACCGAAGTCGACTTTCCTCCCAGAAAGAATTCCACCTTAGCAGTTTGCCTGGTACAAGTGACCTCACGACCATTTTCCAATTCCACAAGCAAGATGGGTGCATCTATTGTGGCTATTCCTAATCTTCTTGCACAAGCTGGTGAGATAAAGGAATGCGTACATCCACAATCAATCAAGGTTTTGAAGCCTTTACCTTGATAATCCGATGGTGTCTGAATCACCGAAAACTGGCGATTTAGGCCTTTCTTATGAAGGGCAGCATGAATTGTTGCCCTCTCAAAGTCTGCTTCCATGGTCGGGTCTTCTTCATCACACATTTCCCTGTTGGCAACACAGGCAATTCTTCCTCTGCCCCGAGTGGTGGCTCCTTGGCCATGGGCAGTTCCTTGGAATGGTCCTTTGTGCACAGAGACATTGGGAGTTACAGAATCATCCTTGTTGCTTGTTGATGCAAAATCGTCACTAGGAAGTGACTGTGTGGTCAAATACCACTTTTGTCAATTTTGCAGATTTGCCCTTGTGAGGCTGAAGCTGTGTTCTTTGCAGTGACAGAAATTTTTGCAGTGTTTTGTAATGGCGTCTGATTCTCTTTCACAGATTGTCACTGAAAAGCTTGACAAGAACAACTTCCAAGCATGGAAGTTTAGAATGACGAATTTCCTTATGGGAAAAGGATATTGGGAATTCGTTGCAGGAAATGAAGAAGAACCAGTTCTTCCTGATGTTCCCAATCAACAGCAAATGCAGGCATTTAAAGCATGGCATGAAAGAGCCAGGAAAGTTATGTACTGGCTGTCTATCAGCATTTCAGACTCTATGATTGTGCATATTCAAGATGCAAGTACGCCAAAGGAGGCATGGGATACTTTGTTAAAAATGTATAGCACAAATACGCAAGCCACGAAAATGCAGCTCAAGCAAGAGTTGCACAATGTGCAAAGAGAAAATATGAGCATCAATGACTACCACATGAAGGTGAAGAAGATTGTAGATGCACTTGCTTCCATTGGGTCGCCAGTGGAAGATGATGATTTAGTTTCTATTACCTTGAATGGTCTAGGAAAGGATTATGCACACTTCCGAACATCCATTTCCGTCCGTGAAAGATTTCCTGATTTTGAGGAGTTGATTGCTCTTCTAATTTCTGAGGAGCAGAGAAATGGTGGTGCATCTTCTTCAGGAGGAACTTCAAAAGAAGCTATCTTCTACTCAAATGCTGGAAGAGGTAGAGGCAGAGGTAGAGGAGGCCGATCTGGAGGCCGTGGTAGAAATCAGAATATGCAGCAAACTCAAGAAAACCAGTTCTATGGAGGAGGACGTGGTAACTCTAGAGGCAGGGAGAGCCAAAGAGGTCGTGGTGGATGGAAAGAGGCCAAAATGCAAACAGTAATGTTGAATGCTACTACTATGGTAAAATGGGTCATATGGCTAAAGACTGCTATAAAAAGCAGAATGACATCATGAATGGAAAATTGCAACAAGGGAATTATGCATCTTCTAGTAGACATGGTGATGACAGAAATGAGCATTTGTTTATGGTGCAGCACATGAACAATTCTGTGACAAGTGCAAAAGAAAGCAACGATGTATGGTATGTTGACTCAGGTGCATCAAACCACATGACAGGTCATGCAGAATGGATGGAGGATGCAAGGAAAATGGAAAAACTAGGATTTGTGGAGACTGGTGATGATACTGCACATCCTATTGTGCAGATTGGAAAAATTCATTTGTCTATGCAGGATGGGAAAAAGAAATACTCGTCGGATGTATTTCATATCCTGAATATCACCAAGAACTTGGTTTCTGTTGGTCAAATGGTTGAGCAGGGCTTGCAAGTCAGATTTAATTCTCATGGATGCTTTGTTGAGGATATGAAAAATAAAGGTCGCTTGATAGCAAAAGGAAAGAAGAAGGGCAGAATGTTTACGTTGGATGCAGACATGCCTGAATTGAGTGCAGCAATGTTTGCACATGGGATCGGTGTAGTTGCAGATATTGATATCTGGCATAAACACATTGGTCATGTTAATATACAGCGACTTAAATCAATGCAAGCCCAAAATATTGTTGCAGGATTGCCTAAATTCAAGGTTGCAGAAATGCATAAGGTATGTGAAGCCTGCCAATTTGGAAAACAGGCAAGGAAACCATTTTCTAGACATGTTCAAGAGAGTAAGAAGCCATTGGAATTAATCCACTCTGATGTGTGGACTACTAAAGCTGCATCTCTTGGAGGCTGTCATTATTTTGTCACTTTTATTGATGACTATAGCAGAAAAATTTAGGTGTACTTTATGAAAAAGAAAAGTGAAGTTTTTGGGCATTTCAAAACTCTTAAAGCTATGGTTGAAAAAGAAACAAGCCTGCAAATAAAATGCCTAAGGTCAGATGGAGGGGGAGAGTACCTCTCAAATGAGTTTGCAAGGTTCCTGCAGGAGCATGGCATAAAACAACAATATTCATGCAGTCATACCCCACAACAAAATGGAATTGCAAAGAGGAAAAATAGGAATATTGGAGAGGTATCTCGTGCCATGCTCAACGAAAAAGACTTGCCAGATTTTTACTGGGCTGAAGCAGTTGCTACAGTAGTCTACATAATGAACAGGACTCCCACTGCAGCAATACATGGGATGACTCTAGAGGAGAGGTATACTGGTAGGAAACCAGATATTTCTCATTTGAAGATTTTTGGTTGCATTGCCTATGTTCATGTGCCAAATGAGTTGAGATCCAAGTTGGATCCAAAAGTTGAGAAGTGCATCTTTATTGGTTACTCTCTGCAGGCAGAAAGGGTATAGATGCTATAACCCTTCTACTCGTAAGTTTACAGTGAGCAGAGATGTTGTTTTTTATGAGATGAGTAGCTGGTATAAACCAGTAAATGTGATTGATGATGTAGATGCACAAAATGGTAATGCTGCACAGAATTCATAGCAGCAGTCACAAAATATTAGTGGACCTGGAGCATCCTCTAGCAGTGGTTCACATTCTTCACCATGGACAGGAAGATTGAGATCAGGAGAATCTTCTCAAAGCAATGCAAATAGTGGTATGCAGGTATCACGAAAAGGAAAAGAGAAGGTAGATTAGCCCATGTTTGATGTGAATGCAGGTCACTCTTATGTGGATGGTGAATCCAGTGGCTCTAAACAGAGCATTGATGATGAGTTGGGTATTCCTTCTATTGTTACACTTGGAGTAAGGAAGACCAGGGATGTTTTGAGAGCACCTAGGATTGAACCTACTTTGCACAGGTCTACCAGAGCTAGGTATCCTGTGGATAGGCTGAAATATGATGGATTTATAGCCATTCACTATGCCTATATGGTCAAAGTGATACAGGAACCAGAACCCACTTATTTTGAGCAAGCTATGGGAAAAGAAAAATGGGAGAAAGCCATGGATGAAGAAATGGATGCCTTGGAAGCAAATGCTACATGGGAATTGGTACCTTTGCCTAAAGGTAAGAATGCAATTGGCTGTAAGTGGGTTTATAAGGTGAAGCACAATGTAGATGGTCCTGTGAACAGATACAAGGCAAGATTAGTAGTCAAGGGGTATGCACAAACATATGGCATTGATTATGAAGAAACATTCAATCCAGTTGCAATGATGGCAACTGTAAGAGCAGTCATTGCTATGGCTGCATCAAAGGGATGGTCTTTACATTAGATGGATGTAAAGAATGCCTTCTTGCATGGTGATTTGTAAGAAGAGGTCTATATGGAGCAGCCACCAGGTTATGTGCATGTTGCTCATCCTGAATTTGTTTGCAGGTTGAAGAAAGCCTTGTATGGCTTGAAGCAAGCCCCTAGAGCATGGTCTGACAAGATAGGACAGTATCTTGTCACTATTGGCTTTCAGATTTCCAAGGCAGATTTCTCACTTTATGTGAGAAAAACAGAGAAAGGTATTATGCTACTTGTCATTTATGTTGATGATTTGATTATGACAGGTGACAGTGATGAAGATATCCTTCATGTGAAAATGCTATTGAAGCAGAAGTTTGAGATGAAGGATTTGGGAGAGCTGCGTTATTTCTTGGGCATTGAGGTGATTAGATCACCAAGTGGGATACGGCTCTTGCAGAGGCAGTATGGATTGGACATGCTGTCCAAATATGGGATGACAGGCTGTAAGCCTATTTTAGTTCCTTTGGAGTAGAATGTGAAGCTGAGCACAGATGCAGGTGAGCTTCTGGAAGACCCTACTATGTACAGACGCATAGTAGGAAGTTTGATTTATATGACTACTACCAGGCCAGATTTAAGCTATGTTGTTGGATTGGTAAGTCAGTTTATGCAGGCTCCAAGGAAATCGCATTTGGATGCGGCTAGACGCATACTCAGGTATGTGAAGTCCATATTGTAGTATGGACTACTTTATGAGACTGGGATTCAGATACAGTTGTGGGGTTCAGATACAGTTGCATGGATACACTGATGCTGATTGGGCTGGTAGTATTTCTGATAGACGATCTACCAGTGGATATGTGTTCTCTTTTGGGAGTGCTGCAGTCACTTGGAGCAACAAGAAACAACCTACAGTTGCCTTGTCGAGCACAGAGACTGAGTACAGGGGCGCAGCAATGGCTGCATGTGAGGTAGCTTGGTTGCATAAGCTACTTTATGATATGCATCAGCATACAGATGGGCCGGTTGTCATTTATTGTGACAACATGAGTAGTATACACTTGGCAAATAACCCAGTCTATCATGCTAGAACAAAGCACATTGAGGTGCATTATCA
This sequence comes from Lygodium microphyllum, assembly GCF_053477565.2. NCBI lineage: Eukaryota > Viridiplantae > Streptophyta > Polypodiopsida > Schizaeales > Lygodiaceae > Lygodium > Lygodium microphyllum. The sequence goes on along the minus strand of NC_141164.1, from coordinate 71,771,645 downwards.
CTATGTGCGGGAGAGGGTTTTACTAGGTCTTATTGATCTAGTTTATGTCAACACAAAGGATTAGGTAGCTGACATATTTACAAAGGCATTGGGCACAGAGAAGCTACCCAAGTTCAGAGACCTACTTGGTGTGCAGGAATTGGGATTGAGCTCGAGGGGGAGTGTTGAGATATCGAGCTCCACTCGTGATATGCCAGGGTGACCATTGTGTATTTATGTCACCGACTTATTGTCAGTTGCAGATGCAGTTGGTACACCGCCCATGAATAATAGCTAGATGACAGCTATCCTTATCTACTCTAGTTCGTGGCTCAGTTAGTATGCCACCTTAGTTAGTTGAGTTTGGTTTGAGACCCATATATAGGGTTCTTCTATTTCTATGTACTAGAGTTCTTTTGGCTTACACAACTAAGAAGAGGAAAACTGTTTTCAGTCTCCACCTGTGTGTGTATTCCCCCATTGTGCAAGCAAGAAAGCTACAAGTGAGACTCCTTCCTTCTCTCCCACAATCTTGACATAACCATCCCTCTTGATGCTCAATAAATGCTATAGTAAGAAATGATTACAATGGGACAAAGAATCCAATAAGATGCTAGAACCATGAATGCTCAACTCTAGCATATCCCTAAGATGTGTCTCTAAGACAACACAAACAAGACTTGTCAAATGTGAAGAATGGGATAAGAAAACAACTTCCTACATGCTCAAGTCTCACATATAGATAAGATATGCATTGTAAACAACACAAATAATACTCATTAAGTATGAAGCATGGCATAAGAAAACAATTTTTTACAATATATAATGGTAGGTCACAAATTTCCAAGATGTTAATCAAGCCAATCTTGCAAGATCACCATATTGGGGAATATGGAAATTTCCCATAAGTTTGGGAGACGTGGTCAAATCTTTGGATTTGTCATAACTTGAACACTATAACTCCAAATCAAGCGCTCTATAGCTTAATAGATTCCATTTTTTAAGCGCTTTCCAATGATAGGTCACATCATAGGGTTTTGAGAAACTTATGGGGATGTTATCCGGGTGCCACCTTTTTAGTATTCAAAAAATGGAAATTAGGAGATTCCCAAACTCACTAATATTACGCTCAAGATTCTCTCTCTCTCTCTCTTTCTCTCTCTCATTGTTTGACCTCCAGCTTGCATGTATATACTTGCTTGCTTCATGACATAAAAGAGGATAACTTGGAGAATGATGATGCTTTAAGAGATGTAGATGGCCCAAATGTTGCTTTTAAAAAAAGCCTATATCACCTTACTTGCTTCATGGTGTAGAAGAGGCAAAATGATCATAGGATAACAACGATCCATGAGATCTAGAAAGCCCCTCAAAAGTATAACATACCCTATCTCGATTTAGTGGAAACTTTGCTAAAAAGACATCTTTTTTAGTCCCTTAAATCTATGATACAAATTCTTATAAGATACATATCACATAAGATTTGAGTTGAGTTTGAAGAATAATGGGATAAGAATAAGAACTCCACTCATAAAGCTATTGCTGAAGAGTACATTCACCATACAGTAAAATTATCTCCCCATTCATAGTCTAGCCATGACTATAGTGAAAAAATCCCGCCAAACCCTATTATAGACCTTGTTTAAATCTTATATGTTGATAATCATCAAGTTTTCCTCACTTTATATTGCATATTCAATGGCAACCATTAAATTGAGGATTGTGTCATGTATTTCCCTTCCAAAGAGGAATCCATATTGAGACTTATGTAGCACCTTTGGTAGTATGAACTTTGCTCTTCATGCTTTCACCTTTGCAATGATTTTATAGATTACATTTAAAATGTGAGGAGCCTTCATATGTTTGGTTTATCTTGAATCCAAGACCTATGGAGCAACTTAAATCTTCTTTTCTTTTAGTAATGCTAGGGAACTTGCCTCTTTTTATATAAGCAATGGTAAAAGAACATAAGTCTCTATCAATTGACATCCAAGATGGCCTCATACACCTCAAGTGAGAGATACAATCCTGACTAAGCATTCATGTTTTTTAAAAGATCACCACATAGTGGAGTTTCTCCTTACGTAAAGGCATTGTATTAGTTCCTTGAGCTCCCACAAGTTCTTCCAACATTTGATTTCATTTTAAGAGAGATGATATAACAATTTAGGATTTTTGTTAACAACAAATGTATCCTCCTTAAAGGGGGCCAAAGCATTGAGACAAATAAACAATCAATGTGAGGAATCTATCCTTGCCTAACCATCTATCCAATGTTGAGTATCCCAAAATGTCATATGATTTATAATCATATAGTACCTCAAAACTCACATGTTTGCTTCATGTCACCTAATTGACCCCCTTCTTACATGTGATCAATGGAAACCTTGGCAATGTGAGAAGAGATCAATTCTCATATGATTTTTGATTGAAACATCAAGAAAGCCATTTATTGGTATATAGCAACAAGCCTCATTACATTAGAATTGAAGGCAATTGATTTGTTGATGGAAATGGAAGAGGAGATAATACACTTGACTAGATACTTTGGATTTTTGAGGGGGTGTCAATTGGAGGACTGTAACCTACATATGCAAGATGATGCACCATTTAAGGTATAACATAATGAAAAAGGGAAGAGATTATGGATTTCATTAAATCTTTAAGCGGTTTTATGTGGTTTTAGGATGTAGGGTTGGTAGCAACATTCATTTTGCGGCCATTTTGAGGTAGACCTACTTGACCATTCATTTTGAGGTAGACCTACTCAACCAATATTCACACACAGAGAGAAAGAGAGAGACAGGGTGCTTTGTGCTATGCTATGATTGATCCATTGGCCTATCCTCTAATCCCCCCACTTTGTTGCATTAAGCTGTTGTGCAGGTAGTATCATTTATCCCTTCAATCAAAGCTGGCTTAGCTTGTCGATGTTGTTGTGTGTGATCTCTATGCCAAAGCTATAACGTCCCCATTGACTCCCTACCTACCATTTTTTGGTTGCATAATTTTTGAGATATTAGGATCACAACATGGCTTTAACGAGGGAGCTTTGATCATTAGTAGGGCCATGATGGAGGCCGAGGATTCCCCTCTTCTAAAAATAGCAACAACAGTGGGCAAGAGGCTCCTTTGATGACATCCTGTAACATCATGTATTTGCAAAACATATTCCCAGTATCGGGTTTTCAGTACATGGACATGCGCAAGGTGAGAGCTTGGATCATTACCCCATATTTAATCTTTTATTTTATCTATGCTGTCAAGCCATTCAATTTTATAACAAGTGATAATTAATATGGCCTCCTCTGCAACTATTGGTTTATAGCCAGTGCTCTGGCCCCTCTCCATAGCTGCGCTTGTGTTCATAAATCAATCTATCTGGTATGATGCTCTGATCAAATCGATGGCCTATAATATATCAAAAATCAAATACCTATTCCAATGTGCCTAATGCTTAGTCATAGGCTGCACATTATGCCGAGTGCTCCATGCTTAATCATTGGACCTGTGTTGTGCATATTTAATGATCGTGGGCCTGCTTAATAATAGTACTAAATATTCATCTACATTGCATTGGGAATCCTTTGCCATGCTTGTAAATTACCTTTGGTTGTGCTTAGCAGTACTAAATCTTTTCATTGTGTTCCCAATAGTTTGCCATGTGTTTCAAATATGTAATGGCTTTGGCCATGCTTTAAAACTCAAACCATAGAAGTAACTTCAAGCTATCCACTCATTACTTCATGTCAAGAATTGCGTGGTGGGGGGACTTGCTTGAGTTGCTGTGCCAAACACACACTGTATACACAAGAGGAAGCTCACTCAAGAACACAAGAAGAGAGATGGAGGCCAATTTTTTTTCTTATTTATTTCTTCTTCTTCTTCCACACACTATACAATGTACACAAAGTATAGATAAGATACAACATAAAGGAAAGTGGCCTTCTAAGTCAAACAATGCATAACCGACTACACTAATTGACTAGCACTATATCTTTGCCAGCTGTAGATAGGTTAACAAACTAAATATAGTAAATGATAAGTCAGTGGCCCTGTGAGTGTCATAATGACCACCAAGGTGCTAAGTGTAGACGTGTGGACCCATCTAGCTAGGTGATCCATAATCAACGTCTGCACGTGTTGAGCTTGCCATCTCCACACTCCCCCTCAAGCTCAACTCTATCTCTGCAACTCCAAGTAAGCTTCGAAAATTTCGAAGCTTCTCTGCACCCAATGCCTTTGTGAAAATGTCAGCTATCTAATCTAGTGTGCTGACATATACCAAGTCAATCTCTCCTGCAAGTACCTTCTCTCTCACAAAGTGGTAGTGCACCTCAATGTGTTTTGTCCTAGCATGGAACATTGGATTCATAGCTAGCTATATGCTACTCATGTTGTCACAATGAATGACAACTGGACCATCTCCCTGCACGTCCAAATCACCTAATAACTTTTGCAGCCATACCACCTCACATGTTGCCATAGCAACACCTCTATACTCAGCCTCTGTACTCTTTTTGCTGCTCATGTAACTGCTGCACTACCAAGGGAAAACATGAATCCGCTAGTAGATCTTGTGTCTGACATACTACCATCCCATTCTGCATCTATGTATCCAAAGACCTGTATATCCTTACCTACCTCATAAAAAATTCCATAATGTAAAGTGGACTTCACATACCTCAATATACATCTAACTGCATCTAAATGAAGGCTTTCTAGGCATCTGCATAAACTAACTGACAAGGCCAACAACATAGCTCAAGTCTGGCCTTGTGATAGTCATGTAAATCAAACTGCCTACTATCCTCCTGAACATACTAGGGTCTTCTATCTCATCCCCAACGTCGGCACTCAACTTCACATTTTGCTCCAATGGTACTGAAAGAGGCTTACATGCTGTCATACTATACTTGGATAACATATCCAAGCCATACTGCCTTTGGGATAGCCATATACCATCATCACATCTGATCACCTCAATACCAAGAAAGTATCTTAGCTCACCCAAATATTTCATCTCAAACTTCTTCTTCAAGAAGTCCTTAACTTTAGCAATCCCATTGTCACTGACACCTGTAGTAATCAAGTCATCCACATAGATGACTATGATGACCAAACATGCATCTCCCTTTCTCATATAAAGTGAGTGATCAACATCAGAAATACAAAATCCAATATTGACAAGATACTCTCCAATCTTGTCAGACCATGCTCTAGGTGCTTGCTTCAGTAGAGCACCTTCTTTAACCTGCACACATATGTGGGATGCTCTAAATCCTCATAACCTGCTGGCTGCTCCATATACACTTCTTCTTACAATTCACCATGCAAGAAGGCATTATTAACATCCATTTGCTGCAAACTCCAACCTTTGGCTGCTGCCAAGGCAATCACACATCTAACAGTTTCCATCCTAGCAATTGGACTGAATGTCTCTTCATAATCTATGCCATATGTTTGAGCATAGCCTTTTGCAACTAGCCTAGCTTTATACCTTCTAATTGAACCATCTGCATTATGCTTGACTTTGTAAACCCACTTATAACCAATAGCTTTCTTACCCTTAAGTAAGGGTACCAAATCCCAAGTCTTATTGGCTTCTAATGCAGCCATCTCCTCATTCATTGCTGCATCCCAATGAGCATGACCAACAACATCCTCAAATGTACAAGCTGCATGTGAAGTTTCTACATTCTTGTTATGTCCCAACATCGTATTATCAATGACTGCAGATAACCAGTACATCACCTTTTTGTCTTTCGCATTCCATTCTTTCCATGCTTTTAATTCATCTGCAGTTGGAGGGATACCCAGCTTTGGTTCCTTTTCTTCACGTGAAACAAACTCATAAAGGCCCTTTCCAATGAGGAAGTTCGTCACACGGAACTTCCATGAAGGGTAGTTGTTCTTGCCGAACTTCTTAATAGTGGGATTTCCACTGTTATCTGCCATTATCACAAACAAGGATACAACACAATAGGCTAGTCTTCTGCAATCTTTCACAACACATGCATAGCAATACACTAACCAACCTTTTTCACTGATTGCTCAATAGTACATGTAATCTACAACCTGTTTGTAGAGGAACCTTATGTTTGCTTCCTAGAAAACGCCTCAAAAATTACAAAATCCAAATCTGTAACTTGTACACCCACTTTCCCTCAATTCAGTCGAAATCACAGTGTACCTTGAAACTGCTGTCCGTAACCTTGCAGCTCTAAAACGGGGCCCGAAACGGTCTTAGACGCCCAAAATCTCACAACAATTTGAGTTTTTCACTCTACCTTGCTTCCAATGCCTCTACACGCACTATCCAAGAGATAGAGTGGAAGAATGGGAGAGCTTCTTACCCGTTGCTTGCTTGTTCGAACCTTACTTCTTCTCCTTCACTTTAGCCTTCAAAATCAGCTTCTCTTAGTGGCACGGCTCTGCTACCATGTCAAGAATCGCGTGGTGGGGGGACTTGCTTGAGCTGCTGCGCCAAACACACACTGTATACACAAGAGGAAGCTCACTCAAGAACACAAGAAGAGAGATGGAGGCCAAAACGTTTTCTTGCTGATTTCTTTTTCTTCTTCCACACACTATACAATGTACACAAAGTATAGATAAGATACAACATAAAGGAAAGTGGCCTTCTAAGTCAAACAGTGCATAACTGACTATACTAATCGACTGCCGATATATCTTTGCCAACTGTAGGTAGGTGTAAGTGATAAGTCAGTGGCCATGTGAGTGTCATAATGACCACCAATGTGCTAAGTGCAGATGTGTGGATCCATCTAGCCAGGCGATCCATCATCAATGTCCGCACGTGTTGAGCTTGCCATCTCAACACTTCATACAATCTTTATCAAGTTGCAAGAGAGTCTTGCACAAACCAACAATACCTTTAATAAGTATATTGGACAAATATATCCTCTTGATCAACTTCTCATTTCTATTACAAAATGTTTCCTTCCACTGACAAATGTTTGTTTATAAGCCTCATTCTTTGGATTGAAGGTTTAGGGTTGGGGAATATATTAAGTATTGAAGAATAATTGGGCAATATGATGAGAAAATTCCAATATCTTCTTTTCCTCCTAATGATGCTTTGCTTATTAGATTACTACCTTCCTTTTCTCCTAATAATTAAACTTCTTAAACCACTCACTTTTGATAAGATTATATATTATCTTTCTTTTCTCTTAATGATGCTTTCCATATTAGGCTACTTTCTTTAGAGAGTACCATTGTCAAACCATTATAAATATTTGTAAGTCTCTTCAAATAGTCTATGTCCATTTACATACTAATGAGCACTTTTAATAGTGTATATATATTATACTATCATCAAATGAGGAGCTATTGCACCACACTCAAATGGGAAAACTGTTGTGACAGACTTCTAAGTCCCATAGACAACCTTCTTATTTGCATTTGGTTCAGCATCTCTAAGTTCTGTGATGACTTATGTTCATGTAGCTCTTAAACTAGTCAAGATCCATTATTAAACCTTTGCAAAAAAATAATGATTGAATATTGTGTTGGTATTTTGACTTATGTATTCACACTGGTCATTAAAATTAATTTTTTCTTTTAGTTTGACTCATTGGTTTATAAATGTTTATGTTTATGCTTTGCATTAGAAATTCGTACTTGCTCAAGAGATTTGTTGATAATTTTAAGGTTCAATTTTTTTAATTTGATTGTGATGCATATCTTGTTCACTTTGTCATTTTTTAAGTAAGACATGCCTTTGTTTTGATAAGCTTCAATCATATAACAAATATTAACAGATTAGGAATGTCAAATGAATTGAGGGAAATTAGCATAATAGACTTGTGTACTTGAGTAAATGTAGAAGTCTAGCCTAGGAAACTAGAAGGCCAAACCTTCTAAAAAGTTTAATATGTTTTTTTAGAGGCTAGTTAGGTTTGAAATTTCCCACTGGAGACAAACTTGGTAAGTGGATGCCTATTTTAGGGCATTGCCCTTTATGTAGGTTGAAAATCAATATCCTTTTCATCTCTTCTAGCAATGCATATATATATGAATGATGTGGAAGAAGGTGAGTCTTTATGATTGCTTGAGGTGGGACTTTATGGAAGAATTAATTTTGAAGATGGGATTCTGTAAATCAATTCTACAAAGATGTTTTTAAATGTAGATTTGGTGCTACCTTTGCTTGAGGTCATGTATATATAATTTGTGCCTAAACTTGTAATCCATGTCCTCTAGGTTTAATGTTAAAGAGCCTAAATACATGTTATTTCATGAGCATGGAGAAAGAAGATGCTAAACCACACTCAGAAGAAGGGATAATTGTTGTGACGGACTACTAAGCCCCAAGGACACGACCTTCCTTTTTGTGTTTGGTTTGGCATCTCAAAGTGTCTAGTATGCAAATTTTATTTTGCATTTATATTATTGAGATAACTTATATTTACTCTAAGAATGCTTTAATACCTAGGATTATAATAATGTCTCTAATAATGTATGGACTGATTAGCTTTGATAAATTTTTAATGTAGATTTGGTGCTACCTTTGCTTGAGGTCATGTATATATCATTTGTGCCTAAACTTGCAATCCGTGTCCTTTAGGTTTAATGTTAAAGAGCCTAAATACATGTCATTTCATGGGTGTGGAGAAAGAAGATGTTAAACCGCACTTAGAAGGGATAACTGTTGTGAAGGACTACTAAGTCCCAGGGACACGACCTTCCTTTTTGTATTTGGTTTGGCATCTCAAACCGTCTAATATGTAATTTTTGTTTTGTGTCTCTATTATTAAGATAACTTTAATTTATTCTAAGAATGCTTTAATACCTAGGATTAAAATAATGTCTCTAATAATGTATGAACTGATTAGCTTTGATAAATTTTTATATTTTAGGTAGTTATAATGAATCCTATCATGAGATGTCAGTGCAATTACAAGTGCAGACATTAATCTCTTGGCTATGAAGATGTTACAAGACAAAACTTATTATGCACATGGTTGTCAAGATATGAATGGCAATACAAATCCATGAGCTGTGGCTTATGAAAGTAGTGAAAACTCTTTGAGAGACAATGCTACTATGAGTGAAGACAACTGTGTTGGAAGTCATGTATCATCTCAATCATTGCCTAGACACAGACGTGTATGGTGTAGATGCAAAACGTATTGTGGTGGTGGAAGTTTGGTTGCTTCTTCAACTGATGCATGACACCAAAAAATGAGGAGAGATTCAAGAGTCTTACAATCCATCTAGGTCTACATGGCCCTCATGATTTATTATTGGAGGACGTTCTAGAAGAGTGTGACATTGAGTTGGATAATGAAGCCCATAATAAGTCCTCAAATGAGATTGACAGCTTGGACGAAGGTGAAGAAGAAGAGGTTGAGATGTACGATATTGAGCCATCTTTGTTTGATAGAATCATTCAAAGACTAATTCAATTGCAAGCACTTTGGGATGAACATCAAGCTTTGGTTGAGTTTGAAGATAAGACACTTCAAATTTTGTTTGGTGATATTGTTGGGAGGAAGCCTTCTCAAACTTGTACAGACAATATGTTCACTTCCAAGCTTAGGCAAACTGTTAGTGTAGCTACCCAACACATGGGATGGAGACTTAGGTGGTATAAGTATTCCTACTTGTTGGGAGAAACTCAATGTCATGTTAAGATAACTTGGTATGATTAACTCTCAACGATACAAAAAGTTCTTCTCATGCACCATTGCTATACCAACCAAGCAAGGAATATAACTATACCCGAGACACTCTTGAATGCCAATGCAACTTCAATGCTATGGGAAGGAAGAAGTTCAAGTGTGATTGCCCACAATGCTGTGAAAAGTATTCCAATTGTTCACTACCTAGGAAATATATACTTTCTTTTGATTATATCTCCATTACCAAAAAATTGTAATTACTAACAAAAGCAGAATCCTACGTCATGAATTATTGAAAATGTGGAGAAATAAAAAAAGTGGTTAATAGAGGATAATGCAATTGGTACTTCACATATAAATGAGTTCTAGAATGGCACAAAGTGCAAGAGTGTAGAAGATTTTTGGGATCCAAAATCATATATGGAGCTGAATCCAGTGATATGTAATAATATGCATTGCAAGCAAGCATATAAAGCATGGCCTCTTTTCCAAAGGTTGCCAACACTTGTAGATGGTTGGAATGAGATAGAGAAAACCTACAAGTTTATTTGCAAATCATGTCGAACTCACATACACAAGGACAAAAGCTACAAGGTACACTTTATTGCAACACAAAATGTTTAAAATTCAATGACTAGTCTTTGATATAGATTACTAAAATACATTTATTTTTTGGTTTTGATGAATAGACTGACCCACGAAATTTTGCTTTATTATTACATTGGGATGGGTTTCATGCCTCATAGACAACCCAGAAGAATTGTGGAGTTGTTGAGGTCAAGGTCCTCAATGCCAGAAAGAACTCTTTTATTGGAGTTATACCAGTTTTATTTATTCCATTTAGGTATAAAAAGTTGCTAGGGAGCTCTAGCAAGTTTTTTCATGTCTTTATGTAACCATTGATTGATACATTGGAAAGTATGTTTGTTGATGGATTTAAAGTAGATTTCAATTATCCAATTAAAACATTACTGAATATAGAAATTCTCTCAATAGAAGATTCATTACACATGCCACTCTAATGATGGTAATTGGTGATCATCCAAATCAGTGCAAGATTGGATATTTTAAAGAGAATGGCCAATCTTTTTGTCATAGACACAAAAAGCGATAGCTACCTTGGAAAGTGAGGGATTAGGACATTACTTATATGGTCAAAATAGGTTTCAATTGAAACATAGACCATCAAAAAATCTAGTGATGAAATGCTTACTACTTCGATTATGGCAGAGAGAGCTCTCACTCAAGCAGATAGGGATGAACTTTTAAAAGAAGTAGCACTTTCTAGTAGATCATGCTTGTGGAGATTATATGATCTCTATGTCTTTGATTTGTCCTTGGATCTTGTATATGATTGCATGCATATTTTGGCTCTAAATTTGTTCTCAAAGTATATGTGTGCTCTAATAAGGACTATGGACAATAGAGTGAAAACAAACATTGATGAGGTATCACATCATGTTACAGAAGTAACTCTATACTCTATACAATATGGTCGATGACCAAGATATCCTAGTAAATACTGTAAAAGCTACAATGACGAAGAAAATAAAAAGTAAATACAATGGTGTTTGCTATATGTATTGTGTGAGGTTGAAGGTATTCTGAAGGTCTTTTATGACTTGAGATTAATACTTGTAGACATTGCTCAAGCTTTTTATAACTATACTCATGATCATGGTTGGTCTAGCAAAGATGTAGATATTTTGAGAGAATTGCTTGGTTCTTGGCAAGTAAGGTCTAAAGAACTCTTAGGATCCAACTCAACGTTGTTGGAGCATGTTACAAGTATAAACTCTTCTCAACTTTCCTTTTGTTGATGTATTTATGGTATCTACATTTATGATTTAATAACGTGTATTTTTTTATATCAATTATATTAGGTTTCAGAGAGTTCTTGAATGATATTATTTGCCAAGATAGCCATGATGTTTTTCAGTGCTATACATATGAACAAATGGCCTCAACGTATGTTAATATCAAAACAAACAACAATGACAATGAGATCTCTTATACAAATTGTCAAAGATGGAGTTTCTTTACATGGGTACTCATATAACAAAAAACCAGCTTGACAAACTAATGTCACATCAAAGGATGGCAAGACAATCTCACAAGGCTCTTTTGCTATCTCATAGATACTTAGTGGATCTTGATAGATGTGATGAATATCTAGAACAATATGTATTAGGTCTCATGCATGTATCATGTGTTGATAGAGCATAAGAGTATGGAGGCTTTCTACAAAAGCTAATAATTGGGCATGCAAAATTTCAACAATAACAAAGGGAATAGTAATAGGAGGGAAGAGGTTGAGATACGTTCTTCAGACTTTCAACTTATGGGTGGAACGAGTAATAGAACATAAAACAATTTTTCATAAGGGAGAAACTTATAAAGTGGGAGATAAAGTGGTTGTAAGATGTGATAAAGATGCCATTGTTGATATGTATGTAGGCCATTAGAAAGCATGCATATCATTACTTTTCTCATTGGAATGTCATGGAAAACTGAGGCTTTTCTTTGGTTCACACTACTATAGACAATATATTATGATTGAAAGGAGCCATGAAAGTTTAGTTGTGGATTCCACTATGGGCATGATTTGCTTGCAAAACAGTTTTGTGCCATTTACATGGGACTTTATTAGACCAATACAGTAATTATTACATAAATTTATTCCACTTCAATATGAAAATTCTATTATTGCATATGAGACAAAGGATTTGAGACTAAGGTCGCGCTTAGCAAAGATAGGTTGCATCTGTTGCATTCCTCCTTGGCTAGAGGAGAATGAAATAATTTATATGAAGGGTGATTTATCAATATTGTGTGGGCCAAATGACTTAAAATATGCCATCATAAGGTTCCTTAAGTATGAAATGAAGCAAGTTAAAGTTGGATGGTTGACTAAGGTCTACTTCTAGGAAAATATATGGAAGGTACAAGAGAGAATGCACGAAAGAAAGATAAGGAGGTCACTTGTCTTGATATAATTTCATTGAGTCTAGAAACAGGTACCTTGTTTTTGTAGATAATGATCAATTATCATAAACAACTATCTAATTAGGGATATTTGATATCTTATGTTTTATCATGTATAATCTGCCTACCATCATATGATGAAATCTTTTGACCACCCACCTTGAAAAAGAGAGAAAAGGGTAGATTTTATGGGAAAAAACTCTTGTGGTTGAATGCTTAAAAGCCAACATGCAGTCATGCTTGAAAATTGTCAACGGATACAAAGATGGTTTAACTCCTCAAAGTCAAATGATCTACTCTACAAAAAGGCTTAAAAAACTTATTGAATTAATAATATCTCAAAATCACCATGAAATTTTACCATTGAAGTTTCATGGATGTGAGTACTTGTGGAGAGAGCGAGATATTTATGACTGGTGGAAAAGTACAAGGGAAGATTAAAGGAAGTATTTGAGGAGAAAGGGCTTTCTAAAGAAGGTAAGTTAGTCAAATTTTTTCTCATTAACTTTCCTAATATTTGAGACAAAGAATTTTAGTTAGTGAATTCATTAATTTTCTAGCATATAGAAAGGGTCCACAGTCTTTCTTGGAGTGGAAAGTTTGGATAACGTTGAACCTATACCCAAAGATGTGATTTCAAGTACAATAGTATCACTAATAAGATAATATGATCTACATGTTTGGTTTTATGATTATATTGTTTGTTCCACTTTTTTCATACCCATATATATGCCTTTTGATGGTAGTGTGAAGTATATACTTTTGTTGTTGATTCTCAAAAGCTAAATATATACATCCCGACTGTGGATGATATTCCAGTTGATCAAGCCTTGGAAAATGTATCCTATGAAATTGGGTGTTTATTTTTTAATGCACAATTTTTATACTTTTATGATATTTTATGTATTTAATATATATGTGTTGCATTATCTTAGGCTCGTGGATAATAAAAAATCTTTGAATGTCTGTATGAAGATAAAGAGACAATTTTATCATTATAGGTAATGATTTTATTTAAAAATTTTATATTTATCTTAAATACTATATATTTTATATATATTTATATATGAATATTTATTTGTCTTAGTAGATGAATATTTTTGTCGAATGAAAAAAAATATTTCAAGAATTTCAAGATTATACAATAAATTGGATTTTGATATCTATGTTAAAATTCATTTTTGACTACATATTTTCATTCTTAATATTTTATTTTATTATTTACTTTGTTAAAATGTGTTATTACTAAAGGATGTTGAAAATGCAGATGAGAATCTTGATGTGGAAAGTTTTGCAAGCTTTTCAAAGTTGTTGTTATATGGTTTAACAAAAAGAGTATATTCTAAAGAAACTATACAACAAAATATCAATAACTCAAGTAAAGACACGGTATATATTTTGTTTTGATCTTGTAGTTTATGTAGATGAGAAAAATGATAAAGTAACGTGAAAAAGTTTGAGAAAGTGAAAGATAAATATTAATATTTATGTGATGATAATATTTACATAATTTATTAAAATTCTAAATGTGATTTAGTATTTAATTATCTATACGTTTATTTTAGTCAAAAAATAATGAATAGTTTCAACAAACAAGAAGAAAAGGCGGTAACAACATCAAATAAAAGAGATTAAAGGTATTATATATGATTTTTTTATTTTTATAAGTTTTACATTAGAAGAATAATCTTATTTGGTTATTTTATTTGGATTAAAAATGTAAGGATCTTTCAAATCTAAGCATTGAAATTGATATTTTCAATAATATTCAAAGGGTAACTTTTTAGAGACTTATTTTTTATTTATACATGGTATTTGTTTAAAATTATAATAATATAAATATATAGTCTTAAATAAGATAATTTAGTTGGTTTAAAATAAATTATGTTAATTTAATATTTTGTAATTTATTTTTAATATAGGTTGATATGATGAAAGAAAATATGAAAATGATACTTTTGAAGTTCCTCGGTGTGTGCATATGATTCATGATATGTACTTTTCATTGCAAAGTACATATATAAATCTTAAAAAGATTGATGTTAGCTCTCGGGTCTTTTGTAAGGATACAAAAAAGCCAAGAAGTAATAATATGATACATGAGATTGTTCATTGGCTTTTAGAGAATGACAAGATTGTAATAGCCACAAGCAACAATATGATTAGTCTGGATGATGTGAAGATTGTAGCATAATACTATTATACACTCCTCATTAATGAACTCATTACTACTTTAGAAAATTTGTATTTTTCTTTTTCATTGATACTATGTATTGATGTCTTTATTTGTTAAGTTTATATTAATCTATTAGTCATGTATTAAGTCCTATTTGAAATTAATTAAATAATCTCTATGTAATTTTCTAGTTGAGAATTTGCTATATAATTTTTTACTTAAAAATAAATAAAAGTATGCATGTGCAAACTAGAAAAAATGTAATATTTCCAAGTTAGAGAAAAAGATTAATTATATAAGAAATTTCCTATATAAGGAAACTATCATATATAGGAAAATTTTCCTATGTAGGGAAACATAGTCAAATTTTCCTATGTTGGAAAATCCCCACATAGGAAAATTTTCTTACATAGGAAAAAAAAAAAAGAGAATTCCCTAGTTAAACACACATAAGTAGAGAAACTAAATCATATGAAAAATGAAATATTTTCTAGTTAGAGAAAGGAGGAAATCATATATTCTTTATATAGAAAATTTTATTTTTCTTTCTGCTGGGAATTTTTTCTATGGACCTTAGTTGTTGAGTTAACCCTCGTTGCAGCCATAGCCAAAGGGACACCATAATTATCATCGCAGTAGCAGTCGATTCCTTGACAACTATTGTCAACTCCTGCGTCACTCGCCATCTAGTTGGTGAATCTACCTATCGTGTAGTCGTCCTAGCAGTGCTCAATTATTGCCGCAGTCGAATCCTTACTGATTGTCGCCGCGTGTGGAAGTGTCGCCCCCTCTCCGACATGCTGGATGTCACCACAACTAGCCTTTAGGCAGTTGCTCAACCGCTTGGCAACTCGCCACTGTGCTAGCACGATCACATGCACGACTACAGCCGAGAGCGTAGATCCCAAGCCTTTGGTTTTGTCATTTAGCGGACCGCTTGTACCCACCTTTTATACTTAACCCTAGCCTAGTCTAGACTAAGGTGATTTATGCTTTATTATAACCCATCCTGGCTTACTTTTATTTTTTGGATTGTTTCTAAATCCTGAAATTGAACCCGTGAACACCATTGTTCTACAACTTAAGAAATTTACCAAAAGATCGATATGAAGCCACAAACCCTTCATAATTAAAAAAGTGCAAAACCTTTTGCAATAGCCATGTAGACCCGATTGCTTGATCATAAGCCAGCTAGGCAACTCGATTACTTGCACTTGATTGCTTTGCCACTATCCACCTAATCATATACGTGCACAATTAGATTCACTCGATTACATAAGCAATTGATCATTCAACCATGCTCACACAATCATTTGCAAGTAGGCTATGTCACTCAAATACTTAGGCATCACTTAACTACTTCGCCAAAATAGGCCACACAACTAATTAGGGTGTATGCACTCAATCGCTCAGGCCACATCTCACTCTATTACTTGCACACACACTCTTGGCACATTAGTGCACTCGACCACACATAGATCACATCAATTGACTGCTTTAGGTACTATAGAGGGTCCTCTACCACTTAGGCACACAAATTGCACCAGGCACCTCACCATGTAGGTCCACATAAGATACTAGAAATGCATGGCCTACAATAGAACAAGATAGTGAACCCCTTGCCTTCAATAGAATGCACCTTGCACGTGACACTACCACAAGTACAACATTTAGGTTCATACCATTGAGGCACACACATACCTAGCCATACACCACATACCTTTATCCCACATCATTGCTATAAGCATAGAACAAAGGCACACCCTCACACATTGGAATTTATGGGACCTCCATACACACTAGATAGTTACACTTCCACATAAGCCTTTTGTCACTAACATTGGTAGTGGAGTTAGGGACATTGGCATCTTTGTTGAGTACCTTAGATGATTAGGTTTTATGTCACATTGGGCACTCAAAACCACCCTTCATAGGAGCACCTAGGCTAAGCACACTAGGCAAAGACCACTTAGGACCATTTAGACTCATTAGGATCATAGTGTCCAAATACAATAGTCACTTTGGTACTAGGCTTATAGCACACTACAAATCAAGGGGGAAAATCCTCCAACCAATACTTAGTTCCAATCATTGCAAGGGCTCGATGAGTGATTAATAGCTAATTTAGTTACCAAGAGTATGAAGCTAAATTCAAATCACTTTGAGTCACATTCAAAGAGTACTCTAAGACCAAAGTATTGTGAGAGAAGCAAACATCTTGAGCTGACAATTTCAACATCATCAAAACCAACTTAGCTCAGTGAGTATGAAATTGAGTTCCATCATTCTAGGTTTAGATCTAATTGATTTTACCCGATTTGCCTTGGTGTCGAACTCAAGTGAGTGTACTAACTTCATTGATTGAGACTTTGAAGAGGCTTGACTTAGTCATACCCACTTGACCTTAAGAAAATATCGAGTAAAACTCGAGGTGCCTATTGACACATTCCACTAATTACATAGGGCTTGAAAAGTTGGAACTACCTTAATATTCAAGTCGTTATCCAAGAGCACATTGTTAATGATTTGACTTACATGAGATAGGAATCACTAGGACCATCAGACCAAATAGTGGTCTCGACCAAACTAGGATGTCCTGGGCCTTTTACACTACCTCAACCACCATGGTTGATGTAGAATCAACCATCTTTGGCATTAGAGGTATAGGAATACTTTGTTACATCTTCAAAAAATAGTCTCGAAATGTAGGCACTAGACTTGAGAGATTCCCAAGAGAAATACTAATGCAATAGGGTATTGTGAGTGACCCCATTGTAAATCAAACCACCACCTAATATTGAACTTCCTCTTGCCCAACTCTTCAAGGGATTAGCCTTGTAGATGGCCCAATATATGTGATTTATGAACTTAAAAAAACCTTATAATAGATGTACTCATAAGCCTACTTATACTCATATCCTAGGTAAGAGAGGATCACTTTACTTGAGAATAGGCACATTAGTTGTAGTGCTCTTCTTATTTAGGAAGCCTTTTACAAGTGACTTTATTCAACATGTATGCAATGACTTTTTCCATCATATATTATGTACCTTACCTTTGCAAAGTTTTTAATGGAATCTTAAGCATGCTTTCTATGAAGAAAATAATTCTCCATGGGTAGAGTACTAATCGATCAATGAGAGGAGATTGATATGCTTCTATGTTGTTGAGGACCTTCACCATATAATAACCAATTATTTATTAAAATTGAGAGAAATACAAATTGAATAAGAAAAGAGAAATAGAGAAAGCATGCATGACATAAGATTGAATACAATCTTCTCTCTATGCATGGGTGAGCACATCCCCCATGCATGCATTTATAATATTAAGGTAAGCTTTTGTGCCTATAACACATTGAAAGCAATCTTTTTGTATTTCATGCTTTTTATCACTTTCCATGACTTACTTTTGATGCAAATAAATCAATTAAACATACTCTATTATAATAGGTTTATAAAAATAGTACTTTGTTTTCTCTAATAAATACATAAAAATAGATCTATTACACATATGTGCACACAAAGTCCTTACACTAATAGGTGCAATATACAAAATATAATGCTTTCATAATCTTTTTCCATGCTTAAGAGTGCATAAATTCCACATATAAAATTACATACTCCAATAATAATAATTGTGCTTACTCCATCTAATTATCCGCTCATCACGACACAACATGCATTAGTATCCTTCTATTTATGCATATGTTTATATGATAAGTCACGGATTATGTTGTAAATAAACAAAATCCACAATAAATTCTAGTAGAATACCATGATGATTTTATAATTTTCATAAAATACCATGATAAACATAAATTCATAAATTTAGTAAAATATTATGATAAATACAATTTTATAACCACAATATTTTACTACGATCTTTTACTAAAATTATTACGATATTTTATCAAAATTTATTGTGGAATTTATTTATTTGCCACATAATCCATGCCTTATCATTCGAATGCACGTGTATAGTTATTATGCCTAGCAAACAAATGAAAGAATACTAATGCGTATTGTATTGTGGTGAGCAAATAATTAGATGGAGTAAGCTAAATTATTATTTTTGGAGTGCACAATTTTGTACGTGAAATTTATATGCTCTTGAGTGAGAAAATATTATTGGAGGCATTATATTTTGTATGCATCTATTAGCACAAGGATTTTGCATGCATACATGCATAATAGATTTATTCTTCATGTATTTATTAGAGAAGGCAAAATACTATTTTGTAAAGCTATTAGAATAGAGCGTGTTTTGATTTATTTGCACTAAAAGCAAGTAGTGCATTGTGAGAAAAAACAAGTAATTTCACAAAAAGGATGCTTTCAATGTATTTTGGGCACAAAATCTTACTTTAATATTATAAATATATGTATAGGGAAGATTCTCACACATGCATGGGGAAAGATTATACCCAACCTTGTGTCGCGCATACTTTCTCTATTTCACTTCTCTTGTCCAAATTGTGTTTCTCTCAATTTAAATTAATAATTGGTTGTTGTATGGTGAAGGTCCTTAGCATTTGTATTAGAGCTAGGTGATTGGTTTGCACATCAATACCAAAAAGAATACATCTATCCATCTTGAAGTATTCAACAACATTATCATCAAGGCTCATTCTATTATCTACTCAATACAAGCTTTACACACAAGTTTATAGTTCAAAGGGTCTACTTCTACATTAGTTGGTTTTACCTTTTGACCTTTGGGACAAAAGTGACGCTTTTGATATATTTTGAGCACAAAAGATTATTCTAATCTTATAAGTATGTGCATGGGAGAGGTGGTCACCCATGCATGAGAAAAGATTGTACCCAATCTTGTGTCATGCATGCTTTCTAAAATTCTCTTCTCTCTTATTTCTATTGTATTTCTTGTTTAATGTGTTTCTTTAAATCTTGGTTAATAATTCATTATTTTATGGTAAAGGTCCTCAATATATGTAAACATTGGTTGTATACTATCTCCATGTTTCAACATGTTGAGAGCTGAAAAGATGAGTGGGTTGCCTCTTATCCACCCAGCCTCCAATCCTCACTAAGAGAGCTAAAGAAGGGCACCACCTATCCAAAGGGAGGATCGGCTAGGACATCCCTTTCCTCAAAGAGAATGGAAATGTTGGGGGTAAAGGCGTCTCCGCCTGGCCGCCCGTGTATTACTACACTGATAGTACCTGCCACTGCACACTATAGGTGGCGGGCGCCCGTCACAATCACTTATTTTTTATTCCTTTAGTGACAATTTGAATAAAGGAAGGCCCGGCCACACATTGTCGTTGTTGGAGTTTCCATTTGTGTCTCTCTCTCTCTTCTTGCTCTTGCTCTCCACCATAGCTCACTTCCAAGCAAGCTTCGATCCTTCTCACCTTTCAATTGGTATCAGAGCGAGGCTTCCCAACTTCCCAAGCTTGGTTCGTGGCATTCTTTGCTTCCATTCAAATACCTATAGCATTGGGTCTCCTTCCCGGCAGCCATAGCCGACCTTCTCGAGCTCCCATCACTCCCAAGCTTCTCGAGAACCTTCTCGGCCTATTGAGGCACCCTCAAGGTATTGCTACAGAGGTATTGAAGTGTTCTTTTAGTGTTTTTCTTTAGTTCTCAGGTTTTAGTCAAATAGGACAGCCATAGCTCAAAAACCCTTGGAGCTTGGATCTTGCTTCCTCTTGCATTTGGGCACTTGAGGCTTGTTGTGGGCCGCCCTGGGCACCCCCCGGAGCCTCCAACCACTACCATTGAGGCCACATGGATGCACAGAAGCAAAATAAGGGAGATTCAGCAAAATTGCCCCATTTTTTTTGCTGTTCTAGATAGCACACTATAGCAGCTCTCCTACTCCTCATTGATGGCTATGTCATGCTTCTTCATGCTTGGCAATGCACTTGGCAATGGTGTCTAACTTTGGTTGAAGCCTCCTTGATCATTTGGGTCTGATCTGTACATTCCCAAGACTGTTTACAGCAGTCCCACAGTCATGTTATGCAGAAGTAACATTAACATCTAATGCTATGCTTGTTTGGACACTTCTACTTAACCAGTTTGGTATCTATTGATGCCCGATTGTTTAGGGGATGCAAGGCACATGTTATGCCATCATTTTGGACTAATTTTCTTGCTAAAAATACTTAGTTTTGAATAGTAAATCATTGTTGTACCACAGTGGGCTGAAGCCTATTATCTCATGTTTGGTTATTCCAATTGGTTTTGGGCTATGTCTTTGGGATATGCAATGAAGTATTGACCTTCGGGGTACAACATCAAGCTTGTCTTTGGTTCGAGAATTCTTTTGTGCTTGTATTAAGCTCTGAATTGGTTGTTCTTCACTGCCTTTTGGCTTTAGTTGGCATGCTTTGGACCGGTCTATGCCTATTGTCATTGCTTGACATTTAGGCTTCTTGCATTTATGCCTTGGTCAGATATGGATGCCACTTGGTTTGCCTATGCTTGATAGTTACTTGGAGCTTCATCTTTAGATGTATTTGAGCGTTTTGGATCTACTGGGCATTACATTTGTTTGTCATTTACATGCTCTTTGAATGCTTTCAGGCTTATGCTTTATGGGTTTGAGATAGCTTGGGATTTATCCTCCGGATGTACCCTACTAGGATTTGGCCTGAAAGCATAAATCCCAAGTATGCTTTACGGGTTTGAATGCTTTCAGTCTATCCGGAGTATGCTTTACGGGTTTGAATGCTTTCCGGATGGTACCACCTATGGGTATTGGAAGTCCCAAATATGGCAGGTGTCAAACCTGAGGATGTGGATGATGATGTTTGGATGGAAGTTGATGAGCTATGCAAGTCTACCATTATTTTGTCACTCTCAGAAGAGGTCCATCATAATGTTGTTGAAGATGAGAATCAGAGTGCATGGGATTTATGGGAGAAGATTTAGGAGCTTTATGTGTAGTAGAGTCATGCGTCACAGATGTATTGGCTGAAGCAGTTAATGGACCTTCGCATGGAGGAGGAGGGGAGCTCCCTTTCATCTCATTTTAGTTAGTTTCATGCTATCATGAAAAGTTTGTTGTCACAGGGTATTGAGTTCAAAGACAACTTGCACCCATTGTTTCTGCTTGGCACCTTGCCTGAATCATGGGATGTCTTTCGTATTGCCATATGCACGAATAAACTTGATGGGCTAAAAATCAAAGATGTTGAGAGTGCTTTATTGACCGAGGAAATCAACAAGAGAAACAATGATGCTTCCCGCTCTTCACATGAATTGATAATTAGAGGTGGCAGAAATGGCAGGCATGATAATGCTCATAAGGGCAGGGACTCTTAGAAGTTAGGTCCAAGTCACGTGGTCGCAGTAAGTCCCATGGATGGAAGTCTGATCTTACCTGTCATTATTGTGGGAAAGCAGGACATATTAGGCTATAGTGCCATAAAATGCGTGATGATAAGCACAAGGAAAAGGGAAAAGAAAAAGTATAGGAAAAGTCTTATGAGCGCAGTATTGTACCTACAAAGTCCAGTGTAAAGATAGAAGAGGTTAATGTCATGCAAGCCACCGATTCAAATGATGATTACATACTTGCAGCTTCTTCATGTGATGCCTTACGGACTTCTGAGATACATCTTATGTATGTGCAGTGCTGGCTCTTGGATTCGGGTGCGTCCTTTCATGTGACACCTTGCAGAGATTGGTTTTATACCTATCGTACCATGTCTGGTTTTGTGTGTTTTGGTGATGACACGTCTCTTGACATTTTGGGCATTGGAGATGTTAGGATGCAGTTTTCTTCTGGCAGTTCTTTTGTTTTGCATACTGTACGCCATGTACCTATGTTGACTCACAACCTTATGTCAGCTGGACAACTTGATGATGTAGGGTATTTTGTGTCTTTTGGAGACTCTGCATGGAAAATTACTCGTGGGCTGGCTGGCTTGTACTTGCAAGAGGTGCCAAGTCTGGCAACCTTTATCCCTTACTTGTATCTAGAGCTACATTGGATCATGTTTTGTCTGTGGGTTCTATTCCTGATTCATCCCTTTGGCATGCTCATTTGGGGCATATGTCTCTTAAAAGAATGAAAATGCTCCGTGCTTTGCAGTATCTTCTGTCTTTTGATTCTTCACATTTTGATTCTTGTGATCATTGTTTGTATGGCATGCAGAGACTAGAAATACACATAAAAAGTCTGGTAAGAAATACATGGGTGAGCCCTTGGCTCTTGTGCACTCAGATATATGTAGGCCCATGCCCTGTCAGTCACTTGGTGGGGCAAAGTACTTTGTTACTTTCATAGATGATTACTCACATAAGGTTTGGGCTTATCCCATAAAGAGAAAATCTGATGTCTTAGACACATTTGAGCATTGGCTTGCATTGGCAAAGAACCAGTCTGGAAAAAGGCTCAAATGCCTAAGGTCAGATAATGGGGGTGAGTATGTATCACGTGCTTTTGAGCAGTTTTGTGATGAGCAAGGTATTAAGCGTCAGTTGATTGCCCCTTACACCCCACCCCAAAATGGTATGGCTAAACGCATGAATAGGACCATTCAGGAAAGGGTCCGTAGCATGCTTAGCGAAGGCTTTGCCGTGCAAGTGGGTGTGCAAGCTAAAAAGTACCCCTGGACACCCCAAGCTGGCATACATGCTCGATTGGTTGCTAAGGGTTTTAAGCAGGAGCATGGTGTTGACTTTGATGAAGTCTTTTCTCCTGTGGTCAAGATGACCACCCTACGCTTAGTCTTGGCCTTGGTTGCACAACTTGACCTGGACTTGTACTAGATGGATGTCAAGATAGCTTTTCTACATGGAGACTTGCATGATAAGATTTACATGGAGCAACCTAAGGGCTTTGCAGACCCTGGCAGGGAACACCTAGTGTGCAAGCTAAAGAAGAGTCTAAATGGCTTGAAGAAGGCACCTAGGGAATGTTACCATAATTTTGATACGTTCATGTAGTCACAGGGCTACAACCGCAGTGCTATGGATCCGTGCTTGTACATGGAGAAATCCCCTGACATTTCTTTATTGATTTTGATATTCTATGTGGATGACATGATTTTAGCAGGGAAAACTCATGAGGAGCTAGATGCTCTTAAGGCTCAGCTCAAAAAGAGCTTTAAGATGAAAGATCTGGGATAGGCCTCTCATATACTTGGTATGCGCATTACACGCGATAAATCTTAGGGACTACTCTATTTGTCATAGAGGGAGTACATTCATAAAGTCCTTGAGTGCTTCCACATGTAGTATGTTAAGCCTATTGGCCGTCCATTACCTTCTCATGTGAAGGTTTCACAAGCCGATTGTCCGTAGACAGATGAGCAGAGGGCCGAGATGGCCAAGGTTCCCTATGCATCAGCCGTGGGCAATCTTATGTATGCCATGACAGCCACCCATCTAGATATTTCTTTTGCATTTGGGGTTGTGGCACGTTATATGGCAGAAACATTACGATGCCGTGAAGGGTACCATGAGGTACCTGAAAGGCACAACAGATATGTGTCTTTGTTATGGCAGCCATGATACAGGAGTCGTGGGGTACACTGACTCTAATTATGCATGACATGAAGATAGTAGGAAGTCCAATTCTGGCTATGTGTTCACTTATGCTGGAGGGGCTATCTCTTGGATGTCCAGGTCATAGAAGTGTACGGCCATTTCTACTACAGAGGCCGAGTATATTGCAGCCACAAAGGTTTGCAAGGAGGCTATTTGGTTAGGCCATTTGATTGCAGACCTTGGTATGACAGATGCTATGCCTACACTGCGTTCGGATTCTATGAGTGCCATTTAGTTGGCCAAGAATCAGAGGTCTTCTATGCAAAGACGAAACATATTGAGGTGAGGTATCAATTCCTTCGTGAGGTCGTTGAGGACAGGTCTATTGACCTTGTCAAGATTTCGACTGAGCAGAATCCTACAGACTTTCTCACAAAAAGACTCACTATCGACCGCTTTGCCTTCCTCAGGAGATTGATGGACATTGGATGAGATGACATCTTTTTTCTCATCCTGTTATACATGTGTACATGTTGTACTATCTTTTCTTTTTCTCTCTCACTGGGGTAGATTTTCCTTTAAGTGGGAGGTTATTGGGGGTAAAGGCGCCTCCGCCTAGCCGCCTGTATATTACTACACTGACAGTACCCGCCACTGCACATTGCAGGTTGCAGGCACTCGTCACAATCACTTATTCTTTATTCCTTTAGTGACAGTTTGAATAAAGGAAGGCCCGCCTGCACATTGTGGTTGTTGGAGTTCCCATTTATATCTCTCTCTCTTCTTGCTCTTGCTCTCTACCATAGCTCACTTCTAAGCAAGGTTTGATCCTTCTCACCTTTTAGGAAAGAACCAAAACACAACTTCACGAGAGAGAATTTGTAGCCCATCTTAAAGGAAATGAAGATGATGGAAGGTTAAGAGAGGTGATGGCTCCTGATTTCTTCCATGAATATATATATAACATGAGAAAATAAGGATTCCCCATCAATATAGCATATGACAAGTCATACTTAATAAGTTTAAGTATGCATGTAGAGGGAGAATTAGAAGAGAGTACATATGATCTAGACACCATATTACAATATGAGAGAGAAAGAGAGAGATGAGAAGAGAGGGAGACAAGAGGAGAAGAAGTAGAGGAAGCTTGCCATTATGTATTCATGGAATGCTACATAATAAAAAAGACTCACTCATAGCTTACCTAAAAGAGATGTACTAGCATGAGGGTGTTCTAGAGTGCTCTCATGTGCTTGCTCATTATGTTTCTTTACATCTTCATGGGCACCTTATATAGCCTCCATGAGAGATTAAACTAATCTAATCTTCTTGATTAACATAATCCTAGATGATGTATGTAATCTTTGAAAATATGGAGAATAGTAGATGGGACAAGTCCCCACCTTGGTCATCATGCAAGAAGCCAAGGGTGGTGGTAAACAAGCTAGAGAAAGGGAGCTAGATTACAAGAGAAAGAGAGCTAGATTATAAGAGGTAGGTGCCCAAAGCACATGATTACAATATATTTATAAGAAGGATAAAATGTGAAGTTGATGTGATAAGGGTGAAAGAGAGAAGAAAATTGCGTGTAGTCAGTAGTCTGTGCCTTCATAGCTTCAAATCGGTGAAGAATCTAAAAAAAGTTTCTTCTGTAACTTGGTCGAAACTGGTTGGGCAGGGCAGGAATTTTCTTGAAATTTGATTTTTCCTAGGATTTATTGAAATTATAAAAAACGGATTCCAAAAGCTGCTTTGACTTTAGTTCCTTATATATATATAAATACATATAAGCATGTGATAGAGGGGATCTATGTTTATAAGCTTTTTTGTAAGATTCAAATAACACCATGATGTGGACATTGACTTGTGTACAAGGGTGAGGTGTCCTCTAATGATGGTGATAGATCCCAAATCTTGGTGATGCAGGTGAAACCCACGTGTAGTTGGAGGCTAGTCCTTTGAAAAAATCTATGTACTTACTCAAACCCTAGGTGTAATCCATTTCCACCTTCACTAAGATAACCCATCCCTTTTACCCTTTACATTGACATCCCTTCTAAGAACTTGTTTCCCCACTTGCTAGAGTTATCATAACCGAGAAGCAATGTAGCATACCCAATGCTTGAAGAGTAAACCCAAAGTGATAAGATGTAGGGTTTAAGCTATGGGTAAGGCTCTTGATAGGGGTTTTGGCCAAATTGTGTGGTAGAAATCCGGTTTGTAAAAAACCCGAATCAATATGTGATGAGCATGGTGGATCAATGCTCTCTAAAAGGCCTCCAAATCCTAGCTCAAAAATAGTTGGTACAAATCTCTCTCTAACTAAGCTAGGAAATTCATTTTATTTTGCCATATGCTCAAAGGGTCACTCACAAATATGTTTAATTTTGTGGGATAAGGCTTTTTTTTTGCATTTTTTACATACACAATGGTGACATATAAATAGTCACTCATAGATTGAATAGAAAAGAGACATATTTTATCCATGGAAAATTCACAAATAAGAGTATTTTGAAATAGGCATTGAACACACATGATATGGAGGATTTACATTTAGTGAATCCCATGAGACCATATGAAGCATCTAAAAAGTAGCTTTGCACATTTGAGGATAGTGGATCATAGATCCACCTCTTTCTATAGTTGAGATATAATATCATGGTACTTGTCATCATAGCAACTATTCTAGGGAGTCATTCGAAAGGGAGCTTATTGTGTGGGCCATGAGTGGGGAAAGCTATATCTAGTTGCTAAATGTAAGGCCTCACTAAAAGATTATGTGAGCATAAGTAATGGAATATGGGAATAAATATCATATAGTAGTCTAAAGATCTCTCATGAGTAGATACCCACCATCTGTCTAGGAAATAGTACCTTGAGTATTAAAACCTATATGTGGATCCTTCCATATGTGAGAAAAATATCTATTGGAAATGAGAAGTAAGAATGGTCATTTACAACTCCAATAGGGCGTAAGGATATTGTGGATCATTAACAAAGGGGGAAGCATGGGAGGAGTTAGTAGAATATTCCACCATGTTGACACAATGCTAGTGAGGATAGCATGTGAATGCACACAATAAGGAATATATGGCTAGGACATTGAATATGGCTAATTTATGTGTCATATGCATGATGCCATTAAGTAATCAATCCCTAACTCTACCAAATTCTACTCATGTAACATCTCCTTGAATGTACCAAAGAAAGGATACCTAGTGTCTAGGTATCCAAGCATTAATGTCCCAATAAGACGACATCACCCTCTTTAGAAAACCCCAAGTGTCCTAATCCAAAATCTATGTCAAGGGGGTATATTGCCATGCCATGGGAGGGAACTAGAATGTGGAAATGTACAAGGTGCATTCCTCACATCACAACCTAACCCACATATATATGGATTTCTCATCTTAAACAAACTACTTGGAACAATGGCTAAAGTTCTCTAAACAAAATTGCACCCCACTTGAGCCATAACTGCCATCATGCATGGTATGTGTTTCCACCCCGTATGTTGACTTCCACATGTATCTAGTGATGAAAAGAAGCATGAAATGTGGTCCTTGGCATGTCATTGCATTGAAGATAAATTTATGACCTCTAAAGTCTCCTCAAATGTACCTATGTCCAACCATAGTGAGCCATTACAATTCTATACTACTAGTTTCAAAGGTGTTGCACAATCATTTGATGCATCTCATTAAGATAATTAATCTTCCTTCTCTATAGAAGTCCATTTACCTTCCTCCCTTATTGCCTTAACTTTGTATATGCAATCTCTTATGTCTAACTAGATAGGGGTAATGTTGTCTCTCCATAAGACACCTATTCCCTTTAGTGTCTTCCATTGTGCTAAGAAGTCTCTCTTAGCCTCCAATGCGAAGAATACATGATGAGAGCATGTTCCTTTGAATTCTCACCCATTATTTAAATATGTTCTTTTATTTACTCTTCATTCTTATGTGTGTAGGGCATCTTTGATGCCCAACTTCCCATGTAACTAAATGTCATCCTCCACCATTTTGTGGAGTTTTAACCAACTAGTCACACATGTACTATGTGTACCTTCCATCACAATTCCTTTGACAAAGAATAATTAATTATGGTAGTGGTGGGAGTAGGGTTTGTTAGCTATTTTTTTCCTCCTACACCATATGTACACATTGTTATATTTCCTTTGCATGTTTTTATGTATTCTTGAGTACTTATACACAAGAATCTTGATATACACAAGAAGCTTGAGTACTTATACACAAGAAACTTGTTTTTTTGTGTTCTCTCCTCCTCCTTTACATATTGGACTTTCTCTCTGGTTCTCATAATTTCATCAAAGATATGTGATTATATTTCTCCTCTTTTTATTTTATATTATGCATATGCTCTCGGATATACATTTGATGTTTCTTGGGTTCTTGAATGCTATGATACTTATGTCTTGAGCTTGCATTACTCTTTTCCATCTTGGAGTTTGTTTCAATGGAGTACATTGATATTTTATAATGGAGCTTGATTTGTTAGAGACAATGAAAGTCTATTGCTTATGTACATATGCTCAATTGGTTTCAACATACACTTCCCTTGCAAACATTGATTACTATGGAATGATTTTCCTTTGATTTGTACACATGATACTTCCTCCTATCAAACAGGTTTGTCAACTTTGGACGCTTACTATGTTGCGTTGATGGTTTATGCTATCTTTTGATACTACTAGGTGTATTATATATTCCAATTGCTACATGAATTTGGCTTTGAATTTTGGACTTTTGTTTGTAGTTACATAATCTTTCACTACACTTTTGTGCCATACATAAATTCTAAACTCATTTTTTAGTCAACTTGTTGATAGTAGACACTTGGTTTTAGCACTTCAATGCACTTATTTTGTGGACAACCATAGATTGTATTGCACCTTACCTCTTGCATTCAATTTTTTAGGATATCTTTGGGGTTGGTTTACTATTATTATAGTAGCATATCTACTCTTTTCTTTGTAGTCATAATGGTATCTACTTCTAAGGATTATGCCATTTGCAACATAGACAAGTTGGATGGTAACAACATGAATTATTAGAAGACCCAGATATGACTAGTTTTGGTCCAAAAGAAGTAAATTAGACCATTTAAATACAAATCCATAAAGCGCAAAGAGTTTGATATATAGATATCTCTAATCTTGATAAGTTATCCAAGTCCACCATTATCTTATATTTGTCAAAGCAAGCTTACTTTGATGTCATTGAGACATAGGGTGGTACTTGGGAGCTATGGTAGAAAATATATGGTCTTGTCTCTATGATAAGTAAATCCCTACTTCACAATTGTATTGGCTTAATAAACTCATGGATCTTTGTATAAAGGACTACTATGCTCACTTGAATGAGTTTCATTTAATTTCTAATTAGCTTTCTTCATAGGGGATTACCTTTAAGGAAAATGTTAGGGCTATGTTTTTCCTTATCACTCTCCTTAAGTCTTGGGATATTTTTTACACTTCCATAAGAACTAATTCTCTTGGAGATGGTTTTATTCTCAAAGATGTAGAGGGTGCCTTAATTACTAAAGAAGTAAATAGGAAGAATATTAATGTTGCCTACAACCTCTCATGCACTCAATATTAGAGGCCATAATGATAGTAGGTAGTATGGTAATGACTACCATGGTAGAAATATTTAGAAGGGCAAGTCAAAGTCTTGATCTCATGGATAGGGTTATAGTAAATCTCATGGCCCCAAATCATATCTTATATCTCTTTATTGTAGTAGATTCATATTTAGCCACAATGCCATAAAATCTCTCAATATGATACGTGAGATAAGGCAAGAGCAAAGCAAAGGATTATGCTTATAAGACTTTGAATGATCATATCATCACAATTTTCATTATTAAGATTGAGATGAATGAATTGAAGTAAAGTTCTAAAGTACATTTTGACTACTTTCTCAACCGATATCAAGCTGATTGATACTCAATCATTTTTCTCTCAATGTTGGTTGCTTGATTGGGGGGCTTTCTTTCATGCAACCCTGCATTGTACTTGCTTCTATACCTATCATCCTATGATAACTTTTGTGACTCTAAGAGATGATTGTGTTTGCGATATTGTTGGCATTGGGGATGTTCATTTGCAGTTTGCGACTAATACTTCATTTGTGTTACATGATGTACACCATGCTCTAAAAGTTTTATCTCTGTAGGATAATTTCATGATTTAGGGTATCATGTTTCTTATGGTGATTTTGCATGGAAATTAACTCATGGCAACCTCATTTTCATTAGAGGTGCCAAGATAGGCAATCTTTATCCCTATAACGTGTCCACCTGTTCACTCGTAGGACACGTCTTAGTAGCCCATCGGGAAGAGAATCCAGAAGGCGCTACCCGGCACTCCCATGGAATGTCACGGGGTTTGCGATCTAGGTCTTCCTGAGTATGCCATGTAGCGAAAGCATTCCGGCCGTTGCCACTTAGGATTGACCTGAATCAGGGTTTTCCTAGTGGTCAAATTCCTAGAACGGTAACTAGCGACGAACTACTTTATGCAGAAACATCACGGTCGAAGGGGATTCATGCTGCACTTGGTTCAAGGAGAATGGGAAACGAGAGGGATGCAATGCTCAACCTCTCTACCCATAAGGCATCGTTCCATTCTGTTCCCCTAAAACAGTATAAATCGGGACTCTAGTACTCTAGATTCTAGGTCATTGTTCCTTGCTATCAAATTCCTTCGAGAAAAGTTCCCAGCCAACTGGGACCACCCATCCATAGGACGGACCCATGGCCACATCCACCGCACTTTCCTCAGGGTTGCTTTAGTTGTCTAATTATCTACCACATTTAGTTTGACACGCAAAACCAGCTTCCTTAATTAGCTAATTAATCACTGGTTCCTTTAGGTAACTTAAGCACTGACATAGAAAAACAATGTCAAGCAAGTTCCTTTTCAATGATTAATCTTATTTATCAATATTTGGAATACATCATATAATCCTACTCGAAGGCTATTAAATAATCCGCCCAAAGGCAATCCATAATCTAGCCCGAAGGCTATCCATAATCCTCAGGGATTACTAATCCAAGTTTCCGCCCGTAGACTAGTATGTGAGCCTCGAGATCCAATCCTGAGTCACGTCGGCCTCTTGTGTAGGACATGGAAGGCAAGGGATTTACGGCCAGAGCCCCCTGGCACCCAAGCATCCTCCTGCTCCAAGTAGCACCCACGGAGAGACCTCTCGCGGCGGGTTTGGTCCACGTTCCCGACGCGGCTAACAACCCCCTTGGATAGGGCAAGGCAGACAGTAGGGGGTAACTGATGCTGCCTCTCCCTCCAGGCCTTCAACTTGAAGCATTAATTATTTTTCCATCTTTAGTTCTTTGAGCAAAGCAATACAAACAGTGCTCCTAAATTGTACAAACACAATCAATCGAGTGGTTCTTTGTTTGGCCAACTGCTAAGGTGTGAATCCATCTCTCCGAATGCATCCAGCATTCGATCCGGGATCAATTGCAACTTGGCAAGATCCCCAAGGGTTTGTTGTTTACTTACCCTTTTATCCTTGGGTTAGGGTTTATACCCTGTCAATCCAAATTAGCAAACACCTTAGGTTCCTCAAATTAAGACAATAAATCCTGGCGACCTTGTCGCTCTAACTTGATTTGTCAATTGCTTGCTAGGCAATTCATAGTTACCCTAACTTGGCAACTCAGTCTCACAGAAGGTGATGTAGCAGGATGACTACTCATCCTCTTACAAATTATCTTGTACTTAGATCCTACCAACCCTTGTTCTAAAGAGTGGCAAATCCATCTTGTGACTTAAACACAAAGCCATGCAACGTTGCAACTTGTTGCATAGGAGTTGCATCTAACTTGTGGGATCAATCTCCCATCAAATGACGTTCCCTAGTCAAGAAATATGTTTAGTCAAGAGGTAGGGTTTGGGATGTCTTCTTACCCAACCCAACCCTAACCTTACTAGGCCGATAACGATTGGCCCTAGGGTTTCCAATCTCAATCGGAAGTCTAGTATTAGGCCAATTTGCCGTAGGGTAAAACCCTAGATTGTTATTGTATGGGCATCCAATTAACCCAATCATTCCGTGAATGTGGGTAGGACCCTTGGGTTCGAAAGTTTTGACTTTGCGTCCCAAGTGCGATACTAGGCATAATTTTTAACATACTAAACCCTAGCTAGCACTTTGAGGTGTTCGTTGTACTAACTACTTATGCTTTTAAGAATCCCATGTGGCATGCAACCTTTTCTAGATACAGCTTCGATAAATGAAGTTCATGTATGACGAATGTCATAAGACTAATGTTGACTTAATCCGTTCTACGACAATTAATCCAACTTAAAATGCACACATCATTGTATGTAACAGGAAAGTTCATGGTTTCCTTTTCATGCCATGCAATTCTTTGGACAACATCTAACGGATGTTAACAATTTTCTCATTCGAATCACAACAAGGAAGTTATTGCCTAAATGCAATATGCACTTATTCTTTCTTGCAAGGAAGACAAGGGTGAATTTAAACAAATTTTCATCCTTTTAACCTATGCAATATGCGTTTAGGATTGTCACTTTGGAAATGCAAGCAAATTGCAACATGCAACTAAAACTCGTAAGACGAATGAGTAATTTGCATTCATAACTTTCCCATGAAAATTAAATGTGCCTAATGCATTCCTTTTATGCAGAATTAAACTTCTAAGAACCTAGTTTTGAGGACTCGCAGCGATGTCCACGTGTAATCTTGGGTTGGAGGCTCCCGCGTGAGCACCTTGCGTCTCGTCCTTGCCTTTACCCGATCCAAGAACTTCCTTTGGAAAATCAATCTCAAAATCTGCCTACTTCCCCCCTCATGTGGGAATTCCTTTTACAAGATGTTGGTTTTAAGAAATCGGGGATAAGCCGTGTGGACAAGGCTTATGAAAGCTTTGCCTTTAGAAGATTCTTGTCCTCTGTTACAATAATGTGGCATTTTTGCAGTAGGGCGGCGATGGCGGATGGCGGGATGGCAACAACTTGGAGCAGCACGGCTGCTTTCTTCTCTCTCTTCATGCCTCCCTCCCAAGCTCTAGGGGGGAGGTCTTAGAGGCTGGGGGGGGGGGGGAGATAGCCTCCCATGTGGGTGGCTTTCATGCTTCCTCTCTCCCCCATGCTCTCCACATTACACTACTTCTCTCACACTCCCTCTCCCCTTGCCATGCATCGACTGAGGGGAGGGGTAATTAATAATTTTTTTTCACTAAAGTTATCCATTAACCCCTTTTTCCCTGTAAAGGGTGTTCCGGTGCAACTTGCGGGATTTAGCCTTGGCCTTATTTGCACAACGCAGTTGGGGTTTATTAACGTGCATGCGGGGTAAACATTTAACTGTCAACTTTTTACGATGTGGGAGATTACTTTGGGGTGCCTTATGGCACAGGGTCTAAGGTTGACTTAATATTTCAAGTGGAAATATTACAATCCCTTACTTTTTTTTGGTAATACTAATCATATTTTGGTATGTTTTGATTAATATAATCATGGTATAATATGCATAACAAGTTTTGTACTATGTGCACGGGTAAGCCTTTGGCTCTCATTCTTTTTAATGTTTCTGGTCCCATACCCTATCCATCATTGGGTAGTGCAAAGTATATCCTTTCATTCATCGATCATTAGTCACATAAACTTGGGGCCTATCCCATAAAGCAAAAGTCAAAAGTTTTGTTTGCCTCTCAATAGTTTCTTGTTATGTTGAAAAATAGATTGGGTATAGGCTAAAATTCCCAGAATGGTGAAGAACTAGTCTAGGCATAGGCTGAAATGCCTATGATCTGATAATGGAGATGAATATGTGTCTAAGGCTTTTAAGAAATTTTGTGATGAGAGGGGTATGAAGCATGAATTGACTGCCCCTTACAACCCACCCAAAATACTATTGTAGAGTACATGAGCATGACGATTCATGAAAGAGTCCCTAGTATGCTTAGTCGCAATAGTAATAGTAGCCAGGCACACCATATACCTTTTGGGCAACCGAGGTAGTTAATGCTACCATTCACTTGATTAATGGATACATGTGCACTACTCTTGGTGGTAGAGTTGCAAAGGAGATGTGGTTAGAAAACCTCCCTCATATACCCATTTTGGAGTCTTTAGATGTGAGGCATTTTGCCATATTTCCAAAGATAAATGCGAAAAGCTAGCTAAAAGTCTATCAAATGCATCTTTCTTGGATATGGTGTTGCAGGTGAGATGGACTATCACCTTTGGGAACTCCATGCTCAAAAGGCTATCCATACCTATGATGTTGTCTTTTATGAGGGTAAGACATGTAAGTAACAAGAGCAAGTGATTGAGGTACAAAAGGTGATTTTTCAAGAGGAGCCTCCTATTACACTATCAGGAGATCCAGTTAGACAACATGTAGTAGGTCCGATATTGATGATGTAGTTGCCTAAGATTCACGTGTTCTATAGGATCATGATGTTGGCAAGAGAGGACAAAATGTACATGCTTGCAAGCCAATTTTAGAGATGCTCTAGTAGAGATCTTTATGAGCTCTCTATACATTATATCATGGTGACATATTCTAGTGAGACCCTTACTTATGAGGATATTATGCACAGAGTTGATGGTCACTCTTAGGAAAAGGCCATGCAATCTCAGTTTTATTCACTGCATAAGATTCATACATGGAATTTTGTTCCATTTTCCAAAATGAAAAACGTGTATTGCTATGCAAATGGGTTTACAAGTTGAAGAGCACCCCTAGTTGCCCTAAATCATTATATAAGGCACATTTGGTTACTAAGGGTTTTAGATAGGAAAAGGGAGTTGAGTTTGATGAGATATTCTCCTTGTGGCACATAATACCCTTTATTTGATTGTAGTCTTGGTTGAGTAAATAGATATGGAGTTGTAAGTAGATGGATATTAAGATGACTTTCTTACATGAAGACCTACATGGATATCTATATGCAACAACCTAAGGACTTTGTGAAAACGGGGAGGGAACACCTAGTGTAAAAGTTGAGAAAGTGTCTTGATGGACTTAAGTAGGTACCTAGGAAGCAATATCAAGTTTTATGCCTTTATGCATTCATAGGGTTATTTTTGTAGTGACAAGCCATTGCTTTGCCATTTGAAAGCTTTGAAACCTTTTAGACTTAGCAAAGCATCGTTGTAAAAGAAGACCATTGAGATCAATTATTACACATAATTGTGTTGCATTTCTTATCAAGGAAACATCAATCACATCATTGTGCTCTACTGTTGTTGAATCTGCTAGATATCCAACCATAGATGTCTTAGTTGAAGTTACAAAGAAGAAAAAGAAGCACATTAGATTAATTTACTTCCTCATCATTCTACCTAATAATTTCTACAGTAACTTTTCACCGACCTGTAGAATAGTGGTCGCACAACATAAAACTGGGCCTTTTCCTGAGTGCATGCAGAAAACTTCTGCCTCCAAAACAGGCCCCGAAATGGCCTCAAATAAAAAAAACAGAGCAACCAAGGGCTAAAGCCCATACCCGTAGCATATACTACCCTCTTGCTACACTGCGAAGGGCGTCTCAATCTGAGACAATGCACTCTTGCACTTTCAAGCTGTGCTACCTGCAAAAACTTGCTCCCAAAATAGAAAAATGAAAGCAACACTGGTCCTCTTACCAGAAGACCGCGACCTTGGTTTGCTTTCTTGAGCTCCTTACCACAAACAAGGCTCTGATACCATGTTAAGATTGTGGGAGAGAAGGAAGGAGTCTCACTTGTAGCTTTCTTGCTTGCACAATGGGGGAATACACACACAGGTGGAGGCTGAAAACAATTTTCCTCTTCTTAGTTGTGTAAGCCAAAAGAACTCTAGTACATAGAAATAGAAGAACCCTATATACGGGTCTCAAAACAAACTCAACTAACTAAGGTGGCATACTAACTGAGCCATGAACTAGAGTAGATAAGGATAGCTGTCATCTAGCTATTATTCATGGGCGGTGTACCAACCGCATCTGCAACTGACAAGTCGGTGACATAAATGCACAACGATCACCCTAGCATATCACGAGTGGAGCTCGATATCTCAACAGCTTAGAGATATGTATGTTGCTCTATAAAGTATATTGTGGTTTAGACACTCATGAGGACCCTCATTTATATTGTTTATGTAGCTTTACATCGTTCATGTTTGCTCCCCTATAAAGTGTATTGTGGTTTCTATCATGAGGATACTCATTTATATTGTTTATGTAGCTTTACATTGTCTTGTTGCCTAAGTGTATGATCTTGTTTTATATTGTAAGCACACACTCTCTTTCCTCAAGAAAAGATCTTGCTAACAAGTTGTTAACCAATGAAAATAGTGCAACAACTCTCACTAAACCCAATTGATCATGAACAAAGACCTTTCTGATAAATTTATATTTGATTTGTTGTGGAACCTCCTCCTTCTTAGAGGGTATTTGCACCCATGAAAAATATGAAAAACAATATCCGTACCTTGAAATACTCTCCTAAATTGACCTATCAATTCTCAAAAGGAAATCAAATTTTGTAAAACTTGTGGGATTACAAAGACTTAACCAAGTACCTTTGTCACTCATTATTTTTTAGTTCTCATTGACATGAAAGAAAGTGCAGTAAAATACATTTGCCTTGAGAAACCAAACCATTTGCCTTAAGGATTTGATCTCTATCACATTTTCCATTACAATACTTTGGTATTTTTTACATTAATTAGGCTATATCATATGTGAGATCTGTCATTAAACACTAATTGAGCATGAATAAAACCCTTTCTAGTAAATGAATATTTGATCCATTGTGAAATCTATTACAGGTGTCATGTGTAATATGTTTTTAAACTCTAATTACCTTATTTGGGATAATCATACTAAGTGCAATAAACTTACATATGTGAGAAAATGCCAAAAATTAACCTTACCAATATGGAATGCCACATCTTTTTATAAGTTTTAATATGTCTCTTTGGAAGCTAGTTGTGTTGAAGTTTTCGAGAGGTGGACTTGGTATGTTAATGCTTATTTTAGGACATTTACCTTGTGAGAAAGAGGATTGTTTTCATCTATTTTTACAATGCACATGTATTATAAATGTGTTGAAGAATATGGACAAATTATGGCACACTACAATGGGTTCCTAATTTCCATAAGTATTGAGCTAGGTGTCACATGGTGCTCAACATTAAATTATTGATCAACAGTTACCTTTATAGTGTTGGTGCATCACCAATTAATCTTTAGAGAAATAAAGAGAAGAATTTTGCAAAATTGTGTAAAAAGGGATGAGAAGCAATGCTGTATTTTGAGTGACTACTTAATTTAGGCCTAGTTTGCTTGGCAACCATTTCCCATAAACTATTTGTAATTTTGCACGAAGTATATATATGTTCTTGATATGGCTATTTACAATTGCCCAGTTTGAAATGTGAGGAATCGAGTTCCCTAGTTGTGTGGCCTAGATATCCCTACTATGCTATATGGGAAACATGATTCCCTAGCTATATGACCTACAAATCCCTAGTTTAAGATGTGGGGAATTGAATTCCTTGCTTATGTGACCTACAAATCCCTAGTTTAAGATTGGGGGAATAAATTCCCTTATTATATACAAGGAGTTCATACATGCATACCTAGAATTCCCTAGCATGGGATGTGGGAAAAGTAATTCCCTATTTATACATAGGAAATTATAATATACATGTACCTAGGAAAATTTAAAGAATTTCCTACATTCCAAGAGTTTTCCTATGTAGGAACTATTCAAAAGCTCCTTGTGAAAGAACTTGCCTGCATGTGCACCGTAGCAGCAAGTATGACAACCCACTACCTGAGAAACGAGACACATGGACCAAGATGCAAAAGTCAAGGCAGGGACATTAATTGGGTAACTCTAGGCCTCAAGTTGTCGATGGCAGCAAGGTGGCACAATGCAGGCACATAGGGCAACCTTCCATGTTATAACGTCAAGGTGAACCGTGTATCATATTGAGCCAACCCACTTGTTAACCAACATAAAGCAA
The DNA here is from genome assembly GCF_053477565.2 of Lygodium microphyllum. Lineage (NCBI taxonomy): Eukaryota > Viridiplantae > Streptophyta > Polypodiopsida > Schizaeales > Lygodiaceae > Lygodium > Lygodium microphyllum. Next base: position 71,733,352 of record NC_141164.1, on the reverse strand, counting down.
AGATCACTATCATTTGGTGATGGTGAGTGGCGGCCGCCTGTAGTCACAGCTAGGGTTGGGGAAAGAAAATTTAAGGAAAAGGAAGTAAATCCTTTGCATCATCATCTATAAAGAAGGAAATACAATTGAGATGGTGTTATTTAAATTAATTTAAATATTTTAACTATATTTTGAGAAATATAAAGAGTATTTATTTCAGTGGATCATCATCAATGGTGTAAAACCACACAAAGAGAAGAGTTCAATTGCTTGAGTTCTCTTTCATGGCCTTTGACCTCATCAACTCTCCAAACAAGGAGACAGATAAGGAAGGACATGTGGTTTTCTTTTTTCTTTTTTTCTATTCATTTTCTCTGTCAATGACTTCACAACAACCTCTTTCTTTTTTCCTTCCCATAATCTACCACCAACAACAATGAATTGGTTGGAATACGTGGATAAATCTCAATGCAAATAATGTAGGGTATAATAGCAACTTTTTCTTAAGTTATGAGGTAGCCTTTGTTAGGCAAAACACAACACAATACCATTTAACTTTTGGATCCAAACCAAAATGAAACCTTGATTGGTTGGTTGGTTGTGCCATTCACATCTTGTATCATTGCCTCTTCCCCTTGTTTAGGCATGGCATTCATGCTTGAGCATCCCTCGACTTAAACTTACACAATCAACAATAGTTAGTTTGTGTTTGTCCTATTATTGTCAAGAAGGTAAAGTCTAAAGCATTTGATTCATCATTTAGAAATATCAAGGGTTAATGGTTTCACACAAGATAGCAATAATCTATGCAAGGAAAGAATGACCATTCATATGTTTTCCAAGAACTTGCATTTTATGTTTTGTATCTTTTCTCACCTTGTTTTCTCTAACACAGTTACAATCAAACAAGCATGACAAGTAAGATGCATATCCAATCTTGCTATACAAGATGTCCAACCAAAAAGAGTTTGAGTTTTGTGTTTAGGGTTGTGTGTTTTTTGTTTTGAGTTTTTTTTTTGTATTTGTGTTTTGCATTTTTCTCTAATCAAACCAATCCAATCTCATCAATATCAAATCAATGAATCGGTTTCTCTTGATTTAGCCTTTCTAAACTATTTGCATGATTTTTGGAGTATGCAAGTCACAAGCGTGAATGATCAATACTCCAATGATCCCATCGACACTCAAGAGGATAATCCTCCTATTTCATTGTATAGTAAGAGTGTGAGAACCTTAATGGTTGCAATGTTCTTGGTCCCAACAATGAAAGCAAAATGTTGGGCCAAGTGTACAATAATCAAGACATTGGATGGACTTCTATTCTTTTAGAAGATGCAACTCGCTAATCTCTCACCTTCTCTTCTCAGCACTCCACCCTAACTAACTATGCATCCTTCTCTCCAACTTAATAAAGTAAGAATACAAGACTAGCTTTGAGATGTGGTGAACTTATTAACTTATCTTTCCACATTCCCCAAGAGGTTAGTTATAAATATATGTATATATCACATGAGTTCAATATAAGGGATTTTTAAAATATCATTTTTTCACTTTTTTACATACAGAAGGGTCCCATATAAAGGAGTTACTTACAAATTGAATAGAAAAGGGTTACATTTTATTAAGGAGAAATTCACAGATAATGATATTATTAAATAGGCCTTCAACACACGTGATATAGAGGGTATACATATAGTGAACTACCCACGCCCACATTATAGTCCAATAGCTCGAAGGCTCGTGGATAATTCCATGATCCAAGCACCACAATTTGTTGTTATTACTCCTTCACATGCACCACTAAGCATGCTAATATCAAGAGAAGAAGTTAGAGAAGAAGAAGGAGAGAAAGAAGATAGAGAAGAGCTCCATCTGTAATATTTCTGTAGTGAAATATTAACGACCCTAGACCCCGCGCAAAAAGCAACCCAAAGTAATCTCCTGCAAAATAAAGATACACTGGCCTAAGTGCTCTAGCATCGTGCATTTACAATACCATTTCCGCGTAGTGCATATGCAACCGTGGCTCGAAAATCGCAAGCCACTGTAGGCCTCTGCGGGAACACCCCTTCATGGGACAAAAAGATAATGAATTAAGTGCAAATTTTTTTATTAAACCCCCTCCCCTTCAACTGTTGCATGGCAGGGAGAGGGAGTATGGGTAATGTCATGGAGGGGCATGGGGGAGGGAAGCATGCAATTGCCACTTGTGTGGCCACTCCCCCCCTGTTAACAAACACGGATCTAGAGCTAGTTAGCTATGGTGGACGCAAATCAAACACACGATACATTATCAAAATGAGAGATTGTAGCTCAAGTGAATTAGGTTCCAAGATAGATTAGCTTGGACTCATAAACACAAACTTGAGTGACTCAAACTGAAAGTATCATTCTCCTTGAAGTGAGTGTCAACCAAGTACATGCCTTTATAGCTTTTTGGATGGTACCACTGTACCTCACTATGCATATGGGATTTTGGACATCTCTTCCTAGAGCTTCTAGAGTATACATCTTTGTCATATCTCTCATACAAAGCCACTTATGGGCAAGCCTCTTTTGGGCACACATTTAGCCTCTATGGGCATACAAACCAAGCATCATTTGCTATTCTCAACACCCCCCCTCAAATGATGAGTCTCTACCCTTGCTGGCTTTTGCCCCCCCTGCATGTAAATATGGCCCAGGAGACTAGCTCTTTGGCAGCCTAGTCAAGTTAAGGCTTGAAACTTTACATCTTGGTAGGTTTTTACATCCACTATGGGAAATTTTTTGCAAAACATTTTGTTGGTTTGTAGCAGCGGAAAATGTTTTCTTCATTTGTTTTGTTGCTTCTTTGGCAACCTTTGATCTTGTTCTTGGACTTCTTTTTCTTCATGCTCTTACACGTGAGTACATTGATGGATACATGAACTTTGTTTGACGAACACTCACACATGAGATGAATTTTGGAATACATGGTCTTTGGGTTTTCATGTGACTTTTGCTCATGGCTTGATATTATATTTGGCATTGGACTTTGATCAAGGGAATGCTTATGAGAATCTATACAATTAACTGAGCTTCGGAAAATAAACCAATTTGAGTGAAGTAGGTGTGTGGAAGGGTTTATAAGATAGAGAAACAATGTGAGAGGAGATATTTATGTAGAGGCTTATTAAAACCTTAGTAATAAGGTTTATTAGTTAACTAATTGTGAACTCCATGTTAATAGCATTGCACCGTTTTTTTCGTTTTCTCCTCTCAGTATGATTTCACAGGTACCTCCCACTGCTAACTTTTCTTTATTATGTTCATCCCAAATAACTTTTCCAGCTACATCCTTGAGTGTAAGACCAATAATTAATAGTATTCCCACGAGCGTTCTAGGGCTTCATGTCCTCCTTTTACCTGAACTGCAGCGGACGCTCCCTGACTCTCCAAGCAGTACGAGACCACATTCACACGACGTGAGAGCGGATGTCGCACGAGACACAAAACTACGTCTTGGCATACAACTTTGGGAGGGTGTAGCCATCATAAATGCACGCCTCCTAGACATCTTAACTTGCAGCTTGCTTGACGATGTTCCTAACAAGGAAGCGCTTCACGGCCTTGTTTCTGAGGTAGCAGCAGTCATAGTTGGAGCACCTAATGGGATTGGTATGGCCTTTGTAGTGCTTGTTGCGACATCCATTTTGACTCTTGACCGTCATGGCTGCTCGTGGGTGAGTGCTGGCACATCTCACGATAGGGCAAGGAAAAATGTATGACAGGATATGTGCAATGGAGCCTAACTAGTGGTACAACATTCGGGGTGTTTGAACAAGCTCTGCGTCTTTCCTGGAAGATGGTACTCCTGTGATCATCTATACAGGATCTACTAATGAATCCGTACAAGTGCAGGCTGTAGCATTTCATGAGGATACTTCAAATTTCCTTCTCCAAAACTCGACCTCCTAGCCCGCCTGTGTCCCATATTTGAGTCTTGATCTTCTTGCGGTCGATGATGAGGCTCTGCAAACTGAAACTCAATGCTTCTCTATTTATTACACCCTATTCTTCTTTCTCTTGTCTATCAAACCAAAAAGCACACCCTTTCCTTTTTCTTCAAAGCAAAGCCCTTGCTTGCAAGCCCTCAGCTTGGCCTTAAGCAGGCCCTTCTTCTTCTTCTTCCAAGTGACAGCTTCTGAAATAAGCAATGAACCTTAATACCTTTAACGTGAATTCCAAACCGAGCTTCTTGAGTAGCACCGTAGCACCTTCTTTCTTGATCTTCTTTACTTCATACAAAAATTGATATTGGCTTGAAAAATTGGAATAGAGACAAGCGTATACAAGGAGAAGAATGAGATGGAAAGAATTTAGAATATGCAAGGAAGAAAGGAATGTTAGGAAGCTATGCTCACTAGCTATCTAGCTCAGCCATAGCTCTGATACCATGTTAACAAACACGGATCTAGAGCTAGTTAGCTATGGTGGACGCAAATCAAACACACGATACATTATCAAAATGAGAGATTGTAGCTCAAGTGAATTAGGTTCCAAGATAGATTAGCTTGGACTCATAAACACAATCTTGAGTGACTCAAACTGAAAGTATCATTCTCCTTGAAATGAGTGTCAACAAAGTACATGCCTTTATAGCTTTTTGGATGGTACCATTGTACCTCACTATGCATATGGGATTTTGGACATCTCTTCCTAGAGCTTCTAGAGCATACATCTTTGTCATATCTCTCATACAAAGCCACTTATGGGCAAGCCTCTTTTGGGCACACATTTAGCCTCTATGGGCATACATACCAAGCATCATTTGCTATTCTCAACACCCTTCACCCCATATAAACCCCCCCTCCCAACCTTGAGGGAGAGAGAAGGAAGGATCATGTTGCTGCCCGTCACCCTATAGAGCTGCCCGCCCGCCTGCTATCGCTGCCAGAACTGCTACACCGCCGCCTGCTGCTGCGCCACCACCATCATCATCATCATCGCCGCCGCCGTCATCGTCATCATCATCGTCATTGTCGTGGTCGTCATCATCTCCCTCATCACCATCTTCACCATCATTATCCTCTCCATGTCATCTCCCTAGTTGTTCCAAAAGTTTGGAAGCTTCTATTGAAGCTTCTAGGCCTAGTTCACCCTGTGCCTCCAGCTTTTGTAAAACCGTGTCTTGCAAGGCCCAATTTCTGCACAGGGAAGAAATATCGGGCAGTAGGGAGTTGAAAATTGGATAAAGGGCAAGGAGAGTTCGCGGAATTGAAGTCTACTGCGTCAATGGCTCCTAAGAAAAAGTCGAGAGGAGCGCACACGAGAGCTTCCACCCCGAGTACAAGAGTGGACAACGCCTCGATTCTTAATGCCCAGGTTCCGAAAATATTTCCGCATGGAAAAGATGCATAAAACATGTTTTAAATCCACGTAGGGAAGCCTAAAATGCATTGGAAAATCTATATATACTTGTTCGATTTACAAGTTCAGTTGCATGACTAGCACTTGCATTGCTTGCATTTCCATGGTCAAGGGTAGTCTCATTTTTAGACGTATATTGCCTAAGTTAAAAGATGGATTTGTCCAAAGGCGTCCTTGTTGTATCACACAAAGGATAGGGCATAAATACATAATGCACTTACGTAGTAAATTCCTAGTTGTGACTCGTGTATAAGATAATCATAGACGGCCATTAAATGATGTTCGAATAGTTGCAATGGATAGGAAGGATTTGTGTACTTTACAAATCACATGCGGTGATGATTACATTCTAGGTTGGGCTAAGTGATAAAGGAAGAATTAAATCAATGATGCACTCATGGCATTTGTTCATTGATGCGACCTAAAACGGGCCGGCACTGGCTCATGCACTAGCCGGACCTCTATCATGCGCTCAACAACCCCACGGCCTCGCGGCCAGGAGCGTTGATGACACATACATCATCTTCCTAAACATCTTGCATTTGTATCACGTCTCGTAGTCCAACTCTAACCCAATTAACACTCCTCACAGGGAGTCCCAACACATTGCCAAATGGCACGAAGTACAAACATAGGAGGTCCTCCCACGGCTGACTGCCGCTATCTCACTGCGACTCTCCTACACCTTGGGGATTGGCCCCTTGATGCGTCACTGAACATATATAACACTTCGCACATATTTCCACTCAAGGTACCAATTATTTCATATCCAGCCTACAGCTTGGAACAACCTTACTCACTCAACGTTGGTCATGTTCCTCTAGAAAGCAATTGCCATGCATCCAGGAGGTATTGTATGATACCTTTTATCATTTTATGCTTCATGCAAATTGTGAATGTCCATGTGCTCAAACAAAGAAAAATCAGCATTTGTGCACATGTGGAAAACATTTCTTTCAATGATTTTGACTATCGCTCGTATGCGGCATTGCATGAACGTAGCACCGAGAAACCCTCGTGCTACTAGGTCCTTATTTTAAATTAACGAACGATCTATATGATTTGCATAGATGAAAACAATCAGCCTTTTCTTTCTCTCAGCACTTAAACACCACTCTCGTTCTCTTTACCCCCCATCATCTAGGTTGTGCACGATGCATAGGTTTAGGGTAATATTTTCCATGTTTTTTTTGTATAAAAAGCAAAAAAACTCACTAAAACATAAAGGTAGGGCTGAACTGAGGCTAAATCTCATGCTTCAAACCCCCCATACATACACAAATATGAATCTTATTTTTTAGTATTTTTCACACACTCAAAACCTATTTTTTCCTTATTTTTACCCATTTTTCCTATTTTTCTTGTATTTTTTCGTAATATTAAATAACTAAAAATACAAAATGAGTTATGGGCTATGGCCCTTAGGTTCATTTGCAGCAAAAACACAAATTTAGTTGGTGTGTCTTATTATATTTTCCATTTATATATCAAAAACACCCAATTTTTCCATATTTCGCGTGTTTTACGGGTTTTACACCATTAATTTCAGTCACAACACTTATGATTTTCTGATTTTCTAAGTATAAACTGATCAAACTCATAGCAAAAAACAACATAATGCATAATCATCCCATGGGAACAAGTATTCATGAAGCAACTTGCATAAAACATCAATTTCCTTTATAAAAATGAAATTACCGTTCTTTGCGGGTTGCAGGTTTTTATTTGCCATGTCTTGGGACTGATTTCCAGCAGCCATTAATGTCCATGACAGTCCACAATCAGCAATCTTCATTCCTCTTGAACCACGGAGCAATCCGGTCTTCATTGGACAAGCATTCGTCATCCATTCTTCTTCTTCACCACATGAATCTGCCCTTAGAGGAGAGAGAGGGAGGAGAGAGAAAGACTGATTTTCTCTCTCTCTCTACAGTCCACCATTTGACGCGCGAGAGGAGGCGATGCGGAGCGGAGAAGGAGTGGATCAGCCTTGCCTTGCCATTGATATGGCTTACTTGCAGCCCAAAAACTCCATCCATTGGGAGGGGGGGGGGGGGGGGGGGGGGGGTTCTGCGCGTTGATTAGCACGAGTACATGCCGCCCTCCTTTTTTTTTAGATTGGGGGGTGCCCCCTTTGAAGGGCACCCCTTCATTCCTCAAGTGGCCACCCTTTCATTTCTGGCCCTTTTTTGGGCACCCTCCCGGGTTTTGCCATATCTCCCGTGTCCGGCGTCCGATTTGAGCCCGAAAAAATCCTACGCGACCATCTTGAGACCACGAACAGACCGGAAACTTCTGTCACTTGCACAAGCACATGGAAAAATTACTAAAAATCCGCAAGTGTTGCACAGGCGTCCTTAGAGCACTTTGACGCTTAAAATCATCCTAGATCGAGCCACCGCCTTTAACGTTGAATATTTTTCCCTTGATATTCGTAATTTTTGGCTATTTTTAAACACTTCTTGGCATCAAAATTCCACTCTCATTGGGGACCATGGGATAGGGCGACTCAGTCCGTCAAATCCCATAATTTTTTTCTTTTTTCTTTTTTTGATAGGGGTTAGAACCCCTTTTTACACACCTTTATATATATTTATTTCCTTTAAGATATTCACGGTTTCTCTTCCCTTATCATCCTTTATTTTTTTCTTCTGGCAGGCTTCTCTAATGGCCTCACAACTAACAAGAACTCCTAAAATGGCTGTCTAGCAGCCTAGCAGAACAGGGTCACTAGAACTCCTTTCTAAAACAGGTCTTTCAATGCTTGACAATGTCTTTACAGGAGGCAACGACTACTCAGACCTCCCTCAAACATACTGAACCTAAACCTTTACAAGATAAGCAGCTAACTTCATCGTAACTCTTCGTCGGGGATCTCAGATTACTACTCCAACACTCCCTTTTTTATTAGGGCCCTTGGACGCTCCGTCAAAATATAATATATACGTCCACAATGGGTTTACACAGCCTGCCATCACAAACTCCTCTATTCGTAATTATGATAATCAAAGTTTAGCATATTGAGAGGATGAATTGACGGCTCCATCCCACCTTACCAAGATGGGATAGAAGCTGTATCAATTTTAAACATTTCCTCAATATCACTTCCTTCAGCCAAAGTCTCTTTTGGCTCCCCAAAATCCACAATACCCTGCAACCTCGGTGGCTTACTCTTAATCTCATAATCGAACTCCTACAAAGTGATTAACCACTTTGCCAAATGATCAGGCGGCTGCAGCTTGTTCATAAGCAATTTAAGTCCTTCCGCCTTCATATAGAATACTACCTTTTCATAGAGGATGTAGTGCCTGAATTTCTTAGTCCCAAAGACCATCGCAAGACACAACTTCTCCATGTAGGTATAATTGATCTCTGAAATGCCCAATTTTTGACTAGCAAAAGCTATCAGATGATACCACTTTTCCTCCCAAATTTGGGCTAAACAATAGCTTATACTATACATAGTGGCTGCTGAAAATATATAGAACACCTCACCTCTTTTAGGTGCTTTTAAGACGGGTGCTTTTACTAGCTTCTGCTTCATATCCTCAAATGATATTTTGCAAGCATCACTCCATGCAAATAGACAGTTATAGGATAATAAATTCATTAGTGGCAAGGTTCTTTCTGCCAGGGCATTGATAAATCTCTGATAGTACCCTATCGACGGACAGAAAGCTATGAACCTCTTTCGGAGTGCATGGTGGACTCATAGCAACTATGACCTTGATCTTTTCAGGGTCAGTTGCGATTCCCATTGAACTGACCACATGGCCCAGCAATAGCCCATAAGGTACTCCAAAGACACACTTCCGTGGGTTAAGAGCGATACAAAATTGTATGCAACGCTCAAAGCATTTTCTTAAAATAACCAACATCCTTTCCCTTATAGTGGCTGCCCCCAGGTCATCAATAAATACTTTCAACTCATCTGGGGAGATGTCACCAAAGGTCTTGTCTGTTGTTCGTTGCCACGATCCAGGTGCATTACATAAACCAAATGTTGAGATATCGAGCTCCACTCGTGATACGCCAGGGTGACCGTTGTGTATTTATGTCACCGACTTGACAGTTGCAGACGCGGTTGGTACATTGCCCATGAATAATAGCTATATGATAGCTATCCTTATCTACTCTAGTTCGTGGCTCAGTTAGTATGCCACCTTAGTTAGTTGAGTTTGGTTTTGAGACCCATATAGAGAGTTCTTCTATTTCTTTGTACTTGAGTTCTTTTGGCTTACACAACTAAGAAGAGGAAAACTGTTTTCAGCCTCCACCCTTGTGTGTCTTCCCCCATTGTGCAAGCAAGAAAGCTTCAAGCGAGACTCCTTCCTTCTCTGCCACAATCTTGACATGGTATCAGAGCCTTGTTCATGGTAAGGAGCTCAAGAAAGCAAGCCAAGCTCGCGGTGTTCTGGTAAGAGGAGTAGTGTTGCTTTCATTTTCTGTTTTGGGAGCAGATCTCTGCAGGTAGCACAGTCGAAAAGTGCAACAGTGCATTGTCTCAGGTTGAGACACCCTTCGCGGTGAAGGAAGAGGGCAGTATATGCTGCGGGAAGGGGCTTTAGCCCTCGGCGACCTTTTTTTTTAAATTTGAGGCCATTTCGGGGCCTGTTTTGGAGGCGGAAGTTTTCTGCACGCACTCAGAAAAAGGCCCAGTTTTATGCTGTGCAGCCACTGTTCTACAGGTCGGTGAAAAGTTACTATAGAAATTGCATCGTATGCTTGTGCGCAGAGACATTGGGAGTTACAGAATCATCCCTGTTACCTGTTGATGCAAAATCGTCACTAGGAAGTGACTGTGTGGTCAAATACCACTTTCGCCAGTTTTGCAGATTAGCCCTTGTGAGGTTGAAGCTGTGTTCTTTGCAGTGACAGAATTTTTTGCAGTATTCTGTAATGGCGTCTAATTCTCTTTCACAGATTGTAACTGAAAAGCTTGACAAGAACAACTTCCAAGCATGGAAGTTTAGAATGACGAATTTCCTTATGGGAAAAGGATATTGGGAATTTGTTGCAGGAAATGAAGAAGAACCACTTCTTCCTGATGTTCCCAATCAACAGCAAATGCAGGCATTCAAAGCATGGCATGAGAGAGCCAGGAAAGTTATGTATTGGCTGTCTATCAGTATTTCAGACTCTATGATTGTGCATATTCAGGATGCAAGTACGCCAAAGGAGGCATGGGATACTTTGTCAAAAATGTATAGCACAAATACGCAAGCCAGGAAAATGCAGCTCAAGCAAGAGTTGCATAATGTGCAAAGAGAAAATATGATTATCAATGACTACCACATGAAAGTGAAGAAGATTGCAGATGCACTTGCTTCCATCAGGTCGCCAGTGGAAGATGATGATTTAGTTTCTGTGACCTTGAATGGTCTAGGAAAGGATTATGCACAGTTTCGGACATCCATTTCAGTTCGTGAAAGATTTCCTGATTTTGAGGAGCTGATTGCTCTTCTAATTTCTGAGGAGCAAAGAAATGGTGGTGCATCTTCTTCAGGAGGAACTTCAAAAGAAGCTGTCTTCTACTCAAATGCTGGAAGAGGTAGACGCAAAGGTAGAGGAGGCCGATTTGGAGGCCGTGGCAGAAATCAGAATATGCAGCAAACTCAAGAAAACCAATCCTATGGAGGAGGACGTGGTAACTCTAGAGGCAGGGGGAGCCAAAGAGGTCGTGGTGGATGGCAAAGAGGTCAAAATGCAAACAGTAATGTTGAATGCTACTATTGTGGTAAAATGGATCATATGGCTAAAGACTGCTATAAAAAGCAGAATGACATCATGAATGGAAAACTGCAACAAGGGAATTATGCATCTTCTAGCAGACAGGGTGATGACAGAAATGAGCATTTGTTCATGGTGCAGCACATGAACAATTCTGTGACAAGTGCAGAAGAAAGCAATGATGTATGGTATGTTGACTCAGGTGCATCAAACCACATGACAGGTCATGCAGAATGGATGGAGGATGCAAGGAAAATGGAAAAACCAGGATTTGTGGAGACTGGTGATGATACTGCACATCCTATTGTGCAGATTGGAAAAATTCCCTTGTTTATGCAGGATGGGAAAAAGAAATACCTGTCCGATGTATTTCATGTCCCGAATATCACCAAGAATCTGGTTTCTGTCGGTCAAATGGTTGAGCAGGGCTTGCAGGTCAGATTTAATCCTCATGGATGCTTTGTTGAGGATATGAAAAATAAAGGTCGCCTGATAGCAAAAGGAAAGAAGAAGGGCAGAATGTTTACGTTGGATGCAGACATGTCTGAATTGAGTGTAGCAATGTTTGCACATGGGACCGGTGTAGTTGCAGATATTGATATCTGGCATAAACGCATTGGTCATGTTAATGTACAGTGACTTAAATCAATGCAGGCCCAAAATATTGTTGCAGGATTGCCAAAATTCAAGGTTGTAGAAATGCATAAGGTATGTGAAGCCTGTCAGTTTGGAAAACAGGCAAGGAAACCATTTCCTAGACATGTTCAAGAGAGTGAGAAGCCATTGGAATTAATCCACTCTGATGTGTGGACTACTAAAGCTACATCTCTTGAAGGCTGTCATTATTTTGTCACTTTTATTGATGACTATAGCAGAAAAGTTTGGGTGTATTTTATGAAAAAGAAAAGTGAAGTTTTTGGGCATTTCAAAACCCTTAAAGCTATGGCTGAAAAAGAAACAGGTCTGCAAATAAAATGCCTAAGGTCAGATGGAGGGGGAGAGTACCTCTCAAATGAGTTTGCAAAGTTCTTACAGGAGCATGGCATAAAGCAGCAATATTCATGCAGTTATACCCCACAACAAAATGGAATTGCAGAAAGAAAAAACAGGCATATTGGAGAGGTATCTCGTGCCATGCTCAATGAAAAAGACTTGCCAGATTTTTATTGGGCTGAAGCAGTTGCTACAGCAGTCTATATAATGAACAGGACTCCCACTGCAGCAATACATGGGATGACTCCAGAGGAGAGGTATACTGGTAGGAAACCAGTTATTTCTCATTTGAAAATTTTTGGTTGCATTGCCTATGTACATGTGCCAGATGAGTTGAGATCCAAGTTGGATCCAAAAGCTGAGAAGTGCATCTTTATTGGTTACTCTTTGCAGCAAAAAGGGTATAGATGCTATAACCCTTCTACTCGTAAGTTTACAGTGAGCAGAGATGTTGTTTTTGATGAGATGAGTAGCTGGTATAAACCAGTAAATGTGATTGATGATGTAGATGCACAAAATGGTAATGCTGCACAGAATTCACAGCAGCAGTTACAAAATATTAGTGGACCTGGAGCATCCTCTAGCAGTGGTTCACATTCTTCACCGTGGACAGACAGATTGAGATCAGGAGAATCTTCTCAAAGCAATGCAGATAGTGGTATGCAGGTATCACGAAAAGGAAAAGAGAAGGTTGATCAGCCCATGTTTGATGTGAATGCAGGTCACTCTTATGTGGATGGTGAATCCAGTGGCTCAGAACAGAGCATTGATGATGAGTTGGGTATTCCTTCTATTGTTACACCTGGAGTAAGGAAGACCAGGGATGTTTTGAGAGCACCTGGGAGTGAACCTACTTTGCGCAGGTCTACGAGAGCTAGGTATCCTGTGGATAGGCTGAAATATGATGGATTTACAGCCATTCACTATGCATATATGGTCAAAGTGATACAGGAACCAGAACCCACATCTTTTGAGCAAGCCATGGGAAAAGAAAAATGGGAGAAAGCCATGGATGAAGAAATGGATGCCTTGGAAGCAAATGCTACATGGGAGTTAGTACCTTTGCCTAAAGGTAAGAATGCGATTGGTTGTAAGTGGGTTTATAAGGTGAAGCACAATGCAAATGGTTCTGTGAACAGATATAAGGCAAGATTAGTAGTCAAGGGGTATGCACAAACATATGGCATTGACTATGAAGAAACATTCAGTCCAGTTGCAAGGATGGCAACTGTAAGAGCAGCCATTGCTATGGCTGCATCAAAGGGATGGTCTTTACATCAGATGGATGTAAAGAATGCCTTCTTGCATGGTGATTTGCAAGAAGAGGTCTATATGGAGCAGCCACCAGGTTATGTGCATGCTGTTCATCCTGAGTTTGTTTGCAGGTTGAAGAAAGCCTTGTATGGCTTGAAGCAAGCACCTAGAGCATGGTCTGACAAGATAGGACAGTATCTTGTCACTATTGGCTTTCAGATTTCCAAGGCAGATTTCTCACTTTATATGAGAAAAACAGAGAAAGGTATTATGCTACTTGTCATTTATGTTGATGATTTGATTATGACAGGTGACAGTGATGAAGATATCAGTCATGTGAAAATGCTATTGAAGCAGAAGTTTGAGATGAAGGATTTGGGAGAGCTGCGTTATTTCTTAGGCATTGAGGTGATTAGATCACCAAGTGGGATACAACTCTTGCAGAGGCAGTATGGCACAGATGCAGGTGAGCTTCTAGAAGACCCTACTATGTACAGACGCATAGTAGGAAGTTTGATTTATATGACTATTACCAGGCCAGATTTGAGCTCTGTTGTTGGATTGGTAAGTCAGTTTATGCAGGCTCCAAGGAAACCACATTTGGATGCGGCTAGACGCATACTCAGGTATGTGATGTCCACATTGCAGTATGGACTATTTTATGAGACTGGGGTTCAGATACAGTTGCATGGATACACTGATGCTGATTGGGCTGGTAGTATTTCTGATAGACGATCTACCAGTGGATATGTGTTCTCTTTTGGGAGTGCTGCAGTCACTTGGAGCAGCAAGAAACAGCCTACAGTTGCCTTGTCGAGCACAGAGGCTGAGTACAGGGGTGCAGCAATGGCTGCATGTGAGGTAGCTTGGTTGCATAAGCTACTTTATGATATGCATCAGTCTACAGATGGACCAGTTGTCATTTATTGTGACAACATGAGTAGTATACACTTGGCAAATAACCCAGTCTATCATGCTAGAACAAAGCACATTGAGGTGCATTATCACTATGTGCGAGAGAGGGTTTTACTAGGTCTTATTGATCTAGTTTATGTCAGCACAGAGGATCAGGTAGCTGACATATTCACGAAGGCATTGGGCGCAGAGAAGCTGCGCAAGTTCAGAGACCTGCTTGGTGTGCAGGAATTGGGATTGAGCTCGAGGGGGAGTGTTGAGATATCGAGCTCCACTCGTGATACGCCAAGGTGACCGTTGTGTATTTATGTCACCAACTTGTCAGTTGCAGACGCGGTTGGTACACCGCCCATGAATAATAGCTACATGATAGCTATCCTTATCTACTCTAGTTCGTGGCTCAATTAGTATGCCACCTTAGTTAGTTGAGTTTGGTTTTGAGACCCATATAGAGGGTTCTTCTATTTCTTTGTACTTGAGTTCTTTTGGCTTACACAACTAAGAAGAGGAAAACTGTTTTCAGCCTCCACCCTTGTGTGTCTTCCCCCATTGTGCAAGCAAGAAAGCTTCAAGCGAGACTCCTTCCTTCTCTCCCACAATCTTGACACCAAAGGCCATCACATGGTACGCAAAAGTACCAAAGACCATAATAAAAGTTGTTTTCAACTTGTCTTTCTCTGCAATTGCCATCTGGTTATATACTGCAAAGTTATCCATAAACGAATATATCTCCCTACCCGCTAATTGATCCAAAATTTGGTCAATAAACGGCAACGGGTAGTAATCCTTAACTGTCTGCTTATTGAGCTCTCTAAAATCCACACATAATCGGATCTGGTTGTTTTTCTTCTTCCTGATAACAACTGGTGAGCACCATTCCGTGTGTTGAACAGGGAAGATCAAACCAGCTTTCCTTAACTTCTGCAACTCTTCAAACATCCCGTCCCTCAATTCAAAAGGCATATGCCTTACCTTCTAACGCACAGGATGACTGCCTTCTTTTACAGGAATAGTACGAACAGCTAGGCTGGGAGGAATACCTCTTAGCTCATCATAACTCCAAGCAAAGATATCGTAGAATTCTTGAATCAAGGACACATAGTCCTCCTTTTCTGCTGAACTGAGCATGGAACCTAATTTAATTGGCCACGAATCATTCGACGTGCCAAGGTCTAACGCAATCACATCCGCATCTCTTATCCTATCTTGCGGTTCTATCGGCTCATTTAGAGTTATCTAATAGATATCCTTGGTAGTGAACCCCTCCTTAGATTCATCACTGGATGATGTCTCACTACCAAATGGCTCGTCTGCTGTTTCTAATTCAGTAGAAGATAAAGGAGCTCTCTCACTTTAAGGAGACTCTGGATAAGCATCAACTATTACTCGATTAGCACCTCTACCTAGAACCACTCGACCGGCGGGTATATCAACTTGATAGTTTGTTCGTAAGATCCAAGGCCTACTTAGCAAAACCCGATAGCTAGGACGTCCTGCAAATCTTATCACCCTAAAGTCCAAGAAACATTTTACACTTGCAACTGTAACATGGACCTTAGTAACGCAACCTTTTGGTTGTCTTAGACTATCATCAGCCATTCTCAGAAAGGTGGAGCTGTCTTTCTGGATGCCTAGACCCAGCCTCTCCATCAATTCTGAACTCATGATATTGACGGAGGATCCAGTGTCTACAATGGCATGTTCCACTAATATTCCATCTACATAAGCTGGAACCCTAGGGCAGTTCTTTTTAGCATGGTCAAACCAATCTTCCCCTACTCGTGCTATGCCCATAGGTTCCACAATATACCCGATATGTAGAATCTTCTTAAATTCCTTGCGTACTCCTGGAGATAATTTTATCAATTGCAAGAGGTTCACATCTGGTTTAACTTCGCAAAGAGAACTTGCTAAATCAAAGTTGTGATAAGTAGGCAAAGCTCTCTTTTCTTGCCAAACCATCCTCTCTTTTGGTCTTTGGACCAGTTTCGGTGCTTCTTTCGTAGCTCTTGCCTTCTTTCTTGGCATCTCCTCATCCTTCTTAGGGTCGCCTTTTCTATCAATCGGCTTTAGCGGTCCCCCTTCTATGCTAGGACTCTCGACTTGCGTCCCCTTGTTTAGGGCTTGCCTCGACCGGTTTTGTATTATCTTTGTCAACCTCTTTAGCCTTTTGGCCTCTTGTCATGGCTCTTAAGTTAGAGGTTTTAGCATCATTAACTCGTACAGCCTCAATAAGGCTGACTCCGTTGCCTTGTGGCAACTCTTCTATATTTGTTTTTCCCCTCTGCAATATTTGTCTAGGTGCATCATTCTGCTGCAAGTTATTTTCTTGCGCTCTATGATTCACTGGGCCCGGTTGTTTACTCCCTTATTGGAGGGAACTAATCTTACTCCAACAGGTAGTAGCTAGATGACCAGACTTCCCACAAATGTCACATTTCACATTTGGACAATTCCTGGGGAAGTGCTGTCCACCACACCATTTACAACTGAATCTAGAGGGTCCACCCTCTTCAGGGCGTCGACTCCCTATCAAGTTTTGTTGCTTCTTCAAGAAATTAATATCGACGACTATTTGTCGATATTGTTCGGAAATCGTATCGGTATAATGCTTCATCATGTCCTTGACTTCACCAAGGACATTAGATGCACTCGACTCATAGCCTCGATCGTCAACCCGTCGTTCCATTGGCCTAACAATCTTATTTGGCATTGGTTGTTGACCCACAGGAACAACATTCGAATTTGATACTTGGCCTCCAACATTTGATGGAGCTAACTGACTTGCCATGGACATAGTCATATTGGGAGGAGCCAGTAATAAAGGTATATTTGAAACTACACTCCCTCTCCCAACAGGGTTAGTCATAGGCATCCCTTGACTTCCATTTGTCAATGCTGGATTGCCACTAGGTACTAATCCCCCATTAACATTCATTCGAGAGTAGGCCGTTTGTAATCATGCTTCTACTCCCTCTGCCCGCGTAATAGCGGTGTCTATATCTGCTAAGGCCACACTGCTCAATTGTACTTGGATATTAAAATCCAACCCATGCAAAAAGTATTGTAATTGGGCAGCTGGTGGAATGGGAATGTAAGTTTGCAACTTATGGAATACTTCAACTTCTTGGCATATGCATTTACATTCTCATGAGGATCTTGACGTGTTACATTCAAGACCCGCAACCAATATTGGCCACCTCTTTCAGGGGCATATTCCGCTTGGAAAGCTACATAGAATTCATCAATGGTGGTTATGGTTCCAGACTCAATGCTGTGATACCAAACCGCAGCCCTTCCTTTTAACGTCATATTGATGAACATCATGAGATGTCCCTCGTCTTGGATGTGATAATTAAACATCAATCTCTGAAATTCACAAATGTGAAATTCTGCATCCTCTTCCGCTAACCCATTAAAAATGGGCAAAGGGAACTCCTAAGGCTGGTAAATCCGGCGTCCCTGCAGGAATCGCAATAGGCTATGCCATGGTGACAATCAGATTAGCAATAGGAGCTTGAAGTGACGGATTCACACCCCCACTTGAAGTGGGTAAACTTGGTGGAGGAGAGGAAGAACTTATGCTTCCTCTTGCCCCTAATGGAATGGGTGAAGTAGTTAAATGACTAAGACCACTGCTTCATATACGTACTGAACTACTTCTTTGAGGAGAATAACGGCTTACGATCTCTAACCACCGTCTAGCCCTCTTAGCACATTCTGCTTTCTGGATTTCGGCTTGACGGTCCTTGTCAAAGGACATAAACCAACTTCCTTCTGGTCCCTAGAAACCCTAGATCCGAAAACCACCACTTATAAGTGGCTCCCAACAGACGTACCACTGATGGGACCTAAAACGGGCCGGCACGTGCTCATGCACTAGCCGGACCTCTATCATGTGCTCAACAACCCCACGGCCTCGCAACCAGGAGCATTGATGACACATACATCATCTTCCTAAACATCTTGCGTTTGTATCACGCCTCGTAATCCAACTCTAACCCAATTAACACTCCTCACAGGGAGTCCCAACACATTGCCAAATGGCACAAAGTACAAACATAGGAGGTCCTCCCACGGCTGACTGCCGCTACCTCACTGCGACTCTCCTACACCTTGGGGATTGGCCCCTCGATGCGTCACTAAACATATATAACACTTCGCACATATTTTCACTCAAGGTACCAATTATTTCGTATCCAGAATGTACCATACTTCACTTTCCTTCCCCTAGGACCCAACGCCTAGCCTACATCTTGGAACAACCTTACTCACTCAACATTGGTCATGTTCCTCTAGAAAGCAATTGCCATGCATCCAGGAGGTATTGTCTAATACCTTTTATCATTTTATGCTTCATGCAAATTGTGAATATCCATGTGCTCAAACAAAGAAAAATCAACATTTGTGCACATGTGGAAAACATTTCTTTCAATAATTTTGACTATCGCTCGTATGCAGCGTTGCATGAACCTAGCACCGAGAAACCCTCGTGCTACTAGGTCCTTATTTTAAATTAACGATCGATCTATATTATATGCATAGATGAAAACAATCAGCCTTTTCTTTCTCTCAGCACTTAAACAACACTCTCATTCTCTTTACCCCCCCACAGTTTAGGTTGTGCACGATGCATAGCTTTAGGGTAATATTTTCCTCTCTTTTTTTTGTATAAAAAGCAAAAAAAAACTCTTTAAAACATAAAGGTAGGGCTGAACTGAGACTAAATCTCATGCTTCAGACCCCCCATACATACACAAACATGAATCTTATTTTTTAGTATTTTTCGCACGCTCAAAACTTATTTTCCCCTTATTTTTACCCTTTTTTCCTATTTTTCTTGTATTTTTCGCAATATTAAATAACTAAAAATACAAAATGAGTTGTGGCCTGTGGCCCTTAGGTTCATTTGCAGTAAAAACACAAATTTAGTTGGTGTGTCTTATTATATTTTCCATTTATATATCAAAAACACCCAATTTTCCCATATTTCGCGTGTCTTACGGGTTTTAAACCATTAATTTCAGTCACAACACTTATGATTTTTTGATCTTTTGAGCATAAACTGATCAAAATCATAGCAAACAACAACATAATGCATAATCATCCCATGGGAACAAGTATTCATGAAGCAACTTGCATAAAACATCAATTTCCTTTATAAAAATAAAATTACCATTCTTTGCGGGTTGTGGGTTTTTATTTGCCATGTCTCGGGACTGATTTCCAGCAGCCATTAATATCCATGACAGTCCATAATCAGCAATCTTCATTCCTCTTGAACCACGAAGCAATCCGGTCTTCATTGGACAAGCATCCGTCATCCATTCTTCTTCTTCTTCTTCACCACATGAATCTGCCCTTAGAGGAGAGAGAGGGAGGAGAGAGAAAGACTGATTTTTTCTCTCTCTCTACAATCCACCATTTGACGCGCAAGAGGAGGTGATGCGCAGCGGAGAAGGAGTGGATCAGCCTTGCCTTGCCTTGCCATTGATATGGCTTACTTGCAGCCCAAAAACTCCATCGATTGGGGGGGGGGGGGGGGGGGGGGGGGGGGGGGGGCGTTTTTTCTGCATGCTAATCAGCGCGAATACATGCTGCCCTCCTTTGTTTTTAGATTGGGGGGTGCCCCCTTTGAAGCAAAGGGGACACCCCTTCATTCCTCAAGTGGCCACCCTTTCATTTCTGGCCTTTTTTGGGCACCCTCCCAGGTTTTGCCATATCTCCCGTGTCCAGCGTCTGATTCGAGCCCGGAAAAATCTTGCACGACCGTCTTTAGACCACGAACTGACCGACAACTTCCATCACTTGCACATGCACACAGAAAAATTACTAAAAATCAGCAAGTGTTGCACGGGCGTCCTTAGAGCACTTTGACACTTAAAATCGTCCTAGATCGAGCTGCCGCCTTTGACATTGAATATTTTTCCCTTGATATTCGTAATTTTTAGCTATTTTTAAATACTTCTTGGCATCAAAATTCCGCTCTCATTGGGGACCACAGGATAGGGCGACTCAGCCCGTCGAATCCCACAATAGATTTGCACAAAACAACCAAAGGAAGCATCAAGCTGATACAAAATAGATACATATTAAACACAACACAATGCTCACCCTACCCCCTCATAGAACCAAGGCATGACATCCACAAGGAGTAGGCCTAGCATAATCTAATATAAGGTCCCAAGCTAGTCATTAACCGATTGCTCCAACACGGCCAAACTAAAAAGAACTATCAAAGAGGTTGCCCTAAGTGGTGGTCTGAACTACCTACCTAACTAAGGACAACACAACTAGGAGCTCCTATTAGGCGAGGACTCCTATAGCCTGATCAAGAAGTATTTTCTTTCAGCACATTTCTTCTTTTAGGGTTTTTATTTCCTATACTTGGGCATGTAAAAAGGAGGGAGCTGAGCATAATGACCCAAGGAGAACAGGGCATTGGTCTCAGGTCATGTCTCAGTACCCAAGATCCTACCAAGCCCTCGCAAGGCGACACTTAATCCTTTTCTGACGCTCACTTTTATTTTCACTCCAACCTTCCTTAATATTTTTTCTAGCAAGATGCCACCCCTAGGAAGACAAGGCATCGGCCCCAAGTCTGACTCGTCCCCAGGAACCTACCAGGCCTTCGCAAGGCAATGATCAACTGCTTATAAATTCTTCTTTCTTTTCTTTTCTTTTTAATAGGGGTTAGAACCCCTTTTTACACACCTTTGTATATATTTATTTCCTTTAAGATATTCACGGTTTCTCTTCCCTTATCATCCTTTATTTTTTTCTTCTGGCAGGCTTCTCTAACGGCCTCACAACTAACAAGAACTCCTAAAATGGCTGCCTAGCAGGCTAGCAGAACAGGGTCACTAGAACTCCCTTCTAAAACAGGTCTTTCAATGCTTGACAATGTCTTTACAGGAGGCAACGACTACTCAGACCTCCCTCAAACATACTAAACCTAAACCTGGGACTTCATACCTAAACCTAAACCTGGGACTTCATGTCAAAGTTTTTTTTATCAAAGTTTGTATTTGGGAAAGGATGCATCTTCATTAAAATGTTAAAACTTTGAATTCGATGCGTCAACGTAGGGTTTATAAAAGTTAGCTCTGATTGTCAATCATTATAGTATAGGGAAAGGAAAAGAAGGATCTCTGTAAGATCCTATAGTCGCATAAAGGAAAGAGGTCTATTTTCTTGAATCTACATATTCACATGGAATGATACATCTCGTACATCTTGCAGTTATCTACATCTTTTAGGGAAAGTATTTGCATCTTTAAGGGGAAGTTCATCTTTAGTCGTGGGTTGGTTAGATCAATTACGTAATTCATGTACAATAAGTAGCCTACATGAAAATCATATAGGTATGATTAGATTGCATATGACAATCACCTCAACATGCTAGGTAGGGTTAAGTTACGTTAAAATTATGCTTAGTATCGCACTTGGGATGCCAATCTAATATTTCTGATCCCAAATGTCTTACCCACATTCTCGAAATGTTAAGACTATCTAAACATCCGTGTAAGAATGATCTAGGGGTCTCACCCTAAGGATTAGTTGGCCAAATGCTAGATCTCCGCAAGGAATTTAGGAACCCTAGGGACAAAACGACTATCAGCCTAGTAGGGTCAAGGTTTTGGATTGGGTCAAGAAGACTCCCAAGCCCTTATCTTGATTAAATGTATTCTTGATAAAGAAATACCGTACAAAGAGAGATATAATCCCACAAGTCAGATATTGACATCTATCTCATGCAACAAGCTGCAACATCGTATGATCTTGTGTCTAAATCACAAAATAGAATTGCTACTCCCTAGACCAAGTTTGGCGAGTTCTAATTGCAAGTCTAATTTTCTAGAAGATGAATGGTCATCCTGCTACTTCACTCTTCCTTGGGACTTATTTGCCAAGCCAGGGTAGTTACGAATTTGCCAAGAAGGTAGTTTACCAACCAAGTTAGGGCAATGAGGTTACCCAGGATTTATTGACCTTAATATAAGGAAACCTAAGGTATTGACAATTTGGGTCAACAGGGTATAAACCCTAACCCAAGGAAAGAGGGTAAAAAAGCAACTCAGCTTACGAAACCCTTGGGATCTTGCCAGGTCGCGATTGACCCAGGATCGAATGCTGGAAGCATTCGAGGAGAAGGAATCACACCTTAGCAGTTGGCCATACAAACAACCACTAGAATGCTTGTGATTGTACACTTAGGTGCACTGTTTGTACTTCTTTGCTCAAAGAACTAATTTAGGAAAAATAACTAATGCTTCAGATTGAAAGCGTGGAGGGAGAGGGAGTACCAGTTACCTCCAACTATCTGCCTGACCCTATCCAATGGGGTTGTTAGTCACACAGGGTACGTGGACCGAACCCGCCGTGAGAGGTCTCTCTGTGGGTGCTACTTGGAGCAGGAGGATGTGTGGGTGCTAGGGGAGGCTCTAGCCGTAAATCCCTTTCCTCCGGAACCTACACAAGAGGCGGATGTGACTCGAGATGGGATCTCAAGGCCCACATACTAGTCAACGGGCGGAACTTGGGATAGCGATCCCTGTGGATTGCTCGAATAGCCTTCGGGCAAGTTATTTGATGTATTCCAAAGACTGATAAATAAAGATCAAATGTTGAAAAAGAAACTTGCTTGACATTGTTTTTCTGTGTCAGTGCCTAAGTTACGTGAAGGAACCAGTGATTAATTGGCTAATCAAGAAAGCTATTTTTGCTTATCAAACTAAATGTGGTAGGTATTTAGATAACTAAAGCAACCTGAGGAAAGTGCGGTGGATGTGACCCTGGGTCCGTCCTACGGAAGGGTGGTCCCTGTTGGTCGGGAACTTTTCTCAAAGGATTTGATAGAGAGGTAACAATGACCTACAATCTATAGAGCTAGAGTCCTGATTTATGCTATTTTAGAGGAATGGAATGGGACTATGCCTTACATACCGACAGAGAGATCAAGCTTCGCATTCCTCTCGTTTCCCATTCTCCTTGAACCAAGTGCAGTATAAATCCGCTTCGACCTTGATGTTTCTGCGCAAAATGGTTCGTTTGGGGCTCGACGCTAGCTACCTCCTAGGAACTTGACTTTTAGGAAAAACCCTGATTTAGGTTGGTCCTAAGTGGGAACGGCTAGATGCTTCTGCTTCTAGCAGACTCGGGAAGACCTAGATCACAAACCCCATGACATTCCTTGTGAGTGCCGGGTGGCACTTTCTAGACTCTCTTCTCGATGGGCTGCTAAGACTTGTCCTTCAAGTGGACAGGGGGACATGTTACACCATCACATGGGATCAGTCACTATCATAACCTCACATGCAACCTCAAACTCAACCTCTTACCATGGATAGGAAAAAAAGGAAGAAAAGTAAGAAGAGAATATAGAGCTTCATTTTTCCATAGTCCCTCGTTCAATACACCTTCACGCTCACTCTCTCTCCTCCTCACTCTCAACAATGAAAATAAGATAATAGAATAGAAGAAGTGAATAGAAAGCCTTATTACTTTCACTGGCATAACTTTTGCATCATGAATGCACCAATTGAGACCTCCCACCCCTATACAAACCAAAGTTAATATTAGGGTTAAGCCTCTTCTCTAGGGCGGTGCCCTATTTTGTATTTTAGGGTTCACGTCCCCTTTACATTTTAGGATTCTTACAACTGTGAATTAGATTTTGTACCATCTTTTGGGTGTGCTATCCACTATGTGGGCTCTAGATTGATCATTCATTGGGGTATGCTTCTACCCTTTCCTAGCTAGATAGCCTATGCTATTATAATTAAATTTCTATGTGTGCAGCCTACACAACAATTGTAGATGTGGCAAATACAACTATCAAGATAATACAATGTTCATGGGTATTATGAGTCCTATTTTGACAAAATATTATAACTATGATAATGTGATGCCCATCAAGTACATAGGATAATATAATATAAGTCCCAACAATACATTGAAGCACTCCCAAAATAAAAATCCATAAAAAGATAATGCCAAAACTTATACTCTGACTTTCTTTCACATTTATTATTAATACCACTCTTGAGCTAGTTGTTGATTAGTTGCAACTAGCATATGTGTAGGAAGAGTAGAAGTAAAGAGGACTTCACTATCATCAATATGCACAACCACTGCATTTATTTCTTCAATCTTTACCTTTTTTTAATTTTCTTTCCTATCAGCATCCCTATCCTCTTTCTTATTATATTTTTGCTCTCTTAGTTCCATTTGTAATAAACATTTTTTATATGGCATGTTTTACCATAATGAAAGGATTCAATATCTTTTTTACATCTAGATTTGTTGCATAACCATACCTAGGGTCTTGGTTCTTGTCTTTATATAGTTTCTTGCCTCTTTCTTTCAAAGTTGTCAATGCTTGATTAATTTTGCATATCACTTGCCAATAAAATACCCACAACATCATTAAACTTTAGCTTACCATCTAGAGCTAAATTTTTTATTACTATCTTATAGATGTCCCATCATGCATCCAAGGAGCACAACTAAAATATTGTCTTAACCTCATCTTTAGGCTTTAGCTTTTAAGCATGTATTTGACTCTAAATTTAGTGTTGAATTCATTAATATGGGAGGTGATAGTAGTGCCCCCCTTCGTCTATAACTCAAACAACTTTTTCATGAGAGATAACTTATTAGAGATAATTTTCTTCTCATAAGTGTCACATAGTGTTTTATACTTTCTCATCCATTGTAGACAATAAAGTCATTTTGTACAAAATTGCAACTATTTGTTAGCTAGCTATCAACTAATATCAATTAGAAATTCAATAAAGTACATCATGAAATTGGAAAATTTTCGATAGCACCTACTAAGAATAAATAGAACCAAGGGAAGATATAAAATGGTTCATGCTTAGTAATAATGCATATATCACAATCCAAATAATGTTAAAATTACTACATATAGTGAAAACATTGTTTACTATATTAACACTTCCTCACATATATAACAACATAATAGCATCTAGTTGTTAAGAAGTATACCAATAGAGTGATCTTGCTAAAACCACTATAATACATTAAAGAACAATGTTCTTACTCATTCATGCGAGTAAATATGCATAGAGCATATGATAATATATATACCTTAAGAATTGCTACATTATACATATCGTTGAAAGATAAGCATAGGAACTCTCCCTACACTAGAGAGGATAAGGGTAGCTAGGTGTAAAAAGGCTGGAGGACAGGGGAAACCCTAAACCTAACTCCTCCAATGGCTATATATAAACAACCTAAAGTACACACTCAATGTAGAGGAGAGTATACTAGTTGTACTTTGAGCAACTGACTAAACAAGATCTTGTTCTTGTACTTGAGCTCTCTCTCTCCCTCTTGTGCACACTCTCTCAAGCCTGTTGGGGTAAAAGGCCATTGGGCCTACTTGTGTACAGTGACTACCCATATTCTTTATTCATATATATATGAAAGTGAAATAAGGCTATCATAACACTGGTTGACAGCACCTACATTGTGTGTGCTCTTCTCTCCCACGTCTCCTACATCCCTTTCAATTGGTATCAAAGCCACTCCTTTGCGAGCTATTCCCAGCATCTACACAAGGTATGAGATATTGTTCTCTCTCATTCATTTCATTCCACATAGGTACAACAAGGTTTACAAGTTGGGGGAGTCATTGATGAGCTTCCCGTTTGAAGCTTGAAGCTTCCCCCCTTGAACTTGGCTTGTTGAGGCTTGGTTTGGAGGCTTCTATTGGCTTCCTTGATCCCCCTTGTGGCTCCCTTGAGCCCACCCTTCATCAAAAACGTGATCAGCCCCCTCCCTACAATTTGTCAGCTCCCCTCCTTGTTGGCACTCTTTGGCACTTCAAAATGGCTTCATGAGAGCCTCCGACACTTGGCATTTGACTTGGCATTGGTTTGTGGGATGATTTACTTCAGTCCACGACTATTCACAGACAGTTTATAGTAGTGCTACATTAGCATTTTATGTTTGGGCCACATTGGCATTGACATTGGTCGCCCGGTTGATCCTGAATGCTCCCCGAATGATGTGGGAATGTATGCCTATTATGTGAGATGGTTTTGGAGCTGATCTTGCTCAGCCATTGACTATCTTACATAGTCCATAGACATCCCAAAATAGGGCAGCCCCTTTTCATTACATTTTATGCTCATGCTACATGGTCATTTTATGCCCGATTATGCCTTGTTATGCCTGGTTGGTGCCTACATGTCTGGGAATGTATGCCTATGAGTTGGCATTTGATTTGAGCTTGGTTTGGGCATTATTTTACTCATTTTTGGACTGTTATTTGCTGCTGGAAACTTCAGGGCTGAAGCTATTTATGCTATAGTTGGGTTATATCTATTGGTCACGGGGTGCTCCCGGCTACTCAGTATGATGTCATGATGTATTTGGACTATGCCACATGTCTTGTTTATGCTCTGGAATGCTTTTGAGCTAAGATTAGAGCTTGATTTGGGTTTGAATTTCAATTCTTTGCAACTGGCATTTCATCTATGACATGGTTTATGCCTAGGCTACCCAGTACGAGTTATGATGTATTGGTGAATGCTTTATGCTTTGGCTGTGATGAATGGCAGTTGTTTGAGCTCATCTTAACATTCATTTGAGTATTCCTTTGAGTAGTTGGACATTGAATTGGCTTTTTCCATTATGACTTGGCTTTTTCCATTACGAACTTGGATGCTATATGGGATTTGATGCTCTGATTATGGATCTTGGCTATTACTTGGATGCACTTACAAGTATTGAATAGTGAACTGCTCCCTTGTTTTGGCATTTGCCTATTGAGCTGTGATTGCTCATTTGCATTTGATATGCGGGATACTTACTGATCAGTGGACTTGGATAATGCTTGGGATCTACAGATATGGCCATCGTGCTTCTCTATTGTATGGAATCTATGCTATTTGGGCTGCTATTGCCCATGTATGTCAGGGAGCAGTTGATCTTTATGGCCACCTGTGTATGCACATGGTCTTCTGCTATGTATTTTACAGAGCCTCTTACCCGGATGCTTTTACACAAATATTTGGGCTTTTATTGGAGCTTGATTCTTGCAGGTTTATTTGCCACCTGCCATTCTTGGCTGGACATGTATGTCAGTACATGGTTTGAGACACTACAAAGTTATGTATACTCCTATGTTTCCGAGATGCTTATGCATTTACGGCTCCAAGGCATACCTATGCTTTTATGGTTGCGAGCTACAATGGTTGGATATGTATGATTTTGTCTGCTAGGCTTTCCGTGTGGGAGCTTTTGCATCCGTGGTTGATGCCTTTGTGTTCTCCCCTTTGGTTTGGATGAGTCCCCTTTGCAGTATGCTATGACGACAGTCATGCAGTCAGTCCTCTTGATGAGCCTGTTCTCTTTGATGAGAGTTCCCCTGATTTTTTGAGCTCCTTAGATGTATTGGACAGCCCTACTCATGCTATTACAGAGCAATTGTCCTCTTCTATAGGTTTTACAGGTTTTGTTTGTTTTCATTGTGGAAAAACTTGTGGAAAGACAGGGCATGTGAAGCATAAATGCTTCAAGTGGATTAGAGAGCAGAAAAGATTGTGCCACACTAGATATGAGAGTAGAGTCAGTGATACAGTAGGTGAGACCACTGTTGATAGTGGTATGGTGCATGTAGTTACCCATGATGATGCAGCCGAGCCTAGACTCTTGGCATTGTGTTACCTTGCAGATTACTTGCTCAGTGATACGGCCTATACCTTTGATTGGCTTTTAGATAGTATGGTATCTTGTCATGCTACTCGGCATAGAGCTTGGTTCTCTTCTTACAGGGAGGTTGACGTATGTATTTCTTTGGGCCTTGAGAAAGATTTTCATGTTATTGGTATAGGGGATATACACTTGGCTTTGCCAAATGGGTCTTCTCTTATGCTCCGTGATGTTTTGCATATATCTACACTTGATCTCTATCAGTCAGTTGCATGGTGCAAGATATTATGTCTCTCTTGGGGATAATTCATGGAAAATCCATCGTGGTTGCTTGATATTGGCCAGAGGTGCTAGATATGGCAATGATTATGTAGTGCATGTCTCTCATGTGGGAGATTCTATGGTTGCAGTTATGCAGTTACCACATGCATTGTTATGGAATTGTCACCTAGGCCATGTACGACACATTAAGATGGATGCTTTATGTGATATGGGCTTATTGCCTGCTCTTCCCCATGCTACTTGCCCTCACTGTACTCATGGTCCGTGCAGAGCCTCTTTGGCTTATGGCGATCGTGTGAGGCATGCTCCTCTAGATCTAGTCCATGTTGCAGTATATGGACCTATGCCTTCCGAGTCACTTGGTGGAGCATTGTATTTTGTGACCTTCATGGATCATGCTACCCACTGTGTTTGGGCTTACCCTTTGGTACGGATTGAGGATGTTGTTACTATGCTTGACAGGTTTATGGATTCTGTTGGTAGTAGACCTCGATGCTTGTAGATGGATTATGAGAGTCATGCTATCTCTCCCAGCTTACGAATCTATTGTTAGCAATATTGCATTGATTTCTTATGCTCGTAGTATTATGGGATTGCTCATGGCATGTGGCTAAATTTACAAGCAAAGGTTGCTTCTATGCTTACCACAACTAAGTTGTCTTATGGATTTTGGGCTAAGGCCCTTATGATAGCAATCTACTTGGTTAATTGGACATCGTGTTTCTCTTTGGATGTTATTACTCTGCATGAGGCATGGAGTGGCATGAGACCCTCCTATGATCACTTGAGGATGTTTAGTTATCAAGCATCTGTCAATATGCCACATGAGCTTATGTCACGCAGATGCATACTTCTTGGTTATGGAGATGGTGAATTTACGGCTTACAGGTTTTTGGATTAAGATGTCCAATAGGTTCTATGCAGCTGTCAAGCTCTTTTATGAGATGTAGACACCTCCCAGCCTCTTGATGCACGTTGAGTGCGCTTTATGTCTGATTCTATAGTCGTATGTCAGTCTTCTGCTTTACTGAGGCCGCATATTGTCCCTATTTGACTTGTGTCCGAGATGTTGGCCCTCTTTCAATGATTGGCCTTGGAGAGTCAATATGCTCTCTACTATCTTTTATGCACTGCGCTGATGTTATGCGCCACTCTGATGCTTTACAGTTGTGCACTTATGAGTTGTGTTACTTACTTCATGGGAAGTAGCCATGGATTGCTCTATTGTCTAGAGCTATGGGATTGCTTATCTCCTAGATGTCATGGACTCAGGGATACTTGACTCTTCTTGTGAGGAGGTTCCCGCCACTTATTGCACAGCTCACTTTCTGATTGGGCATTGGGTGAGATGTCATGATTCCTCACCATGTCTCTTTTGTTTTGTTTTGTTTTTTCACTCTCTGGCCCATTAGCCTTTTAGTGGGAGGTTGTTGGGGTAAAAGGCCCTTGGGCCTGCCTGTGTATAGTGACCGCCCATATTTTTTATTCATATATATATGAAACTGTAATAAGGCTGTCATAACATTGGTTGACAGCACCTACATTGTGTGTACTTTTCTCTCCCGTGTCTCCTGCATCCATTTCAAAGCCTTCAACTCTGATTTTCAACATGTATCAGAGTTGTCTTTGATCCTTCAACTTCGCTCATCAGCCTCTTTACACATCTAAGTGCACAAGAAGTACTCTTGCCATCTCAATTACCTTCCTCTCCACCATAACTAGCCAGACCCCTTAACCTTGGAGGAGATGGTGTGTGGGCAATAGAAGCAGTTTTAGCTTTCGATTTCTTCTAGAGATCTTCTCCTTAGGTCAAGGTGACTCAACCTGGCACATTAAAGGCTGGGATTAGGTGACGTGGTGGACGACATTGCATAAAACGTAGATATGGCACAGTTTTCGCAAGCAACTTAGTTCAAGCTGAAGCACGACTCATACAAGGTGCAATCATGGCGGCTACCTTAGGGCTATTGTAGCCCCTATAGTGGACCATCCTCACCTAAGAGGGTGTATCCTATTTCATCTTCTACAGCCTGTTGTGATCAAAACCGTAGCTATGGGTCTCCTTGCAGCCATAGCCACGAAGCTTCAAGCTTCTTCCATCTTCAAATTTTTTCAATGTTTGGTCATTAACAGTGATTTTAATCACAGAGTCAACTCTTCCAAAATCAATTACTAATCTGGGAACTTCATTTCAGAGGTTCTTCTACTCGAGGGGTCATCATCAAGCTCATCAAGACCGGCATCTACCATCTCTAGCAACATAAGCTACAGATGAGTGCTTGTAAGCATTAAGGCACATTGCTTAATCGTCATTGCTACTGGTACTTACACAATTTGAATGTTTTCATCAAAAAATTAAAACAATTGAGTGTGTTACTTCATGTTGTAAGGCTATGTGTATAATTATAAACACATAGACCATCCTAGCCTAAACTTGTATTGCATATCTTGTGTGACTTTTTTCAAGTACACTGGTCAATGAAATCAGAGGAATGAGTGCCATTGTACTCTCCTCGGAATCATCAGCAACAAGCATTGAAATCATAGACTGTCCTTGTCCAACACAAGGTTCATCCACTAAACCATACCACAAGGAGGAGTCCGAAGTCCAGTCTAGGTTTACATCATTGAAGCCTGAAAAGACCATTAAACCTCAGAAGAAAATTGCACATAAGAAATGACCACCAAAGTCATATTTTGAAATATTGCATATGTATGATTTTCAGCCTTTCTCCTGATTACAACTTTGATTGATTTGCTTCCACATTCAGTGGCAAGGTCGTAAGGGACTAGACAATGCCCTTGTTCTAACAAGTGGTAAGACCTTCCCAATGGCCACAACATATGCTGATGTCCATCCTCAAATTCTGAAATTAAATAGAAAAGATTTCCATCCTTGGCAAGTTTTGATCAAATACAAAATGATGGAAAGAGGATATTGTCCTTCATAAAAGGGACCAAAATAATTGACCCATCAAATCCCCTTGATGTAGAAGATGATGAATGGGCTTAGGCCATCATCATGCTTCATTTAAATGAATCCTTAGTTCATCACATTGACCAGCTCTCAACTACAAAAGAAAAGTGGGATGAGCTCGAAAGGCTCTACGGTGCTACAGGGAAGAACTCCAAGATATTTCTCAAGATTAGTTTTTTAGCTTGGAATACAAATAGGGAGAAGATCTAAGCAAGTTCATTTCACATATGAAGGGGCTTATGGCATAGCTTGCCTCCGTTCAAGCACCTATCCATGATGAAGATGCCATTGCCATCTTGCTAAAGTCTATGAAGAAGGTCTTTCCAACCCTTGTGACTACCCTAGCTAATATCCCGAACCCAAATCTAGCAAGTACCATTCAATCATGCATGGATGAAGAGAAGAGAAACCATACTGAAGGGTCTTCCAGTGAGCAAGTGTTAGTTCATACAACTTCTATTAAGTGCTCCTTCTGTCACAAAAAGGGGTATATTATGAGCAACTACTAGAAGAAATATTGTGACAAAATGGTGCAATAAATGCAAAAAGACCAGGCATATCACCGATAAGTGTCCTGATGTTCTAGAAGTACTTAAGCAATTGGAGGTCAAATTTTCCTCCCAATCCACACGTGACCGACTCTTTTGAGTCTTGTAACACTCTCTACCTATAACCTTTTCTTGTAGCATGATTTATAAAGGAATCTCATGGATAACTAAGGGGAGGCATCCTATTATGTTTGTATCCAATGCCACCTGGCATTGAGGGGGGTGTTGAAAGATAAGCATAGGAACTCTCCCTACACTAGAGAGGATAAGGGTAGCTAAGTGTAAAAGAGCTGGAGGACAGGGGGAACCCTAACCCTAACTCCTCCAATGGCTATATATAAACAGCCTAAAGTACACACTCAATGTAGAGGAGAGTATACTAGTTGTACTTTGAGAAACTAACTAAACAAGATATTGTTCTTGTACTTGAGCTCTCTCTGTCCCTCTTGTGCACACTCTCTCAAGCCTTCAACTCTGATTTTCAACACATATCAAAGTCTCTACTCTCGTAACAGTTTCTTCATATAATAGCACTTAAAAATAAACTCCAAAATGATAAAATGTATAACTTCTACAATCTAATATGTCAAAAAACTTGTAACTTGAAATTTCTTACTTTTAATAGACTATCACTTGTTACCAATCTGTGGTAACCTACATGCAATGTCTCGATAGTGAATACTATAAACCTTGACCTATTTTCCAACTTTTGAATACTTTTTATAGAATTATACAAAGAGAAAAAATAGTATATGTAGCATTTATAAGTAAAAAATAAATTCCAAAAAGACCTTAGATAAAAAATAGAGCATACTAAGCGTGTACGCTTGTAAGGGCTTATAACTCCCATTCACTTTGATATTAGTTGCGGATCTATAAGAAGAATGAAGATTGCACAAACATACATACATACATACATACATACATACATACATACATACATACATACATACATACATACATACATACATACATACATACATACATACATACATACATACGTGTGTGTGTGTGTGTGTGTGTCACAGAGAGACACAGAGAGAGAGAGAGAGAAGAAACTATATTTGTGATACCTTCAGTAGCTCTGTTGTGAGCAGCAGCCTCGCAACACCTTATTACCCTGTCAATTAAGAATAAATAAATGAGTCTTTTTGCATGTATAATTAGCATTTTCATCAAAGAAGAAGCACATTTACAATAATGCACTTAAGGAATCCAAGAATGAGATGTTGGCCACCAAGAGGAGTGCTGAGAAGCCAATAAAGAAGATTGTTGAGAAGTTGGTCAAGATGATTACTGACAAGTTTACAAAGCAAGACACCCACTGTGACTCATTATCTACTCTTGACCTTTAGATATAGTCGACCTAGTAGGAAGTGGTGTTAGTTCAAAGTCAAGTGGCATGAGTGGAGGTTCATGCTTATTAGACGAAGCAATGTGCAACCAATTGTAGGATTAGTTGGTTCCTTAGACCATTTTTTTGGATACAATGTCTAATAATCAAGATTGGCTATAGCATGTCTTTATCTTTCTTACAACAAGTATATTGAATTGCTTGCGATTGAATTAACCTACTACAATGTTTCACAAGCACACTGACATTGGATCCAAATTAATACTTCTATAAGTTCAAGACCATTATAATATCACTTATTTCTAGCTCTTGCATCTCCTCCTAGCCTAATTTTGATGTATTAGTGGTCTCCATAGAATCCTCTAGCTTTGAATCCTTTAGGAAGGCCCTTGTTTAGGTCGATGAGTCCTAGCACCATCTCTAGTTTCACCAATTCACCTCCATCCATTGTATCAAGTTTCCACTTTGGTAGCACTAATCGAAAACTAGCTATAGACAACTCCAATGATATTTAAGGTGAAGATTGAAATAGTGGGTTCAAGTTGACCATGTCTACCATTTGCTAGGCATGGTATGAGATGGTGGCCAAGGTATGAGGGCTTCACTTTGACTTTGATGGGGTCACATTTTACTTTTTTGTCAATGAGGAGTCTTTGCTATACAAGAACAAGGTCTAGATATATGGTGATGGTGTTAAGATATGATTGGAACTACAAGATACATGCCATATATCGATGGTTCAAGCGATGCAAATATTCATAAAAGCATTTGCTCCCATTGTCACTAAAAGCATCGATATAGGCATCTCTACAAAGAAATTACATATTGAGTATACAATTGTCACCAAGACATGTGTAAAAAATACATGAAACTACAAGGATAATAACCCATAAAATAAGTACACGACTAATGATGACAACTCATAACACTACATGGAACCATGGAGATAAAAGTCCAAAACAAACATGGAAATGTATCTATGAATATCATAAAATGTGATTTTATACAAAAGATGAGAAATATATATAAGGAATGCTACATGAAAGAGGCCTGCAAGGATCATAGGACCAAAAAATGAAATGATATGCGATCCACGAATCCAAGCATGTGCTACAGCTCCTAACCATCTGAAAGCTCATCCCAACACAATGGAGTGTTGAACAGACTCTGCAAAATTAAAAAACCAAAAATTAGTCTACCATACATAATTCATCACAAAAAAACTAATGAATACAACAAAGAAAGAGAATTGACTTATCGAGCCACTGTACACAGTGCAGTGAGACCATGTCTCTCTGCATATCGAGTCTCCAAACTTGTAGGATCACAATTTGTGATAGAGTGATACAAAGAAAATTGAATAGCATTTTTAGAAATAAGGTTGTTAGTACAAGTGATATTCCAAATAAGAAATTGAGAAGAACCAAAAGAAAACTTACAAAGTCCTCCAAATAAGTCCAATGGCTGTCACTTCCTAGATGATGCACGACCCTTGCCTCCAATCATGCCCTCACTACCTCTTGCATACTCTACCACCACCACCGCCCCCCAAAGAGTTCGTGGCAATCTCCTTGAGTCTCTACCAATCCTCTATGTCCAACCACTCATGCTCTTTGAGGTGCCACTCTTCATTGCCTTGCATGCATTTGATTGTCTATGTGACATGTATATACATATACACTCCATCACCCACCCAGTGGAAATCCTCTCTGCTATCAAGTTACTGGAAACTCCTCATTCAAAGACGCGACTACATAGTCCTTGATACCCTTTTGTATAATCTTCCAATGGTCCAAAACATTGTGCCTAAATATTTGTTGGCACAACTCTCTTATGTGAGCCATGCCACCTATGGCAAACAATTGAGCAAAACTTGAAGTCACAAGAGTAGATGTCCCTACAAGTATGACAAACCCTAGAGGTAACAAGTGTCTACCAAACCAACGAGATGGAGACACTACATTGATTCCTTTGCAACACCCAACTAAGCCACCCTCTCTAAAACTAGTATGAGAGCGAGGAGTAGCAACCAGCCATGGGCTCACAACATCTACATCTCTACAAATACCTCTCCCAAAACCACTCCCTCCATTTGGGGCCAATCTAGAGTATTGATCCCATCAATTGGAGATCAAAGCATCAAAGCATGCTAAAGTATACCTTGCAGAATGGCCTGACGATATCAATTACCATATCTCTAAAGCATGCCATCTGATCTAGAGACATACTTGTGAAGATCTCCTGTTGCTCCTCATTAGTCATCCAGCAACTCATCTTGCTCTTTGGATATTGCCAAAGGTAATCTGCACAGTCAAAAAATGATATTTGTGTAATCATTATAAGGATTTAGGTAAAGCACAATAACATAACTCTACAAAAAAGGATGCTATCCTTGGCAATCTCGATGGTGTTATGTTGTGTTTTCTATACCTCAGAGTGTGAGTGTATGATGAGAACAATGTCCCTAGCATGGACGAGGAGAGTATAGAGGAGGGAGGGAGATAAAATTGAATTAAATAATTAAAAAATGAATAAATAAATGAAAATAAAAGAAAGATGTGCCCCCGTCCCGCGCTCGTGCGCGGGGCGGGGTAAAAAAATTTGCCGTGACGGGATCGGAATGGCGTCGGGATGTCGGTACGGGGCACGCGGACGCGACTGGGGCGTGTGGAAACGCGTGAAATCAAAAATAGGCGCGTGCACGCGCGGGACGAGTCACGCGAAACACGTATAAACAAGGAAAAATTAATATCTCACAATTTGGGCATCGAAACAAAATGTCGTAAAAACAAAAATTGGGCAAGACGGCAGGGGGAAGACAAAGGAAATGTGCAACGGGGGTTCCAAGGGAAAGACAAGGCGTTCACATGCAAAAAACACAAAAAACGGATCCAAAAATGCAAACAAAAATTAATATTGAAAGATCCGTGCATCGGAACGAAGTGCAGGAAGAAGGAAAAATGTGCAGAAGCACGTGCCCGACAATCTTATTACGGCAAAACATGGTTCTGACTGAGATAAGACGCGTTCACATGGGAAAAACCCAAAAAATAGACTCGAAAATAGAATCAGAAATTAATATTGGATGAACCGCTTGCCAGAATGTCATGCAAAAAAAAGGAAAAATGTCCGCAGGAAGGGGTGGCACAGGGTTGTCATGTTAGAACGCAGTTCCGGCGGAAGTAGGAGGGGTTCACATGAGAAAAACACCAAAAATACACCCAAAAACACATTTAAAATTTAATAATTAAAAATCCAAAAGTCGAAAGAGGGTGGAGAAAAAAGGAAAAAGGTGGGAAAAGGCACGTGGACATGGCCGTCAAATCAAATTATAATTCCAATGCAAACAGGGCATGTTTACATGGAAAAATGTCAAAAAGACGCACGAAAAAGTCTCGAGAAATCGCAAAAATGAATATTGGACAAACCGTGCATCAAAATGACACGGTAGTAAAAATGAAAAATGTCAGGGGAAAAGTGGTTGTTAGGGCTATGACGTCAGATCACGGTTCCGAAACAAGAAAAGCGCATTCACATGGAAAACCGTCCAAAGTACGCAAAATACTTCAGAAATTACTAAGTTTAGAACCGGATGTCGGAACAGGGGTTGGTAAAAAGGAAAAATGGTCAATTCAAAGGGTTGAAAAGGGCTTTCGGTGAACGTAGGGTACGTGCACATGGTAGGACAGCAAAGTCAGGGAATGAAGGAAAACTGCAAGGGAACAGTCTTGAGGGTAGGTGAAAAATGAACGGGTGGGTGGGGAAGGGACCCCAGCAGGGTAAAAGCAAGTCATGGTATAGAGGCATTAGTAGATTGAGGCATATGCAGAGGGATATGCAATGTAGACATGTAGGGACGCGTCCCCACACTTAAGACCTTAACGGACAGGGTTAACCGAGCAACAAGGACCTAGGACCACTCAACACACCAACCGCTAATGTCCCCACACTTAAAACATGATTGTCACTGACAACAAAAGGTGTAGGGTTAGAAAAACTTGGCCCATATTGTCGAGAATCAAGGCTAACTGTCGATGACACGTCCACTGTCGTTGTCGGCTCTGTAGGAGGTACCAAGGCATCTTCACGGCACACATCCGTCATGGCAGGGACCACGTGGCAGCACTCAAGGAGGTAGCTGGTTGAAGGAATCGTAGAAAATTCGTCGATGATGAGGAATGTTGCACTCAACACACAATCACTCATATGGAATGAAGAAACTGTCACTCACCCCATTATTGACATCACTCATGATGAAACCCATAGCGCATACCCGGTTTAGGAATCGACAAGGGGGATGGTGCAAAGGGAGTATGCCAGGGTGCACAGTTGATGGTGCATCAGTGCGTCCAATCCGTCTGGCATAGATGCAAGCAGGAAGGCAAGGGAGCCTTACAGTGCAGTGTACAGAATAGGGTGGCGTGTCCTGTGATGACGGTAGAGACCCACCCCGTGGGTGCATAGGGAAACGGGAACGTAACTGACTCCAAAGGTCGTAACGTCCCTCAATCCTCACCTCTCAGTAATTGATCAAAGAAACTCCAGTCACACTCAGCCCACCCTCTGTCTCATGCTCTGTTGAAAGATATAGAGGGCAGCCCGTTCTTGAAACCCATTGATGTAATCCTCACGGTCACTTGTGCATAGGTTGTATGCCTTGTTGATGGTGCAACTATGCATCCCGCCCTGTGCCGGCATACAGTGCAAGAAGGAAGGCCAGGGAGCCTTATGTTGCAGTGCACAAAAACATATCGTGCTTTGTGCATTGAGAAGCCCGTCCCGTGCGTGCAACACTCCATTCACACATCTCACCTCTCATTTGATTTAAAAGGAAAGACTGGTCACTCACCCCACCCTCTATCTCACTCTCTGATAGATACAGAGGGCAGCCCATACTCACAACCCCATCCTATTAGGATGAAAGCTCGCGTCACTCGATTGTTTGTCAATGAAGATCGCGTCGTCGGTTGTTGAAGAGGCATACCCAGGGAGGTAGTCATCAAATCGAACGTGTTGTTAGATAGGAACATGGCATTTGCTAGAGGATTGTCAAACGCTCTACAGAAAGGCACAGGACACAACGTACCAAGGGAGGTAGCTTCGGAACTGGATCCTGGGGATGTCAACTGATGAATCCACTTTCTGGACTGCTGGGTGTTGCCACCTTTTCCACAGCCAGCTTCCCGCCCAAAGGTGTTGACCACCTTTTCTTGGAACAAGGCCTGCTATGACAGGAAATTGCTTCCTTTTCTCCCATAACAGATTTTTTTTTCCTTTTTTTTTTCTCTTTTCTTTTTCTCCTACTCCCGAGGGTGTTTCCACCTTTTCTTGAAGAATAGGTCGGCATGACAAGGACCGAAGTCCTTTTCTCCCATGACCGATATGTATATCTCTTTTTTTTCTTTCAAGTAACAAGGAGAATGGTAGAAATACCAGGTGTCAGAACCATCCTCGTCACTGACGCTAGTGGAAAATAGAGGATAAGAGATCAGGGCTGGAAGGTGGGGCTGAGGGGACAAAGGGTTGTGTCCACCTCATCAGGAGTGGCTGAAGAACGGCTATCAGAAGTAGCATCATAAGAGGTGTAAAGGATCAGGTGACCGTGATTGTCAAGATCCCCAAGGAGGGAAGTACTTCTTCAGGTGATATCCATTGATCAGGAAGGGATCATCAAAGGCATCAACGGTCTGCACTTGGACAGAGCCATTAGGGTTGACAGCAAGTACCTTATATGGACCCATCCACCGCTGTTGAAGCTTGCTAGGAAACTTTCCAAATCATGAATCATAGGCTAGGACCAAATCACCTTCTTTGAACTCCTTGTGCTTGATGAAGCTGTCATGGTAAGCCTTACGTCGAGCTTGCGTGGCTTCCATGCACTGTAGAGCCATCCTGCGAGTTTCGTCCAAACATTCCAAGTGCAAGAGATGGCATTGTAGTGAATCATCGTCCCCCAAATGCTCTTTGATAGCCACTCGCAAAGAGGACAATTCCAGTTCAACAAGGAAAACAGCTTTTATACCATACACCAGCTGGAAGGGTGTATGTCCTGTTGCTGCTTTATGGGAGGTTCTGTACGCCCAGAGGGCCTCTGTAAGTCGATCATCCCAATCACGACGATGTACGGCAATTGTTCTTGTCAGGATCGAGCAGAGGATGTGATTCGTGACTTCGACTTGGCCGTTGGCTCTGGGGTAATAAGGAGTGGACTTGCGGTGGCGGATCTTATACAACTCTATCAACTCTTCCATGACTTTATTAATGAAATGAGTGCCTCTGTCACTTACCAGCTCTAGGGGACTGCCAAAATGGGTGATGATATTCTCGTACATGAACAGGGCCACGCTGTTACCATCGTCCCGCTTTAGGGCTTTAGCTTCACACCACTTTGTGACATAATCCATACATACCAAGATGTATCTGTTCTATTTCCTTCTAGTGGGAGGATCGATTGGGCCAACAAAGTTGATGCCCCACTTCTCAAATGGCTTCAAAGGAAGGATAGGTTGCAGTGGCATACCGCTTGTTTTGGTGGGTTTTTCCATTCGCTGACAAGCATCACATCGCTTGCAGTAATCATAAGCATCCTTGTGGAGGATCGGCCACCAGTATCCTACTAGCAGAGCCTTCCTGGCTGTGGCTTCTCCTGCAAAGTGGCCTCCACATGGCTCGTCATGGCAAGCCTTCAGAACAATCCCAATCTCATCTCCTGCAACACATCTTCTGAGCACTTCATCTTTGCCTTTCTTGTATAGTGCACTGCCTAACAGGGTGTAGGGGGCTGATTCTAACATAAGCTTCTTCCTGTCCCGACTAGAAATACCAGGAGGGTACAGTTGGATTGCCAGCAGATTGGCAATGTCTGCATACCAGGGGGTTACCGTTTCTACCAGGAATAGGGAAGCATTAGGGAGGTCTAGATCATCCTGCTCCTCGTCTGCAGTCTGTGGGATACGCGACAGATGATCAACCAGAATATGGGAACGACCAGGTTTGGTAATTACCTCAAATTGGAACTCCTAGAATAGAAGGAGTCATCTCATCATTCGTCCTTTCACATCTTCTTTGTTCATCAGGAAGGACAGGGCCTCATGATCCACATAAATTTAAAGTGGGTAGACAGTAGGTAGTGGTGAAACTTCTCTAGGGCAAACACCATTGCCAAGCACTCCAACTCTGTCGCTGTATAGTTCCGTTCCCTATCAGTGACTTTTTGGGTTGCGTAATAGATGGGTTGATCTAATTTCGAGGGGCCCTTTTGACATAGGACAGATCTAGCCCTTCAACTAATGCATCAGTGTGTACATGAAACTCCTTCATCCAATCAGGAGGTTGCAGAATGGGTGCCTCAATCAGACACTGCTTCAGAGTGTTGAAGGCCTTGTCACAATCTTCCATCCAAATAAACTCTGCATCTTTCCTCAGAAGCTTGTGCAAGGAGGTTGCCTTTGTTGCAAAATGGGCTACGAACCTTCTGTAGTAACCCACGTGGCCTAGGAATCCCCTCAACTGTTTGAGGTTGGTGGGTGCTATCAGAGCTGCAATCTTTTTTATCTTTGCAGGGTCTGTTGATATCCCTTGTGCAGAGACAATGTGGCCCAACAGAACACTAGAAGAGACCCCAAAGATGCATTTGTCAGGGTTGAGGGAAATCCCATACTCCCGGCATCGGTCAAATCATTGTTCCAAATGTCCCCAGTGTTCAAAGATCAAACTATAGACACAGAAGTCATCCAAATATACCCCAGTAAAGTCGTGCAGATGATTTTGGAATGCATCCATCATAACTCGTTGGAAAGTAGCAGGGGCATTGCAGAGCCCAAACGGCATCACTTGGTAAGCATATGTCCCCCATTTTGTGGTGAAGGTTGTTTTGGATTGGTCTTCCTCTACTATCTACACTTGGTTATATCCGCTGAATTCATCCAAAAGGGAATAAAGCTCATGTCCTGCCACTGTGTCCAACAATTGGTTTGTAAAAGGGATAGGAAAGTGATCCTTCTTTGTCTTGGAATTCAACTTGTGGAAATCCACACATGTACGAAGCTTGCCATTCTTCTTGGGTACAACCACGATGGGTGAAACCCATTCACTATTTGCCACTGGATAGATGAACTCGGCTTCCAGAAGCTTCAACAGCTCTGCTTTCACCAAGGTCGAATAATTTGGATTCATTCGCCTCTGTCGTTGCCGTACTGGCTTGGCATCAGGCTCCAAATCAATATGATGCTGACATATTGTGGGATCAATCCCCTTCAGGTCCATGTATGACCATGCAAACACGTCCAGTTTCTCTTTAAATAAGTTATGCAAGGTTGACAACTCCTATTCTGGTAGGCTGCTACCCACCTTCAAATGGCGTTCAGTGTGTGCCATCTACATCCATAAAAGTTAACTGCCTTTCACCTTCTACTTCACGAATGAAGGTCCCACGGACTGCTTCTGGATACAGATCCGACTCCTTCAAGGAGGTGGTGTCCTCTTCTGATATCCCACTAGACCCAACTTCTTCTTTTGGTGGAGACTTAGGTTGCCCCTTGAGATGTTGAAATGGGATTAGAGTCGTTTTGGATTTGGTTTCAAGATTAGTTACCTCTTGTCTTGAAGACTCTTCTTCTGATGATGCGTCCAGGAATGTCACATAACAGGGACCCTCTGATGCCTGTTGGGATCGTGAGACTGGTGCTTGTTGGTACGGTGCATCATCATCATCTTTTCTTGGCAAAGGTGGGTGAGGGCGGCATGAGCCACTGCTGAAAGACGGCTTGGTCTTCTTTAACCATTTCTTATAAAGATTTTGCATATGAGAAAATCCATTTACTAGACCAAATGGTACCATCGCCATTCCGTCCCATAGCATGAGCTCGTCTGCTTTTGATGCTTCTGGAACTTCTTCTTCATATATATCCTCTTCGGGTGGG
The DNA here is from genome assembly GCF_053477565.2 of Lygodium microphyllum. Lineage (NCBI taxonomy): Eukaryota > Viridiplantae > Streptophyta > Polypodiopsida > Schizaeales > Lygodiaceae > Lygodium > Lygodium microphyllum. The sequence goes on along the minus strand of NC_141164.1, from coordinate 71,691,322 downwards.
ATAGATTCTTCCATCTCACTTTCATAACCTTCTTCTTCAATATCATCTCCATCCTCTTCGGTCTCTATCTCTGTCTTTGTAGGAGCTCTGTAAGAGAAGAACAGGTTCTCTGTTTCATCTTCTGCCTCTGTCTCTAGCTCTGCTATGGCCATGTAACAGGGAGAGCAGTACATCCATGCTTCTATCCACTGTCAGAAGTGATTTCGAGAATCGTTCCTGGTTCAGGCAAGAAGTATTCACCCATTGATAATGCCTTTGCATGTTTTGGGAGTCGGCTTACCGTCCCCACTATTAAGGAACGTGCCTCTATTTTCTTGGGAAGGATCTATTTGACAGCATCTTCTTCTCTGCTGATGTTCCATCTGTAGCCTCATTGGGGGAGTCAGAAGATAATTCCAAGGAGGTGGATCCATGTCCTTTTTGAGCACCATATAGCTTCAGCACCACTTTATTAGGTCCTCTACCCAAGGTCAAGGTTCCTTTGAACCAATCCGTCCTTGCTCTGGCTTCAAAAAGCCATGGTTTGCCCAGTAACAGGGGATAGGATGTACCATAAGAGTTTGGCTTCACCACTAGATAGGTTAGCCAATAATCTTTTCCAGCCACTGTAGTCTTCACATATGGGAGAATGCCCAAAGGCTTGATTCTGCTCTGATCCGCCAGTCTGATGAGCCATTGGGTTGGTTGCACACCTTGTAGGCCTAGATCCTTCATTGTCACATCTGTCATAATGTTCACTGATGAGCCACCATCAATCAGTGCATTTGCAATAAAGCAACCCTCTATCCACACGCCAGTCTCTGGGGTACTCGGATCTAGGAAGGCATTAGCCACGTCCACTTCTTTTACAAGCTCTGGAGCTTTGTTGGACTTTGTTGCTGTTGAGGGAGCGATCCTTAAGCCACGTCTTCTTATCAGTATACTTTTGAACCTTTTTTGGCAACTGGGAGACAACATCAATAATTGTCGGAATGTGAGGTTTGGTTTAAAGGTATCTAGATCTCTGACCAAATCGTATTCCTTAATAGGATCCACTGGCTTCTCTAACCAGTTAGGGAATGGGGCAACACCCATTTTCATTTTCCTTTTTTCTTCCAACAGGGGCATCATGGGGACTTCTTCTGCCACTTGTGGCACCTCCTCCTCTTCTATCTCCTGGACCTCTGGTCATGTCTCTGGAATTGTCTCTATGACTCTCTGTGGCACTGTAGTGCTCTGTACGGCACTGTAAGGCTCTGTTCTGTTCTGTTCTTCTGGTGGAAGATTGAACTTCACTGTTCTGGCAGGAGGATTATTTTCTTTCTGGATACGTGGTTCCTTCTTCTTTGCACGCGTGATGGCAACAACTTCCAATTCCACTAAATTGGAGGTAGGCTCTTGGGCCTTGGACGGATTATCAGTAGCACTGTTTTTCACTGGGGTTGGGCTTGGATAGTCTTTTGTAATGTGGCCTTCTCCTTTGCATCGACTGCATAAGGGCTTGTAATACACTTACCTTCTAGGATTTGGACAATTTGGTGAAATGTGTCCCTTTTCTTCGCATCTGTAACACTCCACTTCTGATCTCTGACCACTACCAGATTGTCTTCCTCTGTAACTTTGAGAGGGAAAGCTCCTTGGGCTGAAATTAGGACCAAACTCTCTAGGCTTGGGTCCAATATCCTGTGTTGTCATTTTCGATTCCAGCAAGTTGAATCTTGCGTCTTCTTCCTTCCTTCTCCTATCATGCATCTCCTTCAGAGAGCAAATATCCTCTGTATGGTTCTTCCGCAAATAGTAGGAACAGAAAGCTCCAGGGACTGTTGGCTTTCGTGTACATTCAGTGGCTAAATGGCCTGCTTGATGACATTTACCACACCAAGTATTTGACCGCATCACATCTCTTCCTGCTCCTGCAACGTTGGATATGCTAGCGGTATTCGCTTTCAGTGTCTGTAGCTGCTCTGTAATCACATCCATCAACTCCTTTTTGATATTTGCAACTGAGTTGGATAAATAATCCTTCAAGCTTTCTCCTCCTGAGGTACTGGCAGTAGGGTTTTGAGGAGTCTTTGTAATCACTGCATAAACAGGTTGGGCTGGTGCAGAGGAGTCTCTGTTCTGATTCTGATTCAGAGCTCTTGTTTGAACTGTTGGCTGTTGGCTCCAGTTGATAGGGTCCACTGTTGCTGATTTGGCATTGGGAAAATTGGTTGAGACCATTGTTGTTGTGGTTGAACCATCATTTGGGGCATTGATTGTGGCCATTGTGGATTTTGTACACTGTACTGTGATATTGGGGGCATTTGTTGGGAGGGGTAGGGGACAGTCCCTGGGATTGCATTTGGTGGGTACATCATTCCTAGCATTAGAGGAGGTAGGACTCCTCTTCCTGAACTCATCGCCAATCTAGCTTCCACTTCATCGTACAGTCTTGCACCTAGTCTTTGCAGCTCCACAAACTTACGGACTTCTGGTTGTAATCCTCTGAGAAACACCCCCTTCTGAATGCCATCATCTAGATTATGGTTAGTCCATCTCTTTAGGATGGATTCCATTCGTAAGCTTCTACTCTTTCTCCAGAGGACTGACTTAAATTCATTAATTCCTCTCGCATCCGCTCTTCAAAACCTTCACGCCTGAATTTAGTGAGGAAGGCCAACTTCAGGTCGTTCCATGTGCCAAAAGTTCCAGCTGCTTGTCTCTCATACCACTGAAATGCCGCGCCCTTGAAAGTGCCGGGAATATTGCTAACCAATGCTCAGGGGTTTTGGCATTATTAGCCACACATGCTACCATAAACTCTGCTACATGAAGATCGGGGTCTTCATTGTACTCTCCCTTAAAAATTGGCAACAGGACTACATTCGCTGGCCTATCATCAATATTTCCAGGATGGATCTGGCTTGGGAGTGGACCTCCAACAGGAGGAGGAATGGCTTGATGTGCCACTGGGACTTCTGTAAAGAGTTTCGCAAGGGCATCAAAGGCATCTTCTGCTGCGAGCTCATTCTCAGCTTTGATTTTTGCTTTCTCTCTTCTCACATACCTCTGGACTCGTTCTAATGCTTGCCTCTTTATTGCGTCATTTATCAGGGGGTTGGCTCCACTATGTTGTTAGTGCTCCACAGAGGGATAATAGAAGGCTTCAGTCTCTAGAGGACTCTCTTGCCAACATCTCCTCTACTTCTTCCTTTTCAACATCTCTGAATTCTGCTTTCATGCCACTGCACAGAGGAAGGTATTCGATTCTGAAGGTGTCAAAATGCATACGTCTAAGCATTGTGGTGGTGCCATCATCATAGTAATGCCAGCTTCTGATGGTTTCAACAGTGTATGTTGTAAAGAACACTCTGTCTACCAACTTCCAGTGGGTTGCTAATTGAACAAATAGAAGATTGTCAGTGCACCAAGCATCCCATGTATCTTGTTGTTGAGCGTCTACGAACAAGTCCCAGCTTTGTTCCTTCTTATTTTTGTGAACCTCCATAGACCACGACTCCTGAAGCTTCTTCACAATCTCCCACTTGATGATGTCTGGAAATTTCTCAATGAATGCCAAATCTTCCATGGATGGTCATTCTCTCTGTTTCTGCTCTTTAGTTTGTTCCCAAACAGTTTGCCACTAAGATGCAAGTTTCTGTTGCTTCAACAGGAAGAGGAAACTGTCCACCACATAGAGCATGCATCATGATGGTGATATGTTTCCGCCATTGTGGGATGAACTTCTTGTGGAAAGTGGCTTTAATTATGAGAAATTCTAACTCTTCAGTGGAAGAAGGAACTTTACAAACATCCATTGAATTCTTCTCTTCTTGGCAATGCCATTTCCTTCATTTTCAGCCTATTCTGGTGCTTGTTGATGGCAAGTTTCCTTGGCTGCACACCAAAAACATGGAGCCCCAAGAGGAACACCAAGAAAAAGGGATTTCTCTTGCAAGAAAATCTATCTTGTAACATCAACAAGCTTTTATTTCATTCTTTTGATCATCAAAACAAAGAAAACAACAATTCTTCACGCAGCATCATAGTAGATTTCTCCCATGGATTTGATAGAATCAACCATATTCTCCAACATCTTCACAAAATCCATCAATAGAACAAAGAAAATAGGATAATACACTATCTTTGAATGGAAATCAATCACATATTATCCATCTTCAATATCTTCATAGTTCTCTCTCAATCTCTCATATACAATCGCATTGTTTTGATAGATTTGACTATCTCTGACTCTCTCTCTCTCTCTCTCTCTCTCTCCATCAATAGTACATCATCTCCTCACTAAAATCACTCAATAATAACCCTCAATAATCCTTCTTAGGTCGTGGATGCACCTCCCAAGAGGTATGTTTGACATGAAGAGTCACCAGAGCCACTACAGTGTCTTTTCATAGCTCACCACTGTCACTTCACTCCAGTCTTTACTTGAGTCTTCAGCAGCTACTTCTTTGACTTCTTTTAGCTCTTTTACACTTGTATTCACCTCTTTCCAAGACTAAAAAACTTTTCCAAGCTACAATCTCATCCAACAGAACACATACAGAAGCATACAGAAGGTCTACAGAGGCTCGCAGAAGCTCAACCAAGAGTTACAGAAGGTCAACAGAAAGCATCAGAACCACATAACTCATACCAAAACCATTCCAAACCATCAAAAATCACTCAATAAGCTTTCAAACAATCTCGAACCCTATCAATCAATACTCCATCCTTCCATACAGAGAGAAAACAGAACAAAACAGAAGCTCAACAGAAGCTATCAGGACCAAACAGAACATATCAGAACATCAACAAAACTTCACATCTCTACTAATAAACATCATGAGCTTAATAAAATCATTCCAACCTATCCAAAACACTCTCAAACCACTTCCAAACCAATCAATCATCTCATAAAATCAACCATTCAGCTCTCAAAAACAACAAAAATCAGCCAAAAAATAGGTCATTTCAACACTCAACAACAAGTAGTTAAGCACAAGTAACTTTACATCAAATAACCTACCACTTAAAGGAAAATGTGCCCTAGTGAGGAGAGATCAAGAAAAAAGTGACAAAGTATAAATATACATAAATTATAATAGGATGAGGAATATATATAATCTCATCCTACACCCATCATCTTCCTAAGAAAGGAAAAGCATTCCACTGAGAGACTTTTAGTGAGTAGATCTGTAGAATTCTATTGACAAGCTTAGAAAACTTGTCCTCTACCACCTCCTTGAGATGAAGTGACAGTCTACATGACATTAATCTCTTCAATCTTGACACTGGACTTGCTAGGGATAATAATGTGATCATTATTCTTTTCATGCACTTTATCCTTTTCATTTTCCTTGCACTTATCATCATGTATTTTATGGCACCATGATCGAGTGTGATTGTGCTTTCCATAATATTGCAAGTGAATGCAAGCTTACAACTAGTGTCCACATAAGTGAGAACAAGACTTCTGAAAGTCTCTTCCATAGTAGTCATTATACTACTTCTACCATTATTGCCTCTAACTATCAAAGCGTGAGAGCTATAGGAAGCTCAGGTAATTCACTATATGTATACCCTCTATATCATGTACATTTAGGGCCTATTTATAAATATCCTTCTCTGTGAATTTTTCTATAATAAAACATAACCCTTTTCTATTCAATCTGTAAGTAACCCCTTTACATGGGACCCTTTTGTATATAAAGAATGTGTAAAAATGGTATTTTAAAAATCCCTTATGTTGAACCCACATAATACATACGTATATTTATGACCAACCTCTTCGGGATAGGAAGCATTTACATACTTTTTTGTTAATTTCTTCATTTAAGAGTGCCCCCTCTACATCCTACAAATTCAACACATCAACAAGCATATTTGCACATGTAGTAGTACAAAATGTGTCCCGTGACTCATGCAATATATTCAATAAGAACAAGGGATGAAGATTATCCTTAGATTTAATCCCCTCCAAAGACAAGTGACTGAAAGTAGAATGAAACTCACTTAAGTGGGCAGATATGGAGGTCCCCTCCTTCATACAAAGATCCATGAGTTGGTTCAACCAATATATCTAAGAGGCAGGGCTCTATTTGTCATAGACATCATAAATCTAATCCCATAACTACCAAGAAGTCTACCCCTCAAAGTCAAGATTATAGCAGACCTTCTTAGAGAGTGACAAAATGATTGTAGATTTTCATAACTCATGTCGTTTAGCCCAATTTCTTGCATCAAAGAATTTGGTGATTACGTCCTCATGTCTCAATGTCTTAATTTGCGATTTCTTCATTGAACTTACTAGATTTATGCCTTCCAATAGCTGTAATTTCTGTCATCTAACTTCTCAATGTCAAAGATAGCATTGTCATTCGACACACTGGCCACAATGTAAGAGATGAAAACATAATCCAAGACAAATAGTCTATTGTAAATAATAGCAAAATAGCCCCAGAATCAAGTCAAATCAAGATCTAAGAAAGAGAAACTACCAAAATGGTGAGTTGTCCACAAACTATAATCAAGTAACCATTAAATATAAGTGACTGCTCTCAATAAAATGCATAAAACTAAAGTGACAAGTTGCTATAATAAACTACAATAGTATGCCAATGACGAGCTATGAGCAACCAAGAACTGAAAGGTGTCATAACTATAGTGTGTTAGTAACCATAGGTATAGGCATTATGCACATAGGAGATCTCAAGGTTAAGAGAAAAGAACTTCCAAATGCATAACTCACTGAGTAAAGCTCAATACATAACCTAGAAGAATATAAATATAAATGATAACACGTTGATAGATATAAGTTCGAGGTCTAAAGTAATTGATCAGATCAATCCATTATGGGGTAACTGCATCCAATATATTTCAAGAGAGAATGTACATGAAGTAAGTATCCCATAGTCTCAATGAAAGTAAGCTCAAGCTCAATTTCATAAATCCAAATCTCTATGTAACATCCAAAGTAGGACAAATAATTTCCATTAGAACAAGATTGAATGTCAAATGAGCAATGGAAGCTCAAAACATTAGGTACATGACATTCGAGTATCCAAGATACATGATACACAAGTCAAGACTTTTAAACCCAATAGATTATTTAATCTTGTAATTGCATAAACCACTAAAGTAACCAAGGTATGCAACCCTAGCAAATGTCAATGTAAGGGAGTCCAAATCTCGACTCAAAATTATACCATATCATATCAGGAAGTATAAATAACAATGGAAGTATCGGTACATCCACTAAGTATCATGTAAAGCATCAATGATCATTAGGCATAATCTTTTCACTGATATATGGTTATTGTCATGTTATTACATCATTGAAATGATAGTGAAATTTGAGCTATTTCAAGCTGAAATTAGTCCCAAATCAATAACCATACCATCCAAGCACCAAAATAGCATCCTCAAAGCATCAAATAGGCATTATGGAATTTATTGTTTGCTATCTAAACCAAAAATATTATGTTCTATATAAAACAAAGGATACAAAACTTTCCATAATCAGCTCTATGAGTACCTAGATATATAGCTCTTGTCATGTCGTTTACTGCAATACCAGCAACTAAAAAAAGGGAAAAAATAGAAAAATCTGAGAAGCAGGAAAAGGCGTAGGGCAGGCATGGAGAAGGCGCCCAGAAGAATAATAAGTCTAGAAAAAATCCAAAAGCATGGGAACAACCGCCAAAAGTCCAAGGTGCAGTCGCCGAAGTCTAGAGGAGTTAAAAGCAAGAAAGCGCACCTTTAAATGCAAAGCGCTCTCAAATCCTTGTAAAAGAGTGCCAGGCTCCATCCTATGCAAATTGTAAACTTACAAGGGTGGTAGGACTAGCTAGGAAGTGAAAGAATGGAGAAAAATGTCCTAGTCCATGGGCGGCCATGTAAAAATTGAGGATGACTGCCCGGGGGAATGGATTCTTCCTCGAGAGATGAGAAACATATAAACTTGAAAAGTGAATGAGAAGCTCATTCTTGTGTGTGGCAAAAAGCTTCTTCTTCTTCTTCTCTTCTTCTCACCTTCTTACTTGTGCTTAAGAGAGGGAGTGAGTGAGTGTGAGGGAATAAGTGTGTGAGAGTGAGGGACCGAGGAGAGGAAGCTCCCCATCTCCTCTCTTTATCTTATTCTCTTCTCTACTCTTCTCTTGTCTCGCGCGGCTATGGAGGATGGAGCTTGTTGGAGAGGGATTGAGGTTGCTTGAGCTTGCCTCAAGGATCATGGAGCTACTGGCATGCACGGGAGAGGAGGGTACTCGATCGGGCATCAAGGTAAGCTCACTATACCCCATAGGTAGGGAGGGCGCGTCGGCTATGTGAGAGGTAGCCATGGCCCCTGGGCTTGACCAATAAGCTGTCCCTAGGTCTCAGGGGTTGAGCTTGTAGCTCCCTTCATTTTGGTTCCGTTGTTGGGACCAACGGAATTGAGCCTTGAGTGCCGTGCACTTCGAATCGAGCATAAAGGTAGGGTTTTCAGCCTGAACCGATGCTTGAGATAGATAGGAGATTTAGGTGGTTTGATATTAAAAACAAGTAAGTATTTTGGTTTGTTATTGAGTAGGCAAGTCGGTAAATCAACCTCAGCCATTGTTTTTGATTTTTTTTGCGCTTGGATACCAAGGAAATAGGGAAAATAGAAGGGTTTTTTGCTACTTAAAACAAGCTGAAAACTGGGAGAAAGGGGCATAAAATCTAAATCTTGAGTAGATGGGTGCAAGATGGGCAACCATAAGGTTGAAGGAGATTTGAGCAGGGCAATAAGAGGCTCAAAAGGTCAGGGGAGGCCTCATTTTGCAGTCAGACATCGAGAGAGAGAGAGAGAGAGCTTGAGAGAGAGTGTGTCAATGTAAGTATAGAAGGGGTTTGATCCAGTCGTTTTGCTGTTGCCCAGCCATTCCGAGTATTCCTTGACCCTTTCTAAGTTGTGCTTGTTTGATCTGGAAGGTTGGAGCTTGTACCAGGACCCCCATGCATAGCATTCGTCACTCGTGTCCTCGCAACTGCGCCGCGATAAACGCAGTCGGACCAGGCTATAGTTGTTCGATTTCTAGAATCAGACACTCATACTGTCTAACTCTTGGAGATGGATCGTCCGACTCTACCAGTCAGATCACCTATGGTCCGAGCCGATTGGACCACTCGTTTGATCGGATGCACCACCTTAGACTCGGACCACCCAGGCCAATTGAACCAACTACGCAATCGAACCGTCCGACTCTGCTAGTCGGACCCTGCCACATGGCAGTAGGACCCATTTTTAGACTCAAACCCACCCGTCCGATCAGACAATCGGACCAACTCCAGTCGGGACCAAGACTAGGATCGGACCACCCGGTCTGATCGAATAGTCTGACTTGGATAGCCGATCGATTCTCGAAATCGGACCACTAGGGCAGAACATTTTAAACTAGTAAGTGATCCATCTCCTCAGGCCAAGGCCACTCCGAACACATCCCCAAACACCCCTGAGTACATGACCCGATTCTCAAAAGCCGAAAATTGGAGAAACCACACTTGGGTAGCCTAAAGTCAACCTCTAGTAGCAAGCCATAGAACATAGGAGATTTAGAGCTGAAACTGGCCCTCAGATTCCAATCCAGCCTTAATGGGGTGTAGAGTGTACAGCATAGACCCTAGACAATACGAGAGGACAACCAAGAAATGTGCTTAGAGCCATATTAGGCTACGAACAAAAGGGGGAAAAATGGGAACTGCATTGTTTATTTTTCATTCGCACCCCATGCTGATTTCATCATTTAAAGTGCACTAAAAGAGAGAAAGGCTGATTTGGCACTGTGCACTGGAAAGCACTAAGCACATGTGAATAAAATTGACAACTTCTTTCAATAACAAGTAACTCACTTAGAATCATAATAATTCAAAGAACCCACTAATAGGAGCAAACCTTGAGACGTTGTTGGGTGCCACACAGAGCCTTGTTAATAGGACCCTAAAGACCCCAAAGAGTTCGAAGATGATAGGATTGAGGGCAAGTCACTACCCAAGCTAATTGGACTGATCGACAACCGGGTGGAGAGAGAGGCTGCAAAAATATCAGGAGCAGATGTGGACCAAGAGGATGACCAACTGGACTTAGGCAAGTTTCTAATCAAATTGCAGCGTATGGTCCACCAATACGACTGGCTAACAAGGATCGTGATCCACGACAAACCGATTGAGGAAATAGTTAGGAGCCTTGAGGAAGAGAGGAAGGCAACTAAGAAAGCGTTGCAAAGCATCACAGCGTATAGCTGTGAGCAAAGGACAAGGAATTGCGGCAAGACTTAGAGGTGCACAAGACACAATGCATTCTAGCCTTAGCTAGTGAGGCCACGACAGGGCCGAATGTAGAGAGGCAGAGGGAGCTAGAGGCAGACCTAATGCTGAGCGAGCTTGTCACCAAGCAGCTCATAGACAACACAACTGCAGAACAAAGTGCAACTGTGCTAGCCACCTTTTTGCTCACAGGCTTAGGAGTCACGTAAGGGGCGAAGAGCCACAACAAGATCCCTATAGTGGCCAAGCAACTGGACAAGTACCAGCCCAGCAATGACCCCTATAGCTTCGTGGAGCAATTCCAGCAGGTTTGCGAAGCCAACGGTCTCACGGACCTCACCCAACACTCGCATGCTTTTGGGCTTTGCTTGGGTGATAAGGGAAGGACGTGTTACACCAGCCTAGATGCAAGCAAAGCGAACAAACTTCAATCGCCTGAAGGATCTCTTCATCAATACATTTTTAGAGATAGGATATTCAGAAAACCTCATAGTCCGGACCGATCAATGTCAGTCAGAAGGACAAAGAGGACATTAGAGACTACGTCACTCATGTACATAGCATGTTTTAGAGAATCCCTACCAACAAACAACCAAATGAGAGAGTAGTCTCTACCATTTTTATAAACGGAATCAATAGCGAGAAACTTTACAAGGCACTGTCAAGCAACTCGAGCTTGCAAAGAGATGTGCTTGCTAGGGTTTTCGATAAGGCAACAAGGGTAGATGACCAGCTTAGGGAGCGAAGCGCTAAAAGCTCGAATCAAGATGGCTCTAGCCAAAGAACCACAAAGAAAGCCACAACCTATAGCAAGAGATCATCCCCTGACATGCAGGATAAGGGCAAGAGCATGGCACAAGACCAAGAGCTAGCCGAAGTCAGGATAGAGCTAGCATGGTTGCAGGATTTGGTAAAGAGACCCACTAGACTGCATGTCTAGTGTGTGCAATGTGGAGGCAACCACACCCCTGCCGAGTGCCAAGATCCAAGATCCAGGCCTTGTGCAAATTGCAGAAGGTTTGGCCATGATGCAATGCATTGCCAATTGCCAAGAAGGTTTCCTTATGCACAACAGTACAACTGACCATACTACGGGAATAGGCCACCTAACTTCTTTGGAAGAGGAGCCCCATTGGCCCTTCTAGCGCTTAATGATGCAAAACCGGTTATTCCTAGATTAGAGATCAATCCCACCGACATACCGAGACCTCCTGGACCCTTCATGACACATCCATCGAGTGACGCTCCCATCCACTACGTGGAAGAGCCCAATGACAAGGAGTCATAAGTGAACATGTACATCTCGTATGATGAAGAGGGTAATCCAGTCCTCATGGACTATCGACCAGTGCCTGTGATGGCATTAGGAAGGGGAAGAGGCAGAGGTTTTTTAGGGCCAACCCAAGACCTAGTCACGTGCTGGACTTGTGGTCACCCTAGTCACATATCAACATGATGCCCAAAAAAAGAGCAAGCTAATAGGGAGAGAGCTGATCTCAGGTGTGCCGAGTGTAGCATCACCCATCTCTTCAGGGAATGCCCTAGACAAAATCCATCCTCGAGCTCAGGAAATGTACCATTAGTACCTTTGGGGCTGTTTGGCATTGAGACATTCGACAGCGAGGATACACTAGAGCCCCAAGAGGAACACGAAGGAAAAGGGAATTCTCTTGCAAGAAAATCTATCTTGTAGCATCAACAAGCTCTTATTTCATTCTTTTGATCATCAAAACAAAGAAAATAGTAATTCTTCATGCAGCATCATAGTAAATATCTCCCACGGATTTGATAGAATCAACCATAATCTTCAACATCTTCATAGAATTCTTCAATATAATGAAGAACACTAAATAATACACCATCTTTGAATGAAAATCAATCACATATTATTCATCTTCAATGTCTTCATAGTTCTCTCTCTCAATCTCTCATATACAGTTACACTGTTTTGATAGAAATGACTATCTCTAACTCTCTCTCTCTCTCTCTTTATCAATAATACATCATATCCTCACTACAATACTCTCATCATAACCCTCAATAATCCTTCTTAGGTCGTGGATGCACCTCCCAAGAGGTATGTCTAATATGAAGAGTCACCAGAGCCACTACAGTGTCTTTTCACAGATCACTACTGTCACTGTCACTTAGTTTTCTCTTCAGTCTTCAGCAGCTTTTTTTAGCTTTTTTGAACTTAGATTCATCCTTTCCAAAGGTTAAAAAACTTTCCCAAAGTCACACATACATTCTCCAGAACACTTACAGAAGGTTTACAGAACAGTTACAGTACAGTACCAGAGCAGCTACAGTACAGTTACAGTACAGAGACAAAGCAGCTACAGTACAGTTACAGTACAGAGACAGAGCAGAGACAGAGGCTCTATAGAAGGTCTACAGAGGGTTACAGAAGGTCATAACTCATACTCAAACCATCCCATACTATCAAAAACTATTCAATAAGCTTCTGAAAGATCTCAATCTTCATCAATCATCAATCCATGCTTCATACAAAAGACAATTAGAACAAAACAGAAGCTATATAGAAGGTATACAAAACCAATCAAAAGCTCAACAGAACATCACAGAACCTCATATCTCCACTGAGAATCATCATGAACTTTCAAAACATAATCAATATCATCCAAAAAACTCTCAAATACTTCCATTAACAACCATACATCACTCTAAATCCATCAAAAATCAATCATTCAGACCTCAAAAACAACAAAAATCAGTCAAAATTTTAGTCTTTTGTACTCTCAACATACACCCATCCCGCTGCATGTCATGACACGTGCAGAAACACAGCAGGCTAGCATATCACTGTTTGGGCCTAAGAACCTAGACACTGCCTCAATAGGGAAGAAGAGTCGTAGGTGGAGAAAGAAGAAAACCGACTCTAAGACCACTATCAAAAATTGATGGAGAGACGATGCTAGTGAGTGGCACAAAGGTAAGTGATGATGAGGCTAAAACCACTGCTCCGAAAACAACAAAGAAAGGGAGTGCTAATGTAGGGGAGTATCCCTACCCAAAGTGCCAATTAAAAGTGATTGAAAAGGTCAATGAGTGGATAAAGGAAGCCCAATAGAACCTAAAGGATGCTGAGGCCATCATAGAAGATGGAACTGAGGACTTCTCTCGTGTGAGCACCCCAATCTCACCCCCTCGACCAAGGTCAAGAGATGCACCTATGCCACAGGCAGCACCACCTAGGAGAAGCTTAGGAGCCACGGGCAAGAAAAACACCGAAGGCCAATGGCCTAGAGGTGTGGGAATGGAGGAAAGACAAATGATGAGTAACCTCCTCATGACATTAGTAACCACCGCAGTAACCCTAAGCCTAGGAGACCTGCTTAGGCAGCATCCGACGCTTTGGCTAGAACTGAACCACTGGGTGAAGGAACTAACTAAGCATATTGCTGCTGACCTGCAAGAGCATGATGCAGTAACACAGATACCGAGCTTGACGCTACACTTAGTGCCCAAATCTCTACATGTAAATGCTTTTTGGGAGGGCACCAAGATGCATGTTGTGCTACCTCTCCTAGCCCTAGGAGACATGACACAGAAAGGAATCCTAGACACGGGTGTAGGGTTTAGTGTCTTGAGCCACACAGTCTTGCAGGCCTAGGGAAACCCTCCTGTAGAGACTACTAGGTTCAATGTCACACTAGCAAATGGAATGAAGGTAAGGCCATTTCGGAGTTTTAAAAAATTGGCCAATGAAGATTGCAGGTGTCGAGTTCTCTATACACTTCATTGTTATGAAGGGAGCGGACTGCGACATCCTACTAGGCCGACCGTGGATGAGGAATGCACGAGTCATCGAGGACTGGGGCAACGGTCTAATCTTCTTAGGGAATCGGAAGGAAGCAGTAAGGGTGGAGATGGACACTTGGAAGACAACACCTATTGAGCTAGATGCCATCTCAGTCACATTGAGGGGTGACATGCAACCAACCACATCATATGGGCCACTGACCAAGTATATCCCCTACCTTAAGGATGAGCGAGATTGGATGCATGTCCTTGCAACCATCGATCTCCCATTCTCAGATGATGAGGAGGAGTATAAGCAAGCTGCACAATCCATGTGCACACCAGATGAGGAACATTCAGTACCATTTTGCATGATGGCAAGGAGTGCATGTGGTCGACCCAAACCTGTCACTTTTTATGTCCCAAATAATAAGCCAGAACTCCAGGAGACCCTAGAGTATTTGACAGGTAGATTGGAGGGCAATCCTTCTGCTAATCTCTTGCCCCTCAGAGACCTCCTGGGTGAGCACAAGTGGAAGTGGACCAAAGTTCACAACCAGAACTTGCTATACAATTGGGATCTAGTCATCGACAAGAAAGAGGCTAGAAAGGAGGACCCAGGAGACAACGAGCAATTGAGGAGTGATGGTTTTGACAATGAATATGAGGATTGTTCCTCCATCAGTGAGGAGAGTGAGGAGGAAATGGATATCATGGAGTATGATACTGATGGAAGGGTGATAGAGCAGATAAGAGTAGACTCTAGGCCCCGAGAAAGGAATGCACATGAGATCAAGAGAGGAATTATGAGATTGGATTGCGATCGCTCTTGGTTGGAATGCATAGAGGCAGTGGATTATGAGCAGGCTGGAAACTGCCCAACCACCAGTGGTACCTGTGTTTAGGACAGATACACCTACTGAACTACGACCACCTGGGGAGACTCCTTCCTCCAATGAGGGCTATGAGTTAAACTCGGAGTCTGAAGTCAGCTTGGAGAGTGACCCTGAAATACCCATGCCATCCAAAACCAAACGCACCAAGGGGGACTTGTCAGTCCACCTAAGGCACAATAGGCTAAAGGAAAGAAAGAAATGAACAAAAGAGTCATACATAGAATGATAGAAGAAACCGCAAGACCTACCCAAATGCTTCACTAAGTTCAAGAAGGGTGAGAGAGTGGTGGTCTTGCTAGGAGCAAAGAGGTAGGGCCAGACCAGCAAGCCTATTGAAGGACCCGCCAAGGTCAAGGAAGTCAACCTGGCAGGGGATGGTGAGAGGCCTCGACCTGTACTCATAGCAGACGACCTGACCAAGGATGAGGAGGCTAGCCTTGTTGCTCTCCTATGAGAGTATGTGGATGTGTTTACCTGGTCTCTGGATAAACTTAAGGGAGTTGACCCCAGGGTTGTGACCCACAATATCCCTATGGTCCCTGATGCTATCCCTGTAAAAAAAACGCCCTTATCCAATGAATCCAAAGCATGCCCATGCAATAAAAGAGAAGATTGATAAACTCATGAGAGCAGGATTCATCTGCAAAATAGAGCACACGGACTAGGTATCACCAATAGTGATTGTAATAAAGAAAAATAGAAAGATTCGAGTGTGCATCAACCACAAGAAAGTCAATGCCGCTACGAAGAGATATAACTACCCATTGCCATACACCGAGCACATGCTTGAGAGGGTGGCAGGTAAAGAAGCCTACAATTTTTTGGACGGCTTTTCGGGCTACAATCAAGTGCGATTACACCCCGACGACAAGCACAAGACTACCTTCGCTACTACAGAGTGAGGGGTATTCGCCTACATCGTTATGCCCTTTGGGCTAATGAATGCGCCCACAACCTTCCAACGCCTAATGTGCACAATCTTCAAAGACATGCTCAGACGTGAGCTAAACATGTTTGTGGACAATCTATGTGTACACTCTAGCTGAGCGCAATACTTAGAGAAACTACAGGCAGTCTTTGAGTGATGTTGACTTTATAATCTCTCGTTAAACCCCCTGAAGTGTCAATTTTGGATGAAACACGGATGCATCCTAGAGCACATGGTGTCCAAGAACAGCATCGCTCCACTGATTTCTCAAAGATCAGGGTTATTGTCGGCTTTCCACCACCAACAATTATAAGGGTGTTCAGTGCTTCTTAGGTCACACAGGGTACTATCGACGTTTGTACTGAATTATGCACTAATCACAAGACCATTGTACAAGCTACTAATTGTATTCGAGTGAACCGAAGAATACTAATGTACTTACGAATAATTGAAAAAGGATATTACCACCACACCCATCTTACGAGCCCCAAATTGGACCAAAACATTCCATGTGCATATAGATGCATCTAAGTTTGCCATTGGAGGTGTTCCAACCTGGCAAACACAACCTTGATTACCCAATGAGCTTTTCTAGCAAGCAGCTCACTAACACGGAGATGAACTATTCCACTACGGAAAGGTAGGGGCTGGCCATGGTGTTTGCCATTAAGAAATTTAGACATTATCTTTTGGCCACACCCTTCACCTTTCTTGTTGACCATCAAGCATTGCTCTATCTAGTGAACAAGCCTTGCACTACAGGACGCATTGCATGATGGTTATTGCTTCTTCTAGAGTTTGACTTCTCTATGGTTGTACGCAAAGGGAAATAGCATTACATGGCAGATCACATGTCCTACATACCCACAAGTGAAGCCGCTGGACAAGGAATAATGAACAACCTTCCAAATGCGCATCTCTTTGGCTTGTCCAATGACAATGAATTATTCAAGGCTGATTTAACGTCATACTGGGTTGATGATGTCATCCACATGCTCGAACACGGTCTACCTGAGAGACCTATCAAGAAGGCCAAGCTTGGGAGGCTTATTGTGAAGATCCAACCCTATCAGCTGATTGCGGACCAACTCTATAGGTTAGGGAAAGATGGGTTGCTATGCAAGTGTGTGTGTAAACATGATATGCACGACAAGTTGAGAGAGGCACACGCCAAAATCGCTGGGGAGCATTTTAGTGGAGACACAACAGGCCGCAAGGTGCTGCAGTCTCAACTGTGGTGGCCCACACTATTCCATGATGCAGCTAGATTTGTCAAGCACTGTGATGAGTGCCAAAGGACCAAGGTCCCCGCGCGGAAGGACAAAATGGAATTGACCCCTCTAATAGCACAACAACCTTTCGAGAAATTGGGCATTGACTTCATCAGACCCATTAGTCCTATGGCCCAATATTCACAGGCTTGATATATCATCATAGCAACTGGCTATTTGACAAAATGGGTTGAAGCAAGAGCCACAAGAAAGAACGATGCAAGGACCACATCGAAGTTCTTATGGGAGCAGGTCATCTCAAGATTTGGTTGCCCTATTGAGATAGTGAGCAACCAGGGCACCCAGTTCATCAATGAGGTGATTTCCCACCTGCTCTCAACCTTCTTGATCATCCATAGGAATTCTTCACTGTACTATCCCCAAGCTGATGGCCAGGCAGAATCAACGAATAAGATCCTGATCAACGTGCTCACAAAGGTGGTTTCCACTTCTCCGAGCGACTGGGATAACAAGCTCTTGGCAGCTTTATGGGCCTATCGAACATCCTAAAAAACAACTATGGGGCAAATGCCCTTTAGGCTGACATACGAAATCGAGGCTATCTTGCCTTTAGAATTTTTTATCCCTAGCTTGAGGATAGTGGTGTAGGAGCATTGGGAAGGGAAACAGGCTTGGACTAACCATCTTATCGAGTTGGAATGCCTCATTGAAACTAGACTCATCACCACCCACGCTCTAATTTGTGAAAAGGCACGAAGAAAGATGTGGTTTGACAAGCATGTCAAACAACGTGATTTTGACCAGGGCGACCTTGTGTTGTTGTACTCTGTGAAGGCCCATAAGCAGAAAATGATGTTCCGAGGGTTAGGACCTTTTAGAGTGTGTGCCATCTCAGTAGGACAGGCAATGACAAACTTCAAACACTAGAAGGTGAGGGCATAGGCTTTTTCAATGGCAGTCGCATGAGGAAATACTACCCTCCTACACAACCTTTATATGAGCCCCCTATGATAGAGGCCCCTGTCAATGTCTGCGACACAACCATCACTGAGATAGAGGATGATGAGGAAGCTATTGCTCCAGCTTATTTACGAATCATGGCCACAACCCAAAAGACACATTATTTTGATGCTTTGATCGATGAGGGAGTTGACTTCAATATTCTAACCCATGCTCATTGGACCTTCATTGGTTAACCCCAATTGTAGCCAACTTTGGGGGCAAATCCTATGCACTCCTTGGGAAGTGCAAATGGAAAGTACAAAGTCGTTGTCTCTATTGAGTCTGAAAGTTTGCCAATCATCTTCTATGTGTTGCCCAACACGAAGGAGGCAAGCAAGGCGTCGTTGCTAGGGCACACTTTAAAAAAACAAACCCATTGTTATGCCAATTACGACCTGCAACGTATGATGGCAACACCTTACACAACTTGCGGCCACACCTGCTTCAAGCAGCGTGTTCACTAAACAATCAACCATACCTAAGACCCAAGCTATCAAATCTATGACAACCATAAAGGCCAAAGCCCCAAAACCTAAGCCCATCTATCGGCCAAAGCCACAACTCGCTGGCTCTAAACCAGCCACTAATGATGCTAGAGCAAAGTCTCTATAGACTTGTAATGTCCCCTTTCCCCCCCTCCCGTGCTTCCCCCCACTCAAATTTTTTTACTTTTTTTTTGAAAATTTTTTACTCTCCCTCTCTCTCCCCCTGCCGTGTGCATGGCGGGGAGAGAGAGAGAGAGTGAGAGTGAGAGTAAGAGGTAGAGAAGGAGGGGCATGCAACCCCCTAGGTGGCGGGAGGCACCGTCCTCCCCCCCACCCCCACCTTATAACAGACGTTGCCCCCTCCCCCCACCCCCCGAGGTCCGTTGCAAGCTTCCCCCCCCTCCGCTGCAAGCTCCCCCCCTCCGTGCGACAGCAGTGGCCCTAGGGCCTTCCCACAAAAACTCCCCTCCCCCCCATCCTCGATTGCTAGGGAGCTGCTAGACCCCCCTCCCCCGTGAGCAGGAAAAGAAGAAGAAGACGAAGAAGAAGGAGAAGGAGAAGAAGAGGGAGAGAGAGGAGAAGAAGAAGAAGGACAAGAAGAAAGAGAGAGAGGAGAAGAAGAGGAAGAGAGAGGAGAAGAAGAAGGAGAAGAAGAAGAGAAGAAGAAGAAGAAGGGGAAGAAGAAGGGAGAGAGGGAAGGAGAAGAAGAGAGAGAGAGAAGAAGAGAAGAAGGGAGAGAAAGAGGGAGAAGAACAAGAGAAGAAGAAGAAGAAGGGGAAGAAGAAGAGAGAGAGGGAAGGAGAAGAAGAGAGAGAGAGAGAGATGAGAAGAAGGAAGAGAAAGAAGGAGAAGAAGAGAGAGAGAGAAGAAGAGAAGAAGGGAGAGAGGGAGTGAAGAAGAGAAGAAGGGAGAGAGGGAAGGAGAAGAAGAGAGGGAGAGAAGAAGAGAAGAAGGGAGAGAAAGAAGGAGAAGAAGAGGGAGAGAGAGGAGAAGAAGAAGGAGAAGAAGAAGAAGGGAGAGAAAGAAGGAGAAGAAGAGGGAGAGAGTAGGAGAAGAAGGAGAAGAGAGAGAATGAGAGAGAATGAGAGAGAAATAGAAGGTTCTAGAACCTTCTAAGGTCCGCCCTCCTTAAGCCTTGTTCCTACTCATCCTTTCCCCTCACTTAAACCGCGGGATCATTGCCACTATACCCTTCAAATTGAGGGCTGTCGAATTCCTAGCAAAGCTATGGAGTTCATTGCAAGGTTCGCTCTTTGAGGAAGGAGGACGAGAGCTCATTCGACGCGATCGAAATATTCCCTTCAAATTGAGGGCTGCCGAATTCCTAGCAAAGCTATGGAGTTCCTTACAAGGTTCGCTCTTTGAGGAAGGAGGACGAGAGCTCGTTCGACGCGATCGAAATACGAAAGTGGGTGTTGCGAAAGGCAAAAAGAAGCCGATCGTATCAAGTGGAATTGTTAATGTCTCAACTCTTGCAGATCAAAATCAGGTTTTTCTAAGACCCGGGATTTGTGGTAAATTATAAGTTCAAAAAGATAGTTTAAATGCATTAGAACTTGGGACAAAAAAATTCTCATGTTCTTCCAGGAAGAGGAGACTTACATACTAGGGCAAGGACGTCCTAGTGGACCCAATGCACAACAACATTTAGGAGTTAGATAGGTAAACTATCTAGGGGAAAATTCCTATGAAGACCTACTCGATGCAAAGGTCGTTGGAAAGGGCGGAGCACCAGTATATAACTCGAAAATCACGAGTTGAATTGGCATTCGACTATGTAGATTCTTCTTCCTTATAAGCAAAGACGAACTTAGGGAAAACCCCAATTCCTAAGGTATTGGATCTTGCGGGTTGCAATCGACCTAAGGAAGAATGCTGAGAGTATTCAGGAAAGGAACTTCACCTTAACAAGAATGTTGTACAAACCACCAAACTTGTCTATGTTTGAAACAATAGGACAATGTTAGCCTTGATCAAATTAGGATCAAGGGGAAGACCACTTAGATCAATTGACCTTGCAAAGCCCTAACCCAAGGGGGAAAGCGGACTTTATGGTAGTTGATTTATGCTGAGCATCTTTCTTGAAACTGTTGAAATGGTTTTAACGAAGGTTGATCTTGTTAAAGATGGATTGTTGACCCAAGTTATGCTTGGTTGTTTGAAAAGGGTATCCCCAAGTGAATGTCGACTGGTTGTGTTGGTAAGAGGAGAGAATCTTACTAAGGATAGGTGGATCATAAGCAAGGTGATTGCTTGGATGCTAATCCAAGTTGTTTGTGATTGATGGTTGCATGGCCGGGTCAGAGATGACTTATTGCCATGGAAACAAAAGGGATATTTTTCCTAGTAAATGTTATTAAGCTTGTTGCTTCAGCTCTATGGTTGATTTCTAAAGGGATAATTAAGGAAGGATGGTGCTAGCTACCCCCCGCAAACCGCCAAACCCTAACCAAGGGGGTTATGAATCCGCGTCGGGAATGTGGACTAAACCCATCGTGAGAGGTCTCTCTGTGGAGATTACTTGGTGTAGGAGGATGTTTGGGTACCAATGGGGGCTCTGGCCATAAATCGCAATGCCTCCGGACCCTACACAAGTGTTTTACATGACTCGAGATGGGATCTTGAGGCCTTGATACCAGTTACAAGGCGGAATCTTGGTAGGATAAACCTTCAGGTTTTATTGTCGAGAGATGGAAGGATTTTTCTGCGGAGGCAGAAAGGAACACTTAATTCTCCTGTATGGGTGGGAGACAAACATTAATCTAAAGATAAGTTAAGGAAGTGTTTGATCTTGTTATCTTGTCTTTGTGTCTGTGCCCTAAATTACGTAAAGGAACCTGTGATTAACGAGTTAATTAAGGAAGCTACTTTTATGTGTCAAACATAATGTGGTAGGTAATTAGATAACTACAACAACCCCCGAGGGAAGCGTGGTGGATGTGACCAATGGGTCTATCCTACAGAAGGGTGGTCTCAGTTAGCCGAGAGCTTTCCTCCATGGAATTTATTTGACGTGAATGTTAGTTAGACAAGGACCTTAGAACTTGTAAGTTGAAACCCTAATTCATACCGTTTTAGGGGACTGGAATGGGACTATGCCCTACAAGCAGAGAGGTCGAGCGATGCCTCCCTCTCATTTCCTATTCTCTTTGAACCAAGTGCGGTATGAGTCTACTTGGGTCCAGTTATATCTACGCAAAGTGGAGTGGCTGTCGACCAATGGTAGAAGGCTGTTAGGAAGACTCAACTACTAGGAACCTGAACTTCAGGTCGATCCTAGTGGGAATGGCCGGATAAGTTCCGTTGTGAGGCAGACTCAAGAGACCCTAGATGGCAAACCCCGTGTCATTCTTGGGAGTGCCGGGCGGCATCTTCTAGATTTACAGTTGGTATCAGAGAAGCAATCTGTCTCTACCACAAGTGAAGCTCTAATAAAGTACTCCTTGTCACATTTGAGAGCTGTAACAGTCCCCAATAACTCCCTCTTGATTTGCGGATATCTCCTCTGTCTCTCGTTTAGGACTTTCGCCCCAAACCGAATACCATACCTATTTCCATCTGCATCATCTTGACCCACAGCCCAACCTATGCCAATTGGACTAGTGTCAACTGTCAATACAATAGGCTTTCCACAATTATAATCCGCTTTCCTGAGAGTAGGAGCATTCTGCAATAACTTCTTCAATTTTCGCATGGCTCTAGTATGGCTCTCATCCCAATAGAATTTCTGCCCCTTTCAAAGCAGCTGATATAAACAATCTGCTATGTGTGCAAAATGAGGTATCCAAATCATATAAAACACACAAGCTCCAATGAATCTCCGTACCTCTGAAGTGGTAGAACAATACTCCGCAATCTTGCCTATAGCATTCACCTTATCAGGTGAGGGTTTTCTGCCATAATATCCACACATATGTCCAACAATGACAACCTCATTCACTCCAAAAACAGATTTTTGCCCTGAAAGTGTCAAGTTCACTTCTTCTAACCTGGCCAAAATCTTCTCACATGCTGAAATATGATCAGCCACAAAGTATCTGCATCCCTGATCATTTAGACTCTCATTTTTCTCTTCTTCTGCACACCCCTTAATGGGCACATCATCCAAGAAAGGCATAGTAAGCTGAGGTATGTAATCTCGAAGGACCTTATGCATGGCATTCATCATATGCACAACAGAATTAGTGGACCTTGAGGCAAGGTACACATCCTGACAAGCCCAACAGGAGTTCTCATAGTGGTTATGTCCCTGCATTCCAAAGCCAACTGAAACTGATCATATCCCGAATACAAATCACCTAAAGAATAGATGGCACGTCCAGCAAATGCTTCTGCAAACTCATCCACAACTGGACCTATACCAACATTCCTGATAGTAACTCTGTTTACTGGCTACATGTCCTGTATAAATCGGAGAGTACCATTCTTCTTTGGAATTGTAAACCACCTGTTTGAGTATGGTGCAGATGAAGGCTCAAGAATTCCCATCCTGATTTTCTCATTCAATAAATCAATCAGCTTTGGTAGGTGTGCTTTAGGCACTGGAATAGGTCGGAGATTCCATGGAATATGAGGAATAGTAAAGATCACCATAGGAGCAACAATATCAGGATTCACACATCCAATCTCATGCGGGAAAAAAGCAAATCCCCTTCCATGTCGCTCAAGCATCTCCTGAAAGCATTGCTTCTCTGTAGGTAGCAAGAAATCACCATTTCCAATTTTCAATTCAGTAAGAGTCTCTGCTAAAAATTTATGGCCAATATGCTCCGGATTCCTCAAAATTGGCTGTTTAGCAGCCCTCTCTATTTGCTGATCACTGTCAGGTGGAAGCGGTACAGCTACCGACTTCACCTTCTTATCCACAGTTTTGTATTTTGTGTCAACCCTGGCTTCATTATGCTCTTCTGCATTACTTAAATCTTGCTGTAAATCAGCAGTTCTGCACTCCAATGGGCTGAATATCCTCAGCCCTCTGCTCTATGGACTGCATAGAAATAGCCCTAAACTCTGGATGCTGAAATATTTCAGTAGTAAACTCTGTTGGCTGAAAGTTTTCAGCCCTCTGTGTCTCTGAAAACTGATCATAACCAGCTGGAAACTCTGTTTGCTGAATTTCTTCAGCACTCAACACTTTTTGCTGAGTCACCTCAGTCTCTGACTCAATCTGTGACACAAAATCTGCAATTTCATGAAACATGTCCAGGGATTGCACTAATACATTGCTGTGACAACTCTGCATATCAATTTTCAGCATATCTTTCATCTCTTCCATCGTATTTGCACAAATCATATTGTCATACATCCCATCCATGTGCTCATCATCCTCCAAAATTCCTGCATTTTTCAATTTTTTCTCCTTCCTGCATATGTACTGCCTGGCAGCTCTAGGCAACCTAGAAATCTTCTGATAGCTCATTGAACTATTTGCTTAAATCCCAACAAAACCGGAGGAGAAAACACTGTTGCCAGGAGGCGAGAACTCCAATCTCCTCTGCTCTGTACCACCGTCGTCTCGCGAAACGGTGGTACCTAATGAAAACCCGAATCCCTCATAGTGGGCAAAGGTGAATCTCTGAGAGTATCTCTGTTTCTAACATGGTTCACACACAGAGTCATAAACTGAACTGCTCTCATGCCATCTTTACTACGAATCCGTGCATAAGCAGATCCATCATCCATTACCTTTGTTTCCATGTGCATCTCTGTGATCAATGGATGTCCAAGAATTATGGGATAAGAGCATGAATCCTGCACAAAGAAATGGAAATCCTCCTCTACATCACCAATAGAAACCCTGGCACTGGGACAGGCAGCATACAAATCACCTGCAGTGTTATTGGCAGCTCTCATACGCCACCCATGCTCTACATCCATAGGCCATCTGTTACTCTCATAAACTCCACGAACTATGAGATTAATCTCTGAACCATGATCCACCAAAGCAACATAAGGTTGTTTCTCTCCAATCTTTACCATCGTCTCTGTAGTTGCCCTAGCCCAATGACTCCGCAAAAAGTGACTACGCGGTATCAAGACAGGCTCATCAGTTTCAGCATAATGCATAGGCTGAACCCTCTTCTCTACCTGCGGAAAAATAGAAGCATTATCAACCATAACCTCATCCTCATCCTCATCCAACTCCCCAATCAAAACTTCATGTGTATCAGTGGTAGGTAATGCATGTCTTTTCCTCTTCAGGATCTCCTGAAACTGATCCTGAAACTCTCTTTTCGAGATGCCCAAAACCTCAGAAATAATGAAAGTCACCTCACTGCCAAGTATCTTGTCATTAAAGATTTTCTTCATGTCTGTAGATGTCTCAATATCGGACATCAATCTAAACCCTGGCTGCTTTCTCTCTCTAGGCTCTTACCTCTTTTCTCTCTTTTGAGCATCTTCCATCTGTCGATCTGGCCCTGGTCTCAAAGACGGTCCTGCAGTAGGTGGTGTAACAAACTCACCCCCTCTAGTCTTCTTAGCTGGATTTTCTTCATCCCTCTTACGCTTCTCCTCAACAAGTACATCTGCTCCATGAGACTTAGCCAAATAAGCATAAATTGAGTACCTTTCAACAGGTGAATCCCAACCTGTCTCTGATCTGATGCTAGAGCCTGCACTAGTCAAAACAGTTTGCTGAATTTTTCCCTTGTTTGCAGTCTCCATAGCATAAGTCCATAGTACTGACTGAGTCTCTAATCCCTTCTCAATCTGGACTCCATATGCAGAAGCATCATCTCTAGCTGTCACATAAGAAGTACGCGCAGCCATGTCATCCACTAACTTCTTCATTCCACCTTTACCAAAGTTGGTAGCAAGTGGAGCTCCTGTCTCAGTCAACCAAATCTTAGCATCTTGTCCCCAAGTGTTTATCCAGTTCAGTTGTTGCCTCTTGAGCCACAGTGCAAGTAGCTAAAACAATTCAAGGCATGGACGCTGAGGAAAGTTTAAGGTTCAAGGCATGGTTGCATTAAAAAGAAGTGTTTGATGCTTTTTAGGGAGGTTCTTCATTACCTCTCGAATTTGCAGCTCAAAACCCATATCAAGCATTCTATCTGAAATCTCATCACATTGTGTCTTTCGTTCCACAAAGGCTATCGTAAGTGGAGCAGGGCGACCAGTTCTGCGGAATTTTTCTTGTTGCTTCCCCTCACCCTGAATACAGAGATCGCCTCCTTAGCTGGTTTGTCTACTTCCAAGTCAACAGCCTCTGCCCTCTGCAATGTTCATCTTAACAACTTGATACTGAGCTCACAGGGACCTGCGGTCTGCTTGGGATTGGCCATCAGCCTGTTCAAGTTGCGGTCTGCGGGATGGCCCATGGACACCTGGAGGAGGTGGTTTTTGCATAGAGCTGTTTGCTAAATACTCTGCATCATCTTCCAGCTTCACAATTGTACCCCTTATCATACTTATACACAGGCAACCTTGAATGGATGCACACATGGAGCAATTCCGAAGATATACGATCAATGTGAGACAAACATCAAAATTTGTTTGATAATTCGTGGAGTGAGCTTCTGCGGCAATGTATCGAAACCCCTGTAATCCGAAAATCAAAGCCTCTGGTACAATGTATCAAAAACCCCACCGAAGCATCCCCTTTTTCCTAGACCAGTCGACGATCACCATGTTCCCTCTCCAAAAATAGTGTTCTTTTTCCCCCCCTTTTTGCCATACAGCACACAGTTTTTTTTTGTTACAGAAAAGCAGCCCCCATTATTACCACAAGCTTTTCATTTCCCTTAATCTCTCACAAACTGTCATGCTGGACAGGGCGGAAATATGACTCAATGATTCCACCACACAACCACCCATAGGTTAGTGCATGGTATATCTGTTTGGAATCTGGAGTAGAATCTGGTGTGGCTGTAGCAAGCTTTTCTAATAGTGCATCCCAGTTGCACATTAAGAAGAGATCTTCCCTCAACTGCTCAGCAAGAGCATTATGCAGTCCAGCAGTGCAGCACCAAGCAAAACATCCTTTTCCAATAGCCCTTCTCAAATGAACTTAGCATATATAACTTTCCCCTTGTCGGCAGCCTATACTACCACAGGTTTTCAGAACACAAGCAAAGATGTTTTGTTACTTGTCTATCTGCTTCGTCAGGTTGGTCTTGCTAACGCTCAGTGCTTCCTTGCCATGTCCATGTTGGATGTATCCTGTAATAAGTGCAGTCCATGAGATATGTTCTGAACTGGCAGCCCATCGACCACTTGGACTGCTTCTGCAAGAGAGTAGCATTTCCCATACATGTCCACCATTGTACTTCCCATATATAGCTCTTTCTCAAGTCCTCTCCTAGTTATCTCAGAATGTATGCTATGCCCTGTTTCTAAATCTCCTTCTGTGCCACAAGCTTTTAAGGTGCATAGAAAAGTAGCTCTAGTTGGAACCACACCCTCCCGTTGCATGTCCCTAAAGAGATCCAAGACAGTAAGATTGAACCCATTTTGAATATATCCTGTCATTAAAGCATTCCATGACACTTAATTTCTTCCCAGCAAGCCCTTGAAGACTTTATGCGCTTCGTTTAAACTTCCACATTTGACATACATGTCAACCAAAGCATTATTGATTAATTCCTCTTACTCCAAACCCTCTTCCACGTAGAACAAAAGTATAAACACAACAACTAAATATGTACAAAGTATCAAATCCCACACACAACTTTTGGATGGTTTTCACACCTCGAATGCGTAGCAATACGACATCGTATCCGTACGTATTACTACTTTCGATGTGTTTGTACGTTAAATAAAAATTAAGAGTCGTGTGTTTCAAGAAACAAAACAAAATAACTTTACTCAATTATTTGAATTCAGTACACATCGCATGAGATATTATGTATATATAAATAAATATTCCAATGTGATAGACTATACAAAAAAATTTGGCCTTCCAAGATATTATGGTGCTATAACACTCATTACAAAACCTTGCATCATTAATCTCATAACCTATGGATGAGTCCCCTTGCCATGTCGAAGCCGAATGATAAAGTTCATGTCTTTATATGTGATTGTGACATGCTTTGTATGGATGTCCACAAGTTGTGTATCATCAAAGAAGTCGATCAGAAACCCCTCTGCAGATGTTTGTAGGGCCTCCATAGCTGCAGCAGTCCACCTTCTTGCTGATGGGCCATCCCGCACTCGTGCCCAAAATCTTCCCATCCCTTTTAGCTCCAAGCCTTGAAATGACTTCCTGAAAAACCTTATGAAAAGAACTTTTTGGGATGAGAAGCTCGTATCCGCGTTGGATTCTCCTTATCTTCCAAAGGGCGATAGTGCCCGGTTTCCATCTCCTCTTCTTATGTGGTGGTCCTTGTGCTCTATGGGAAGCACCTGTTCCTGCACTAGAGAAGGCTCCACCTTGTGCTCTAGGTAATAGGCCCTAGTGTGAGGTCTTCCTTAGGCTAAAACGGCAACATGCTTGCTTGGTGCATGCCATGCAAGCTCGAGGAGATCAAGACTGAGAAGAGACAAAGGTTAGGGATGTGAGAATGGAGGAAGCAAAGAAAGTAAGATGTGAAAATGAGAAGAAGAATGAACTTTTAACCCATTTAAACCCTAAAACTGGGTTAGTGCAGCTTCATATGCACTGTCCATCGTGTGATCGTAAATCCATAACCTTTTATCAGAATTCGACGAACTTCACACGTGCACTCCTTAGGTGGCGAAGAGCCCAAATTTATTTATTTATTTTTAAATGCATGCAGATCCCTAGTCTGAAGTTTGACGTCTAGAGCCACTTCCTAGCATCTTATATAGTTTAGCATTTTAAAAATTATCCCAGGCCAAAATTATGGATGGATTGATAATTGAGAAATCAACTTCGCGACTACTGGCCATTAGAAACTTCGCACCACATAGAGTATACAAAGGCATCAGGAGTAAAGTCTGCAACAAGAAATTGCAAATTTTTACATGTTTTTCCTATTGAAATTGACATAGCTAACAAAAATTGTAAGTAAGAATTGAAAATACAGCAAAGATGCACAGTCAAAGTTGAGAGCAAAGGACAAGAGTAAAATTTAATTTGATATTTTAAGGGCGCATACAATAGTTTTAAATTGGGACATAGTCATATGTCCAATGCACGAGGATAACATATGCCAAAAAAGATAATATTACAAACTGTGTTCATTCCATTGGAATGAATGCATCCTTCACTGCTTGAAGATTTCTTACAAGTTGAAAGTCCTTGAGAGTTACACAGATGCGCTTCGCATGTATTGCACAACGTTGAGCATCAACCATCAAGTCAACTAAAAAGACCTATACAACACACTATAGAGTATAAAGACATTCTTTTGTGAAGCGATCAAGTCTATCCTGACCTTGTGCCAAAAACCACCTCCTACTTTCTGTGCGGTAGAGGTCTTGCACAATCTCGCGAACAAGTCTCTAGAACCTCGCCTTCGGAATGATGAGATCAAAAGAGTGTTGATACCTCCTAATTTCTCTCAAGGCCACTATACTTGGCTTCCACTTGCGTTTCTTATGGGGATGCTCAGGAGGACCCTTGTGAGGGCGGGTTGAGGAAGGTGGGTTAGGTTGAGAAGGAGGTGCATCTGAGCTAGTAGATGATCTAAGGGGTTGAACACGATATGGGGCTTTGAGCAGAAGCTTATTTGCAACTACCTTAGACCTAGCCATCTTTCCTACACAAGAGATGTGAGAACTCAATGAATAAGATAGAAAGTGAAACTCTCTTTTATATAACCCTAAACTGTAAGACTCATTCACATAGATGCACACTCTCTCTTTCTCTCTTAAACTATGAATTGCATTCACATTGAACACATTGTTCATCTTACTATCTTAGCTCTCTTCGAAGCCATTTGTTGCCTTGTTGAAGCCTTGTTTCTAGCCACTTGGCATAGTTTTCTTTGGCACTTGAGGCTTCATAACACACTCTTTTAGTGACATGACATGATTCCATCATGTCTGCAATTCATCAGCACTTTCATTTGCTCTCTTTTGTAAGAGTTTAGCTTCATCCACTACTATAATCCTATACCACCAAGATAGCCATTGGATCATTGGATTGCTACCATTCACCCCTCCATCATGATCTGTTTTTCTTTGGTATGCACCACGCGCTATCCAATGTGAATTTTCCATCTCTAGTGTGGACCAAATTTTGATGCTTCTCTTTTCTGCAAAGTATGGCCCATGTGCCTCAAGGATATGCTACAAAGACACATATCACATATGACCAAAACTATGCTCAACAGTTTATACAATTCATACAATTTTAAAATATTAACTTAGTATGCACCATGTAATGTGTGACAGAGCTTTTGCCCATGCTTCCACCATGTTTTCATAGAAGCTATGTACAACATCGATAAATTCTTGCTTATCTTCATTGTTAAACACCATCTTGCGAAGTAAGGGACCCAATTTGTTAAGACTCATCCAAACCTTAGCTTTGGCCAACCTTATTTTTCCTCCATTACTTCAATCAAGATTTGCAAAATGTAACTTTTTCCACCCATCCTAGTCCTACGGCCTACAAACAAAGACATTCCCTTCCTCATTGATGGGTGATGAGAGAAACTTCCTAGCCTTTGCTCGTCCAAAGGAAGGCTTTTTTGGCAAGTTACCAGATTTTCCTAATCTCTTTTCATCTTTTTCAATCATCACTAAATGCTTGTGTAGCCCAATTTCTGATAGCACTCACTCCACATTCCTACATGTTGCAATGGCTTCTTTTTTTGGTTGTATCCTATAAGCAAAGCAAATGTATTCATATACAAGTTTCTCCATGATTCTGACAAAATCATGCAATGAAAAAATGTAAATATGGTCCAATGGAATGTTGAAGATGGGCTTCCAAGTGGGGTCTTCTCTATTGCGCATCGGTGCAGTACTTGTCACCCTTTGCCAGTTATTATTTCCGTCCTTTCCTTCCACCCTCTCTTTCAAGCAATATAGGCATGGGTTCTTTGTATTTACACCATTGGAGATTTCACACATGCATTTTAAAGTTTTCAAGTCTCCTGCAAGATGCCATTCAACCAATTATTGACCATACCCTTCAACCGAGAGCATCTCACCATGTTTTGAATGATCAATGATGCTTGGAATGCTTGTGTGCATAAAGAACAGCTAAGCACCTCAAATGTTTCCTTAGGAACTTCAAATGCAGCGAGCCACCACACATGGCACTCGGATTGAACACTAAAGTTTCCTAGGTTATTCTTGTTGAATTGTAATGCTTTATTCATTAGAGTTACACTAACTCTTTCAAGCTTTGCTTCTTTGACGACCTCACTTTCATCTAATTTTATAACAAACTGTAATTTACCATTACATTCCTCAAGAGACATATTGTAGTACATTATCATTGTCAATTGCACCTTATACAAATCTAAATAGTAATTGTTGAGTTCGATGAACTTTACCTCATATGCATTTTTGGTCCCAACCTTTAGTGTTTCCATGCATTGAACATGCATGGGATCTTCTATCAACTCTAAAACCTTTGTATTAAGTTGGCGTCAGGTGTTTATTAACTTTGAAGGTCGAGGAAGAGGCATGATTCTATTTCTCTTCAGTACACGACCAAACCTAGCCTTCACACCTTTGAATATCCTTGAGTAATTCATTGTGCTAATACTAGTCCTGTCACAAATAGATTGTGCATCCACAACTAAGAACTCATTTGACACATCTTTTAATGTGTACTTAATCACCTTTTCCTTCACAGTCTTAAACTTAGGATTTCTCAAAGCGTTTTCCAATGTACTTGCCTTCAGTAATCTACTAATACACGATCCAACCTCGCCCTCACCTAGGTTCTCTTTCTGAGCTACCGTATATGCTTTGATACATCACTTCCACTGGTCCTATTGACAATTAACTCATTGATTGGCTTCTTCTTTCGTTTGCGCTCCTGTGTTTGCTTGTTGTTGATCTTTCTCAAGTCATCCAATTGTGCCTTTGCCTCCTCATATGAGATACCAATGTCATGGATAGTGTCCTGCATTGAAATAATTTGATTATTTTATTGAATTATAGTGTCATTCAGTTGTACCACTTGTCCTATGAGCTATTGTATATGAAGTTGATGTGCAGTGATCACATCATGGCAATTTTTTATGCTTGCTTGGAAAGTTGTAAATACTTTGAACGATTGATCATTGAGCCGCCTAGTATAACTGAGGAACCCATTTTCACCCTCGCACACATACTTCAGCAAATTTTTGATTCCTGATAAAGTTGCAAGTCTATTGTTTGAGGGGTCAATTAGGTAGATTCCCCCATCAACACACAAATCCTCATGTTTCAATCATCCCATTTTCCTGTAGCAATGCAAAACCTGAGGATTGACATTGATGCACTAGGTTCTTTTGAATAATGGGCATATTCAATCTCTACCTCAATATGCAGCTCCTTCTTTCCTGTATTCATTTTACTATTAATAGAAACGAGGAGCCTACTTAGTTGTCACAAGAGTAGAGTGGAGATGCACAGAGAGGTACACAAAGGTACCAAGGGAAGGAGGGTGTAAGTAATTCACTCTGTTAATGAAGGTTGCATAAACACATAGAAGAGGTCACAATAGAGCCATGAGAGGGTATAGATATGGGGGAAAATGACTCTGAGGGTAGGGATGTCCATGACTTTTCGTATTTTAGAAATTTCTATTTTACCTCTAAAAACATCTCCAAAAGACATGAAATTTGACCACTTGGTTTGTTTTTTGACCAAAAGCTAGAACATTAAAAATCCCCAAAATGTCTTAAAAGGAACTTTCGAAATTTCATTTTTCTTATTCTCGATTAAAAAATCAATTACCTCGTATCTACTGATCATTTTGCAATGAAAACGAAGCACCACACTCCTATAACTAACTCCTTTTTTAATATAAAATTTGGTTGAAAAAGACTTCTTGAATGAGGATAGAGAAGTAATCTGAGTATATGTTTGTAGATAATATAAAAAAGGCAAAATGAGATTGCAAAAGTGGACAGAGAAGAGGATTATTATACTATTCTTCTCTCCTCTTTCCCTTCTTTTAAGGAGGAGAGAGGGGGGGTAAAAGGCCCATTTGTGAGTTCATTTTTTTCCTAATGAGGATTCAAAGTCTCTCTAAAACAAAGATGGATGTGGGTCCTAGAATGAAAACTAAACTGAATAAGTGGAATAATTGACATCAATTTTTTGCCTCTAGAATCTTTATCCATGAGCATATTATCCTCCCTCATGTCTCTACTTCTTGGGCTATAGGAGACCCCCCAAAACAAGCCTTAGTTTGTCAGAAGCTCTCTGTCGCAATTACCTATGGGGAGGAGACTCCCAGAATTTGAAAACTCCAAAGGTACCATGGAGGACTTGCACCCACCCCAAAGGACCCCCAAAGGAGGACATGAACCCTCCCTAAGAAATAGGGGATTTGG
Source organism: Lygodium microphyllum (assembly GCF_053477565.2). NCBI lineage: Eukaryota > Viridiplantae > Streptophyta > Polypodiopsida > Schizaeales > Lygodiaceae > Lygodium > Lygodium microphyllum. Next base: position 71,658,358 of record NC_141164.1, on the reverse strand, counting down.
GTATCATGGACATTCATGCTATGTCTGATAAACTTGCACCTAAATGGGTCCTTAGATGCTCACAACAATGAGGAGATGTCTAGGCCATTATTCACTCTCAACTTTAGCACATTTTGACTATGTACATGTCCCAAACTCTCAAACATCCCAACCCATAATTTAATATTCTCTAAAAATGAGTTCTCTCCACATGAACATCCCCCCTCATTAAAAAAATATTGGTGGCCTAGCAAAGATACAAACCCCACCTTCTCTATCCAACTCACACTAAAACTAGATATTGAGCATCCTTCGACTCAATTTGGGTAGGCATTGTTATCCTGCCAAGCCAAGGGACACCTTAAAAGCAGAGCCTGCCTTAACAAAAAAAGGTATCCAAAAATGGGGGGGCTTTAAATAAAAGAAGTGGTTAAGTGGCCAATCTCTCAAACACAAGTTCATAATTAAAATGGTGGGAGGGGGGGGGGGGGGGGGGGGGGGGGGCGGGGCGGGGGTTATGGGACTTTAAATTTATAAAAGTGGTTAAGTGGCAGATCTCTCAAAGACAAGCTCATAGTTAATAAGCTTGATGTCCAAATTTTGACATATAGGAAAGCCTACTGGATTTATCTAAATTTGCAACTTATCCAATGTAATCAATAGTTAAAACTAATTATTTCTATTGGAAAATGCAAACTAAAATATCGCAATCCCCAGATTACCATACTCTAATGGAATAAAAGATGGATGATCTCCTAGAATAAGGTCCAATGGGAATCCAAATTTCAATATACTTGGTCACCATACATCCAACCTAAAATCTATTTTTTAATACGACTAATTTTTCAAAAAAACTATTTGGATGCATGAGAAATATTTGAAGATCAAACTAGGTATTGGTCCGTACCACCAAATGTGGCAAGGAAAAGGATATTATCCCCAACTTATTTTATGAATGCAAAGAAAATAATGAGTATCTCAAATGGCTTAGTTCCATGATTATCTATTATCATCCATACCAACTAAGATGGAAGGAAATTCTCTTGGGGGAATCCAACAACCTTCCCTTGCTTATTTGGTGTTTGTTAAAGGCATCTACTTATGGAATCTTTGGTTAACAAGAATTGAAATCATTTATAGGGGTGTGTAATGATAGAAATAGGCTTCTAACATTGGAATGTTCTTCTTAGGTATTGAGAATTGCAAACCAAGTAGCCAAGCATGAAGCACAAAGGGAGTTTGGGAGAGCACACATGCAATATAGCAAGGAGGAGAGAGAGACACTTCTCAAACAAAAGACTAAAGAAGTTGACTCAATTCTATCCAATATGGAGAATTCTATATATGGAAGAGTATCATTTGATTCACATTTCAAAGGAAATTAGGGCTTGGGAGAGAGAGCAAAGAGATAGAGAAGAAAAGTTCAACACCATATTCTTTGTTATGCAAAGTATAGGGGACCCACACAATTGAGGCCGAATCCAATATCCAATTAGAAGAGAAAGTACAAGATCTAAGCCAACATGTCTAATGAAGAACAGTAGGAGACACTCACATTGAAATGATATGGAGGACATGAAATTTACACACTACAAATGGAACTGAGGACTAGACCCCATCCTTCTTGCCAAAAGAAAAACAAGGTCCCGTCTAGAGTGGCCCACAAAGAGGGGTAGGCTCCAACCAAGAGATCCTTCATGTTGGACAACCCTTCCTGGAAAGGTTGGAAGCCAAATGCAAAGCGATATGGGGATTGGAGGGTTTTTCCACCAATGTACAAAATCCCATGATCGCCCCAACAATGGTCAGCTTCCTCCTCCATAGGCCAACCCTAGGACTCTCTCATCTGGGTTCATATGCACAATTAAAGCTCCTAAATCTCAATTTTTTTATATTAGGGTAGTTTATGAGGAACTAGTAGTAAGGTTAGGGGGGATTCTCTTTGTCCCTTCTACACAATATACTCTTATGAGGATATGGAATGGGTTGAGCCCCTCTTTTATATATATATATATATATATATATATATATATATATATATATATATATATATGCCTTTTAATATAATTTAATACATTATGTTAAGAAGGATGTCCATTGGATTCATTTATTGGGAGATGGCAATGGAGCCAAATATGCAAAGTGCGTATCTTTTTTAAGAAAAGAACCAACGAATGAATGAATGAATGTATGTATTTATGCAATCTTTGCAAACATGTGATTCCTAAGTGCTTCTTGATCTTTCCCATGTTCTTTAATGTTATTAGTCTCAACAAGTACTCAATAATTGGACACTAGATAAAACTCTTATTCTTCAACTTATTGTGGCTCAACTACCTCTTAGCTAGTTACCTTATATACTTGCTCCAAAGCAACTAAGCATCTCACCCTCTCTATTCCATGAAAGCAAGAATATGACAATGGTGTGAATTGTAGGGGACTCACCTTTATGCCTTTATGTATTGTAGTTTGACAAATGGAGGCCATAGGTTATTCCACCATTCAAGTAGTGCACTTCTTGTGCCATCACCTGGACTCCTTTGCATTTATCTCAAGAAGGTCCACTACAAAACAATATAAGGTTGTACCATGATTCAAGCAGTGCACTTCTTGTGTCATCACTTAGACTCCTTTGTGTTTACCTCAAGAAGCTCAAGAGAGAAGAGCTTCTCCACAATGGTCCTTCTCTCTCTCTCTCTCTCTCTCTCTCTCTCTCTCTCTCTCTCTCTCTCTCTCTCTCTCTCTCTCTCTCTCTCTCTCTCTCTCTCTCTCTCTCTCTCTCTCTCTCTCTCTCTCTCTCTCTCTCTCTCTCTCTCTCTCTCTCTCTCTCTCTCTCTCTCTCTCTCTCTCTCTCATGAGCACAAGATTGTAACAACACAAAAAGTGATTCCCCAAAGTGTGCATACACTAGAATGAGCTCTATATATACCTTTTTAGATTTCATATATTAGATTTAGGGTTAGGATTCTCCACACAAAGTTGAGAACTCTAACCTCTTTTGTAGCTTTGAAGCAACCCTTCTATCAATGTATGCACATAACTTAACTAGACCTAATCTCCAAGTAAAAGAAAATAAAGGTTTCCACTAACCCTCACACCGATTGTAAGTCTTCTATTTTAACTCCAATAGATATTATAATTTTCATGGAGTGAGTCTTGCAAGGTAAGGAAGTTATCAAGGACCCCTATTTCGGTCTGAGGGCCACAAAATTAGCCCTTGACTAGGGGTAGGGAATATTCCTTAGAATGTTCCTTGGCCAACTAGTGGAGGTGCATATGGAAAGACAAAAGACATATGTGTATATGGAAGGTGAACAAATACATCTGCACATGGAAGGTCAACAGACGTGTGCACATGGAAGGTCAATAGACACATGTGCACATGGAAGGTCAACAGACACAGATGCATATTTCGGAAGGTCATCCATCATAACCCCCTTCACAGGCTATAAAAGGTAGACTCCTTCAAAGCTTTCATAATCCATCCTTTCATCCGATTAGAGTTATTCTAGCTAGCCTTAATCTTTTCACCTATCTTCTATCTAGATCACCATCTAAGCTTCACATTGGAAGCGTAGGGTTGGACACAGCCATCTTTGTATTAATTAGCTTGTTTGGAGTTAAAGATTTTTTTTTCTTCTCTTATCTACTGTGTACTCTCTTTCTCTATCTCTTGCTCAAATTCTATTTATTGTGCCATATAATTTTTACATTGTATCAAAGCCCTGGAGGCTCTAGGATCAAAGAGAATGTGAGAGACAAAGGCTTTAATAGCAAGTAGGAGCAATGTCTTCCACAAGTGGTTTTAGCACATTAGGAAGTAGTTCTAGAGGCAATAATACTTTAATGGCTATTAAAACACTGAGGATTCATCCACAACCTTTAGTGAAGACAAGTTAGATGGTAGAAACTATTCTTTATGGAAGTTTGAAATCACAATAATCTTTGATTATTATGAGCTCCTAAAGACGGTGGTGGGGACTAAACCACAACTGACCCTCGACCCATCAAATTCAAGTGTGATGATTCCTCCAAATGTAGATCTTCTACGAGCTTGGAAACGAACAAATGAAGATGCATTGTGTGCCTTAGTTAAAAGCTATTCTGATAGTGTTTGCATACAACAAAGGCATCAGAAGCATGGACTATACTGAGAAGTTAGTACCAAACATGAAATCAAACAAGGATTCTAAACTTGGAGAATCAACTAGCAATTGAGAAGTTTTCTAAAGGAGAGATGAGTGAAGTGTTTATCACTCGGATGAAGAATATGCATGAATAGATAGCTAGCATTGGGATACAAAAGACTAGCGAGGAGGTATCTTTGGATCTTTCCACCAAATTTTGATGCATTGGTAATTGCCCTTAATACTCAAGTGATACCTCAAGCTTTGACTTTTTGAGGTGTTTTATACATTATTAATGGATGAGGGATTGAGGTTGAAATCATGAGAAAGTAGCAGTGGAGATGCTACATTCCCAATGCAAAAGGCAAAGGTGGCTCCTCCACCAAAATGATGGTGACAAAAAGAAGAAGAGTGGTAAGGAAAAATTTCAAGGAGACTATTTCTACTGCAAGAAGAAAGGACGTGCAATTGCAGATTATTATGCTAAAAAGGTAGATGAAAAGAATGGTACCCTTAAAAGTAAGGGAAAAGAGATAACCAACACGATTGAAGCACAGCTGGAGTTATTCATGGAAACCATCGAGGAAGTGTGTTCCTTAGCACAAGAAAAATCTATCACTAATTCATGGGTCTTGGATAGTGATGTATCCTATCACATGATCAATAAGAAAATTCTATATAGTTCTATGCATCCTCTACAAGAATCCAGACGGTTGGAAACGATGCAAAATGCCCTGCTACTGACACAATTACTATTTCCTTTGTTGTTGTAAATGGTGATTTCAAAAAGCTTTCAAATGTATTGTGTGTTCTAGAAATAAGGAGAAATATGTTATTAGTTGTTGCCATAACTGATCTTGGTCATGAAGTGATTCAACAAGAGAAGTGAAGAAATTCTTGATAGTGCTAGCAAAGTTGTTGGCAAAGGAGAAAGGAGGAACAACCTGTAGTATGAGCTAAGTGCTCTTATAGCCACCACTGGAGTGGGCACAAGTAAGCTTTTGGCATGAAAGGTTTGGACATATTAGATTTGCAGTTTTGAAGGAGATGCATAAGCAAGGTATGGTTGCTCACCTACTTGTGCAATCTGAATTGAAGGATTCATGTGAAGCTTATATGAAGGGCAAGCAACAAAGAAAGGCATTTCCACAAGAAAGTAAGAATAGAGCAAATGCTCCTCTAGAGTTGGTACATACTAACTTGTGCGATAAGATGCCTACACAAGGCTTGGGAGGATCTTCTTATTTCATGTTGATCATCGATGGACTACAGTAGGAAGATATGTGTGTACTTCCTTCATTATAAGGCTCAAGCTTTTGGTAAGTTTAAAGAATGGCTAAAACTTGTTGAGAATGAAAGAGGGAAAAGTATAAAGAAATTTAGAAGTGATGGTGATGGTGATGGTGAGTTCAACTCAAAGGAGTCTGAAGACTTTTGTAAGAGCAAAGGGATCAAGCATCAACTGATGATGCCTCATACACCTCAATAGAATGATGTTGTGGAACACACAAGTCGCACCATTGTGGAGATGGCAAGATGCATACTAAAAGGTAAGGGATTGTTAAACCATTTTTGGGCCACATCTATAAATAATGCAATCTACATTCTCAATCAGAGAGCTATGTAAAGGCTTTCAAAGGTAAAATACCTCATGAGGCATATATTGGTAAAAAACCGTATGTCTCACATTTTAGATGTGAATACTATGCACGTGTTTCTGATGAGAAAATAAACAAGTTTAAACCAAAAAGTAGAAAATGTATCTTCTTGGATTATAGTGATGAGAAAAAGGCTTACAAATTGTATGACCAAGAGGTAAATAATATGATAACAAGCCGTGATGTGGTGTTCAAGGAACAACCAGATATAGTGGAGGAGGAGAAAGCAAGTTCTTCCTCTTTATCATTAAGCAAAGTGGTAGTCTACTATGAACGTGTCCCAAGAGCTACCCATATCCCTAGGGAGGACGAAGAATCATCTTCGAATGATGAAGAGAAAGTTTACCAACTTGACAACACACCATCAATGCCACATCTATCAAGGAGAAGGCCGATGAGCCAAGGAGATCTCAGAGAATAGAGAAGCAAAGAAGGGTTTTTGCTCACATAGTCAATATGGACTTGATGTGGCTGAGATTATGAGAGAAGTAAAGGAGCTAGATAACTTGGAAGAAGCACTTGCAGATCCAGCATGGAAGGTAGCTATGCAAGCTAAGTATGTCTGCATCATGAAGAATGACTGTTGGGAGCTAGTGGATCAACTACCAAAGAGAAAGATTATTGGCACCAAGTGGATCTAGAAGGTCATGTACAAGGTTAATGGAACCTTAGAAAAGTACAAGGACGGACTCGTTGCATAGGGGATTTCACAGGTTGAAGGGTTTGATTTTCAAGATTTATTTGCTCCAACTTCTAGAATAACCATTATTTGCATAGTACTTGTAGTGGCCACCCAAAATAAATGGCCAGTTTACTAATGGATGTTTTATTAGCATTCTTAAATGGTGACCTCAAGGAGGAGGTATATGTGATTCAAGCACCAAGATTTGAGGCCCCTCATTCTGAGAACAAAGTGTGTAAACTAAAGAAGGCATTGTATGGGCTAAAACAAGCCCCTAGAGAATAATAGAAAATAGATAAGTTCTTTTTAAGCTTAAACTTCAAAAGATATGCCTTAGATGCTAGCTTGTATATTTACATGGATGGTAAAAAGACTATAGTTATTGTCCTATATGTGGACGATCTTCTTATTATAAGTGACTATGAAGATATGATCAACCAAACTCAAAAGGCTTTGAGCTTCGAGTTTGAAATGACCGACTTGGGCTTGTTGCACTATTGTTTGGGGATTGAAGTCTGGCAATAGCCAAGAAATATCTTCATCTCTCAAAAGAAGTATGCATGGGAGATCTTGAAAGCATTTGCTATGACTGAGTGCAAGGAGATAGCTATATCTATGGAGGTCAATGCAAAGTTATTCGCTAAAAATACGTCAACACTAGAGCAGACATTGGGAGGTATAGGTGGTTGGTTAGCAACTTCATCTACTTGAAAGGTGAGAAGGATCGAAGCTTTCACGCGAGCTATGGCGGGAGAGCAAGAGCAAGAAAGAGAGAGACAAGAAATGGGAACTCCAACAATCACAATGTGTGACCGGGCCTTCGTTTATTCAAACTGTCACTAAAAGAATAAAGAATAAAGTGACGTGACGGGCGCCCGCCACCTGCAGTGTGCAGTGGCGGGTACTGTCAGTGTAGTAATACACGGGGCGGCACGGCGGAGGTGCCTTTATCCCCAACAACCTCCCACTTAAAGGCGAATCTTCCCTAGTGAGAGAGAACAGAAAAAGAAAAGACAGTACAAATGTACATAGGTACAAGGGATGAGGAAAGGTGACATCTCATCCAACGCCCATCAACCTCCTGAGGAAGGCAAAGCGCTCAGTAGTGAGGCTCTTCGTGAGAAGATCTGCAGGATTCTTGTCAATGGAGATCTTGACAAGGTCAACAGACCTGTCCTCCACGACACCACGTATGAAGTGATACCTCACCTCAATGTGTTTTGTCTTTGCATGGAAGACCGGATTCTTAGCCAACTGAATGGCACTCATAGAATCCGAATGCAGTGTAGCTGTAGCATCAATCCCAAGGTCAGCAACTAGACGGCCTAACCATATGGCCTCCTTGCAAGCCTCAGTGGCTGCAACATACTCGGCCTCAGTGGTAGACAAAGCCGTACACTTCTGAACCCTGGACATCCAAGAGACAGCCCCTCCAGCATAGGTGAATACATAGCCAGAAGTGGACTTCCTACTATCTGCATGTCCTGCATAATCGGAGTCAGTGTACCCTACGACCCCTGTATCCTGGCTGCCATAGCAAATACACATATCTGCTGTGCCCTTCAGGTACCTCATGATACCCTTCATGGCATCCCAATGTCTACTGCCAGGTGTAGCCATATAGCGTGCCACAACACCAACTGCATGCGCAATATCTGGACGAGTGGCTATCATGGCATACATCAAACTGCCCACGGCTGAAGCATAAGGGATCTTGGCCATCTCGGCCCTCTGCGCATCTGTCTGCGGACAATCGGCCTATGATACCTTCACATAAGAAGGTAATGGACAACCAATAGGCTTTACGTCCTGCATGCGGAAGCGCTCAAGGACTTTATGAATGTACTCCCACAGGACTTTATGAATGTACTCCCACTGTGAGAGATACAAAAGCCCCTGATGCCTATCGCACTTAATGTGCATCCCAAGTATATGTGAGGCCTGTCCCAAATCCTTCATCTCAAAGCTCTTCTTCAGCTAAGATTTAAGAGCATCTAGCTCATCATGAGCTTTCCCTGCTATCAGCATATCATCAACATAGAGTACCAAGATAAGCAAACTGCCATCACGGGCTTTCTTCGTGTAAAGACACGGATCCATAGCACTCCTGCTGTAGCCCTGTGACTGCATAAAGGCATCAAACTTATGATACCATTCCCTAGGTGCCTGCTTCAAGCCATACAAGCTCTTCTTCAACTTGCACACTAGGTGCTCCCTGTTAGGTTCTCCAAAGCCCTTAGGCTTATCCATATAGATCTCATCATACAAGTCCCCATGTAGAAAAGCCATCTTGACATCCATCTGATATAGATCTAAGTCAAGCTATGCAACCAAAGCCAAGACCAAGCGCAGGGTGGTCATCTTAACCATAGGAGAGAAGACCCCATCAAAGTCCACACCATGTTCCTGCTTAAAACCCTTTGCTACCAATCTAGCCTTGTATGCCGGCTTGGGGTGTCCAGGGGTACTTTTCAGCTTGTACACCCACTTGCATGGCAAAGCCTTCTTGCTCTTAGGCAAGGCAACCAAATCCCAAGTCTCATTCTTATGCAGGGAGTCTATCTCAGACTGCATAGCCCTCTCCCAGGAGTGACTGTCACCCCTGCGCATAGCCTCATCATAAGTGAAAGGCTCTCCTGCATCTGTAACCAAAACATAATGCATAGAGGGCTAAAATCTGTCAAGTGGATGTCTATCTCTAGCAGACCGTCTCACCGCAGGCTCTGCTGCCTGTCTAATTGCCTGTCCAACACCCTGGCCCTGTGGAGGAACTGTTGCAGGCTGTACTACTGGCTGTGCTGGAGCTCTAGGCTCCTCCTGAAAGATCACTCTGTGGATCTCAACCACCTTCTCAGGCTGCATGTGTATCTTGTCTTCATGGAAGACGACATCATGGCTGCGTACTATTTTCCGCGCCTGCGGATCCCATAGGCAATAGCCCATCTCTCCTGACTCACCATAGCCAAGGAATATGCATTTAATGCTCTTTGAATCCAATTCACTCCTCTTGTCCTTGGGCACATGGCAGAATGCCTCACATCCAAAGACACGGAGATGCGCATAAGAGGGTGGCTTACCAGCCCAAACTTCCTCTGCAACCTGGAAATCCAATCCACTAGAAGGCGATCAGTTTATGACATGCACTGACGTACTAACTGCCTCAGCCCAAAAACTCTGGGGTAGGCCTGCATGGCTAAGCATAGAGCGCACATGCTCCTGAATAGTCGTGTTCATGCGCTCAGCCAAACCATTCTGGGGTGGGGTGTAAGGGGCGGTCAACTGACGCTTAATACCCCTGTCATCACAAAACTGCTCAAAAGCACGTGAGACATATTCTCCCCCATTGTCAGTCCTAAGGCATTTCAGCCTATACCCAGTCTGGTTCTCAACAAGAGCAAGCCATCTCTGAAAAATTGCCAAGACATCGGACTTCTACTTTATGGGATAAGCCCATACTTTCCTAGAAAAATCATCAGTGAAGGTAACGAAGTACTTCGCGCCACCCATAGACATGCAAGGCATAGGCCCACAAACATCGGAATGCACCAATGCCAAGGGCTCACTCATGCGTGGCCTACCCGATTTCTTATGCGTAAACCTATTCTACTTATCATAAAGACAATGATCACACAAGTCAAAACATGCATAATCCAAAGGCGGAAGATACTGCAAACCAAATAACATTTTCATTCCCTTTAAAGACATATGCCCCAAACGGGCATGCCAAAGTGATACATGTGGGATAGAGCCCACTCCCAAAACATGGTCTACAAAAGACCCAGATACAACAAGAGGATAGAGGCTGCCAGCCTTGGCGCCTCTAGCAAGCACAAGTCTGCCTTTGGTGATCTTCCAGGCAGAATCCCCAAAACAGACATGAAACCCTGCATCATCCAACTGTCCTGCAGACATAAGACTGCGCGTAAGCGCAGGTACATGACGTACATCCCTTAGAAAAAAGGAACTGCCAGTGGAAAACTGCAACTGAATATCTCCACAGCCCACAATATCAAGAGACCTGTCATCTCCAAGTCTGACTGATCGAGATACAATACGGTAAGAGTGAAACCACTCACGGTAAGGTGTCACATGGAAGGACGCACCTGAATCCAATAACCAGCACTGTGCATACATACTAGGTGTCTCAGTCAAGTGTGAAGCATCAGAAGAACTAGCTGCAAGTATAAACTCATCACCACCATCGGACTCCTCAGTCTACATGACATTAATTTCCTCAATCTTGATGCTGGACTTCGTAGGTACTATGCTGCGATCAGAGGACTTCTCCTGCACTTTATCTTTCCCCTTATCCTTGCGCTTCTCATTGCGCAACTCATGACACTGTGGTCTAATATGGCCCTTTTTCCCACAATGATGACAAGTGACATTTGCATTGCGCCCACGCGACTTACTACACGACTTGCCACCACGAGATTTAGACCGACCCTTCTGCGAGTCATGGCCTCGGCCATTACCACGGTCATACCTGTCATTCCTGCCTCTAACTGCCAAAGCATGACTACCACGAGAGGCATCCAAGTTTTTGCGATTCACCTCTTCCTGAAGAAGAGCACTCTCAACATCTGCCAATTTTAGAGTAGCACTAGAGGCACAAAGAGCAGTACGGAAAACATCCCATGACTCATTCAGAGTCCCAAGCAAGAAAAGAGGAGTTACTTCCTCTCCAAAGGTGATATCCTGCGAAGTCAGGTTCTTCAGTATAGCATGAAACTGGCTCAAGTGAGCAGACATAGTCGCATTATCCTTCATGCGCATATCCATAAGCTGCTTCAACCAGTACATCTGACTTGCTGGACTTTTCTTATCATAAAGATTCTTGATCTTATTCCATAGATCCCATGCACTCTGTGCTTCCTCAAATACATTATAATGTACCTGTTCAGTGAGAGACAATACAATCGTGGACTTGCATAGGTCATCAAATTCAAGCCAGTCGTCATTGTCCATAGTTTCAAGCTGCTCCCCACTCAACCTAAGTGGCTTAATCTGAGATTTCTGCACCAAAACCTGCCATATTTGACTCTTCCAGTAAGAGTAGTTGGTACCATCCAACTTTGTAATGTTAAATATGGCACTATCATGCGAAGATGACGCCATTATGCAGGCTGAAAATGCCCAAACAGTCCAAAACTGCTTGTTGTTTTACTGCAGAAACTACCCAAAAATGACCAAAACGGGGTCCAAAGGGCGAGCAAAGTGTGCCAAAAGTTGCTGCCCACTTAGTACTAGGTGCGGTACACCAAATCAGGATATTTCAGCATGAAAAGTACACCTCAGTCCACCAATAACTGCTTGCTGTAATAAATTGCAGGTATGCAGTCTAGAGAGCAAACTGTCCCAAAATAGGATCCAATGTCAAGCAAACAATGCTAGGTCCAAAGCCGGCATGAAACGGACATAAGCAAGGCCAATGACAGTGAAAAGAACATGAGCTCAACACCAAGCATGTCAAAATAACATCTGCCAGTGAAAGGCACACCCCCAGACACTCTAGGCAAAGTGTTCCTGTAACTGCCAAAACCTGACACAAATAGGTGTCTGCTCAAAGAGAAAGATCCAAATATGAGACTCAGCTCATAAGCATCATGTGAACCAAGAGTACATCAATGCATATCCATAAAGATCGGAGTATGATCCCAAAGTCTCAATGCGTATGTAGCTGCTCAAGACATAAACTGCTCCAAATACATGTAAGTGCTCCAATAGCATGCAACTGTCAAAGGTCAAGCAAGCATGTAAAATGCTCCCACTGGCACAAAAGGCGTACAAAGCGAGCTCAGAAGCTCAAAAAACCCAAGATAAAGCACCAGTGATAAGTGACCCTACCAATGCATCAAGCGCATCCAAGAGAGCATGACATACATGAAGCACCGGTCGTATTAACCATGAAGCAATACATAAGCCCAAATAAGCTCTCGGCCAACTCAATGACATCCAAATAGCAATCAAGATCAATGATCAAGTAAGCCGGGAATGCTCAAATACATCCAAATCCAAGCTCCAAATGTCGGTATGGCATACACGAACCAAATAGCATATGTCACAAACCAAAGCATGTTAATGCAAAAGCCTAACTGTCAAGCAGAAACATGAGGCATAGGCGGTCCACGAGCATGCCAAGTCGGTCCAAATGCCAGTGAAGACGGAGCTAATGCGAAGCTCAAAAGCATCCCATAATCTCATACATATGCTCCAAGCCGTCCCCAAATGTCAGAGACATCATACCAAAGCTCAAAGCATACATCCGGTATCGGTAGGTAAGTGCCAAAGCCTGTAAAGTACCTTCAGCCCACTGTTATTCCAGCATGTATTTACTGTTCTAAACAGTAGATTTCAGCCCCGAATTCAAGCCAAAATCATGGTCAAACCAAATTCATACATCCCCAATACATCCGGGTAGGAAGTAGACCGCATATGGGCATCAAATAAGGTAACCGGAGTAGAGTATAAGCATCAAATGCCAATGCCAAGTGTGGCTGCCCTGTTTCCAGCACTGTATAACAGTAAATAACAGTCCCAAATCAGCCAATATTTCAAGCCAAAATCATGGCATAATCATGTACATACATTCCCAAGGCACTAGGCATCATGTAGACCGCATACGGGCATCAAATAGCACAACCGGAATGGAGTATAAGCAACAAATGCTAATGCCAATGGTGCTGCCCTGTTTTCAGCCTATTATGACAGTTTATGACAGTCCCAAATCTGAAGAGATCAGCCCCGAATGATCAAGACCAATGCCCAAATCTTGAATGACGTCAAACATGAAGTCTATAGCCCTCTTGATCAAGGTAGAGAGCAAGAAGCAATGGCCAAGTGTGGAGCTGAAGTAGATGAGTGCTCACAGCCTGGAAAAAAATGATGCAATCTGCCCTGTTGGTGCTGAACTTGCTGCTACTCCACATGGGCTGAAAAGGGGGTAATGGGGGGCTCAAAAAGGGCCTATCAAAGGCCTATGACAAGCCTCTTAGAGCCTTGATAGGTGTAAGGCACAATATGAGGGGAATAAGCTTCAAGGGTTTGAAGCCATGGCTGCCCTTGCTATTTGCAGACTGTAGACTAAAATAAAACCCTGAAAGAATGATCAAATACCTCAGTATCAATGCCTTGAAGGTGCCTCAATAGGCTGGGAAGGTGCTCGGGAAGCCGGGGAGTGACGAGAGCTCGGGGAGATCGGATATGGCTGCCGGGATGGAGACCCAATGCGTGAAGCGAGTCGATGCGAAGGTCAGGAAGCACCGAGTCGAGCTTGAGCAAGAGAATGCCAAGCTCTGATACCAGTTGAAAGGTGAGAAGGATCGAAGCTTTCACGTGAGCTATGGCGGGAGAGCAAGAGCAAGAAAGAGAGAGACAAGAAATGGGAACTCCAACAGTCACAATGTGTGACCGGGTCTTCCTTTATTCAAACTGTCACTAAAAGAATAAAGAATAAAGTGACGTGACGGGCGCCCGCCACCTGCAGTGTGCAGTGGCGGGTACTGTCAGTGTACTAATACACGGGGCGGCACGGCGGAGGCGCCTTTATCCCCAACACTACTTATGATGCAACACTAGGCCAAATATTAGTTTTTCTATTGAAGTTTTGAGAATGTTTTCAAACAAACCTCGTGAGAGTTATTGGAAGGCTTGAATGCAAGTGTTCAAATACTTGAAGGGAACTCTTGACTATGGTATGACATACAGTTCTGGTACTTCTCTTGTGGGATATTATGACTTAGATTGGGTAGGAGATAGTGATTCTAAAAGGTTAGTTTTTGGTTATTAATTTTGTTTAGGTACAAGAATTTTCTCTTGGATAACCAACAGTGGCATTGTCTTTTGCCAAAGTAAAGTACAAGGCAGCCTGTTTTGCTACATAAAGCAGTGTGGTTAAGGAGGATCTTATGGCATATGGGAGTGTAGGATAAAGGCCTAAGTATGCTAAGGTGTGACAATCAAAGTTGCATTGCCATTGCCAATAATCTACTGTTTCATGCACACACAAAACATATAGAGATTTAGTAACACCATGTGTGTGATTTGATTAAGGATGGGATAGTGGAGTTGGTCTACTATATAAGAGAGGAGAATGGAGTAGATATCTTCATCAAAGCACTCTTGAAGGATTTTCTTCAAGTTTAATTTCAAAGACTTATCATTGGGCTAAGGAGTTAGTTCACCTGCGGTGGGTGGACATTGAGGGGGGTGTTAGATATGTTCAATGCACTACCCTCATAAGGTGCCACCAATGATCCATGGTGCTCAAACGTTGTAAGGTCCCCATTATGAGGAGAAGCCATGTGTGAGCCTGGACATTAGTGGGTCCTGACTTGTATGTCAAATGATGTCTATGTGACTGGATGGCCAAAAGGTGATTGTTGTGGTCTATCATTTGGGTTAGACAGAGTAGTTAAAACTGGTAGCAACTCGATGCACACTACATCAAGTTGCAGGGTAAGGATATTATCAAGGACTCCTATTTTGGATCCGAGGGCCACGAAAGAAGCCCTTGACTATGGATAAAGAATATTCCTTGGAATATTTCCTGGCCAACTAGTCGAAGTACACACAAAAGGTCAATAAACACATGTGTCTATGAAAGGTCAACACACACATGCGCACATGGAAGGTCAACAAACACATGTGCATATGGAAGGTCAATAGACAAAGTGCATATGGAAGGTCATCCATCATCACCCCCTTCACAAGCTATAAAAAGGATAGGCCCCTTCACAACTCTCATGATCCATTCTTTTACCCAATCAAAGTTTTTCTAACTAGCCTTAAGCTCTTCACCTATCTTCTATCTAGATCACCATCTAAGCTTCACATTGAAAGTGCACGGGTGGAAAAAACAATCTTTGTATTAGCTTGTTTGGAGCTAAAGAAAATTTTTGTTCTCCTCATAATTGTTATGTACTCTCTTTTTGTATCTCTTGCTCAAATTCTATTTGTTGTGCCATGTAATTTTTACAATCTAAAGCTTCTCCCCCTTCCTTTATAACAATTAGCCCACACGGAATGCTAAATAACTTCACAGCAACTTCATACTAAATTAGATCAATTTACCATACCAGCCAACTAATATAATGCCTTAAAATGGCACACTATAAGAAAAACAATGTTAGTTATAATAGAAACAATACCTATTTTAAACCCTGGCAAGAATCAGGATAGAGAGATTGGATTCAATGCTAAAACATAAATTAAGCGCGCAAAGTTGTCGAGCTAGTGTACGTCAACTTTGCTCAATAATCCATTTCCGCTCTTTCTCTCCCCCCTCTCCTCCCTCTATTTCCAAGTTGTTTCATTTTTATCTCTCTTTCCCTCTCCTTGTGGCCTGCTTGCCCCTCTCCCCTCCCCCCAAATTCCCTATTTCTAGATATTTTTTCCTCCATCTCTCTCTCCCCCCAATTCTTTCTATAAATCTTATTTCTCTCTTCCTTCTCCCTTCTACTTTTTTAACTCTATTCTCTCTCATCTCCTTATTCTCTCTCTCTCTCTCTCTGTCTCGCTGTCTCTCTCTCTCTCTCCAAAATCTATAAAATCTCTAGCAAAGAATAACAAATATATATACAATCTCACGTATATATGATTGTAAGAAAACACATGTTTACGTCGTATAATATCTAGAAATGGCTTCCTTCCCCCCTCTGTGTGTGTGTGTGTGTGTGTGTGTGTGTGTGTGTGTGTGTGTGTGTGTGTGTGTGTGTGTGTGTGTGTGTGTGTGTGTGTGTGTGTGTGTGTGTGTGTGTGTGTGTGTGTGTGTGTGTGTGTGTGTGTGTGTGTGTGTGTGTGTGTGTGTGTGTGTGTGTGTGTGTAACTTAAAACTAAAAGCATCTTATAAAATTTGCAATATAGAATGCCAGAAATACAAACAATCTCTTTCATGCATTGTACTTACAAACATTTACCCTTATACAAAGGCAAGAAATCACCCGTTTTCTTTGCACAATACTTAGAAATAGCAATATTATACTAAAAAATGGATCACAATTGAAACAAAGAATAAGCACTACAAAAGGACTTTCTCTAAGGGCGAATTATTTTCATCTCCAAGTAGGGCATTCACAGGTGAAGAAGGGCCCGATGCCATTATCGTTGGCCTCTTTCTACTAATCATGCCATGAAGGGACATCCTACTTTCCATTAGCAAGCCATGAAGGCCAAGTTCAAGACATCCCATCTTTTATCCACATGCACCTAACTTTTCCAAGTATCACATGTAAATGGCCAATGCCAACAAAAAAAGACACCTCTTCAAAGGTGCCTAATAAAAACAAAGCTTCCTCTTCTTCAAGGAATCATTGGGAAAATTGCAATTCTGGAGCAAAACATGCAAAGGTGGAGCAAGGGTTGATTCCATAGTTTCTACTGCATGAGGAATGCGACTATCCTACCTCTCTTTGTAGCACATGCATCTGAACAAAACCTCAAATTAAGTTTGTGAAACAACTAACAAAAATCACATCATTCCCAGAAAAACAATACATGGTAAAATACTTGTGAACCATTCAATAGGTACCGATAGACATTGATGCAATGTAACAAATGGGGTGATCAATTGACCCTTAATATCTATCTCGTCAAGGGCTTAAAGGCTTTAGAGATATACTCTCCAGTGTTGAGAGAGAGTGAGAGTGAGAGAGAGAGAGAGAGAGAGAGAGAGAGAGAGAGAAGGAAAGAGTTGGCCAAGAGAGAGAGCAATCATGAGCCTAATTTTCACCACCCATCACTTTCACAATTTCACCTTTCCCATCACCAATTCAAATTCGCTTCGGTTTGGGAGTTGCAAGGTTCAAGAGCTCTATAGTGCTTCGGTGCCTCTCGAACCTGCAACTCAAATAATAAATTAGTATAGATAATAGAAGGATCTATGTTTACCAAAGCATCATACGGATGGGCGCCTTTAGAAAAATAGATCCTCGAAGTTGGTAATTATGTGTATGATGTCCTTCTTGAGTATTGTAATTATGTGCATTATGTCCCCATAGCGATGGTTACTATGACATGCCTATTTTGATTATAAAGGGAGAAAAGAAAAAGAACATACATAATACCCTAAATCCCCTTGTTCCCACCAAGGCTAAGAACATCGTGCCAACCTGCTAGCTCAAGTGTTGGCAAATTAGTATAATGAATGCAAGGTCATAGGTCCCATTCTCAGGGGCAACAATACGACACCTTGTATCAACAAGACTGAAGAGCACCCTGCCACAGCACGATATGAACCACGAACCGGCCAAGAGAGGCTGCAAATACATTTTCTGGCCACAAAAACCTGCAAGAAAACTCTCCTTCTCACCAAGAATCCATGCTCTCCAAACACATAAGAGGAAGGCACACAAGAAATTAGACAATTCTTCCATCTCCTCACCCTCTTCCTCTTCCTCACTCTCCATTAGATTTTGCAAAGGAGCACAAGAGAGAGAAGCAAGAACAAGAAGGCAAGTGTTGTGCCAAAATGAGAGAGGGAGAAATGAACCGTGACAAGAGAATTTAAAGGAAGAGAGAGGGTGTAACCACCTCAACCTCCCACCTCCCCAAATCCCACAGCTGCAACCATCTCCTTTTCCTTTCTTGAATTATAAAAATTCAAATTTTCATACATGGACTAAGGTCTAAGGACCTTTCAATTTTGGAATGAGACAAAAGGGTTTGACCTTTCCTTTTCCTAGCAATATTTTATAGTGTGTCTCTTTTGGACTACACATTTTACATTGCTTCATATTTGAAATTTTACAAAGGGGTACAATTGCAATGAGTCATTTTAGAAAAAGTCGTTTCCATGTGAGCACATTTTTGTGCCTATATTTGCACTGATTTTCCAGTCATCATTTCCTCCCCGCTTAAGTGTGAAGCGTCCCCGCGAACAAACTTGAAGAAGAACCACGATCAGATCCTTGAAAAACTTCATCTTCAATCTTCGGTCTTCATTTTTTTTCTTCATCATCTTTGAATTGTCATTGGATAAGGAGGGAAATAACACACAAAATAGAATCACAACTAGGACGTTGAAGCCTAGGGTTAAACACATGCCAAATAAAACTATAATAAAATACCCGAAAGATAGGGCTCTTCAACAATTTGTAAACAAGAACAAGATCACACTCAAGTTAGAATGAAAGATAACCACACTATAAAGCTCATGAAGAAATCCTGAAAAAGATATTACATGTAAGCACACCCTTATGAAGGATTTTATAATAGAGTTCTCCCACCCAGTCTTTTTTTTTCTTTTTTCAAAGGAAAGGTGGTTTATTATAAGCAAAACAAAAAAATAATTTTTAAAAGAAGAGATTTATAG
Source organism: Lygodium microphyllum (assembly GCF_053477565.2). Classification (NCBI taxonomy): domain Eukaryota; kingdom Viridiplantae; phylum Streptophyta; class Polypodiopsida; order Schizaeales; family Lygodiaceae; genus Lygodium; species Lygodium microphyllum. The sequence goes on along the minus strand of NC_141164.1, from coordinate 71,639,602 downwards.
GAATTTATGTGTGTATCAAGGATGGTATTCTCATAAAGAGAAGGGATCAATAGAAGATAGGAAGATGATGCACATGAATGGGTGTTAGAGAGGGTTATTTTGATCAAAGGTTTAAAGTGTTAGCTTTACTGTGTGAAAAAATTAAAGATTAAAACGTAAAATGTCCAGGATAGCCTATTGTGTGGAAGAGATAAGGAAAGAAAAATTGATAGACGCTAATGGAAGAAGGGAAAAATCTGTCCGCTATATCCTTGTTGTAGGGCCACAAGTGGAGAGGAAGAGTCTGCGTGTTGCTATAGTAAACGAGGAAGAGGAAATTCTCCATCCATGGAAACAAGGCAAAGGGTCAGATCTGGATCACTAGTTGAGGGAACGGTCAGATGGGGCTGGATCTTTGCTCTAATGATCATGGACATTGCGGGGCCGGTTCATCTTATGATAATGGAACCGCATCTCTACATATCTTCTCTCACCAAGAATCTTGCTCTGAGTGACGTGATGGCAACCCTGAGGAGGGTGTCATCGTCTTTGAGGAAGTCATTGTAGACGTCGAGGCAATAGCGTTGGCGGCGTTGTATTTCGGGCAGGGGCATTGCTCGGATGGTGGGGACGATGCGGTGCATCTGGGAGGACACTCCAATGCCTTAGTGATATCGTCGATGCAGGACAACGAAGTCGTTGTGCAGATTGTGGTGGAGTCTGGGCTCCCGTCGCGCTTCCCATGCTGTTGATCTTCATCCGCTCCACGACTGGCAGATGCACCTGTGTTAATCCTGTAGCTCGTCCTTTCGATATTGCGGTCCTGCAAGGTTGACTATTGGTGCATAATGTTGCGTGTTTGGGCATCATTGAGCAAATGGTAATAGGCCTAGGAATTTTGTAGCAAAACTACTACATGATGCACTAGGTGCTGGACAGGGAAGCAGGTGAGATTGGTGGAGAAGAAAGATACTAACGGAAGTAGATGGATGCCACTCGACTGTCAGAGTAGAAGCAGCAACTTTGGAATAAATAAATCGATGTGATTACTCTCTTCTTCTGCAACACGTCGAGTGTGACAATGTGGAGCATTGGTTCTTGATCTTCCCACCATCTCTGCAAGCATAGCTTCACTCCTTTCCTCATGTTGAGCACAAGCGTTCCCTTTCGTTTGCAGATTCATTGACCAAAGAACTCCTTCAAAAGCACCACAAGAACTCTACAACTTCATCTTCTTTATCTTCTTATCAGATTTGCTTTGCCTTGCAAGCCCCATAGCCGCCTCTTTTCCCGACCAGTGCACCAAATGAAGAGCACCCTGCCACGACACAATATGAACCACGAACCAGCCAAGAGAGGCTACAATTACATTTGCTGGCCACAAAAACCTACAAGAAAACTCTCCTTCTCACCAAGAATCCATGCTCTCCAAACACACAAGAGGAAGGCAGACAAGAAATTGGACAATTCTTCCATCCTCACCCTCTTCCTCTTCCTCACTCTCCATTAGATTTTGCAAAGGAGCACAAGAGAGAGAAGCAAGAACAAGAAGGCAAGTGTTGTGCCAAAATGAGAGAAGGAGAAATGAACCATGACAAGAGAAGATAAAGGAAGAGAGAGGGTGTAACCACCTCAATCTCCCACCTCCCCAAATCCCACGGCTGCAACCACCTCCTTTTCCTTTCTTGAATTATAAAAATTCAAATTTGCATACATGAACTAAGGTCTAAAGACCTTTCAATCTTTGAAATGAGACAAAAGGGTTTGACCTTTCCTTTTCCTAGCAATATTTTATAGTGTGTCTCTTTTGGATTACACATTTTACATTGCTTCATATTTGAAATTTTACAAAGGGGTACAATTGCAATGAGTCATTTTAGAAAAAGTTGTTTCCATGTGAGCACATTTTTGTGCCTACATTTGCACTGATTTGCCGGTCATCAAAGACTTTGGGCAACCCTTAACCATAAATATTAATGTAAGCCCCGATATTCAATAATGTAAAAATTATTTCGCATCAACAAAGCTAAGAACACCGTGGTCCGTATGTTGAAAGGGATTTCATATGTGAAATTTGAATGACACTGTTACAAGTTACAACTCTGATAACGTCAGTTGTCCGAGCTCGGACTCCGGACTGCGGAGGCTTCGAGCCTTGTTGATATTAAATGATAATCAGAGGACTACTAATAAACCGGAAGACTTAGTAGTACGACGAGAGAGAGAGAGAGAGAGAGAGAGAACTGCTGAGTCCTGACAGCTATCTATCGATGATCATGATCCATGAGCCCAAACGACAGAGATAAAGTGAAGGCTGGGACATTGATAATGATGTAGTTCGAGGAATTGGGTTATGGATATGGCAGCATGCAGGAGTACCAAAAGAGAGAGAGAGAGAGAGAGAGGGGTTAACCAATAACTTCCCAGTGTCCATCCTTTCCTTGCCTGCTCTCACTTCCCGCTGGCGCACACACCATGAGAATTATTTGTGAGATTTCCTTTTTCAGCTTTTTAGAGACTAGAGTTATCCTCGGTCACACTTTTCATGTGATTGCTGATGAAGCCCGTATAACTTTTAAGTAAGAAGGCTCTAGCCGCTGATGCTCTCTCTCTCTCAATCTCTCTCTCCGCCCCTTCGTCCTCGAGAGACGAGAGAGAAGGACAACAGGTGTAGCTTTTAGCCTTTAGGTGGTAAAGAAACAATCCCGAGTCCCCACAGTCCCCACCCCCAGCGAGAGAGCCTGAGAGAGAGAGAGAGAGAGAGAGAGAGAGTTTTTCTGATTCCTGCAAGTATCTTGTCCTGACTCCTAACCCTTTATCTCTTTAGTGAGGAAAGTCTACTGTGTCTTAATAAGAGAGATTTCGGGAGTCGGATGATAAAGCTTAAAGGGCTTGCAGTGCCAATAGTATTGGATCCCAGGCGCTGCCAATAGTATTGGACGCGCCATCCCGATCAAGCCCACGGTTTGAACCGCTCACCCATTGAGTCTCGTATAAACCAATTGAACTACAACGGTACAACCCCATTGAATATCCATAATCCCATAGATTCTGTGAGAGAGTTTAGGGAATCTATACGTGCCGACAACTTTTTTTTGCATGGCCACCAAACTCTCCGACCAAGTACTCCCCAATCAGCCGTCGCCCAGGAGAGGTAGATGTGGGTGTGTGAGCTCCCACAAGTCGCAAGATCAAGTCCTCCCATCTACTACGCACGGTCTCACGAGCACTTGTCATGGTGATGGTATTTGAGCGAAATCTCGTTAAAATATATACCCATTAGTCAAACAAACGCATTACCAAAAAAAAAAAAGTAAAATCTATTACCTTGAGCTCTATATATAGCCTGCATTTTTCCTTGCATGTATCATCAAATTCCTCTCATTTTAGTAGCTTATAATCTACAACTTCAAGGGAGCTATATTTCTACTCACCTATCCTACATGCAGCATTCGCTTTTGCTTTCACAACCTCAATCCATTAGTAATTAGGGTGTTTTATACAAACTTTTCTCTTTTTTGAAAGTAATCAAAATTGTATTGAAAAAATGGTAGGGACACTCCTCATTATGAATAGAGGGATAGCCAATGCCTTGGCCTTAGAGGTGCATTCATTCAAAGTAAGGTTATCAATGTAATCAATTAAATTACCAATGTATAAATCAAAAGTTATGTTAGGTTCTTACTAGAAAATAATATGTGCCAAATGTACATCAATGCATTCATAATGGTCATATTCCCCATTTTAAACATTGACCCTAAAATTGTCATGTATAAATGCACAATTTGATATTACCATTGTTAATAGAACTTAAGGTGATTGAAGAGATATATATTAAATTTGACAAAGGGAGATTACACATCACCAATCATCAAGAATGAGTAGTGATATTTCCTATAAGGAGATCCATTGCCAAGAGTGAGAAGTAGCACTCGTATCACATATGGAGAGTTCTCATGACAAGGAAATTCGGAAATGGCGAGCAAGTCACTCATGTAGAGCTAAGTGGCTAGAGTTAGAGTGGTAGTAGTGACATGGTGATCATGGTGGTGCAAGCTAGGAAGTATTAGTAGTAGGTTTGCAAGGGTGAGGGATCATTGGAGAGAGGTGGTGGGATGCTAGCATTATGGAGGTTGCAAGAGGGAGGCCACAATGGTGGGAGAGGAGTGTGAAGAGGTGGATGGGTTGAGGTTGAAGGTATTTGTTATAGACAAGGGATAAGGGGTTAGTCAAGGATAGCTTGGGTAGGCAAAGACATAGATGTAGACATAGGATATATGAAGGTAGGCAAAGATAGACAAGGGGATAGTCAAAGGCACAATAGTAAGTAGGGAATAAACGATGGTAAATGGTGATAGACAAGGGGATAAGTGGAGGTACATAGGTACTCAGAGAATAGGGAAAACTAGAGTGCTAGATAAGGGATACATGAGGGATACATGGTGATAGAGAGGGATATAGGAATGAGGCAAGCATAGAGGAGAGGTTAGGTGATGAGTGTAGAGAAGATATATATGAAAGTGATGGAGATAGATTTGCAATATGAAAGGGGCATATGTGGGGGTTCATAGACATGGAGGGGATGGAGATATTATGATTTGGGAGAGGTTGGTGGATTGAGGAAAGGAGAGTAGAGACATAGATGGGGAGACATACAAAGAATAGAGGCATGGACACTAGGGGCCGCATTTGGTTGGATGTCAACCTTCAAATAGGGAGTAAAGGCATGTATAGAGAGACATTAATAAGGGATATGGGCACATAGACACGAAGCAGAGTTAGGCATTGTAGAGGGGAGTAGATAGAGACATAGAGAGTAGAGACATGGATGAGAATGAATTGGGGTGGGGGGTTTGCCAAGGAGTAGCAAGATTGTTGCTAGGGTTGGTGAGTCTAGCAAGGAGGGTTACATGTGCGTATCTGTGAGCTAATTCTATGGTTGATGTGCATGCACTTATGCATGAGGGATGTAATTCCCTTATTGCATTTACATCTATGCCTATATGGTCTTCATTTGAGGGATAATCATGCACATGTTTATGCAGTGTGTAGAGCTGAAGGTCACCACAGGGGTTTAGCAAGAGAAGAATGTATGGGGGTTTCAAGAGCTTTTACTCTAGAGATGGTAGAGATAAGAGAAGGGTTGAAGGTTTCAAGCCAAGTTCTTAAGATAAGAGACACCAAGGTTTAGATTCAGGGAGAGGAGTAGACGGAAGAGAAGGGGTTCAAAGAAATTGAAGACATAGAAGAATACTCCCAAAAAGAAATAGAAAATGAAGAAGAATACTAACAGAGATGAAGCCTGTCAGCTTCTTTCAACATTATGAGAAAATATAACTCTAATAGACAAAAATGTGTACAAAATAATGCCTTCCTCTACGCTACTCAGATTGCCAATCTGATGCCTCCATTAGCTCCGAAAGGGGGGTTAAATACCAGGACACTTGGCCAAAATTCAGTCAGATCACTCCTTCTTCATCTCCCACTTCGGAGTGCTGTTCACTGCCTGAAAACAACGATCGTGCATCGCGCAATCTCATCAATCTCTTTTTACGTAAAATTCTCTCAAATTGACTCAAAGCTATATGCTTTCTTTTACATATCATCCCAATCTAGAAGTTGTCTATAGTTTTATGGATTTTTACAAGATATAATATCTAGAATATCAAAAATTGGCTAAAAACTTGTCCAAAAAAATCTAATATTTTGAACCATGGACACTAACACTAATGCTTAAAGTAGCATTGGCTCTCTAAGTCTAAAAGGAAGCCACACTCTAGATTATTTTACACGGTGTGTGCGTAGCGGCACAACATCCACCCCCTCCTAACCTACACATCCTCTAGCATGTGCCAAAGTCTCAGTGTTATCAGAAGAAGTATCTTCTGCCATGTCAATGCCTTCATCTTCTGCCTCTTCTTCTTCCTCTTTGTCTTCATGCTCTTGAATTATATTCAAGTCTTCTAGCTCATATGTTGAACTTTCTCTTCGTTTGAAGAGCTTGATTCTTTTTCCAGCTATGGGTATCTTCATGCTTGTTCCATCCAATTCAACCAATGAATATGTGGCATTGTCATGAACGACCTTTACCACATATGGGCCAAACCAATGCTTTATCATCTTCCTAGAAGCATTGTATTAATTGTCTAGGCTGCTGTCATAGACAAGCACCCAGTCATTTCCTTGAATTGCTCTTGGCCGAAGTCGATGTCATTTATCAAATCTTCTTTTGTTATTTAGTCTTGCTGTCTTTAGCTTCTCAATAGCTGCTTGAACATCTTCAGACCTTCTTTCTAGCTGCCATATGCGTAAAGTCAGCAACTCTTCTCTACTGATGCCTTCCTCCCAAGGTAGAAGACTCCATGTGAGAATAGATTCTTCAATTGGCATAATTGGTTGTTGTCCATGCATAAGTTCAGCTGGCATATAGCTAGTCACTGTACGGTGAGTAGTCCGGTCAACCCATAATGCAAAAGGTAGCATTTTAAGACATTCTTTGATCTTTCCTCTACAAGACTTTGCTAGAGCTTTGAGAATAGACTGGTGCCCTCTCTCACTTTTCCCATTTCCTTCAAGGTTGTAGGCTGATGTTAAAGCCAACTTAATACCCAATTGAGCAAAGAAGTTGCATGCCTCATCAACATCCAACTCTCCTCTATCTATAGTTACTTTACCCACACAACCATATCTACAAAACACTTCTTCGAGCAAAAAACGACAAACAGCTTGAGTGGATTTGGTTGTTAAGGCTTTGACCTCAACTTGATTGGTTAGATCCTCTCTTGCAAGCACTAAATATTGCATATTCCATATTCCTACAGGCATGGTAAGATGTGTGGGATCTCCCTCTGAGGAGTAAGGAAGGGCAATTATTGTGGACTATGTTCCACTACAAATGAAATATCTATAGTAGCAATTAGGACAGTGTGTCCCTTGGACGCTCCTGGCCGCAAGGCCGTGTGGGGTTGTCTTGTGAGTGTTAGAGAGGCCCGACTAGTGTCTATAGCTAGTGTCAAGCCCATTTTAGGTCCCAACAAAATTCAAAGTCATTGTCAATTTACCACTACCCCACGAACTATAAGGGAGTTCATTGCTTCCCAGAGACACACAGGGTACTACTATAGGCAATTTGTATTGAACTATGCATTTATCGCTAGACCCCTTTACAAATTGCTAATTGTATTTGAGTGGACTGAGGAAGGCCAATGTGCCTATGAGGAATTAAAAAAGGATCTCATGACGCACCGATCCTACGAGCCCAAAATTGGAACATAACATTCCACGTGCACGTTGATGCCTCGAAGTTTACTATGGGAGTTGTTTTGTGCCAACCTCATAAACATGATCTTGATTATCCTATGAGGTTTGCTAGCAAACAACTCAAAGATATGGAGATGAATTACTCCATAATGGAGAGGGAAGGCCTAGCCATGGTATTCATTGTAAAGGAGTTTTCGTCATTATCTTTTGGCTACATCCTTTACCTTCTTCATTGACCATCAAGCCTTGCTTTATCCAGTGAACAAACCTTACGCTACAAGAGAACACATAGCTAGATGGTTACTTCTACTTCTGGAATTTGAATTTTTTGTGGTTGTATGCAAGGGTAAGTAGCATTACATGGTAGACTATATGTCCTACATATCCACATGAGAAGCCGTTGGTGGACAAGGCATCGTAGAGATGACTTGTGTGATATGTACCTATGAGGAGACCTATTTAGGGGCCATCTAATGTTGTATTGGGCATATGACATAGTCCAAGTCCTAGAGCATTGATTTCTTGAGAGACCTATAAAGAAGGCTAGGCTAAAGCACCTTATCCTTAAGATTCAACCATATCAGTTAATTGACTACCAGCTATATAGACTAGAACAAGATGGGTTGTTGCAAAGATGTGTGTGTGAGCACAAAATGCATGATGTTCTTGCTGAAGCACATGGTGGAATTGCTATATGACACTTTAGGAGAGACACTTCAATATGCAAGTACTACAATCTCAGCTATGGTGGTGGCCCACCCTATCCTACACGATGATGCTAAGTTTGTGAAGCATTACAATGAACATCAAAGGACCAAAGTATTCATCCATAAGGACAAGATATAGCATGATGGCCCTTTGAAAAGTAGGGGATCGACTTTATTGGGCCAATCAGCCCTGCAGTGTAGTACTCACAAGTGAAGTACATCATTGTAGCGATAGATTATCTCACGAAATAGACCAAAGATCAAGCCACTAGGAAGAATGATGCTAGGACCATGACTAAGTTCCTTTGGGACCAGGTGATCTCGTGATTTTTTTGCCCCATCGAGCTAATTAGTGATCAAGGCACGCACTTCATTAATGAAGTGATTGTCCATTTACTATCCACATTCTTCATCATCCATAGAAAATCATCACCGTACTACCCTCAAGCTAATGGTCAAGTAGAATCCACGAATAAAATCCTAGTGAATGTCTTGACTAAGGTAGTCTCTACCTCGTGCAGTTGACTGGGACAATAAACTCATAGTAGCACTATGGGCCTACATGACAATCTACAAGGCAACGGTATGGCAAACACCATTCCAGCTGACCTATGGAATCGAAGCAGTCCTGCCATTGAAGTTTTTCATTCCAAGCTTGAGAGTGGTAGTGTAAGAGAGACAGGATGGAAAGGAGCCATGGACAAAATGCCTGGTAGAGCTAGAATGTCTTTTTAAGACCTGACTCCTAGCTACCCATGCATTAATCTGTGGAGAGGCAAGACACAAGAGCTGGTTTGACAAACATGTCAAACAATGTGTCTTTGAGCAAGGTAACCTAGTACTACTATACTCTGTAAAGGGCCATAAGCAAAAGATGAAGTTCAGAGGATTGTGGCCTTTCAAAGTCTGCAACATTATAGCCAAACTGGCAATGTAGAGATCGAGACCCTAAAGGGAGTGGGCATATGCTTCTTCAATGGCAGTTGCCTCAAGAAGTACTATTCTCCAACACATCCACTGCACAAGCCTTGAATGCTAGAATCCCCTGTGAACATAAGAGTAGCCACCATCACCGAGATAGAGGACAAAGATGAGGAAGTAGTAAAACTTGTCTACCTACGCATATCAATGACTACTCGAAAGACATATGCCTTTGACACACTTATTGATGAGGAAGCTAACTTTAATGTCCTTACACACGATCATTGGACCCTCATTGGTTAGTCCTACCTGCAATAGCCTATGAACGCTAAACTAAAACCGTTTGGAGGACAGTTCTACTCACTGCTAGGAAAGTGCAAAATAGCAGCCTCTATCGAGATCGAAAGCCTACCTATGATCTTCTATGTGTTGCATAACACTAAGATTGCTAGGTAAGGAATGGCTGCTAAGATGTGCATTCAAGGAATAAGCACACTACAATGTCGAATATGACTCATAGTGCATTCATCTCGCCATTGGTAATGTTCAGATATAGGGATGGCTTTCAACAAGGGTAGTGCAGCTCTATCTGAGCCTGTAGGGCCACTGATAGAGGAACCTAGTGCAAGGTCTAAGGAGGGGGGTCGTGACTTGTACCACCTTGCCAAGACAAATAGCCTGCAACCCAAAGGAGACACATCCAAGACCACTAAGTAGCATCTCAAATGGGTGCCCAAACAATAACTATGGCCACCTAGAAGTCAAACCGCACGAACTTATAACCATAAAATTTCACGCCCTCGGACCATCCTATGAGCATAGATCTATCCTTGCCTTGGCCTCAAACCACCGAGCCATGAATACGGGGGATGACTTAGTCACTTGCATTAGATGATTGGACACCACCTTCACATTCACTAGCTTGGACCTATAAATGGTTGGACTTAGGCCTCCTAGACCAGCCATTATCAATAGATGTATGCTCCTTGCCATGCACTTGGGAAGAATCCCAATTCATGTTTGTCAAGATTCTCATGGTATCCAAGGAATTGATCACCAATGAGATCTCTCGAGAGAAAACTCACAAACAATGGGGCTGATTACATCCTATAGCAAGAGCAAAGTCTCTGCAATAAGCCAAGAGAGCTAGAAGAGTTAAAAAAGCTACCCGGCTCTGACTCTTCTTTTTTGCATAAATGGTACACTCCTCATCTCCAATGCCGAAAAAAGGGCTGCCAAATTATGACCAATACCAAACAAGATGGGCAATCAAAACCTTCGAGTATGATCCAACCTATGTGTTTGCTACCTCATTCAAAGTGTTAGCCATAAGTTGTAATCGACCATTAGAGAACCATGTCATGGCCCACCCCTATTTGGATTGAATCCTGACTGAGGAAGAATTACATATCGCTAGTAGGATGAACTTTAGTGACTTCCTCATTTATGTATTGACCTATGTTACACACCTAAACATTAGACCTCATGACATGACCATCACACCCACCTAGAGTCTAACCAAAACTTCTACAATTGGTTCATGGACGAAGCAAAGCATAGCAAGCATGTGCTTAATGCCCTTCACCCTTCATTCTCCAATCCTAGGAAGGATTTTCATCACTCCTGAGGGGAGTGGGTAAGGTGGAAAAGAGGACACAACTTGAACCTTAAACCAAATTTTAAAAAGAGAAAAGGATAGATAAAAGTCAATTTTTACTTAAGAAAAATTTTCATGAAATTCTTGGTTGAACTATGTGGACCACTTGAAGAAAAAATTGTCACTCTGTACTTTCCATCGTATATATTCATGATTCCCTTATCTTTTTGCAAAAAGTAGTTTTAAGTGAACTAATTGTGAGCTATTGCATCATGATAGGAACTCTAGATGGTAGGGTACGACAAAGGTAGAAAGCTTCCATTCATGGAAGAAGAGCAGAGTTCTTGCGAATCGATGCTAACAAGAACTATGACACTATGACAATGAGGCAAGGAGGAGAGATTCGCAGAATAGAAGTGGAGTTGAGGCCCGAAATGGTGGAAAGAGCTCTAGGGCTAATCAACAAACCCAAGAGGCGGCCCAAAATAGATGTTTATGGTATGCTAGGGATGGATAAGGCCCAAGTATACACAAATGATGGAATCAACTTAGCTGATAACCCCAACCTTGATATTAGGCTGCAGGCAAAGACAATCCATGCTCTATTCTCCAGTCAAAGGTACAATGCCTTGATAAGCAAGATTGGAGTGCCACTACTCAAGAGCTTCGTGGCTAAGTCTCTAGATGAAATCAATTGGAATGGATATGTGCATAAGACTATTGAATCTTTAGCAAGAGCACTAGCCACATGAGAGCCAGAGCAAAAAGTGGGGAGTCTTCCCCTTCACAGCAGAGACAACAAGGAAAAAGCCAATAGCCAAGGCCTTCAACATAATGTTTGAAGGTGTGCTTAGTGCCATCATCCAAGAGGCCATTGGAGACTTAGAAAGATAAGAAGTGGTGGAAGAAACCCCTAAGAACTCACCATCCCACGGATTTCCTATGCAATTACCCATAAAGATGAGCATCCTAGTCTCCTTCTCCATTGGAAACTTGGGGGGTGACGAGGCCGTGAGAGTGCATAAGGAAGAAGCGAAGCAAGTAGCAAAAATGAAGGAAGATATATTCCAAGTCCATCAGCAACAAGAGGCTTAAAGCAATATAACTATTAGTGGGGAAGGGAAGGAGGGCTCAGTCCCATCGAGCCAAGGTGAAAAAAGAAAAATCAAGTTAAACATCCCAAGAAAGAAGAAGAAAACCATAGCAGAAGCACACAAGGAATCATAAGCTGCACAGAAGGAGTCGGAACAGCTAGAAGAGATGAATGGAAAGCAATTTAAAAAAAAGAAGAGGAGAAACTAAGAAAGGTGGAAGAGGAGTCTAGAAGGATGGAAGAGGAACAAAAAAGGAAGAACATAGAGGATGAGGAAAGGCCAAAACGAGAATATGATGAGCAAATAGCCCTAGCCTTGTGGTTGTCGGTAGAGTAAGCTGCACACATTGAAGAGTTCATAAGGAGAAGCACAAGAGATGAACCACTAGGCTCCAGTCTTACAACAAAGGAAAGACCTCAAGGCCCCATTGTTCCAAGCAACAAGGGAAAGGCCCCCATGTACCCACCACCACCAGTCCTGATTACCGCACCAACCACTACCCAAAGACCTCAAAAGTGGGCCAAAGCAACGTGGTGGCATGGGTGAAGTACTTGCTAAAATTAGTGAAGCAACTTAGCCCAATGCCAAGTGGTAGAGTCCCATGATAGGGACAAAGAGACCTATTGTTGTGGGACACAAAATCTAAAAAATACCCAAAGAAGTCGAAGGTTGAAGCATCGACAACTTCCGTGCCATTAGCCATACCATCAGCAACCAACTACGAGGAATATGTGCAGGAGCTCGTATGCCAACTCGAAAAGATAAAGGAAGACAAGAAGGCTGCTATATGGCAGAATTAGAGATTGAGAAGGATGTGTTTGGTGCTTACCAGCTAGAGAAAACAAAGCAGATAACCATCTATTAGAGGCAGGTGAATGACCTAAAGAAGGAACTAAAAGAAAGGAAGAAAATGGAGGTGGAGATGGAAGAAGAGAGTACAAAAGAGCTCTAATTGGAGAAGGCAGAGGGAGAAATGAGGCTAGAAATGAGCTTCTCAAGCCTCATACATGGGCAAAAGGACATGGAAGAGTAATTTGAATAACTAAGGACCCTCGAAGAGGAGCTCGCCAAGTAGCTAAAAAGGGTGAAGGCACATGCCCATGTGGAGTTCCATAAGGAGAGATGGCAAAAGGAAGGACTACTAAAGGAATTGCAAGAGGCTAGGGCACAGAAAGATGAGGAGTTCACAAAAAGCTGCTAAAGGTGGAAAACTGACTCCTTGGGATCCTCCAAGAGTAGGAACAATTGAAACAAGAGTTGAATCATCACATACAAGACAAGGAAAGGATGTTAGCAATTTGGAAAGAACAAGAAGAAGTGGTGACAATGCTATCACAAGAGCTAAGAGAGAGTTAAGGAAAGATGGAGGTGAAGGCCAAGGCCTCAGTAGAGAGGAATCTTGGAAGGATCAAAGACCTAGCAGAATGCCTTGCCCTAGCAGAAAGCAGGAGAATCATGGCGGAAGTAAGGGCCAAAGCAATGGAGGTAGGGCTAGTGTTGAGATATCGAGCTCCACTCGTGATACGCCAGGGTGACCGTTGTGTATTTATGTCACAGACTTGTCAGTTGCAGATGCGGTTGGTACACCGCCCCTGAATAATAGCTACATGATAGCTATCCTTATCTACTCTAGTTCGTGGCTCAGTTAGTATGCCACCTTAGTTATTTGAGTTTGGTTTGAGACCCATATCTAGGGTTCTTCTATTTCTTTGTACTTGAGTTATTTTGTCTTACACAACTAAGAAGAGGAAAACTATTTTCAGCCTCCACCCTTGTGTGTCTTCCCCCATTGTGCAAGCAAGAAAGCTTCAAGCGAGACTCCTTCCTTCTCTCCCACAATCTTGACATGGTATCAGAGCCTTGTTCGTGGTAAGGAGCTCAAGAAAGCAAGCCAAGCTCGCGGTGTTCTAGGCGACCTTGTTTTTTTGATTTGAGACCATTTCGGGGCCTGTTTTGGAGGTGAAAGTTTTCTGCACGCACTCAGGAAAAGGCCCAGTTTTATGCTGTGCAGCCACTGTTCTACAGGTCGGTAAATAGTTACTGTAAAAATTGCATTGTATGCTTGTGCGCAGAGACATTGGGAGTTACAGAATCATCCCTGTTGCCTATTGATGCAAAATCGTCACTAGGAAGTGACTGTGTGGTCAAATACCACTTTCGCCAGTTTTGCAGATTTTCCCTTGTGAGGGTGAAGCTGTGGTTTTTGCAGTGACAGAATTTCTTGCAGTCTTCTGTAATGGCATCTGATTCTCTTTCACAGATTGTCACTGAAAAGCTTGACAAGAACAACTTCCAAGCATGGAAGTTTAGAATGACGAATTTCCTTATGGGAAAAGGATATTGGGAATTTGTTGCAGGAAACGAAGAAGAACCAGTTCTTCCTGATGTTCCCAATCAACAGCAAATGCAGGCATTTAAAGCATGGCATGAGAGAGCCAGGAAAGTTATGTATTGGCTGTCTATCAGCATTTCAGACTCTATGATTGTGCATATTCAGGATGCAAGTACGCCAAAGGAGGCATGGGATACTTTGTCAAAAATGTATAGCACAAATACGCAAGCCAGGAAAATGCAGCTCAAGCAAGAGTTGCACAATGTGCAAAGAGAAAATATGAGCATCAACGACTACCACATGAAGGTGAAGAAGATTGCAGATGCACTTGCTTCCATTGGGTCACCAGTGGAAGATGATGATTTAGTTTCTGTGACCTTGAATGGTCTAGGAAAGGATTATGCACAGTTTCGGACATCCATTTCAGTTCGTGAAAGATTTCCTGATTTTGAGGAGTTGATTGCTCTTCTAATTTCTGAGGAATAGAGAAATGGTGGTGCATCTTCTTCAGGAGGAACTCCAAAAGAAGCTGTCTTCTACTCAAATGCTGGAAGAGGTAGAGGCAGAGGTAGAGGAGGCCGATTTGCAGGCCGTGGCAGAAATCAGAATATGTAGCAAACTCAAGAAAACCAGTCCTATGGAGGAGGACGTGGTAACTCTAGAGGCAGGGGGAGCCAAAGAGGTCGTGGTGGATGGCAAAGAGGCCAAAATGCAAACAGTAATGTTGAATGCTACTATTGTGGTAAAATGGGTCATATGGCTAAAGACTGCTATAAAAAGCAGAATGACATCATGAATGGAAAACTGCAATAAGAAAATTATGCATCCTCTAGTAGACAGGGTGATGACAGAAATGAGCATCTGTTTATGGTGCAGCACATGAACAATTCTGTGACAAGTGCAGAAGAAAGCAACGATGTATGGTATGTTGACTCAGATGCATCAAACCACATGACAGGTCATGCAGAATGGATGGAGGATGCAAGGAAAATGGAAAAACCAGGATTTGTGGAGACTGGTGATGATACTGCACATCCTATTGTGCAGATTGGAAAAATTCCCTTGTCTATGCAGGATGGGAAAAAGAAATACCTGTCCGATGTATTTCATGTCCCGAATATCACCAAGAATCTGGTTTCTGTTGGTCAAATGGTTGAATAGGGCTTGCAGGTCAGATTTAATCCTCATGGATGCTTTGTTGAGGATATGAAAAATAAAGGTCGCTTGATAGCAAAAGGAAAGAAGAAGGGCAGAATGTTTACATTGGATGCAGACATGTCTGAATTGAGTGCAGCAATGTTTGCACATGGGACCGGTGTAGTTGCAGATATTGATATCTGGCATAAACGCATTGGTCATGTTAATGTACAGCGACTTAAATCAATGCAGGCCCAAAATATTGTTGCAAGTTTGCCGAAATTCAAGGTTGCAAAAATGCATAAGGTATGTGAAGCCTGTCAATTTGGAAAACAGGCAAGGAAACCATTTCCTAGACATGTTCAAGAGAGTAAGAAGCCATTGGAATTAATCCACTCTGATGTGTGGACAACTAAAGCTGCATCTCTTGGAGGCTGTCATTATTTTGTCAGTTTTATTGATGACTATAGCAGAAAAGTTTGGGTGTATTTTATGAAAAAGAAAAGTGAAGTTTTTGGGCATTTCAAAATTCTTAAAGCGATGGTTGAAAAAGAAATAGGCCTGCAGATAAAATGCCTAAGATCAGATGGAGGGGGAGAGTACCTCTCAAATGAGTTTGCAAGGTTCCTGCAGGAGCATGGCATAAAGCAGCAATATTCATGTAGTCATATTCCACAACAAAATGGAATTGCAGAAAGGAAAAACAGGCATATTGGAGAGGTATCTTGTGCCATGCTCAATGAAAAAGACTTGCCAGATTTTTATTGGGCTGAAGCAGTTGCTACATCAGTCTACATAATGAACAGGACTCCCACTGCAGCAATACATGGAATGACTCCAGAGGAGAGGTATACTAGTAGGAAACCAGATATTTCTCATTTGAAAATTTTTGGTTGCATTGCCTATGTACATGTGCCAGATAAGTTGAGATCCAAGTTGGATCCAAAAGCTGAGAAGTGCATCTTTATTGGTTACTCTCTGCAGCAAAAAGGGTATAGATGCTATAACCCTTCTACTCGTAAGTTTACTGTGAGCAGAGATGTTGTTTTTTATGAGATGAGTAGCTGGTATAAACCAGTAAATGTGATTGATGATGTAGATGCACAAAATGGTAATGCTGCACAAAATTCACAGCAGCAGTCACCCACAAAATATTAGTGGACCTGGAGCGTCCTCTAGTAGTGGTTCACATTCTTCGCCATGGACAGGCAGATTGAGATCAGGAGAATCTTCTCAGAGTAATGCAGATAGTGGTATGCAGGTATCACGAAAAGGAAAAGAGAAGGTTGATCAGCCAATGTTTGATGTGAATGCAGGTCACTCTTATGTGGATGGTGAATCCAGTGGCTCAGAACAGAGCATTGATGATCAATTGGGTATTCCTTCTATTGTTACACCTGGAGTAAGGAAGACCAGGGATGTTTTGAGAGCACCTGGGAGTGAACCTACTTTGTGCAGGTCTACGATAGCTAGGTATCCTGTGGATAGGCTGAAATATGATGGATTTACAGCCATTCACTATGCATATATGGTCAAAGTGATACAGGAACCAGAACCCACATCTTTTGAGCAAGCCATGGGAAAAGAAAAATGGGAGAAAGCCATGGATGAAGAAATGGATGCCTTGGAAGCAAATGCTACATGGGAGTTAGTACCTTTGCCTAAAGGTAAGAATGCAATTGGCTGTAAGTGGGTTTATAAGGTGAAGCACAATGCAGATGGTTCTGTGAATAGATACAAGGCAAGATTAGTAGTCAAGGGGTATGCACAAACATATGGCATTGACTATGAAGAAACATTCAGTCCAGTTGCAATGATAGCAATTGTAAGAGCAGTCATTGCTATGGCTGCATCAAAGGGATGGTCTTTACATCAGATGGATGTAAAGAATGCCTTCTTGCATGGTGATTTGCAAGAAGAGGTCTATATGGAGCAGCCACCAGGTTATGTGCATGATGTTCATCCTGAGTTTGTTTGCAGGTTGAAGAAAGCCTTGTATGGCTTGAAGCAAGCACCTAGAGCATGGTCTGACAAGATAGGACAGTATCTTGTCACTATTGGCTTTCAGATTTCCAAGGCAGATTTCTCACTTTATGTGAGAAAAACAGAGAAAGGTATTATGCTACTTGTCATTTATGTTGATGATTTGATTATGACAGGTGACAGTGATGAAGATATCCTTCATGTGAAAATGCTATTGAAGCAGGAGTTTGAGATGAAGGATTTGGGAGAGCTGCGTTATTTCTTGGGCATTGAGGTGATTAGATCACCAAGTGGGATACAGCTCTTGCAGAGGCAGTATGGATTGGACATGCTGTCCAAATATGGGATGACAGGCTGTAAGCCTATTTCAGTTCCTTTGGAGCAAAATGTGAAGCTGAGCACAGATGCAGGTGAGCTTCTAGAAGACCCTACTATGTACAGACGCATAGTAGGAAGTTTGATTTATATGACTATTACCAGGCCAGATTTGAGCTATGTTGTTGGATTGGTAAGTCAGTTTATGCAGGCTCCAAGAAAACCACATTTGGATGCGGCTAGACGCATGCTCAGGTATGTGAAGTCCACATTGCAGTATGGACTATTTTATGAGACTGGGGTTCAGATACAGTTGCATGGATACACTGATGCCGATTGGGCTGGTAGTATTTCTAATAGATGATCTACCAGTGGATATGTGTTCTCTTTTGGGAGTGCTGCAGTCACTTGGAGCAGCAAGAAACAGCCTACAGTTGCCTTGTCGAGCACAGAGGCTGAGTACAGGGGTGCAGCAATGGCTACATGTGAGATAGCTTGGTTGCATAAGCTACTTTATGATATGCATCAGTCTACAGATGGACCAGTTGTCATTTATTGTGACAACATGAGTAGTATACACTTGGCAAATAACCCAGTCTATCATGCTAGAACAAAGCACATTGAGGTACATTATCACTATGTGCGAGAGAGGGTTTTACTAGGTCTTATTGATCTAGTTTATGTCAGCACAGAGGATCAGGTAGCTGACATATTCACGAAGGCATTGGGCGCAGAGAAGCTGCGCAAGTTCAGAGACCTGCTTGGTATGCAGGAATTGGGATTGAGCTCGAGGGGGAGTGTTGAGATATCGAGCTCCACTCGTGATACGCCAGGGTGACCGTTGTGTATTTATGTCACCGACTTGTCAGTTGCAGATGCGGTTGGTACACCGCCCCTGAATAATAGCTACATGATAGCTATCCTTATCTACTCTAGTTCGTGGCTCAGTTAGTATGCCACCTTAGTTAGTTGAGTTTGGTTTGAGACCCATATCTAGAGTTCTTCTATTTCTTTGTACTTGAGTTCTTTTGGCTTACACAACTAAGAAGAGGAAAACTGTTTTCAGCCTCTACCCTTGTGTGTCTTCCCCCATTGTGCAAGCAAGAAAGCTTCAAGCGAGACTCCTTCCTTCTCTCCCACAATCTTGACAGCTAGAAGTCTAGGAACACGCCTTTCTAAACGTAATGCTTCACATAACTCAGGCTAGAGATGAAGACTTCGTGGAAGGGCTAAAGAAGAACCTAGAGATCTCAAGGAGAGTCATAAGGTATGGGATCTAAGAGCACACCCCTATAACTAGTACTAGCCTAAGCTTGGATGCAACAAAGGCAACTTCTAATGCAAGAAAGGCTCTCGATGGAAGAGTTAGAGCAACTTGGAATTGGAGAGCAAGAGAACTGAGAGCAACCAACCACAATGACTCAAGAAAAACAACCAAGGGAAGAAAGGCTTGATTTTGAGCAACTTGATGACACTGAGGCACAGGCTGGTGAATAAAGCCCACCCCCCACCTCCATCAACATAAGCAGAAGAGGCGGCGAACAAAAGGCCAAGAAGAAGAAGATCTTACCACTGCAAAAATAATTATCAAGGCCAAAAGGAAATGCAGGGAGTTGGTTGAATTCACAAGGAGGAAGTTTAATGCTAGACAACAAGAAGTATCCGACGTCCAAATGTTGCAAATTGAGGAACAATTGTCTATCAATTGGGCACTGGAATTGAACCATTGGAGTAGTGGGAGAACAAGTGTAGGCCATTTTAATTTAAATTCTTCTACCCTTTTACCTTGAATTGAGTGTTGTTCCCACAAGTGGTGAAAGGAGCCATCGAAGTCTCGAAGAGGCTAGGGAAGTGGTGGCTAGATGAGAGGGTTAGAAATCCCACATTATGGATAAGAGAGCTTGCAAAGTACTAGGACGGTAAGGTCATGGAACAGCCAAGAAAAGTCAAAGGCTATGAATCCCAACCTAAATGGCACCGAAAGACCTGGGACAATAATTTTGAGGCATGGATGGCTTTTTGCAACATACTGCCATATGAAAGGGATGACCCCATCTACATGGCTTACCCAAGGTGCCACCATGTGGATTTCGACTACAAAAAGTATGGCAAGTATGAATTCCCTTTGATCTAATGTCAATGCCACCACTCCTGAAGAATGTCGACCTTTGGGACACAAGACCTCTGACCCTCCATCACTCACTTCTTGGATGAGTTTATGGCATGCCCCGACCTCGCTTTTCTTACTACTTATAATTACCTCCATCTCTTGTGAATTCTACTAAAACAAACACTTGCAGCCTAAGAAGAGTGTCTGCCACCCCTCTATTTTGATATCAATGCAGGGATAGACAATTGTGAAATGACCTGCCTGATATTAAGGGCTACTCTCTTGCCACCTTTTTGTATGAGCCTTTTGGAAGACATGAGAAATAGAGCAGGTTCTATCACCCTTTCCTATCTACTACTCCTCTCAATGTAAGAATTAACCAAAAGGGCTACATGCAAAGGCATGCATTTCTTAGCAAATCTCTTAGGCTCCCTCAAAATGCAACCTATTGAAGAGCACTAGGATGATGTCTAGCATACTCTCTCCTAATATATCTCCAAAAAAAAAGGGAGCGAAGGATAAGAAAAAGAAAAAGAAAAAAATGAGAAAACAAAGAAAAGACGCACGCGCACAAAGCAAAAGGAAAGGAACAAAAAGCTTTCCTATGTAATATTAGAATGCCACAAACACCACATCTAGGGGTTCTCAAATTAGGTGTGTCTTGTGGCCTCAATCAGCCGGCTCCAAGCTTAACCCCCTAGCCCTCACTATCTCCCCACTTCACACTTAGGGCACATCAAGGGTAGGACATACCTAGGGATTTTGCACTCACCTACCACCCTAAGTCGCATCCACAAAACCTCCCTTTATACACAAATTGGGTCCTCAAGTGTGGGATAATACCATAGGCTTCCTTGAGATTTGATCCAACTCCTAGCTTCATTGGCAGCACAGACACCTTGCACTGCATGGTAAGGTAGGCACATCCTCAGATAGTCCACTCCCTTTCCCTTTTCAGATACAACCCAACCACCAACTTCGGAGGCCCCCATCATCCACTCAATCTACTATTGGTCTCCACAACCTCACATCCATTTTATGATGCTTCTTCTCCACGTCCAACCTCCACGAAGCCCCATCATCGATCCACATGGCAACCCTTTAATCACTCGAGCCCTCATCAACAAGTGCCATGGGATTGATACTCAACTAGGAGGGGGTAATGTTAACCCGAATGTAAATAAAGAAAAAAGAAAAGTAAAAAGACAAGGAAAATCAAAAAAGAAGTCCTAACTGAAGGAATAGGAGGAAAAAATGTCAAAAATGCAAGGACAACCTTAAAGGTTCAGGGCAAGTGCAAAAGAGGAAATGCACATTTTAAATACAGAGGCGCACCCTAAATTCTTGTAAGAGAGTGTCAAACTCCCTCCTATGCAATTTCTAAATGTAGACATGCATGGGTAAAGGCACAAAGTAAATAGGAAGGGAATAGGAGACCTGGGTGCCCAAAGGGGATTAGGACTTATATAAAAGGTAAAAAGTGAGTGAAAAAGCTCATTCTTGTGTGTCACCAAAATTGGCTCTCTTGTTCTCTTCTTCTTCTTATTCTCGCTTGTGCTTGTGCATTTGAGAGAGTGTGTGTGAGGGAGTGAGGGAGTTAGGGAGTGAGTGTGTGAGGGTGATGAATCATGGTGGGAAGCTCTCCATATTCTCCTCTCTTATTCTTCTTCTCTTCTCTTCTCTTCTCTTCTCTCATGTGTGGCAATGGAGCTTGGAGCTTGAGGATCAAGCTTGCTTTGGCTTACACCTTGGATCATGGAGCTATCGGTTTAGGGTTGAGGAAGGAGGCAACTCGATTGAACATGGAGGTAAGCTCACTACACTTGTAGGTGTGAGAGTGCATACGGCTATGTGAGAGTTAGCCATTGCACTTCGCTTGCAACGCTTAAAGTAATTAGTGGTCCATGGGTCTTGGTGGTTGAGCTCCCATAGTTATTGTTTAGTGCGTGTTAGCTCCTGCTTGGCACATCCTCCATACTACACCCCTAATTGAATAGTTTTTTTTTTTACTCTTTGTGTCATTTTTTATCAGGCATTGATGGCAAGGACAAGGAAAATAGCAAGGAAAGTTTATATAGAGAGCAAGGATTATAAACAAGAGACAAGGACATTAAAGGTTCCACACGATGTCCCTCTTGAGATCCCTCTTATCGGCTGGTTTTTTCTAGTCTCTTGCTATGCAATCACAATAATCAAGTGCAAAGACTATGTCTTCTCCTCTTGCCCAAGGTCCATGTGGTTTATGGCCAACCTATGATCTTGTTGGGGTAGTCCTCTCCTCCAATTGTTAAGGTTCTAACCTCCCCTAGAGCATCTAATAAGCCAACTGATCAAGCTAGACCCTCTTCTACTCAAGGAAGTGAGTCTTCGAAGCCAAGGAGAAAAAGAAGATCTAGGTTTTACTATATGTAGAAGTAAGCCCTGGCTTGGAAGAGAGCCTTCCAAGCCAAGGAGAAAAAAAAGTTCTAGGTTTATTATATACAAAAGTGTTTTAGTGAGATAAGGAAGGCCTAGAGAGCTACCCAATATGTCATTCCAAACATAGCTTTTATCACCGTTGTCAATGATATTTTTGATAAATTATCAAGAGTGTCAAGTGAAACTAGCCTTCAAAAGAAACGGTAGCCTTGCAACGATTATTTGTCTTTATGAGACAGCTAAAGATTTCGTTATTTACTTCATGAATCATGCTTACATTACTATTGCTTATGCTCATAGAATTACCTTGATGAACAAATATTTTAGTATGGTCAGTAGAATGAGGTATAAGTTTAACAAGGTATTGAGGCCCTTGCCCACAACTAATAAAAAAATCCTTTGAGAACCTTAACATTCTCCTAAAATTGTCTAGGAAAGTGAAAGGACCAAATATCAAGGATGTGACACACCTATACCCAGCAAGGAACGCATCCCAACAAAAGTTTGTCCGAGAAGAAAAAATGAAAGAGATCATAAAAACTGAGGATGATGTTCGCAAGAGAAAAATTGATGTGCTTCGCTCGATTACAATAAGAGGATAAGTGAGGTGTATGGACAAATGGTTGTCAATGTTTCTTGTACTTCTGAAGAAGAGGACTATCTTAGCATATCTCCTAAGGACAAATTCATGCTAGTGAAAAAAGATATTCAATTATCAAATTTGTAGTTTATTATTGTATAAGATAAGGTATTTTGATTCTCAAAATTTTTAGTATATAAAATGATTGTGTTGTTGATTACAAATAATATTCCTTTATTTTTGCTATTGGCTTTAAGGCATTGATTGCTTCTCTTAGCCAAGATATCTCTAAAAGGATATTTATTGTTGATCCATTGTTATCAATATTGTTTTCGAGATCTGATTCAAATATAGCAATGTTTTTCAAATCTTTTGATTCCATCACAAACTACCATATCTTTTTTTCCTACATCTAAGGTATGTAATTTTCCAAAAGGGTTAACATATACTTCTTTGTTGTATTTATTTCTTACTAATATTTTGCTTTGTAGAGGACGTTGGAGTCTCATACATATCGACATACTCACCAAAGAATTTATTCTCAACTCTCTAGGTCGTATCCATGTCAAAGCAAAAATGTGTGTTAAATAGAATGTTGCTTGCTTTTTGGTTAATTGTTTATTTTATTTTATTATATATTTTAGTTACATGTTTCAATTTGCAGTGTTATTGGCAGGCTCGTGATTACCTTCTTGGACACAAAGATATACAAGGGTATAAACCATGATAGGGATATTCTTCTTAAGATCCTTCTAATCATCACTGACTTTTGAATATTCTAACATATTTAGTTGAAGACTGTGCATAATTGCCTTTTTAGGAATCTCCCAATTTAGAGATGATAAACTTGGCAATGGAAAATCCTCAATATATCCATATGTACCTGCTCTAGAGGGAACCACATATTATGCATAATATATAGAAACCCTTCTCTCACTAAAAGAACCCACAGTCTAATCAGTATAGATAATGTCTATGAACACCTTATGAATCACATGGAAGGTTCCACTTAAGCTTTCCATAGGTTTCTATTTAGTAATTATTAATGGAAATATATCTACAACCAAAAATTCATTATTAGTATTTGCATGAATAAAAAATTTACATACGTTATCAACTAAAAACTTACAATGCGTTTGCTAGGAAACACGTTTGTTTGGAGGCAAGTGCATATCCTTGGCCATGTAAACATATTCTACTTTGATAAACTACCCTTCAAGCATAATTTTGAAAGCAATCATATATTCCTTCCAATGATGTTTTATATCCTCTCATTTTCTTATTTTTACCTTGTGAGAGTCCTTGCAAAAGGGTAGCATGGTAACCCAATTGTTTATGCTAAAGTTTTTTGGCTTCGAATTTCCATGAGCTCCCTTGCTATAGATGGTGCAAGAGTTTACTAAATGATAAGGGCACCTTCTAGATACCATACATAGATTGAATTCACAAAGAGAAATTTATCATGTCCTTTGCCAAATTTTATAAGTAAATAAGGACTTCATGGCTACCAAAACATGTTAGGCTTTGGAGATTTTGGCTAAAATGGAGAAGAGAATCATGAAGTGGACTCTATTATCTCCAAAAAAGAGTCCAAAAAAGAGTAGACAAGAATATCATATTCTTGCACACATGGCAAACTCTCTTTGGCCATTTTCTTAACGGCTGCTGATTAACAAAAGTACATTTTTTAAAGTGTTTTTAACCCTAATGAAATATCAATAATAAACTTGATGGACTACAATTTCTCAAGATTAAAAGGATAGACATCTATAAATATATAATAAAATTTGTTACAATAAAACCTAATATCAAATTTAATAATAATAATAATTAAGATTACAATACTTACAGTTTGGTCTATGCAATGGAAAACGTGAAGCTCGAGATTCCAAAGAGATGAGAACCTCAAGGGAAAAAAATGAATACTAAAAAAAATGAATACTAAGCTTTTTGGTCATTTGAATCTAGTTTCAATTGTCATTATTAAACAATCCTAGATATGTCATTAATGCAAAGTGACTAAGACCCTATGTCATTAATGTAAAGGATGTCATATACACAATTAAGAGATGATAAAAATAGATATTCATAATAAAAGTTTGTAGTAATATTGTATCCATGTCTATTTATAAAATCAATTTTTACATTTTCAAAAATGAAACTTCTGTTACGGAGGCTTTGTTATCATTGATCTAGAGCACACTCTCTCTACATCCTAAAATGCATTTTCAAGATCTCAAAACTCTCCTAATGTAGTAAATAGAGGCTCCACAAGACACCTCTTTAGGTACCCAAGGCTCTACTACATGAGACACTTGACTGAGGCTGTATAGATTGCCTCTATAGGTACCCAATGCTCTACTACATGTGCGAGAGTATTATCAAGGTTATTGATATCCTTAGCTTCCTAAGAAATTTAAGTCCTTGAGGTTATACTACCAAGAGCCATTATCCCATCCTACAGGAGCCAACACAAGTACTAAAAAATGGAAATACAATAGCAAGATCCTCATGCAATTGCTTCCTCTCTAGAAAAAACATAAGAAAGTTAAGCAAAACAAACCTTGCCACCAAAGTTCCCCAAAAAAATCCAATCTATCTTATAAGATTGCTATGAAGAGCCATTGTAAGAGGATGGGCTCTCTGATTAGAGATCTCATTATGCTATACTCTATTTCTTGAATATCATTTCCTCTCTATGAGCATGTATAGACTTTATAATAGTTTGTTAAAAATGCATTCAATTAGGATTTAATATCATGCTTGTTATTTTATATAGAGTTTCATTAACTTTAATTTATTATGCTCACATTTGTTTGTATGCTTCCATTATAGGGCCATATCTTTGTTTTTTTCTCTCTCCATTCATTGATATATTCCCTTGTATAATTT
This sequence comes from Lygodium microphyllum, assembly GCF_053477565.2. Lineage (NCBI taxonomy): Eukaryota > Viridiplantae > Streptophyta > Polypodiopsida > Schizaeales > Lygodiaceae > Lygodium > Lygodium microphyllum. Next base: position 71,614,277 of record NC_141164.1, on the reverse strand, counting down.
TTTTGCAAATGTCAACATATGCATCAGTATTTCTATATGTACATACTACTTATTGATGATATTTACATTACTTATTCCAATGTTCATAACAACACAAAGAGACTAAAGCTTTTGTCAATGCTTACTCTGATATCAAGACCCAACATTTTAAAATAAGTTTGCATGAAGTCTTAATTTTTTTTGTATACCCTTCATAAACTATATTTTATATTATAAGACATGTTGCAAGGGAGTGCCTAAAGCAAAGCAAGGTCTATCTTAATTCATACAATAGGTCCAAATGTCTATTGTGACAATTGTCAAAGTTGAAAGCTCTATTATAAGTGAAGGATCAATCTTACCAATGCAATGAAGACTTGACTAGTTTTCTCCCTCTTGCACAAGATAGTCCATATGTGTATTATATGTTTCAATTCAAAGAGACTAAAACTTTTATCATTGTGTATTCTAATATTAAGACTTAACATTTTAAAATAATTTTGCATGTATGTTTATCTTAATTTTGTTGATACCCTTTATATATTGTATTTTATATTATAAGACATTGCAAGAGAGTGCCTAAAGCAAAATAGGTCTATCTTAATTTATACAATAGGTCCATGTCAATTGTAACAATTGTTGCAGTTTACTAGTTTTTCCCTCTTTCACAAGACAATCTACTTCTAAACATGTATTATAGGTTATATTTGCTAAAAATTGTAAATCAATATGTTTTTTGTAAGCTATATTAAAGTTTGCAAACACATGTAAAGTTTGTCTAGGGTTGCAAAGCGAGTGCAGTTATGCTTGTGGCTACTACCATATTTAAACTACTATGCAAACTCATGTTATGGCCATGGTTAATTTGTTTAACTTCACATTTATGAATACATTAATTGAAATATATTTTTATTGCTAAATACCAAAAGCTAGAAGTAGAAATTAAAAATAAAACCCCTAGACAATAACAATTTATACTAGGGACATTTATCAATTCTATAAGATTCTAATGACATCAAGTAATAAGAATGGAGTCGATCATAATGCTATGCACTATTAAGATGGTTATACCACATCTAAGAGTAAAATTGTGAATCCAAACTATTGCTATGTCACCTAAACATTCTAATCGCATCATGCAATAAGAATGGAGTCAATCATAATGCTATCTAATATTGAGATGGTTATACCACATCTATGAGTAAAATGGTGAATCCAAACTACTACTTTGTCACCTAAACTTTCTTATACATGTGTGTTATTTCTATAATTTGTTATGTGATTTATACTTTTAAGCACCCAAAAGGGTTCTAAAATAAAAGTGTAAATAAGAAACAATTAACACAGTCAATTACCAATTCTACTTCAAAATACACAAAAACATGCAAACTAACTTAAACACCTCATCCATTTTATGTTCATTTTTTAATTATAGAATGAACCATTGTTAAATTAATTAGTTGCATGTTAAACTAATTAGTTGCACTCACTTATACATGTGTTATTTCTATAATTCATCATGTGATGATTTATACTTAGAGCACCCAAAATGGTTCTAAAATAAAAGTGTAAATAAGACAATTAACATAATCAATTGCCAATTCTAATTCAAAATACACAAAAACATGCAAACTAACTTAAATACCTCTTTCATTTTATGTTCATTTTTTAATTATAGAATGAACCAATGTTAAATTAATAAGTAGCATGAAGCTTTCATTGCAAGAAATAGCATCTTTTTCTCTTCCTATTATGCAAAGAAAGAACATTTAAATCCTAAGCTACTTCATACCAATGTTCTTGCAATTAGGTTATAATCCATTCTAATTAAGCATATCTACAAGTGAACAATTGACCATTAAAAAGAGAAACATGTTAACAAGAGTCCCAACAATTAAGTATCTTCTTATGAAATACAATACAACATAAGGTAACAATATGCAAGAACTTCCCACCCTAGACAAGGCCTCTTCTAACTAAAATACCTAATGATCCAATGCAAAAGCTCTTTTGATTTGCTTCTTTGTCAAGTGGACTTTGTTAGTTGTAGATAAGGTCAAAAGGACATTATTTCACTTTATAGATTGTCGTTATAGGTAAGTTCAAAAGGACAGCTCAACAAGCCAAAGGACAAATTTGCAATTTTACCATTTAATCCAAAGCCCTTTTCTTCCTTCGTACAAGAACCAAGATTTCCATGTTGAAACCGCTCTTTCTTGGTGACATAAAATGTAAAACAAAGAGGGAAAGATTTAGAAACAAATTTCCATATTGGGACCTCTTGTTCTTGGTGACATAAAAAGTAAAACAAACAAGGCAAGATTCTTGGGCAACACTTCGAACCCATTTAGACCAAGCAATCAATACATCAAGGCCATGCCTTTCTTGTTTGTTTGTGATACCAAAGCCAAGCCTTTCTTGTTTCTTTTCGTGATAGCTTGAAGTAAGTTGATGTAGGCTTAGCTTATAAATTGAACAAGGGTGCATAACCATGATAAGAAGAGCCCAAAATGTCAAAGGGCCAAATGGAAAAGTTTGTCCTAATGATTATTTATGATGCATTTCAATGCCCTTTCCAAATCCTTTGCTCGTGTTTCTTGAGATGAGCCCTACAAAATACAAAAGGTAACCCACGTGAGAATTTAACGATAACCACAAAAACAATAGCACTTCAACTAAGTATGAAACATTACCGAAGCCACACTTGCTATTTTCATGGTAGAGACTAAAATGAAGTTAAAGTCCTACTAAAATCAATCAAGGAGTTTAGGTCCTATTGGAAACAAACATCTCAACATGTCTAAGTGTATGTGTGTATGTGTGTTTTAAACTTTAAACCTTGGTGTTGGTAGACTTAACATTTTGCAAACTTTCTACAATCCATTCTAACCCCTAATTGAAGGTGACACAATCCAAATTTTGAACACTAGTGGACTCGCTTAAATTTTTTGCAAACTTTTCCACCAACCATTCTAGAGATTTGAGGTATAAAATGAGGCTTGTATGGCACGAAGGCTATTAATCTTACACAGGCATTTGCCAGGTGATGTGGTTTCAAGCTCTACCAGCTCGACTATTGATGTGAAGGGTTGCCAAAGGTAAACCCAACTTTAGCTACTTGTGCATAATGCATGTGAATTTGCATGGATATGGAGGGCTCCTAGAGCTAAACCCAAGTTTAGCTACTTATGCATAATGCATGTGCTTCTCTTCCGTCTGTTAAAGCAGCAATGTTCTTTCACTGTTCCTACAAACGAGAAGAAATCGAGTATCCACACAAGAGCATTGGGAACCAAAAGAATTTAAGTAATATCGAGTATCTATCTACCTGGGTTGTGACCGCATCGATGGATATCCGATCTTGACAGGAAACACTGACTCTGCTGAAAACCAGCCCAAATGTTTCCATAACCTCCATGAGAGCTATCAGCAAGCCTGTCTTCTTGCCGCAGGCCACTTGGATATGCAGGCAGCCGGAATTCTTTCTTGACACACACACCTGCTAGTTTAAGCCCAACCTTAAAATCAGGTGAATTGAATGAATGTCACTTCTACAAAATGCGTTGTATCTCTTCGGATATAAAACACGATGAAGGGGGCAGAGAGGGGGGGAGACCTTCTCAGCATGCATGGTTGGCAATGCGCCCTTGAGGACCTGGATTTCCTGCCTCAATGCCTTCTTGTACCTCAGAGCGTCCGTTATAACACTTGATGCGTCTGCAGACGACTGCCATTATCGGCGATTTACAAAACATCAGTGTACTAGAGATAGTGGCAGTCAATAATGAAATATCAATGTTTTGGGCAGTAAATATTCGCCAACAATAAAAGAAATCAGTGCACTAGAGAGAGCTAGCAGTCGAGGAGAATATCAAACGTTTTGGACAGTAAAAATACTCGCAATATGGAACATATACCCATAGAGAACCTGGGAACGCCAAACTCGGGCTTCCAATCAAAGCCAGTTTGGGCACCTGAAACAGGGATAGATATTGACTTCCGACCTATAAGAGAATGCTGATATGACTACAAAGGAATAAGTTACTGTCATCATGCACACCCTAATCCGTGATGACCCAATATCAGGCACGACTCCAATGTTGAAAACACCTCTAAATACAAGCTTCAGCAATGTACCCGAGATTTTCTGCAATGAAGATGATCGGACCATCTTATCCAAACCTTAAACATTTGGGTGATAGAACGACCTTCAGACTCCTCTTCATCATGGAGACCCATCTCATAATTTGATAGCCTTCCTCACCGAGACCCATCTCATGGCTATGTGATGGCCTGATATTCTTCACTGAGACCCGTGACATGATGGTCTGATTGTCTGGCTGTCTCATATCGTACAATACTCGTCACTACACAACAAGCCCAACTCTCCCCATGTCTGCTCACATCACATCATGCATGATCGACACATATCTTTGGGTCAATCATTCATGCAGCTTCCTCCTGGTTGCGAAACGTGTTTAAACTAAAGTATGGCTAACGCAAAGTAATGCTTCCTCTTGCAGCGGGCTGTGGATCTTGAGGTCTGACTACCCTCCTTATCATTAAGCACCCCACAGAGAGAGAGAGAGAGATGTATTTGCTTGTCAGTAGGCAGCTAAATGCGTAATTACTTACTCTAACTTCGGGAGGTAGCAGAGATTTAAGCGCCAGCAGCTGCTTGCATAAGCGGCCCATAATATGCTGCTCTCTCTTGTTTTCCTCCGTTAGCGCTCTCGTCTTCTTCCGCCTCTTGCAGCAACTCAACGTCGCAATCCTGCACCTCTTTTTTATCGCCTGCTCGGCGACGACACAGGAATCTGAGGCAGCTTCGGCAACGACGCAGGGGCCCCTATGATCAGGATCATGATCATGTTCTTGAGAGCCCTGGATGGTGGCCGCAGCTGGTGCCTGCTGAAGACGGCAATGGAAGGGGACGGAAGGAAGGTCGACGGGAGCCTCGTCGACGGCGGTACAGGAGCTGTGGTTATCGGTGTCGGACAGCTCGGGGTCGACGTGGGGGGGGAGCGGGGGCACGGCCATAGCCGGCTGGATGAGAGAAAGAAAGAGAGAGAGGGGGGGAGAGAGAGACGGACGACAGACGAATGAAGACTGAACAGGTCAGCGAAGCAGGCACGTCATATATCGCGTCTTAATATATCGATAAGGGAGAGTCAGCTGTGTTACTGTGATGATGAGACTACAGTGAGAGCCTGGTCAGTGGTCACTGATATGAGAGAGAGGGGGGGGGGGGAGGAGGAGAACGTGATCATCATGCATGAGCATCCGGCAAAGAGAATGTGGGAGCGAGCCTCTTAATGACGAAGCTGCCGACGTGTCGGCTCGCCCCATCAATATACCCGCCCCCCCACGTATATCGCGTTCTCTCTCTCTCTCTCTCTGTGTCTTTCCGTATCGATGATCACCTTTCCGCTTTGACAGCCCTTGTTTTGACGTCTCCCTCCTATTCCATTTTGAGACGGCCGCTCGCCCATTGGCTATCGCTCCCCCTGCAGCGCCCAGCCCCGTAACCCTGCACACGTGTCCCCCCCCATCACACGAGTCCCTTTGCGCGCGCAAAATGCTCATCCTCCCTTCCAATTCCGCACCTCAACGTTTGAACAAGGCCATGCATCCACGCATCCTAGACTAGCCCCCCAACCCTTGTCTTGACCAGTAGGCCTCACATGAACTCCCTCACACACGAGGGACTATGCTCACAAAGAATGCGCCATGGTAGACACTTTAGTGACATGCCACTCACTTTATAGTTCAATTGAGGTTCCCTTGACTACCATGGGGAAAAACCTATTAGTGAATCGAAGGATATCAAGGGCACAACAAGATTCTCCCATGATAGACTCAAGGAGCTGCACTAACATAGACTTTTTTGTAGCTTTGGGTACCCAAAAGTACAAGCACATTTGCTCTTTGTTATTCTAAGTAAAAGAAGCTTCAAGAAGGCCCTCAATAGCTTGATTTTGAATGGGTTGCCATCCATGAGGTCAATAAGATTTTGTTTTTGTACCTCTGTCAAGGGGGTACCGAAGAGAAACTCTATTCCCCCACAAGTGAAGGCCCACTGCCCAGGTTGGGGAGGTAATATGGTATAGCTATCGCTCTTGGGGTCTATCATCAAAAAACTATTTAGAAAGGACAATCCTTGCAGAGGATATGGAATCTTGTACAAATACACTCACATGGTTAAACTAGAAAAGTTTTGCACATGGAAGCTTTTTAATTGGTGGTGTTTTAAAAAACACCATCCAAAAATAAATGTTTTGGGATGGTTTGACTAGCCCTCCATATCTATTTTTTGCTCTTGTAGCCTATCAAAGTTGAAGGTCAGTTTAACCAAATCCACTCACTATAGTCTATCATTTGCACAGGCTATGAGCATCCACCTCCCACATCATCATCCACATTAAGTCCTACAAAGGTTGAAACACATCAACTTGTTTTCTTTGTGGAAACTTTAAAATCTGTTAAAAAAGTAGAAAGAAAGAAGTTTGGGATTTTTGGAAAATTAGAGTTTGCGGCAAGAAGAATGTGCACAAGAGGGAGAAGAGAGCTCAAAATACAAGAACTTGGATACACTCTCTCTTTTACTTGATAGTGACCCATATGCTATTTATATAGCCTCTGCCAAGCTAGGGTTAGGGTTTCCCCTGCCCTTTAAGGCCATTCACATACATCTACCCTCATAGACTCTTGCTTAGGGTGAATTCCCGTGCCTATATTTTAACATCCCCCCTCAATGCCAGGGTGGCATTGCATCACAAGACATGTTAAAGTTCCCCCCCTCAATCAAATGGGATGCCTTTATAAATCAAGCTACAAGGATATTCATAGGTAGAGGATGTTACAAGACTCAAAAGAGTCGGTCATCTATGGATTGGGAGGCAAAGTTGGCCTCCAATTCCTTAGGTACTTCTGGAACACTGGGACACTTACTGGTGATATTCTTGATCTTTTTACATTTATTACACTTCATTTTGTCAGGATATTTCTTCTAGCAATTGCTTACAATATGCCCTTTTTGTGACAAAAGGAGCACTTAGTAGAAGCGGCATGGACTAACACTTACTCACGGGAAGTAAATGCTGAAGTCCCTTCAGTATGGTTTCTCTTCTCTTCATCCAGGCAAGGTTGGATGGTACTTGCCAAGGTTGGGTTCAGGATATTAGTTAGGGTAGTCACAAGGGTTGGAAAAACCTTCTTTACAGACTTCAGAAGGATGGCAATGGCATCTTCATAATGAATGGGTGCTTGAACAAAGGCCAATTGTGCCATAAGCCCCTTCATATGTGAAATAAACTTTAGAAAGATCTTGGAGTCCTTTCTTGTAGCGTCGTAGAGCCTTTCAAGTTCATCCCACTTCTCCCTAGCAGTGGAGAGTTGGTTAATATGATGAATTAAAGATTCATCTAAATGAAACATGATGATGGCCCGAGCCCTTTCATCATCTTCTACATCAAGGGGATTGGATGGATCAATAACTTTGGTCCCTTTTATGAAGGGCCAATAGCCTCTTTCCATCATTTTGTATTTTTACTAGGACTCGCCAAGGATGGAAATCATTTCCATTGAACTTGCAAATTTGAGGCCTTACATCTGCATAGGCCATGGCCATTATAGGAAGGTCTTGCCTATTGCCTTAAGCAATGGCAGTGTCTAGTCCTTTACAGGTGGCCAAGTATAACCGAATAGCAGAGCTGATAGCCTTACAGATTATAACCTACTTTTAAAGTTGTAGAGTTGAAAACAGTTGGAAGTCATACATATGCAGTATCTCAAGATAGGATTTAGGAGGTCCTATTCTTTGAACAATCCTTGATTTAAACTTTATTGTTTTCCTAGGTTTCAATAGCCTTACAACCAAGCAAGGAGAGGTTAATGACATAAAGCACTTGATGGATTTAATTTTCAAATAGAAAACACCAGATTGAGTCAATATCCAGTTAGCAACATGATTGTAAAATTCAACATTAGTGCTTACAAGCAGTCATCTCAAATTTTATGCCACTTGAGATGTGAAATGTGGGTTATTTGATGAACTAAGGAGGTCCACTGAGGATAAGAAACTTTGAAATAGAGCTTTCAAATCCTCAACTAACTTTGGAGAAGATCAATTAGAGATTAGAATCATTGTTAATGATAGCAATAATGTGAAAATTTTGAAATATGAAGAAAGCTTGAGGTGTGGCTATGGCTATAGCAGCCTCTACCAAGCTAGGGTTAGGGCTTCCCCAGACCTTAAGGCCATTCACATACATCAGCCCTCATAGACCCTTGCTTAGGGTGAATTCCCTTGCCTATATTCTAACAAGGATTACATACCTAATGCCCCAATCAAGATGACCAAACCATGTGCTTGTATGGCCACAAAACTACCAAATAGAGAAGTGCCCATAGCGTGGTTACTAGGACTAGACATTGACATGGCTCATCTAAGATCATTTTTCTCTAATGCTACTAAACTAGATTTGGACATTAGGCATGTGCAAGAAGCACATTCTCATCTTCTTGCATGACTTGAAGGGCTCCCTTTTCAACAATAAGTAGAGGGCATCAACTTCAAATGCTTCCTAGTCCTTTTCTTCTTTATCTTGGAAGAGCCTCCTTTGTAGCTCTTCTAGGAATGCTGTAGCATCTGATTTCTAGCTATCTCTTATAATCTCTTCTTATCTTTTCTTGTGTGCTTTCTCTCTTCGATCCATTTTTCATGTTGTTTGATCAAGTTATCTTCATCTATTGTGGTCTGCAACTTTGGTTGAATGTAAGGTCATAGCTTCCATGCCTGACCAACCTCAAGGAAACTTCGAGTACAGAGTTGAAAACCAATTAGTGGGTCAATTAAATTATTTTCAAGCTGACACTTGTTGTTACAATTCCATATATTACAAAGGTAGAGTCCCTTTAAGCAATTCCACATTGGAGGGGTATCCATAACACTCCCCCAACAATAGTTTCTTCCAATGAAATGTTGTGGGATGTGCTTGTTAAATCAATACACTCACAAGAAGTAAAGGATATTTTAATTAGTTTTACAATTCATAAATAGGTATGGGATCATTTCAACTTCCCTCTTGCATCTTGAACATAAACCATTCCCTAATCCGAGCTTGGGAGCTCTCTCATTAGCTCACAAGGCTTGGTGAAGTACTAGCCATTGGAGGCATGATACCTTACCTTGTGTGGATTTTACCCAAAGGTTTTGGAATCTGTATTCACATGGCTTATTATTCCACTCTAGATGTTATCTTTTATTGAGTTTTTGGATGAAAGCTGAGTTACTAGTTGGAAGTAGAGGGATTGGAAGGAGAGATTTTTTTCGATTCCACTCAAGTCCTCTAGGATTAAACTTTTGACATAAGCTAATGGATTTTGCAATCAAACTAAATTTGCCAACTCCTTTAAATAGGATAAGAGGAATTATTGGCACATGTGATCATACTATACTTTGGGATGGACTCAAGAGAAGTGAACAAATTGAGTTGACTGATAACATACTTAGTGGTGCCACTATCAAAGTACAACATATCTAAATCCATAATAGACTGCATGCAAGAATCATGCAAGGAAAATTCATAATTGCATTGTACACTAAATGCCTACTCCTTATCCAACATACCATTTATAGATCCTAAATTAGATTAGAAGTGTCTTGAATAGCCATAACAACTTCTTTCTTCTTCACCTCCTTTTTTTAAAGAAAGGCATTAAAGTTATATTAAAGTAAAAGGAAGGGCATTTACAAAGGGGTACTCCAATAAACTGGCTTCAAGGGTAAGCCATTAGAATAAGGACTTTTGAGAGCTTTGTAGGTTTATTGAGGATAGGATATGTGGCAAAACATTGTAGGTTCTTACTAGACCAAGTTGGTATGAGACACAAACTAGGTTGAAATGTTAGTAGACCAAGGTAGAAAAGGTATTGAGTGAGCTAAGAGGGGGAGGAGCCCATAACCATAGATCTATTAGGCAAACTATTCATATGGATGCAAAGCCCACAACCACACACAACTAAGTATATATGAGGTATATAGGCTTGGGCTAAGAGGGAGTAACCTAGCCTTCTTTCTATTAGCATCAATATGCATCCTGTATGATTTCCAATATAATATCAAGTTCTTCTTCAACATTTAGAGCATCCAATTTGGATTTCTTTGCAACTTCCAACTTCTCGTGTTGCTTTGCTCGTCTTTTGATCTACTACTTGGACTAGATGATGGGTGCACCAAAAAATCAGCTTTTAGGTTGTGAATGTTGGGGCAAAAAGAACTTTTAAATAAAGCATCATCTCATTGACACGAGATGAACCAAAGAAAGAGAACCCTAATAAAGTTCCACATATTAGTGGTAGACTCCCCTAACAGTAGTTCTTTCCAAGAAATCTATTGTTGATGAGACTTTTTTATAATTGCATGCTCAAAATCTAAGATGGCTCTATTACACCTATAGAGAAAGAAGTTAGAGATTCTTATTTAGTTTTACATCTACGACACTTGCCATCACTTTTCCCAAGTTTTGCAACTTTTTGTTTTTCCAAATCCCTTGATGAAATATGAGCCATAGCAGGCTCAATTGCTTAGATGGGATGTGCATGGACTAGATGTCTATGAACATGAATTCCCATTGGGACTAATCCCAATTGAGATGCCATTTCTTATTTATTTTTTTTGTGAGTGTGTGGGAAAGTGATGGAAGGTTAGGGAGGGGAAGGAGCGGTGAACTATTGTCCCATTGAAAGGAGTGGTGGTTAAAGGGGAGTTTCACTTGGATGGCTTTAGAGATAGTAGGGTTTCACTAGTTGATCCTATCAAGGATGAGATGAAGATCTAACCTTTTAAGGTTAAATTTGGTTAGGGGAAAGCCAAGAATGATTGTGTAAGTCCCATAGATCCTCCCAAAGGTGGATAGCCTTCTTGTATAGTTTCCACCCTTCTTTACACCTAGGCTCAATTCGACTGAGTCCATAGCAAGCAACACCTTCCCCATCTACTAGGGCTACCAAAGAGGTTGGGACCATAATGGAGGCTGAACTACATGGAATCAAATACCCTCTAACTTTGTTTGATATTTGGCTTGTCACTGAGCTTGAGTTTGTCCTTGTATTTAAACCATGAAAGCCAAAAGTTTTTTGCCAAGGGAGACCCTTTCCCCACATAGACTTCCATTTGAGAAAACACAACTACTAGGAATAAGAGATGTTTCCATTTATGATAGTTTTTTATTGAAAAGTTTTCAACATGTCTATGGATTAGTATAGCCTAGTCTCCTCACTACTGTGTATGATGTTGTATGCAACCCATTTGTATTGCAAGTTTATCTACTAGATTAGACACATCGAGCAAGCCAAGACCTTCTTGATTCTTGGGGAGGATGCATGTACTCCCAGCCACTTTGGGAATCCCTTTATACCATTACTATTTCATACAAAAGATCTACAACAAGATTCTAGTTCCTTAAGGATTGACTGAGGAGGCCTCCAACATGCTAGAAAATAAATTGTTGAGGCCATAAGAATATGTTTTAAGACAACTATGTGCCTTGCCAGATTGCCTTAAAAGCCCTTCCACATTTCCAATTTCTTTTGGAAAATTATTCCTTACCGATTGCCATCCTTGGTTTTGGGATACTATGAATCCCATAGGGATACCCAAAAGATGGAAGATTTTCCCTTCTAGAATCATCTCATGCCTTGCTTCAATAAGCCAATCTAGTGGGCAGAGAGAGAGAGAGATTAAGCTCATAATCCCCATTTTATTTGGATTAACTACAAATCCAAAAGCTAAACATAACTCATGTGTACATTTCCAAAATGCTCTTAGTGAGGAGTCCTCATTCATGATTGTGCTCTTGGTGTCATATTAAAGTCTAGTAGTGAAGCTATGGTTTGGGGGACCACTTTTCCTCTTATTCTAGAAATCTTGGCCTGATCATTGGCTTTCTCAATGCGATAGATGAGTTTAGTGCTAAATTTGTTGCATAATACTCATGGACAATCATTAGGTTATGTTCTGAAGTCCCTAGCTATGTTGCCTTGGTCATGTATTAGGATGGGTAGGGTTTCTCTCTCCTTTTTGTTGCATAATATTATAGGATATAATCTTAAGGGAGTTCATCATCAATTTTTTTAATTGAGTTCGCCCTTCAGACCAAACTCTCAAGACTAGGAAGAGGGGGAAGAGGGGGAGGCTATCCCTACCTTGGAGCATCTATGGTTGATGGTAAGGTTGTTTTCATTCTTTGTGGGAGATTTTTGCTTAGAGGTGTTTTTAGGTGGCAAAGATTCCTCCTCAACTTGGGACATTCCTACTTCCTTGGATGGTGAGTTGAGATCATAATCCTTTTCTAAGTCAAATTTGAGGTCTCTAATGAACTTACAACTATCAAGGAGTTTCCCTTTGTCATCATCAAAGAAAACATCAATAGGATTATGTGGGGGAGGTCTTTCTTTAGGGATCTTTTCTTTTTCCTTTGGGGATGGTTAATAATGGACAACATAAAATTTAGGGTTTGCAAGGTCCAATAAGAATAAAAAAGGTAATCAAGAATAATATTTGCTAATATATAGCAACATCTCATATGTAGCAAACAAGTGATCCTTCAAATCTTTGAAGGGTAGAGGGTTATTATCATATTTCCAATACAGCTAGAGGGGGGCCACCTAAAAGGTAATGGTTCCTAAGATTTGATCATGCACCTCAAACGAATTCACAATCATGTGACCCTTCACTTTCTACTTCACTTGACACATTGGAAATTGATTGCTATCACTCTACCACAAACTAGGGAACTATGGAAACTGAAAAGGTGCAAATACAGATCTAGGGAATATATCTTTGGGCAATAAACTTCCTGTCATAGTTGTATTTTTCACCAAATAAATGCACCTAGACTGACCATTTTTAGATTAACTTTTACTTCCTCTATAAGAAACTTAGTCATGAAAAAACCAACCACCAACCCTTACAACCAAACAAACAACCCTTCAAAATCAAGTGCTCTAAAAATCCCTTATATAGCAAAATGTATTTTCTTGGGGGGTTCAAGAAAACATATATATAACATGCATTCAAAGGATATTAAGAGATACCTTTCTTTACATGCTATAAGGCTTTAAATGACCCTTTTTACTTTACTAAATTTATGCTTTTTTTTTCGAATTGTAATTAAAAACTCATTTTGTAAATATAATCCTATAAATTTTACTAAATATAACATTTTATTTTGAACTCACGCCATATCTTACATGTTCCATAAGATGGATTTCCAGAGGGTATTTGTAATGAATGAGAGTACATGAAAATTTGGAAAAAGTTGGCTTGATTTATCAAATAGATGAGGACATCTTATGTTTTCTTTCAAATAGGAGGGCATGTAACCTCCTTAGTTTTGAAAGTCAAAGTGTTTGCTATCATAGTCAAAATGTCTGTACTTTAAAGCTTGAATATAACTAAAAAAACTTCCCAATTTCCTACATTTTTAAAGGATGAGCAAAATCATTTCTAGGGCACATCTTGCTTTTTTAAATGCTTAAGTCCAAGGTATTAACTAACTAATTTTTACATTGCCTCTAAAGAGAGAAGTTGTTTCTCAAACTTGACAGTAGTTTGATAGTACTCTAGGTTAGAAAAGTTTCTATAGCCATGAAGTACCTATGTAATCATCGGGATGGTATTTGTTGAGTAGTAAGGGAGTATGTTACAACCTTTAGCTTAGAGCTTTGTGGAAAAGTCATCCACATTTATTAGTGCTATCATTTTTGTTCAAAGCTAATTGTGCCCATTTTGATATGTTAACCCTTTGTTTCATTGCTTATGCATGTAATCTATAACTCTCTTATTACTATTTTTGTTTGGACCTCTATGTATGTATGCATCTCTCATGTATCTAGAGACAACTGTATAGTTTAAAAATGCTAAATAAGGTTTCTAGCAAAGCACAATTATCACATTCCTCTTAGCACTCTATAGGCATCTTATGTTATTTTGTTATTGCAATCCTTTGTGGATCTTCTACAAATCATTCCACTTTTGTACCTTAATCAAAACAAAGACAAAAAAAGTACATTTTCCTTACAAAAGAATAGGTCCACAAATTTTCCAAAGAAAAATGTGCCAAAGTAAGACTTGACAATGGATCTCAACTATATGTTGCATTACTTTCATTGAACTTAAGGAATTTTTTATTATAGGGTATAAGATTGAGACTCTTTGTAGTTTTCCATCTTTGAGTGCATCTTATGCAACTATTTTGTATAAATAATATTTCATGAATAGTTTTTCTTTGACTCATCTTGAGAGAGAGAGAGAGAGAGAGAGAGAGAGAGAGAGAGAGAGAGAGAGAGAGAGAGAGAGAGAGAGAGAGAGAGAGAGAGAGAGAGAGAGAGAGAGAGAGAGAGAGAGAGAGAGAGAGAGAGAGAGAGAGAGTTATTTGCTTCATTGTAGCTCGTTTCCACTTTTCATTGACCACTCCCAATTCATTAGTTATAAATTTAGATTAAATTTTATCCATAAAAGTAACTTTTATTTTAGTTGTAAATATAAATGGTAATTTCTTTAGTTATGTTAATTAGTTAATCTATTTTAATATATATTAATTTATTAATTAAATAGAAATCTTGCCAAATCAAAGTAAGAATAGTTGAATTAAACAAATGGTTTTTCTAGTTTAATATCAATAAAAATAATTATTTAAAATAAATATCAATATTTTCTTTGTATGTGCTTATTCTAGCCATGTATGTAAGCTAAAATGGGAGTCTAGAGAAAGTAATGATAAGAAAATAATATAACTAAATTCAACAAAGTGAAATAATTAATATTATATCTACATCTCATACTAGCCAAGTTTACAAGCTAGGAATATGACTCTATATGATATCAACAAGTGTATCATATGTAAAATTAATTTAATAATTAATTATACAATAGTTTTGCCTTTACGTGCTCATCCTTGTTACCATGCATATGCATTAATATGTGTGAACATGCTTAGGATCACCATGGCCCTTGCTAGGAGGTCTTTTTCCCTTGACCTTGTATAATATATACCTATTTCCTTCTAGGGTATACATAGTCTTGTAAGCCTTCTCTATTGATATATCTCAATATATTTTGTCTTTTTTACTCTCAAGCTTCTTTTGCTTAATCTATGTGTTTGCATTCTTACAATAATCGATATTAGAGCAAGTCAACAAATACTAAGAATGCACCCTAAAGGCTTAACATTATCAAAATTTTTTATTTAGGGTTATTTTGGGCTTTTTTGCATTATTGCCAGTACTACCTAGGATATTTTTGTCCTTTTGTGTAGAAATAGTGGCAACATTTGTAGATAGGGGCTTTTATACTATAATTTGTGTTGTGATGTATAGTAGATGTTTTGTATAGATTTTTCTCTATATAGGCATTTTTCACCAAGTATAGTCAATGGCCATGCCTAGCAACAATGATGCATTCTATATTTTAGCTACTAAGGACAAGTTGGATAAAACCAACGTTGGGCTTATAATGATGTATCATGTGTTCATAGCAAAGGACTCTGGAACATAGTGTAAGGAACCAAAGTGCATCCAAGTGTGGTATTGGAAGCTGTAAGTGTAGTGGAAATATGTGTTGTTGAGGATATAATAGGTTTTGTTTCTACTTGAGTCAATACTAGAGCACCACCATCACCTATTCTTGAGCAAATATGGTTAGATAACAAATTAGATGCAAAAGCTTATTCCTTGAGTACATTATTTATTAAATATATAATGATCTAACATCACTACAAGGGAATGGGGTCATATCAACGGCAATTTGCGATGCAAAATAGCGACATTGCTATTTGAGTCACAAATAGTGTTGCTAAATAAGTTAGCATGATCCTAATAGCGACGCTAATTGAGATGCAAATAGCAATGCTTCGCGACACTAATTGCGACATAAATAGCCACACTGGTCTGAGAAAAAAAAGGTGTGAAAACCTAAGCGCAGTATTTGCCACAAATATTTTCGAGAGAGACTGAAAGAGAGAGTGAGAGAGTTCATCACCTTGAGAGGGAGAGGGAGAGGAAGAGGAAGAGGGAAAGAGAGAAAATGAGAAATCTTCCTGTTGTTGCCACCGCCATTGCCATACACAAAGAAGAGGGAGAAGTGTGAAAGGGAGAAATAAGGGATGTCGCGAAGAGGAGGAAAAAAAAAATCATCCTCGAGCCTTTGTGGTAGGTACATTGCCTCTTCTTGCTTTGTTTTTGTGTTTTCTTCCTTTTTTTTACTTTGTAATGAGATGCATTGAAAGAGATTGAGGAAGAGAAAAAAGAAGAGAGGGAAAAGAAGGAACGAAGAGAAAGAGAGAATGAGAGAGAGAAAAAGAGGAAAGGTAATAAAGAGAGAGAAAGAAAGAAATGAGATATGAAGGAAGAGAGAGGAAGAGAGAAAGAGAGAGAGAAAGGGGGAAAGGGTAACAAAGAGAGAGAAAGAGCAAAATGAGATATAAAGGGAGGGAGAGAGAAGAATGAGCGAGAGAAACAAAGAGAGAGGCAATAAAGAAAGAGAAAGAGAGAAAGAAAGAAAGAGAGGGGGGAGAGAAAGAGAAATGGAAAGTGAAGGAAGTTGTGGAAGAAAAGGGTAAGGTAAAGAGAGGAAGGAGAGTGAAAAGAAAAGAGAGAGGGAGGGAGGGAGAGAAAAAGGGATGGAGCTAGGAAAAAAGAGAGAGATAGAGAGAATAATAAATAGAGAGTGAGAGAGAGAGGGAGAGAGAAAAACAGAAACAACAAGAGAATTAGAGAAATGGAATGATAGTAAAATAAAGGGAGACACAAAGAGAGGTGGGGAGAGAGGGTCTTTCAATGTCCTTATTTTATTTAAAAAAAATTTCTATCATTGATTTTTATTGTAACAAGATGCGTTGAGTGAGAGTGGAGAGGAAAAGAGAGAAAGAAAAAAAGAGAAGAAGGGACTTGGGAAAGAAAAAGTGAGAAAAAGTGAGAGAATGAGGGAAGATGGGGGAGAGAAAGAAACATTGAGAGAGAGGGGGGGAGACAAAAACAAAGAATGATGAAGGGAGGAAAAAAAAAAGAAAAAAAAAGAGAGAGAAAGAGGGGTGGGGAGAGAAAGAAAGAAGGATGAAGGAAGCCAAATGGACAAAGAGAGATGGAGGGAGGCAAACAACTAAAGGGAAAGGGAGAGAAAGAGGAGTAGAGATGAAAATAGAGGCAGATGACCAATGAGGGGAACAAAAACCTATTGTTCGCCATAACATAGACCAAATGGAAAATGATGATGGTCGTGATGTCCAAGATTGTGAGGTGTATCTTTATCAGTGTGTCCCATGTCCTTGCACTCAATGCAAGCTGGAAATCAAATGAAAGCGACACTTGTCTATAGAAAACGTATGATGCTTTAGCCAGTTTCAATCATAAATCATTGACCAGGCGATCTCAGACTTTGAGCAAACAATAGAAAAAGTGTGTATCAATCATGCTTTACATTCACAAATTCATTGAATATCATATATAAAAATATTAGATGTGCCCATGAAATTTGTATAGAGAGGCGACGCTTCATCCCAAAGGACTGCACCTATTGTGGCCCATTAGAATAGTTTGTGGGGAGTGTGATAGTGGATGGAGTGCCTGAGCCGATAAACCAATTGGAGGGAACGCTGCGTGTAAAGACTACATCCTCGATATACCAAAGGAGACAATGGGCCTTTCGAACCTTCCTCCAATATTGGAAATTGAGATGGAGGCAATGATCAATGCATTAATGCCCATGGATGCTAAGTCATCTGATCCACTGAGAGAAGAAGTGTCTATACCATTATATGATGGGTGTCGAGTATCTCGCCCAAAGACGTTGTTTGCGCTCCTAAGTATGTAGGCAAAGTATGGATGGAGCGATGCGAATGTGACAGAGTTGTTTAGGTACATTCTATGCTCCGTTGATTTTTTCGACTCTATTATAAAATAAAAAACACTTCTTGTGCTCTTTAAAGCATTTTGTGATTTTTTAAAGGTTGCTAAAGTATTATATATTACCACTGTTTTGAGGAGACTATGAGACTATAGAGACATGCCTAAAGTGTGGTACTCACAGGTATCAATAGGACTTGCAAGGGCAAACCATCCCCCTCAGAAGGTTCTTAGACACTTTTCACTTATACCATTTATATGTCTCACATGTTTCGTATGTTGGTCATGGCGAGGTTTGCAATGTGGCATACACAGAATAGATCCACAGATGGAGTCCAATGAATATTAGCAGATTCATGCACTTGGAGCGACATTGACTCTTCCTTTCTAGGCTTTGCACGAGAGCCAAGAAATCTTTGGCTTGGGCTTACTATGGATGGCATGAATCCATTTGGTCTCCGCTCAACTTCTTATAGTGTGGCCTGTAGTCCTTGTTCACTACAACATCTCGCCACTGTGGCTTTCTACGAAGAAAGGACACTTGATCCTTAGCTTGCTTGTTCTTGGGGGCTACAAAGTCAAGAATATGGGTGTCTACCTTCATTCATTAGTTGATGAGCTCAAGATTTTGTTCCTTAGCTTGCTTGATCCTTAGCTTGCTTTTTCTTGGGGGCTACAAAGTCAAGAATATGGGTGTCTACCTTCATTCATTAGTTGATGAGCTCAAGATTTTGTGGGAAGAGGGGGTCACTATATGCAAGACATGAGCAAGCATGATGGTGGACGGAGGTCCGCTAATATACGAGCCATTCTCGTGTAGACCATGTATGAATTTCTAGGATTTGGAGAATGCTTAGGTAAGTTGGCTCGTTCAAGTTTGTGTTGACTAGATAGGGGTGTTGTGACAGGTCTGGTTACCTCATGTTATCATGCATGTTCATTGTGTGGGCCACAATTTAGACTCTCAAAGGCCACAGACCACAACTATCAGGGGACTGACCAGCTATATGCTTTCTCTAAAGACGATCAACAACTATCGGGGGGTTGAAATCCCATGATTGACATAAGATATGTTAGGTTTTTCTTGATCTTGGTTGCAAGTAGCCTCAATATTTTGCTATTTAGTGTATACTCAATGTTCATAATGCTTCTCCATTTATGACAGTTTATACTACTAATTGTGATTAGAGGGTCACTCCAGAGAAATATGTGAGGCGATTTACATGTTGTCAAATTTAGTGCAATGGATCTCACAGAAGGATATCAAGACATCTTCTATTGAGTTCACAAGGTGGGGAGTGGTGGAGACGGTTTGTCTCTTTGAGAAGCACCTATCCACAAGCATGCTCATGATACAAACTCACATTCTAGTGCATTTCGTAGATGAAGTGGAGATTGTGGAACGTATCCATATGCGATGGATGTTCTTCTTGGAGTGCTTCATGAAAACCTTGAAGGGCTTTGTGCGACAACGAGCTCGCGACTGAAAGGTAGCATGGTTGAAGGTTGGCTAGTATTGGGGGCATTAGTACATATTTTAGAGTGGCTACCGATTCAGACAATAGTATGCTATGGTTGCTGAAGGACGATTATAGAATGATCAGAGATGTGGTGATTGGAAATTGAGTAGAAAAAAAGGATGGATATTACCATGGAGAAGAAAGTGAATCATTTTATTATGTTGCATCATGCATCCATGGAGAAGTGGCTTGCTAGATACAAGCATGCCAAAAAAGGCGGAGAAGAAGCACGATCAGAGTTTCGGTGTAGTGCATGCCATCGACCGATTCGATATCATGAGGGCATGGAGGAGATGCCACGGTTTATATCTATGTGGTGATTACATGGAGCTTTAATCACACCTTATCACGAAGGGGTAGAGGTTGTAAAATATTACACGGCGCAGCGAACAGAATCTGAGAAAGAGATAGAGAGTACACAACAGATAAGAGGAGAATCAGTAAATTTTTTTAACGCCAAACAACTGATACAAAGATGGCTCTGTCCACCCGTGCGCTTCCACTGTGTGAAGCTTAGATGGCGATCTAGACAGAAGATAGGTGAAGAGCTTAAGGCTAGCTGGAACAACAACTCTGACTGGGTGAAAGATGAGTGTTAGATGGCTGCGAAGGGGTTTAGCTTTTATAGCCCGCGAAGGTCGTTAGGTCGGCCTGCTGACCGACCTACCATATGAGCCTCCACTAGTCGGCCAGGGAATATTCCCTTTACCATCGGGCCGGGGGCGCTGCCCTCGGACCCCCGCCAGGGGGGCCGCTGGCCCCCCTGGGACCCCCCAACCAAGGGCCGCTTCCGCGGCCCCCGGACCCCACAATAGGGGCCCCTTTTAACTCCCTTACCACGCAACTCAATGCAATGTGCCTCGAGTTGCTACCAGCTTAACCACTCCGTCTAACCCAAAGATTAGACCCACAACAGTCACCTTTTTGCCATCCGGTCACATAGACCTCATCTGATATACAAGTCAGGACTCAACCAATGTCCGGGCTCACATTTGGCTTCTCCTCATAATGGGGGCCTTACAACTTTGAGCACCATGGATCATTGGTAGCACCTAATGAGGGTGGGGCATTGATCATATCTAACACCCCCCCTCAATGTCCACCCATAGGTGAACTATCTCCTCGGCCCAATGCCGAGTCTCTGAAGATGAACTTGAAGCAGATCCTTCGTAAGTGCTTTGGTGAAGATATCTGCTCCATTCTCCTCTGTTGGACAGTAGACCAATTCCACTATCCCATCCTCCATCAAATCACGCACATAGTGATACTGGATCTCTATATGTTTGGTGCGTGCATGAAACACTGGATTTTTGGCAATGGTGATGCAACTCTGATTGTCACATCTCAGCACAGTTGGTTCTTCATCCTGCACTCCCATATGCCATAGAATCCTTCTCAACCATACGGCCTCACATGCAGCAAAACAAGCTGCCTTGTACTCTGCTTCGGTAGAAGACAATGCCACTATTGGTTGCTTCTTACTAATCCAAGAGAAGATTCCTGAACCCAAAGAAAAACAATAACCAGAAACTGACTTCCTGGAATCAATGTCTCCTGCCCAATCTGAGTCACAGTTCCCCACAAGAGAAGTTCCGAAACTGTATGTGATACCATAGTCAATAGTTTTCTTCAAGTATCTGAGCACTCGCATCCCAGCCTTCCAATGACTCTCATGAGGTTTGTTTGAGAACCTGCTCAAAACACCAACAGCAAAACTGATATCTGGTCTGGTGTTACACAAGTAGATCAGACTGCTGGCCAACCTCCTATACCTCCCAATGTCTGCTAATGCTGATGTATCCTCAACGGATAACTTTGTATTCACCTCCATAGGTGTAGCTATCTCCTTGCACTCGGTCATGCCAAATGCCTTCAAGATCTCCCATGCATACTTCTTCTGAGAGATGAAGATCTTTCCTGGCTCTTGCCAGACTTCAATCCCCAAACAATAGTGTAGCAAGCCCAAGTCTGTCATTTCAAACTCAGAACTCAAAGCCTTTCGAGTTTGGTTGATCATATCTTCATAGTCACCTGTAATAAGAAGGTCGTCCACATATAGGACAATCACTACAGACTTTTTACCATCCCTGTAAACATACAAGTTAGCATCTGAGGCACATCTTTTGAAGTTTAGGTTTAAAAAGAACCTATCTATCCGCTGGTACCATGCTATGGGGGCTTGTTTCAGCCCATACAATGCCTTCTTCAGTTTACACACTTTGTTCTCAGAATGGGGGGCCTCAAACCCTGGTGGCTGAGCCACATACACCTCCTCCTTGAGGTCACCATTTAAGAACGCTGACTTAACATCCATTTGGTACACTGGCCACTTCTTGTGGGCAGCCACTGCAAGTACCGTGCGACTAGTGGTCATTCTGGCAGTTGGGGCAAATGACTCTTGAAAATCAAACCCTTCAACTTGTGAAAATCCTTGGGCAACTAGTCTAGCTTTGTACTTTTCTAAGGTACCATCAGCCTTGTACTTTACCTTCCAGATCCACTTGGTGCCAATAACCTTCCGCTTTGCTGGTCGATCCACTAGCTCCCAAGTGTCATTCTTCATTATGCTGTCATACTCTGCCTGCATAGCATCCTTCCATGATGGATCTGCAAGTGCTTCTTCTAAGTCAGTTGGCTCCTTTACTTCTCTCATAATCTCAACCATCAAGGCCATATTGACTATGTGAGCAGAAGCCCTCCTTTGCTCCTCTATTCTCTGAGACCTCCTTGGTCCGTCTGCCTTCTCCTCAACAGATGCAGGCATAGGATTATTGTGGTCATAGAGCTGCTTCACCCAGCGCGGCAATGGCTTTTCTGGTGGGGTGATGTTAGGTTGGTGAACTTTTTCCTCATCATCTGAAGATGATGCTTCCTCCTCCTTAAGGATAGGGATAGCTCTCGGGACAGGTTCATAGTGGACTACTTCTTCGCTTGATGATAAAGTGGAATAACTTGCCTTCTCCTCCTCCACTGTATGCGGCTCCTCCTTGAACACCACATCACGACTCGCGATGATCTTCTTTGCCTCTTGGTCATATAACTTGTAAGCCTTCTGCTCATCACTATAACCCAAGAAGATACATTTTCTGCTTTTTGGTTGTAACTTGTTTCTCTTTTCATCTGGAACATGTGCATAACATTCACATCCAAAAATTCTGAAATGTGAAACAGATGGTTTCTTACCAGTGTAAGCCTCATGAGGTGTTTTTCCCTTGAGAGCCTTTGTATAGCTCCGATTTAGAATGTAGACTGCAGTATTAACAGCTTCAACCCAAAAATGGTTAGGCAATCCCTTGCCCTTTAGCATGCATCTTGCCATCTCCACAATGGTATGATTCCTGCGTTCCACAACACCATTCTGCTGAGGTGTGTGAGGCGTCGTCAATTGAGGCTTGATCCCTTTGCTCTTGCAAAAGCCTTCAAACTCCTTTGAGTTGAACTCACCACCACCATCTGTTCTAAATTTCTTCACACTTTTCCCTGTTTCATTCTCAACAAGTATTAGCCATTCTTTAAACTTACCAAAAGCTTGAGCCTTATCACGAAGGAAGTACACCCACATCTTCCTACTGTAGTTGTCGACAATCAACATAAAATAAGAAAATCCCCCCAAGGCCTGTGTAGGCATCTTACCACACAAGTCAGCATGCACCAACTCTAGAGAAGCCTATGCTCTATTCTTGCTTTCTTGTGGAAATGCCTTTCTTTGTTGCTTGCCCATCATACAAGCTTCACATGGTTCCTTCAATTCAGTTATTGTAGGTAGGTGAGCAACCATACCTTGCTTTTGCATCTCCTTCAATACTGCAAATCCGATGTGTCCAAACCTTTCATGCCAAAGCTTACTTGTGCCCACTCCAGCGGTGGCTGTAAGAGCACTTAGCTCATACAAGTTGTTCCTTCTTTCTCCTTTGCCAACAATTGTGCCAGCACTATCAATAATTTCTGCACCTGTCTTTTTGAACCTCACTTCATGACCAAGATCAGTTATGGCAGCAACTGATAAGAGATTTCTCCTAATTTCGGGAACATACAACACATTTGAAAGCTTTTTGACTTCACCATTTGCAGCAACAAAAGAAATAGTACCTATGCCCGCAGTAGGGCATTTAGCATCATTTCCAACCGTCACAGTGATGGATTCTTGTAGAGGCTGCATAGAACTGTATAGACCTTTCTTGTTGGTCATGTGACGGGAGGCCCCACTATCCAACACCCAAGAGTCAGTGGTAGATTCTTCTTGCACCGAGGAGCACACTTCCTCAATGGTCGCCATGAATAATTCCATCTCTGCTTCAGCCGTATTGGCTGTCTCTTTCCCTTTACTTTTAAGGGTACCATTCTTTTCATCTGCCTTCTTGACACGACAATCTGCAATTGCATGTCCTTTCTTCTTACAGTAGAAGCACTCTCCTTGAAACTTCTTCTTGCCACCCTTCTTCTTTTTGTCACCATCATTTTTTGTGGAGGAAACACCTTTGCCTTTTGCATTGGCAGAGAATGCAGCATCTCCATTGTTGCTTCCTTCTCGAGCTTTCAGCCTCAACTCCTCCTCCATTAATAATGCACAAAACTCCTCAAAAGTCAAAGCTTGAGGTCTCACCTGAGTATTAAGGGCAGTTACTAGTCCATCAAACTTTTGTGGACAAATCCGAAGACACCTCCGAGCTAGCTCTTCACTAGTCTTTTGTATCCCAGCGCCAGCCATCTGGTCGCGCAGATTCTTAATCCAAGTGATGAATGCTTCAACCGTCTCTCCTTCAGCAAACTTCTCCGCTGCTAGTTGATTCTCCAAGTTTTGAATCCTTGTTTGGTTTCGTGTTTCATACTGACTCCTTAGTACATTCCAAGCATCTGACGCTTTGGTTGTATGCTGAATCAGAGTCAAAACACTGTCAGAACAGCTTGTAACTAAGGCACACAATGCATCTGCATTCCTTCGTTTCCAAGCTCGTAGAAGATCTGCATTCGGAGGAATCATCACACTAGGATTTGATGGGTCGGGGGTAGGCTGTGGTTCTGCGTCAGTCCCCAGCACAGTCTCCAGAAGCTCATAAGAATCAAGGATAGTTGTAATTTTGAACTTCCACAAGGTGTAGTTTGTACCATCTAACTTGCCTTCGCTGAAGGTTGGTGGACGAATCCTCAGTGTTTGAATAGCCGGTACAGCAGCACCACCTCCTGCACCGCTTCCTGATGCGCCAGAACTGCTTCCCGGAGTCGACATCGTTTCTCTTTGCTGTTGAAGCCTCTGCCTCTTGCACGCTCTCCGATCTCTAGAGTCCCCTGGGCTCTGATACCATGTAAAATATTACACGGCGCAGCGAACAGAATCTAAGAAAGAGATAGAGAGTACACAACAGATAAGAGGAGAATCAGTAAATTTTTTTAACTCCAAACAACTGATACAAAGATGGCTCTGTCCACCCGTGCGCTTCCACTG
Source organism: Lygodium microphyllum (assembly GCF_053477565.2). Taxonomy (NCBI): domain Eukaryota; kingdom Viridiplantae; phylum Streptophyta; class Polypodiopsida; order Schizaeales; family Lygodiaceae; genus Lygodium; species Lygodium microphyllum. The sequence goes on along the minus strand of NC_141164.1, from coordinate 71,589,431 downwards.
TGTGAAGCTTAGATGGCGATCTAGACAGAAGATAGGTGAAGAGCTTAAGGCTAGCTGGAACAACAACTCTGACTGGGTGAAAGATGAGTGTTAGATGGCTGCGAAGGGGTTTAGCTTTTATAGCCCGCGAAGGTCGTTAGGTCGGCCTGCTGACCGACCTACCATATGAGCCTCCACTAGTCGGCCAGGGAATATTCCCTTTACCATCGGGCCGGGGGCGCTGCCCTCGGACCCCCGCCAGGGGGGCCGCTGGCCCCCCTGGGACCCCCCAACCAAGGGCCGCTTCCGCGGCCCCCGGACCCCACAATAGGGGCCCCTTTTAACTCCCTTACCACGCAACTCAATGCAATGTGCCTCGAGTTGCTACCAGCTTAACCACTCCGTCTAACCCAAAGATTAGACCCACAACAGTCACCTTTTTGCCATCCGGTCACATAGACCTCATCTGATATACAAGTCAGGACTCAACCAATGTCCGGGCTCACATTTGGCTTCTCCTCATAATGGGGGCCTTACAACTTTGAGCACCATGGATCATTGGTAGCACCTAATGAGGGTGGGGCATTGATCATATCTAACAGAGGTCTCTATCGAGGAGTGGGAATTCTAGAGGGGATGTAATCCGAAGGTGACTGTATGCTTTATTTGTTGTCATATCTAAATTTTATGTGTAACAACTAATTTAACCATTTTAGTGTATAGCACAAAATCTATAGTGTGGCGTGGTCGCGCGGGTGACATTTCCATGCGCATTGACAAAATGCGTTCCACAACGGAGTGTGATGTCATACTAAAGTTTGAGCAAGAAGATCGACGACATGCCATGGCTCTGAATAACATGGTAAATGAGATGGAGTATTTTGAAAACTTGCAAAGTGTTATCTTAGTGGGGATTACTGTAGCTTCTCCATGATGATATTTGACGTACAATGGCTTAAAGTGGTGTTGGAAGGAGCTGGAGTAACCATTTGGCAAGGTCCATCTAGATTTATGGAAATAGATTATGAGAAAAGATGGATGGATCTGTGTGATGCGTTTGTCCTATCGGGTCATTGTGAATAGGTGCATGACCTATTATTTAAATTTTTCCACGACACAAAATAGTCACAAGACGGTTGATTCACTCTTATATGTGATATTGAACAAGTAATCTTCTATGCAAATCCCTAACAACCTCGATGGTGGTATGTTGTGCCATCAACTCTTGGGAGTGTGTGAGTGTATAACAAAAGCAATGTTCCTAGACGAGGAGAGTATGCAAGTGGAGGGGTCAATATTGCGAAGGGTGGAGGGCGAAGAGGGCTTGGAGCATGTAGAGGAGACACATACATGTGACGTAGATGAAGAGATGGATTTGTCACTCTTATAGGGACATCTACTCCCATGACTCTGGGTTTTACTCAGGCATTTGCACGTGGCACCCCAATGGGTGCTACTCTGAGAGATACTAACCCTGTAGGCATGCCAGACATACATGGATCTCCTAGTTATGCCTAGGAGCATGATCACAGGTGGAAGAGGACACACCTTAGACATACCCTAGTAGGGTACAGCTACCTTGTAGATAATAGGACAAGTGCTATAATCATGAGTGATGGGGGGAGGAGGGTGATGTCTCGTATGATGGAGTTGTGCCAATAAGTATTTAGGCACAACGTTCTAGACCATTACAAGAATATACCCAAGGGAAATAAGGGCTATGTAATGGTGTCTTTGCATGAGGAGTTTGCAGTACCTACAATGGCAGAGAGGTTTTCCACTAGATGGATGATGGAGTGTATGTATGTATATGTGTCGCATATATGATCAGATGCATGTAAGGCCATTAAGAGTGGCACCTCAAAAAGCCCGAGTAGCTAGACGTAGATGATTGGCAGAGACTCAGTGTGTGAGGAGGCCATAGATGCTTTGAGATGATGGAGACAACAGTAACAGAATGCAGTGAGGGCATGATTGGAGATAAGGATCATGCATCATCTAGGGAGTAGCCACCACTGGACTTATTTGGAGGACTTTGTAAGTTTTCTTTTGGTTCTTCTCGCTTTCTTATTTGGAATGTCACTTGTAGTAACAATCGTATTTCTAACAATGCTATTCTATTTTCTTTGCAATAGCACTCTATCACAAACCACTATCCCTCATGTTTGGAGACTCAATATGTAGAGAGACACAGTCTCACTACACTTACCGATAGATTGTACACGTGTGACGGCCTAGTAAGTCAATCCTCTTTCTTGTTAGTAGTCACTAGTTTTTTTATGATTTATTACATATAGTGGACTAATGTCTATTTCATTTTTCAGAGTTCATTCGACACTCATTTGCATCGCGGGAGGACAAGCTTTTAGATGGCAAGGAATTGTAGCACGTGCTTGGATTTGTGTAGTGCACGTCATCTTCCTTTTTGATCATGTGATCTCTGCAAGCCTCTCCCATGTAGCATTCATTTGATGTACTTATCATCCTTTGTATAAAATCACACTTTGTGATATTTATAGATAGATTTTCATGTTTTTTTTAGCTCTCCTCTCCTCTCCATGGTTCCATGTAATTTCATGAGTTGTCATCACTAGTCCTATACTTATTCTATGAGTTATCAATCTTGTGATTTTAAGTAGTTTTTGTGCACGTCTTGATGATGATTGTGTATCCAATATGTAATTACTTTGCAAAATATTATACATCACATGGTGCTATGGGTGGTAGGGCAGCTTGCTGCCCTGCCATAATTCTTTTTTTCTCTATAACCATCACTATTTGCATTGTTAATCTATTGCACGTGTTTCTATGAGCATCGGAATTAGTGTCGTAGAGCATCTCTATTAGCGTCATAAAAGCGACGCTAATTGGAATGCAAATAGAGACACCTTTTAGGTGATGAATTTGTAGAGGTGCTCATATTGACACTTTTAGTGATGACGAGGATAAAATTTTTAATGAATATTTGCATCACTTTGAATGTCGATATGAGGCATGTATCTTGTAGTTCATGTTTGCATATGTGAGAGAGCTAAAGAGGCTTGAAGTACCCTAGCATGCTTTTATCAAGGAAGAAATTAGAATGATGTTGCTTACTTATGTAAGAAATTAGAGAGTCAACATATGGACAAAGGTTATCCTGTGGATAAATTTTTAATAAAGATAACATAGTTCAATAACAGATTTTACTATTCCTTCACTTCCCCTAGAAGTCCATATCTTAAAATTTTTAGTAGCTATATTAGCCTTAAAAGTGAATCTGTATTAGCGAAACTTATATCATGACATGCTATTATCCTTTGTGTTTCATTTGTTGCCAATTCAAAATGAGTCCTTAGTAGGGATAATTTGCAGTGAACAATGTAATTGTGAATGATTCATAGTTCTCAACCATTTTTATTCGTTTAAAACAGCATTGTGACAGTGCGAAACCACTTCTTTTCATGCTTTCATTCTAAGCATAATTGCTACGTTGAACAGGGTCAACACACTGAGTATACTCATACTACTGAACCCTTTAATTCTCAAAACACACATATCCTATATGTAAAATGCATTAAAAAATTAGATTCAGCATGCACTTAGCAATTATTACCCCCTTCTCTTCCTACCATTTAGGGTTGTGCATTTGGTGGTAGGTTTAGAGAGTGTTTTGATGCATTCTTCTTCATAAAGAGCGATAATACTCACTTTAACATAAAGATAGGGCTAAACTAAGGCTAAACCTCATGCTTCAGTCCTACCATACATACATACATACATACATATATATAAGCATGAAAAATCTTATTTTTCTATTTTTAATTTTTTCTAATTATTTATTAACAAATATTGATGTTTCTTGATTTTCTGATATGACTTGATTAGACTTGTTGAGAGTTATTTTCATCCCTCATTTCATTCCATGAGAACACCATTGACACATCAAAACCCCAAACCCTAAAATTGTAATTTTGTAGGTTTGCATGTTTATGAAAAAATTAGTAGATGACTCATTATTGCTGATTTCTTTAATTTTTCTCATAAATAGATGATTGATAATCAAGAGCAATCATTTTCAGCAATTTCCAATCAAGATCTATCACAAAACGATGAAATTTATCGTTTACTCATATAATCACACTTTATCTCATATGTATCTCGTATTTGGAAGGCTAGTGATGCTCACTACTAACACTCCTCCAAACATCGATCTATGCTCCATCGTGTCTCTGCATCATCACCCAATTCAAAATCTCTCAAATGAGCCCACCCCTTCTCTCATAGATTGAATCTTAGAAATACGAATCAAGAGAAGAGCGGAGAGAGGAGAGAGAAAGATTGAATTTTAAGATCTCCATCATGACAGCCATTTTACATGGGGAAAGCAGCGATGATGATTGAAGAGCGAAAAAATCAAAAAAATCATGGGCAATGATCAGATTGGGTGCTTGTGTTCAACCCCTCATCACCCTCTCTATCAAATCGCTATGATGGGAGGGGTGGCATTTCTTGATCGACACCATTTAAAAAACACCCCCTTTCCCTAATTGACAAAGTTTTTTTAATTAGGCTCTTTTTTGGGCCCCAAAGGTCATGCCCACTTGCAGTTTGGTCCATTATTTGGCATTTTAGGTGTCTCTCTCCCGTTTGGTGCGAGAACCAATTTGAGATTCAAAAAATCCTACGTATCCAGCTTGAGGTCTTGAATAGTTGAGAAGTTGTCTTACTTTGGTTTGGCACTTGAAAAAATTATAAAAATTCTACAACCATTGCAAAAATCAAAATTGCCAGATCCGTGTATTTTGCTTCCATTGGGCTTTAAAATTTGTATCATTTTGCTCTTTTCTGACATGTCTTGGACATTTAAATCTTGCTTTCATTTTACATGCTGTAAGGCCATAAGATGACCCCCTTTACTTTACTAAACTTACAGTTTTCTTTCAAATTATAATTAAAAATTCCTTTTTGTGTTTATAATCCTATAAGTTTTATGAAATAAAAAACCATTTCTTTTGAACTCACATGGTATTTTACATGTTTTATAAGGTGCACCCCTCGGTACTAAATAGGAGCATGTGACATTGTGCAATATTTCTAAAAGGCCACTTCTTGAATCACCATTGGACTCGCTCTTGGTAAATCAATCTCAAAGGGTAATGATGAGTTGTTCTTCTTCTTGCCCTTCTCTTTGGATTTGTTAGCCTTCTTCAAGAACTCCATAAGAGAGATATATCTACTCCCCACAATAATAAATAAACATGTTTCTTCTTAATATTTGAAGATAGCACCACACTACAAGGGAATGGGGCGATAGCACAACGACCATTTGCAATGTAAAATAGAGGCATCACAAAAAACCTCACTATCAGTTGTTATATGTGTTGCTACTAGTGTTGCAAATTCTCATTTGCAATGCTAATAATGATGCTTTTACACTACAAGGATTGTAACATATAGCGACGGTGGGTAGCGACGTAGGAATAGCGGCGTTGCTATTTCAAAAGCGACGCAGGAGCCCCACATGGAAAAAAAAACAGGCCGAAACCCGTGCGCGGTTCATTTCGCGCATTTTCGTCAAATGTTTCGAGAAGAAGAGCGAGAGAGAGAGCGACCGTCTTGCATAGGGTGAGAGAGGGAGAGGAAGAAGGCTTGCCGCCGCGCTGCTGCCGCCGTCGCCATTTGCAAAGGAGAGGAGGAGCCTTCATTGCGAAGAGAAGCCGCCAAACCCTCGTCATATCTCTTCGGTGAGTCCATTCTCTCCTTCTTTTGCTTGTTTAGGGTTTAATTCTCTCCTTCTTTTTCTTGTTTAGGAGAGGAAATGAGAGAAAGAGAGGGAGAGGGAGAGGGAGGGAGAGAAAGAGAAAGAGAGGGGAAGAGAAAGAAAGAGAAAGAGAAAGAGAGGGAGAGGGAGGGGGGAGGAAATGAGAGAGGGAGAGAAAGAGAAAGAGAGGGAGAGGGAGAGGGATGGGGAGGAAATGAGAGAGGGAGAGTGCATTCTCTCTCTCTCTTTTACTTTTGCTTATATAATTTCTATATAATGAGAGAGGGAGAAGAAATGAGGAAGAGGGAGAGGGAGAAAGAGAGGGAGAGGGAGGAAATGGGAGAGGGAGGGGGAGGAAGAGAGAGAGGAAATGAGAGAGGGAGGGGGGAGGAAATGAGAGAGGAAGAGAAAGAGAAAGAGAGGGAGAGGGAGGGAGAGTGCATTCTCTCTCTCTTTTACTTTTGCTTATATGATTTGTGCATATATATTGAGAGAGGGAGAGGAAATGAGAGAGAAAGAGAGGGAGAGGGAGAGGGAGGAAATGGGAGAGGGAGGGGGAGGAAGAGAGAGAGAGAAATAGAGGGAGAGGGAGGAAATGGAAGAGGGAGGGGGATGAAATGAGAGAACGAGAGGAAGAGAGAGTGTATTCTCTCTCTTATTTATTTATTTTTTGTATAATTTGTATATAATGAGAGAGGAAGAAGAAATGAGGGAGAGGGAGAGGGAGAGGGAGAAAGAGAGGGAAATTAAAGAGAGGGAGAGGGAAGAAATAGGAGAGGGAGAGGGAGGGGGAGAGGAAATGAGAGAGGGAGAGGGAGGAAGAGAGAGATAAAATGAGAGAGGGAGAGGAAGAGGGGGGGAGACAAAAACATAATAGGGAAATGAGAGAGGGAGAGGGAGGGAGAATAAATGAGAGAGGGAGGGGGAGAGAGCAAAAGGAAATGAGAGAGGGAGAGGAGAGAAAAAAAAGAGAGAATGAGAGGAGAGAGAAAAAGAGATAATATGTTAAACATAATAGGCAAATAGAGAAAGAGAGGGTGTGGGTGAGGGTGAGGGCGAGGGAGGGAGAGGAAATGAGAGAGGGAGAGGAGAGAGAAAAAGAGAGAAAGATCATTAAACCTAATGGAAAAAGAGAGAGAGAGAGAGAGTCAGGGTGAGGGAGGGAGAGGAAACGAGAGAGGGAGAGAAAGAAAGAAAGGGAAATGAGACAGGGAGAAGAGAGAGAAAAAAATGAGAGAGAGAGAGAGAGGAGAGAGCAAAAGAGAGAAAAACCATTAAATCTAATAGGAAAAGAGAGAAAGAGAGGGTGAAGGCGAGGGAGGAAGAGGAAATGAGAGAGGGAGAGGAGAGAGAAAAAGAAAACGAGAGAGGGAGAGGAGAGAGAAAAAATGAGAGAGAGAGAGAGGAGAGAGAAAAACCATTAAATCTAATAGGGAAAGAGAGAAAGAGAGGGTGAGGGCGAGGGAGGGAGAGGAAATGAGAGAGGGAGAGGAGAGAGAAAAAGGAAATGAGAGAGGGAGAGGAGAGAGAAAAAGGAATGAGAGAGGGCGAGGGAGGGAGAGGAATGAGAGAGAGAGGAGAGAGAAAAAGAGAGAGGGAGGGAGAGGAGAGAGAAAAATAGAAAAATCATTAAATCTAATAGGGAAAGAGAGAAAGAGAGGGTGAGGGCGAGGGAGGGAGAGGAAATGAGAGAGAGAGAGGAAAAGAGAAAACGAAAATATTATGTGCTAGGTACTAAGTACTACGTACTAAATACTAGTGCTCTATGATACTATATGCTAGGTCATAGAAAAAGAGAGAGATGGAAGGAGAGGATAACAATCCAAGAAAAGAAAAGAATGATAACAAAAACAAATTGTTTGTTGTAACATAGACAAAATGGAAAACGAACAAGGTCCTATTGTTCAAGATTGCGAGGCGTATCTTAATCAGCGTGTCCCATGTCCTTGCTCTCAATGCAAGCTGGCAATTAGACAAAAACGCCGATTGTCTATAGAATATGTACGACGATTTAGCGAGTTTCAATCTGAGATCATTGATCAGGCAATTGTGGATTTTCAACAAATGGTAATTTGAAGTTAATATCAATCATGCATTGTACTTGCAAGCTAATTGAATACCATATATAATAAGATTGGGTCTCGCTTGCAAATTTTCTATCCAGGGAGGTGATGCCTCATCCCAAGAGGGAGTGCACCCTTTGCGGCCAATTAGAAGAGTACGTGGTCGTGCAATGGATGGAGTGCAGGAGCCAATCCACCACTCGCAAGGCCAATCTATACCGTCAATGCTAGAGGAGATAGGTAACCTTCCAGACCTACCTACAATCTTGGAGCCTGAGATGGAGGCAATGATCAATGCATTGATTCCCATGGATGTCCAGACTTCTGATCCGCTTAGAGAGGAAGCATCCATACCATTATATGATGGGTGCCAAGTATCTCGGCTGAAGACACTGCTTGCACTCTTAAGTGTGCAAGCAAAATACGGGTGGAGCGATACGAGTGTGACCGAGTTGTTCAGGTACCTTGTATATACGCTTCATTGATTTTGCTTGTTCGGTACTATTATTACAAACATTTGTGCTTTTTCAAGGTGTTTGTTGATTTTTTTCAGGTTATTGAAATATCATATATTACCACCTGCAAATACCATGCCTGAGTCTCGTGATGATGCACGGCATGTTTTACGAAAGCTTGACATGGACTACAATAACATCCATGAATGTATCAACGATTGCATACTGTTTTGAGGAGAATACGAGACTATGGAGACATGTCCAAAGTGTGGTGCTCACAGGTATCGACACGACTTGCAAGGGCAAACCATCCCTCAAAAAGTTCTCAGATACTTTTCGCCTATCCCCTGCATAAACCACATGTTTCGTACTTCTGGCATGGCGAGTTTGACAACGTGGCATGCGCATAATAGGTCCATGAATGGAGTTCAACAAATATCAGCGGATTCAAGCGCATGGAGCCACATTGACTCTACCTTCCCAGGCTTTATCTGAGAGCCAAGGAATCTTTGGCTCGGTTTTGCAATGGATGGCGTGAACCCATTCGGTCTACGCTCAACTTCTTACAGTGTGTGGCCTATAGTCCTTGTCAACTACAATATCCCTCCATGGCTTTCTACGAAGAAATGACATCTCATCCTTAGCTTGCTCGTCCCCGGCCGCTACAAAGTCAAAAATGTGGATGTGTATCTTCGTCCATTAGTCGATGAGCTTAAGATTTTGTGGGAGGAGGGGGTCACCATGCAAGATATGAGCAGGTGCGATGGCCGACGGTCAGCCAATATTCGAGCCATTCTTATGTGGATGATGCATGACTTTTTGGGATTCGGAGAGTGCTCAGGTGAGCAGCCTCCGTTCTCGCTGGTAATACCTATATTTTATCTCGTTCAAGCAAGTATTCACTAGGTCGTGGTGTTGGAACATGTTTGGTTACCTCAGGTTATCATGCATGTCCATTGTGCGGGCCACAGTTAGACTCCCGAAGGTCACGAACCATGAAGAAGATGGTATATCAAGGACACGTTGCTTTCTTGCCAGAGGATCATGAACTCAGGGAAGGTTTCCTTGGACGATCTCCAACACATATGAACGACGCAAGCTGGTACGAGCTGAAAATGGTCCATGCGGAATCACATCCAAATGGAATGCGGCGGTTCTTAGTTTTTTAGGAGTTGCCATATTGTACCCACTTACAGGTCAACCACTTGTTGGATCCCATGCATATTTTCAAGAATGTGGGCAGCTTGTTATGGCACTACATCACAGGAAAGAGAGACACTATAGGGGCACGAATGGATTTGAAGGAGGTAGATAAGATGGAGGTGCTTTGGCCGTACTCGAGTGCTGATGGTTGCGTGCAGCTTCCTCGCACTCCTTGGGTTTTGTCCACGAAAGAAGAGCGCATTGTGAAGCAAGTAATCAAGTCTATCTGCACTCCGACAGGTATGATGCGTTCTCTCAGGTCTGCATTTTCTAAAGACGACCAATTATCAGGGCTAAAATCCCATGACTGGTATAAGATATGTCAGGTTTGTACTACGAATGGATTGTAATTGGCGTGCGCATTTTGCTATTTGGAGTGTAGCCATTATTCATAATGCTTTCTCATTTGTGGCAGTTTGTACTACTGATCGCAATCGCAAGATGTCTTGCTCCAGAAATATGTGGGGCCATTTACAAGTTGTTGACTTTGGTGCAATGGATCTCACAGAAGGAGATTAAGACGTCCTCTATTGAATCCGCGAGGCGGGGAGCAGTGGAGATGGTCTGTCTCTTTGAGAAATACCTGCCCACCAGCATGCTCACGATACAAATCCACCTTCTTGTGCATCTTGTAGATGAAGTGGAGATTACTGGACCTGTCCATACGTGATGGATGTTCTTCTTGGAGCGCTTCATGAAAACCCTGAAAGGCTTTGTGCGACAATGAGCTCGGCCAGAAGGTAGCATGGCTGAAGGTTGGTCGGTGTCTGAGGCGCTAGTGCATATTTCACAATGGCTACCAATGGTGGAACTAGACAATGAAATACTATGGTCGTTGAAGGACGATGATAGACTGACTGGAGATGTGGTGGTTGGAAATGGGGTAGAAAAAAGAATGGATGCCTCAATGGAAGAGAAGGTGAATTGCTTTTGTATGTTGCACCATGCCTCTATGGAGACGTGGCTCGCCAAATACCAGATCGCTAGGCAAGATCGAGAGGAAACACGAGCTGAATTCCGACGTAGTATGCATCATCAACCGATTCAATATCCGGAAGGCATGGAGGAGATGCCGTGGTTCATGTCAACGCGATGGTTGCATGGAGCTTTGACTGCAGTATCTCGCGAAGGGACAGAGGTCTCAATGGAGGAGTGGGAATTCTCGAGGGGATGTAGTCCAAAGGTGATGAGGGGTTTAGAATCTGTCGTATCTAAATTTTATATGCGAGATCTAATTTGAGTGTTTCAATGTACAGTACAAAATATATAGTGCAGCATGGTCGCGCGGACGGCATTTTCACGTGGAGCATATTGACAAAATGTGCTCCACAATGGACTGTGGTATCATGGCAAGGTTCGAGCAAGAGAGCCGGCAACGAGCAACAAATACAAACACGGTTGTGGATGAGATGGAGTATTTTGGGAACTTGCAAAGTATTGTTACGTTGGATTACTGTAGCTTCTCCATGATACTATTTGATGTGCAGTGGTTCAAAGTGGTACTTGGAGGAGCTTGAGCAACGACGAGGTCCATCTAGATTTCTCGAAATAGATTCTGAAAAAAAATGGACGGATTTGCGGACACCTTTGTGTTGTCGGCCCATTGTGAACAAGTGTATGGACTCATTTTCTTGCTAATTGTGTTACGATATGGTTTATGTCACAATGGTTTGAACTCTCTTGTACGTGTTTGTGAACATGTAATCTTCTATCCAAACCCCTGACAACCTCGATGGTGGTATGTTATGTCTTCAACTCCCCAAAGTGCGAGAGTATATGATCAAAGCGATGCTCCGAGCATAGATGAATATAATATGCAAATAGAGGGGTCGATAATGCAAGGGGTGGAGGCTGTCGAAAACTTGGAGCCAGCATCGGCTAGCAATGATGGAAATATAGGAGTCCAAGAATTCTTTGAGAACGAGGTGGACTCATTGTTTTGTGGTGACATGTCTATCGACCTTCCAGTGTATGCGGAGTTGTGTTAGGAGATTAACATGGGACCATAGGATACTTCATACTTTGAGCATCCACTTACTCTATTTGTTGACCAATAGCTTATAAGGGTACATAAGATATGCATTTTAAGTGAGATTTTTTTAAAATTATTTATATTACTATATTTTGTATGATTTAAATTGATTATTCTAACATCATTTTTTATCTGTGCAGGTGACATTTTCAGGATGAGTCGAGGGATGAGTGATGAGAAGTTACAGGACATCTTCACACACATGTCTCTATCAAGATTGCGGGAGAGAAGGAAGGAGTCTCACTTGTAGCTTTCTTGCTTGCATAATGGGGGAATACACACACAGGTGGAGGCTGAAAATAATTTTCCTCTTCTTAGTTGTGTAAGCCAAAAGAACTCTAGTACATAGAAATAGAAGAACCCTATATATGGGTCTCAAACCAAACTCAACTAACTAAGGTGGCATACTAACTGAGCCAAAACTAGAGTAGATAAGGATAGCTGTCATCTAGCTATTATTCATGGGCGGTGTACCAACCGCATCTACAGCTAACAAGTCGGTGACATAAATGCACAACGGTCACCCTGGCATATCATGAGTGGAGCTCGATATCTCAACACTCCCCCTCGAGCTCAATCCCAATTCCTGCACACCAAGCAGGTCTCTGAACTTGCGTAGCTTCTCTGGGCCCAATGCCTTCGTAAATATGTTAGCTACCTGATCCTCTGTGCTGACATAAACTAGATCAATAAGACCTAGTAAAACCCTCTCCCGCACATAGTGATAATGCACCTCAATGTGCTTTGTTCTAGCATGATAGACTGGGTAATTTGCCAAGTGTATACTGCTCATGTTGTCACAATAAATGACAATTGGCCCATCTGTAGGCCGATGCATATCATAAAGTAGCTTATGCAACCAAGCTACCTCACATGCAGCCATTGCTGCACCCCTGTACTCAGCCTCTGTGCTCGACAAGGCAACTATAGGCTGTTTCTTGCTGCTCCAACTGACTGCAGCACTCCCAAAAGAAAACACATATCCACTGGTAAATCGTCTATCAGAAATACTACCAGCCCAATCAGCATCAATGTATCCATGCAACTGTATCTGAACCCCGGTCTCATAAAATAGTTTATACTGCAATGTGAACTTCACATACCTGAGTATGCATCTAGCCGCATCCAAATGCAGTTTCCTTGGAGCTTGCATAAACTGACTTACCAATCCAACATCATAGCTCAAATCTGGCCTGGTTATAGTCATATAAATCAAACTTCCTACTATGTGTCTGTACATAGTAGGGTCTTCCAGAAGCTCACCTGCATCTGCGCTCAGCTTCACATTCTGCTCCAAAGGAACTGAAATAGGCTTACAGCCTGTCATCCCATATTTGGATAGCATGTCCAATCCATACTGCCTCTGCAAGAGCCGTATCCCACTTGGTGATCTAATCACCTCAATGCCCAAGAAATAACGCAGCTCTCCCAAATCCTTCATCTCAAACTTCTACTTCAATAGTATTTTCACATGAAGGATATCTTCATCACTATCACCTGTCATAATCAAATCATCAACATAAATGACAAGTAGCATAATACCTTTCTCTGTTTTTCTCACATAAAGTGAGAAATCTGCCTTGGAAATCTGAAAGCCAATAGTGACAAGATACTGTCCTATCTTGTCAGACCATGCTCTAGGTGCTTGCTTCAAGCCATACAAGGCTTTCTTCAACCTGCAAACAAACTCAGGATGAACAACATGCACATAACCTGGTGGCTGCTCCATATATACCTCTTCTTGCAAATCACCATGCAAGAAGGCATTCTTTACATCCATTTGGTGTAACGACCATTCCTTTGATGCAGCCATAGCAATGACTGCTCTTACGGTTGCCATCCTTGCAACCTGACTGAATGTTTCTTCATAATCAATGCCATATGTTTGTGCATACCCCTTGACTACTAATCTTGCCTTGTATCTATTCACAGAACCATCTGCATTGTGTTTCACCTTATAAACCCACTTACAACCAATTGCATTCTTACCTTTAGGCAAAGGTATCAATTCCCATGTGACATTTGCTTCCAAGGCATCCATTTCTTCATCCATGGCTTTCTCCCATTTTTCTTTTCCCATGGCTTGCTCAAAAGAAGTGGGTTCTGGTTCCTGTATCACTTTGACCATATAGGCATAGTGAATGGCTGTAAATCCATCATATTTCAGCCTGTCCACATGATACCTAGCTCTGGTAGACCTGCGCAAAGTAGGTTCACTCCCAGGTGCTCTCAAAATATCCATGGTCTTCCTTACTCTAGGTGTAAGAATAGAAGGAATACCCAACTCATCATCAATGCTCTGTTCTGAGCCACTAGATTCACCATCCACATAAGAGTGACCTGCATTCACATCAAACATGGCCTGATCTACCTTCTCTTTTTCTTTTCGTGAAACCTGCATACCACTATCTGCATTGTTTTGAGGAGATTCTCCTGATCTCAATCTGCTTGTCCATGGCGAAGAATGTGAACCACTGCTAGAGGACACTCCAGGTTTACTAATATTTTGTGACTGCTGCTGTGAATTCTGTGCAACATTATCATTTTGTGCATCTACATCATCAATCACATTTACTAGTTTATACTAGCTACTCATCTCATAAAAAACAACATCTCTGCTCACTGTAAACTTACGAGTAGAAGGGTTATAACATCTATACCCTTTTTGTTGCAGAGAGTAACCAATAAAGATGCACTTCTCAGCTTTTGGATCCAACCTGGATCTTCTTAAATTCCTTGCGTACTCCTGGAGATAATTTGATCAATTGCAAGAGATTCACATTTAGTTTAACTTCACAAAGAGAACTCGCTAAATCAAAGTCGTAATAAGTCACCAAAGCTCTCTTTTCTTGCCAAACCATCCTCTCTTTTGGTCTTTGGGCCGGTTTTGGTGCTTCTTTCTTAGCTCTTGCCTTCTTTCTGGGCACTTCCTCATCCTTCTAAGGGTCGCCTTTCTTGTTAACTGGCTTTAGCAGTCCCCCTTCCATGCTAGGACTTTGGACTTGTGTCCCCTTATCCCCTTGTTTAGGGTTTACCTCAACCGACTTTTCCTTATCTTTGTTCACCTCTTTAGCCTTTTGGCCTCTTGTCACGGCTCTTAAGTTAGAGGTTTCAGCATCATGGACTCGTACAGCCTCAATAAGGCTGACTCTGTTGCCTTGTGGCAACTCTTATATATTTGTTTTTCCCCTCTATAATATTTGCCTAGGTACATCATTCTGTTGCAAGTTATTTCCTTGTGCTCTATGATTCACTGGGCCCCCGGCTGTTTACTCCCTTGTTGGAGAGAACTAATATTACTCCAACAGGTAGCAGCTGTCAAGATTGTGGGAGAGAAGGAAGGAGTCTCACTTGTAGCTTTCTTGCTTGCACAATGGGGGAATACACACAAAGGTGGAGGCTGAAAACAGTTTTCCTCTTCTTAGTCTTGTGTAAGCCAAAAGAACTCTCATACAAAGAAATAGAAGAACCCTATATATGGGTCTCAAACCAAACTCAACTAACTAAGGTGGCATACTAACTGAGCCACGAACTAGAGTAGATAAGGATAGCTGTCATCTAGCTATTATTCATGGGCGGTGTACCAACCGCATCTACAGCTAACAAGTCGGTGACATAAATGCACAACGGTCACCCTGGCATATCATGAGTGGAGCTCGATATCTCAACACTCCCCCTCGAGCTCAATCCCAATTCCTGCACACCAAGCAGGTCTCTGAACTTGCGTAGCTTCTCTGGGCCCAATGCCTTCGTAAATATGTCAGCTACCTGATCCTCTGTGCTGACATAAACTAGATCAATAAGACCTAGTAAAACCCTCTCCCGCACATAGTGATAATGCACCTCAATGTGCTTTGTTCTAGCATGATAGACTGGGTAATTTGCCAAGTGTATACTGCTCATGTTGTCACAATAAATGACAATTGGCCCATCTGTAGGCCGATGCATATCATAAAGTAGCTTATGCAACCAAGCTACCTCACATGCAGCCATTGCTACACCCCTGTACTCAGCCTTTGTGCTCGACAAGGCAACTGTAGGCTGTTTCTTGCTGCTCCAAGTGACTGTAGCACTCCCAAAAGAGAACACATATCCACTGGTAGATCGTCTATCAGAAATGCTACCAGCCCAATCAGCATCAGTGTATCCATGCAACTGTATCTCAACCCTAGTCACATAAAATAGTCCATACTGCAATGTGGACTTCACATACCTGAGTATGCGTCTAGCCGCATCCAAATGCGGTTTCCGTGGAGCCTGTATAAACTGACTTACCAATCCCAACATCATAGCTCAAATCTGGCCTGGTAATAGTCATATAAATCAAGCTTCCTACTATGCGTCTGTACATAGTAGGATCTTCCAGAAGCTCACCTGCATCTACGCTCAGCTTCACATTCTACTCCAAAGGAACTAAAATAGGCTTTCAGCCTGTCATCCCATATTTGGACAGCATGTCCAATCCATACTGCCTCTGCAAGAGCTGTATCCCAATTGGTGATCTAATCACCTCAAAGCCCAAGAAATAACGCAGCTCTCCCAAATCCTTCATCTCAAACTTCTGCTTCAATAGCATTTTCACATGAAGGATATCTTCATCACTGTCACCTGTCATAATCAAATCATCAACATAAATGACAAGTTGTATAATACCTTTCTCTGTTTTTCTCACATAAAGTGAGAAATCTGCCTTGGAAATCTGAAAGCCAATAGTGACAAGATACTATCCTATCTTGTCAGACCATGCTCTAGGTGCTTGCTTCAAGCCATACAAGGCTTTCTTCAACCTGCAAACAAACTCAGGATGAACAGCATGCACATAACCTGGTCGCTGATCCATATAGACCTCTTCTTGCAAATCACCATGCAAGAAGGCATTCTTTACATCCATCTGATGTAAAGACCATCCCTTTGATGCAGCCATAGCAATGACTGCTCTTACAGTTGCCATCCTTGCAACCGGACTGAATGTTTCTTCATAGTCAATGCCATATGTTTGTGCATACCCCTTGACTACTAATCTTTCCTTGTATCTGTTCACAAAACCATCTGCATTGTGCTTCACCTTATAAACCCACTTACAGCCAATTGCATTTTTACCTTTAGGCAAAGGTACCAATTCCCATGTAGCATTTGCTTCCAAGGCATCCATTTCTTTATCCATGGCTTTCTCCCATTTTTCTTTTCCCATGGCTTGCTCAAAAGAAGTGGGTTCTGGTTCCTATATCACTTTGACCATATAGGCATGTTGAATGGCTGTAAATCCATCATATTTCAGCCTGTCCACAAGATACCTAGCTCTGGTAGACCTGCGCAAAGTAGGTTCACTCCCAGGTGCTCTCAAAACATCCCTGGTCTTCCTTACTCCAGGTGTAACAATAGAAGGAATACCCAACTCATCATCAATGCTCTGTTCTAAGCCACTGCATTCACCATCCACATAAGAGTGACCTGCATTCACATCAAACATGGGCTGATCTACCTTCTCTTTTCCTTTTTGTGAAACCTGCATACCACTATCTACATTGTTTTGAGGAGATTCTCCTGATCGCAATCTGCCTGTCCATGGTGAAGAATATGAACCACTGCTAGAGGACACTCCAGGTCCACTAATATTTTGTGACTGCTGCTGTGAATTCTGTGCAGCATTACCATTTTGTGCATCTACATCATCAATCACATTTACTGGTTTATACCAGCTACTCATCTCATAAAAAACAACATCTCTGCTCACTGTAAACTTACGAGTAGAAGGGTTATAGCATCTATACCCTTTCTGCTGCAGAGATTACCAATAAAGATGCACTTCTCAGCTTTTGGATCCAACTTGGATCTCAACTCATCTGGCACATGAACATAGGCAATGCAACCAAAAATCTTCAAATGAGAAATATCTGGTTTCCTACCAGTATACCTCTCCTTTGGAGTCATCCCATTTATTGCTGCAGTGGGAGTCCTGTTCATTATGTAGACTGCTGTAGCAACTGCTTCAGCCCAGTAAAAATCTGGCAAGTCTTTTTCCTTGAGCATGGCACGAGATACCTCTCCAATATGCCTATTTTTCCTTTCTACAATTCCATTTTGTTGTGGGGTATGACTACATGAATATTGCTGCTTTATGCCATGCTCCTGCAAGAACCTTGCAAACTCATTTGAGAGGTACTCTCCCCCTCCATCTGACCTTAGGCATTTTATTTGCAGGCCTGTTTCTTTTTCAACCATAGCTTTAAGAGTTTTGAAATGCCCAAAAACTTCACTTTTCTTTTTCATAAAATACACCCAAACTTTTCTACTATAGTCATCAATAAAAGTGACAAAATAATAACAGCCTCCAAGAGATGCAGCTTTAGTAGTCCACACATCAGAATGGATTAATTCCAATGGCTTCTTACTCTCTTGAACATGTCTAGGAAATGGTTTCCTTCCCTGTTTTCTAAACTGACAGGCTTCACATATCTTATGCATTTCTGCAACCTTGAATTTAGGCAATCCTTCAACAATATTTTGGGCCTGCATTGATTTAAGTCGCTGTACATTAACATGACCAATGCGTTTATGCCAGATATCAATATCTACAACTACACCGGTCCCATGTGCAAACATTGCTGCACTCAATTCAGACATGTCTGTATCCAATGTAAACATTCTGCCCTTCTTCTTTCCTTTTGCTATCAAGCGACCTTTATTTTTCATATCCTCAACAAGGCATCCATGAGGATTAAATCTGACCTGCAAGTCCTGCTCAACCATTTGACCAACAGAAACCAGATTCTTGGTGATATTCGGGATATGAAATACATCGGACAAGTATTTCTTTTTCCCATCCTGCATAGACAAAGGAATTTTTCCAATCTGCACAATAGGATATGCAGTATCATCACCAGTCTCCACAAATCCTGGTTTTTCTATTTTCCTTGCATCCTCCATCCATTCTACATGACCTATCATGTGGTTTGATGCACCTGAGTCAATATACCATACATCATTGCTTTCTTTTGCACTTGTCACAGAATTGTTCATGTGCTGCACCATAAACAAATGCTCATTTCTGTCATCACCCTGTCTACTAGAAGATGCATAATTCCCTTGTTGCAATTTCCCATTCATGATGTCATTCTGCTTTTTATAGCAGTCTTTAGCCATATGACCCATTTTACCACAGTAGTAGCATTCAACATTGCTGTTTGCATTTTGGCCTCTTTGGCTCCCCCTGCCTCTAGAGTTACCACGTCCTCCTCCATAGGACTAGTTTTCTTGAGTTTGTTGCATATTCTGATTTCTACCACGGCCTCCAGATCGGCCTCCTCTACCTCTGCCTCTACCTCTTCCAGCATTTGAGTAGAAGACAGCTTCTTTTGAAGTTCCTCCTGAAGAAGATGCACCACCATTTCTCTGCTCCTCAGAAATTAGAAGAGCAATCAACTCCTCAAAATCTGGAAATCTTTCACGGACGGAAATGGATGTTCGGAACTGTGCATAATCCTTTCCTAGACCATTCAAGGTCACATAAACTAAATCATCATCTTCCACTGGCGACCCAATGGAAGCAAGTGCATCTGCAATCTTCTTCACCTTCATGTGGTAGTCATTGATGCTCATACTTTCTCTTTGCACATTGTGCAACTCTTGCTTGAGCTGCATTTTCCTGGCTTGCGTATTTGTGCTATACATTTTTGACAAAGTATCCCATACCTCCTTTGGCGTACTTGCATCTTGAATATGCACAATCATAGAGTTTGAAATGCTGATAGACAGCCAGTACATAACTTTCCTGGCTCTCTCATACCATGCTTTAAATGCCTGCATTTGCTGTTGATTGGGAATATTAGGAAGAACTGGTTCTTCTTCATTTCCTGCAACGAATTACCAATATCCTTTTCCCATAAGGAAATTCGTCATTCTAAACTTCCATGCTTGGAAGTTGTTCTTGTCAAGCTTTTCAGTGACAATCTGTGAAAGAGAATCAGACGCCATTACAGAACACTGCAAAAAATTATGTCACTGCAAAGAACACAGCTTCAGTCTCACAAGGGCAAATTTGCAAAACTGACGAAAGTGGTATTTGACCACACAGTCACTTCCTAGTGACGATTTTGCATCAACAAGCAACAAGGATGATTCTGTAACTCCCAATGTCTCTGCGCACAGGCATACAATGCAATTTCTACAATAACTTTTCACCGACCTGTAGAACAGTGGTCACATAGCATAAAATAGGGCCTTTTTCTGAGTGCGTGCAGAAAACTTCCGCCTCCAAAACAGGCCCTGAAATGGCCTCAAATAAAAAAAACAGAGCAATCGAGGGCTAAAGCCCCTTCGTGCAACATATACTGCTCTCTTGCTACACCGCGAAGGGCGTCTCAATCTGAGACAATGCACTCTTGCACTTTCCGGCTGTGCTACCTGCAGAGACTTGCTCCCAAAACAGAAAAATGAAAGCAACACTGGTCCTCTTACCAGAACACCACGAACTTGGTTTGCTTTCTTGAGCTCCTTACCACGAACAAGGCTCTGATACCATGTCAAGATTGTGGGAGAGAAGAAAGAAGTCTCACTTGTAGTTTTCTTGCTTGCACAATGGGGGAAATACACACACAGGTGGAGGCTGAAAATAGTTTTCCTCTTCTTAGTTGTGTAAGCCAAAAGAACTCTAGTACATAGAAATAGAAGAACCCTATATATGGGTCTCAAACCAAACTCAACTAACTAAGGTGGCATACTAACTGAGCCACGAACTAGAGTAGATAAGGATAGCTATCATCTAGCTATTATTCATGGACGGTGTACTAACCGCATCTACAGCTAACAAGTCTGTGATATAAATGCACAACGGTCACCCTAGCATATCACGAGTGGAGCTCGATATCTTAACAGTCTCCAGACCAGATCGCGAGATTCAAAGAGATGGCAGACCAAGAGCTGTCTTGGTCTTCGTCAAGGCGCTTTGCTAGATCTACTTCAATGCAATCAAATGCTTCGTCTTCAAGCAGACGAGCTCGATGCTCACGACTTGGGCCAGAGGAAGGGAGTGCATCGGGATCAGGGGGATGCTGTAGAGATACAGAGGCAGTGAGCCCGCGGTCGACAGGGGATACATGTACGACTCCTCGCTCTCGTGGCCCTTCCAGGGAGCGTGGCTTAGGCTCAGGTGGATGCTATGGAGGCACGGACGCGGTGTCTCCGTCTCATCGTTCAGCTGAAGTTGCATTACCTCAGGGATTTGTCATACATGTGGGGACATCTACTCCAGTTACTCCAGCTTTTGCTCAGTCGTCAGCACAGGTGGCACCTATGTGGGTGCCACTCCAAGAGATATTACCCCGGTCGGTACACCGGATGCACAGGGATCTCCTGGATATGCCCAAGAGCGTGGATGTAGATGGGAGAGAACCCATCTTAGGCAGACTCCAGGGGGTTATGGATATCTAGTTGATAGTAGGTCAGGAGCCATCATCATGAATGATGAGGGGAGGAGGGTGATGGCTCGCATGAGAGAGTTGTGCCAACAAGCTTTTCGGCACAATGTCTTGGATCATTGAAAGAACATATCAGAGGGGAGCAAGGACTACATAGTAGTATCCTTGCACGAGGAGTTTCCAGTGCTAGCCTTAGTAGATAGATTCTCTACGGGCTGGATGATGGATTGCATACGTGCATACATGTCGCATAGACAATCCAACGCACACAAGGCAATCAGGAGTGGGGCTGCAAAGCCCGAGTGGTTAGATGCAGACGATTGGCGCCGACTGAGGGAGGAGGCTACAGATTCTCCAAGATGTTGGAGTCAGCAGTGCGACGCGGTGAGGGCACGACTCGAGGCCGGAGTGGTTCATCATCTTGGGAGTAGCGGCCACAGGACATGTTTAGAGGACTTTGTAAGTTTTTATTTTATTTTGCTTGTTTATTTTTTTGAAATATTCTTTGTACTGACAATCATGTTTCTAACAGTTAGCATTTTGTTTTCTTTGCAGCACTCCATTACAAATCGCGATCCAACAGGCCTTGAGACTCGATATGCAGAGAGGCATGGTCTCACTTCATCGATCGACCGATTGTATAGACGCGGCGGCCCTGTAAGTCACTCATCTTTCTTGTTTGTAGTTACCATGAGATATTTGAATGCATTATTGTATGGTGGACAGATGTGTTGTTTCTTTTTCTACAGAGTCTGTTCGATGCTCTTTGCAGTGGGACGAGCTTTCGGGGGACGAGGATATGTAGCTCGCCCTTGGATCCCTGGAGCTCACACACCTTTATTTTTGAGTCTCCTGATCTATGTAGACATTTTCTATGTATTAGTGATATCTTGTCATGATTGTACCAATCGCTTATTATGTGATCATGTATTTATTTCATGTATCAGTGTTATGATTTCAGTATACATTGTTTTTGTTTGCAAGCGCATTGTACACAGTAGTGCAGAAACTATTTTGTATGGCTCTCATAAAGCACACAGTGCTATATGTGGCAGGGCAGCTTGCTACCCTGCCACAATTTTTTTTCCCCCATGTAACCGTTGCTATTAGCGTCGCAAATTTTACTGCTCGTGTCGTTATTGGCATCGTTATATACATCGCAAACCGTCGCTATCAATGTCGGTATTGGCGTCGATATCAGCGTCGCTGATACCGATGCCAATACTGGCATTGGTAGCGATGGTGATACCGACTATTCTATGGCATCGCCAATCAAGACGCTTTTTGCGACAACGGGAAAAAATTTTGTTATTTGCATTTTTTTCGCTTTAAACGTCGGTATAAGGCCTATATCTTGTAGTGTTAGCAATGTCATTTTCTTAGAAAAAAAAGTGCCAAAAATCCAAGCGTGACATTTATCTAAAATATTTGTGAGAGAACGAAAGAGAGAGCAAGAGAGCTCAAAACTTTAAGAGGGAGAGGGAGAGGAAGAGGAAGAGAGGGAGAGCTCATCATCGCCATCACCATATACACAAAGAAGAAGGAGAAGTGTGCAAGGGAGAAGGGAGGATGTAGAGGCAAGATCAACCGCCAAGATCCATGAACCGCTTATTGTTTCAAGCATTTCAAGTGAGCACCTATGGCTATCTCTCACCTAGCCAACACACCTTTCATCCTACGGGGTGTAGGGAGCTTATCTCGATGTCCAAATGAGTTGACTCCTCCCTCAAGCACACCAGTAAAGCCACGATTTGAGATGCGAGCTCAAGCATCCTCAAATCTCCACCTCCAAGCTCCATCCTCCATAGCTATGCGCGAGATAAGAGAAGAGAAGTGATGGGACCTAAAACGGGCCGATACTAGCTCATGCACTAGCCGGACCTCTATCATGCGCTCAACAACCCCATGATCTTGCGGCCACGAGCGTTGATGACACATATATCATCTTCCTAAACATCTTGCGTTTGTATCACGTCTCGTAGTCCAACTCTAACCCAATTAACACTCCTCAGAGGGAGTCCCTAGCACATTGCCAAATAGCACGAAGTACAAACATAGGAGGTCCTCCCACGGCTGACTGTCGCTACCTCACTGCGACTCTCCTACATCTTGGGGATTGGCCCCTCGATGTGTCGCTAAACATAGAACACAATATCGCACATAGTCCTCTCAAGATACCAATTGATCGTATCCAAGAATGTACCATTTTCCTCACTTTCTTTCCCCTTAGACCCAATGCCTAGCCTACAGCTTAGGACAACCTTACTCACTCAACGTTGGTCACGATCTAGAGAATACAGGTGCTATGCATCTAGGAGGTATTGTCTGATACCTTTAAGTTTCTTTATGATTTATGCTAGTGAATGCCCATGTGCTCAAACAATTAAGAAAATCAGCATTTGTGTACATGTGGAAAACATTTCTTTCAATGATTTTGACTATCGCTCATATGCGGCGTTGCATGAACCTAGCACCGAGAAACCCTCGTCCTACTAGGTCCTTTTTCTTTAATTAACGACCGATCTAAATGGTATGCATAAAAAACAACAAACTTTTCATCATTTCATTCAGCATTTAAACACCTTTTATATACTCTACCCCCTCACCGTTTAGGTTGTGCATTATTGATCGGTCTAGGGTTCATTTTTTCATGTTTTTTGTTGTATGAAAAGCAAAAAAAACTCACTAAAACACAAAGTTAGGGCTGAAGTGAGGCTAAACCTCATACTTCAGACCCCCCATACATACACAAACATGGTTCTTATTTTTCCTTAATTTTCGGCACTCAAAATCCATTTTTTTCCTTATTTTCATCCATCTTTCCTATTTTTCTTGTATTTTTTCACAATATTAAATAACTAAAAATACAAAATGAGTTGTGGGCTATGGCCCTTAGGTTCATTTGCAGCAAAAACACAAATTTAGTTGGTGTGTCTTATTATATCTTCCATTTATATATAAAAAACACCCAATTTTTTCATATTTCATGTGTTTTATGGGTTTTATACTATTACTTTCAGTCACAACACTTATGATTTTTTGATTTTCTGAGCATAAATTGATAAAACTCATAGCAAACAACAACATAATGCATAATCATCCCATGGGAACGAATATTCATGAAGCAAATTGCATAAAACATCAATTTTCTTTGTAAAAATGAAGTTACCGTTCTTTTCGGGTTGTGGGTTTTTATTTGCCATGTCTCGGGACTGATTTCCAGTAGCCATTAATGCTCATGACAGTCCACAATCAGCAATCTTCATTCCTCTTGAACCACGGAGCAATCCGGTCTTCATTGGACAAGCATCCGTCATCCATTCTTCTTCTTCTTCTTCTTTACCACATGAATCTGCCCTTAGAGGAGAGAGAGAGGGAGGAGAGAGAAAGAATGAAATCAGAGATCTTCATAGAGACCACCATCGGAAGAGCAAAGCACGGCAAAATGATCAGCATCCAGAGGGGATTGAAGCCCTAATGTCGATTGGGCAGGGTATTCACAGCCAGCATGTTGCCTCCATCCATGCCATGGCGCAAATTTCGGCGCCATACAGGCGTTGTTTTCTCCCTCTCTCCCTCACCATGATTTTTTTCCCACTCAAAAGTTGGCATAAAATGCCCCCTAGCCCCCAAAGGTCACCACTCCTTTGGCCAAACTTTTGTCCACCTCTTTGTATCTTGCCTGGTTTCTTGGCTCCTTCCCTGTTCGGACTCCGAATTGAGCTCTGAAAAATCCTGGGCGTCCGGCTCGGCATCCCGCATTGGTCGGTAACTCTTGTCAACCCACACGACAGTCTTAAAAATTATGAAAAATCAACAAGTGTCGCTCGGGCGCCTTTAAAGCACTTTGCCGCTTAAAATCGTCCTAGATCAAGCCGCCGCCTTCGACGTTGAATATTTTTCCCTTGATATTCGTAATTTTTAGCTATTTTTAAGCATTTATCGGCATCAAAATTCCACTCTCATTGGCGACTATGGGATAGGGCGACTTAGTCCGTCGAATCCCACAGTAGATCTGCACAAAACAACCAAAGGAAGCATCAAGCTGATACAATAATAGATACATACTAAACACACATCACAATGCTCACCCTACCCCCTGACAAAACCAAGGCATGACATCCAAGGAGTAGGCCTAGCATAATCTAATAGAAGGATCCATAGCTAGTCATTAACCAACTGGTCCAACACGGCCAAACTAAAAAGAACTATCAAAGAGGTTGCCCTAAGTGGTGGTCTGAAGTGCCTACCAAACTAAGGACAACACAACTAGGAGCTCCTACTAGGCAAGGACTCCTATAGCCTGATTAAGAAATATTTTCTTCCAGTACATTTCAGCTTTTAAATTTTTTTTTTTCCATACTCGGGTATGTAAAAAGGAGGGAGCTGAGCGTAGTGATCCAAGGAGAACAGGGCATCGGCCTCAGGACCTATCTCGGTACCCAAGAACCTACCAAGCCCTCGCAAGACGCCACTTAATCCTTTTCTAACGCTCACTTTTATTTTTGCTCCAACCTTCCTTAGTTTCTTCTTTTCCAGCAAGATGCCACCCCTAGGAAGACAAGGCATTGGCCCCGGGTCTGACTCGTTGTCGTACAATTCATGCAAGAGCTGCAGAACACGGGGTTCAAGATACAGCAAGGAAAGAGGCTAACAAGAAGATTTCAAATTTTGATGCCAAAGATCATTATATTGCTTGTCAAGTAAATTACAAGAAAAGAGTCAAAATAAATGACAAAGCATGACAATCTGTCCACTGCTTCACAATAAAGCATAAGAGCTTGCTTTTCAGGGTACCAAGTAATTCATCCGAATTCAGGACTTAGTTGTATTATCCTCAATATGCATCAGCAAAGAAGGCTCCCAGGTTAGGCAATATGGTGATGACCCCAGTCCAGATGTTCACACTTTTGGCTGCAGAAATTGTTTATAAATTTAGCTCCTCTGTGAAGTATAGGACAAGATTTGAAGTGATACCATAGTATGCAAGCCTTTAGATCAGTTCATAACTTTTTGTGCCTGGTGGCACTCAGCAGCAGCCATGAGTCCTGATTTCTATCAACATTCAAGTTGCATACCATGAAGGAATGCCATGTCACTATCACCATTTAAGATTACTCCAAATTGCTTCATTTCAGTGTATATTTGCTCACGCCCTTTATGACAACAGACTCTCAACAGATTTTGTGCTTCCAGAGTGGTCTTTCGAGGTGCAAAATGCAGGTACAGTATACGTCCTCTCTGAGAATGTTAATCTTTCTGAACTGGTAGATACAGCTTGAATTCTGGAGGCAGCTCCTCTTCTGAATATAGTCGATTAGAGAAATAGATTCTTCGAATGCGACAATTGGCATGCACTTGAACACGAAGAGTTTCTACATAATTTGTGCCATATGCATGCCTTGTAAAATTCAAAAGATTAAACTGTATTTGATTCCATCCCTCATCCAGTCACTAATAGAATCTCAAGCGCCCAGGAAGAATAGGCCAGAGTGCAACATCAATATGGGAGGTGAAACGAGACGGGCCCGTCGTCAAGTGTGGCACAGTCCACAGATAGTGGCGGAACAAGAACAGGGGCGAGGCTTTCAGATCAAACTCCCTGTACAAGAGGATTCCGAAAAATTCAGCCGTGCAAGAACGTGAAACTCCACAAAGATTTGCCTAAGAGGACCCTGGATTTGATCAGCGGCCTTCTTAAACTTGACGTTTCGAACGAAATGCGTCTGGTTGTAGTTCATCTTAAGCTCCTGCAGCAGGGCATCAAACTCCTTCTGCCTCAATCACATCCGGTCAACCAGCTGACATTATCTTCTTTCCATCGACCCAGAGGTCATAATAAGATCCAGCTTGAGGAGCTAAAAAAGCAGCAATCTTTGTCGTCACTTGTCGTCTTCTTCAGTGCTCATAGATGTTTTCATCGTCGTTTCAGTTGAATATAGGAAGAGACTTGGAACAGTCAATTAGACACTTGAGGAAGTGTTACTTCAATGATAAGGAGATTAGACTGATAGAGTTGTATACTGTGTTGTAGTCTGTTCTTGGCAGAAAACACCCTTCCTTCTCAATAGTCTTCCTCAAGTTCTCCCAGGTAGAGAGCTCCAAGCGATGTTGTCGTCCGTGAAGATCCTCCCAATTTTAGATGATTGATATCTTGTTGGATTATTTTGCTCCATGGCCGCATTGTCAGTACCCCTGCAAAAAGGACATACAAGTCTACACGGTCCACAGCTCGTAAACGGTCGTTTGTCTTAAGCAGCAGCAGTAAAACTCGTGACAACCTCCGAAGAAGCTCCGCGATCTCAGAAACATATTTCGATGCATACATCTGGATCTCAGACTTTCCTCTTCAGATCCCCCTTGACTTCATCTAGGTCCTCTCTGAGATCACTCGCAAAAGTTTTGGAATCTCGGTCTACTTCTTCCATGTGTTCTGTGCAGGACTGGAGTTCAAGCTTGGTTCGCTTGGAGAGGCGAGCAGAAGCTGCAATGAGCTCCTAGACAAGAGTGGCATCTGGAAGTGCCTTTTTGGTACAGTGTGCCTATAGTTTTTCAGAATAAGACGATTCAGGATTGAGAGGTTCTGTCCAAAAGCCTCCTATTTCCAGAGACAAACTGCCCCCCCTTTGCTAATTCCTTCAATTTTCTCCTAAATTGCTTGGTAAAAAGCAAAAAAAGCTCATTTTTTGACAAGAATAGGCTAGGCCAACACCAGTAGTGATATTCCAGCCAAGCAAAAAGCTTGCCAAAAAGTTATCCTGAAGACTGCATCCCACACTATGCCCATCACAAAATACTCCTTCCAAGTCCACTTTATTTTACCCATTTCACCTTCCCAAAATTCTCCAACCTTCCCTGGGGAAGAAACTTTGTGGTGCTTAAATAGTTGTCTTCCAAACTGGTAATGTAAATGTCCACATAAATATACAGAAATATCATGTTTTGCCAAAATTGTTTCTACTCGATGTCCCCTTTCTGTGCCACTAGTAAATGAAGTAGGAAAATGCCCATACACCAGCTTAGTTATCTTGTCAAGCTCAGTCCCGTTCCTCTGACCAAGTTCTCTGTCCATCATTTCCAGATCTCTTTCTGTCACATGTCCAAATAAATTACTAGGGCCCCGAAGACCAACAGACTTCAGAGTCTTCTTGTAGACATCCAAGAGTCCATTGAATTGATGTTCCCCTCCTTTCTTTGCACCCTTGGCATCATCGGCAAGGCGAGTCCTAGCATAATCAAGGGAATACACAAGAAGGAGGGAAGACGCCAGGTTACCAGCAAACCAACCCAATAGCCATCCTTGTCGAAGCTTGACACGTTCTATGGGAGCAGCTGCAGTCTTTGAGACAGCTGTAGAGATTCCTCCCATCAAAGGCAAAGGCATATGAACCCTTCTTCTCCATGGCATGTAGTGCTAATGTATCTTCTTCAAAAATGCTTTGTCCCGCATATTACGTTGGCCTTGTTCACGTGCAACCTTTATCTTCATAGCTTACATGTCGACTTCTACAAAGCTTCCTTTGATTCCACGGTTTCCTGCACTTTTCTTGGAATTCGTCATTGAAATTGACAGCATAATAACATTCTTTGGCATCAGTTTTCATATTTTTCTGGCACACACACAACATGCACACAAACACAAACACACACAAACACAAATACACAAGTGGAGTATGTACATTGGATGCGGGTACTGAAATCAAACACAATGAAACACACACGAAAAGATAACACAGATGTACAACAAAAATGGAGGTGTTTAAGGCTCGGATGCATAGCAGCACGACATCCACCCCCTCTAAACCTGCGCATCCTCTGGATGAGCCAACTATCCAGGATCATCCAAGTCCACAAACAGGTCTAGTCCTTCATCAGTTTCCGGTAGACATGTTTCTTCATCAGCTTCATCATCCATATTCTCTGCTTCTTCTGCTAGAATTTCTTCTGACTGCTCTTCTTTTGCCAATGCTTCAAGTGCATACTCTTCATCTTCTCTTCTCTTGAAAATCTTGACTCGTTTTCCAGCAATGGGCACCCTCAATACCGTCCCATCCAATTCAGCCAACTCATAGGTAGCATTGTCAAAAACCTGTTTTACCTCATATGGTCCAAACCATCTTTGAACCATTTTTCTCATGCTGATATGCTGATTCTCTAGGCTACTGTCGTAGACTAGCACCCAATCTCCCTCTTTTATGGCTCTAGGCCGCAAGCGATGCCTCAAATCAAACCTGTCCTTGTTTCTGAGTCGGGATGCCTTCAAACGATCAACTGCTAGCTGCACATCCTCTGTCCTTCTCTCTAGTTGACGAATCCAAAGAGCTAGAAGCTCCTCTCTTGATAAATTCTCATGCCATGGAAGAGCACTCCACGTGAGAGCACAGATTTCAGTAGGCATGACAGGTTTTTGCCCATACATCAACTCTGCAAGCATATATCCAGTAGTCACGCTGTGTGTAGAGCGATCTGCCCATAATGCAAAAGGTAATAATCTCGGCCAATCTCCAATCTGACCTCTACAAGCTTTTGCCAATGCCTTAACTATTGGCGGATGTCCTCTTTCACTCTTGCCATTCCCCTCTGGATTATAGGCAGTAGTAAGAGCCAACTTAATCCCAAGCCGTGAGAAAAATTCTCTAGCTTCGTCTGCATCTAGCTCTCCACGATCAGCTGTAATCTTGCCTATACATCCATACCTGCAAAATATTTCTTCCAACAAGAATTTACATACTGTAGTAGTGGTCTTCGTCCGCAAAGATCTGCCTTCAACATAGTTTGTAAGATCCTCCCTAGCCAAGACAAGATATCTCATATGCCAAAGTCCCACTGGCAAAGTAACCAAGTCAACCACCCATTTATAATGCATGCATAGCAGATAGGTCGGATGCAACTCATCACGATGCCGCACTAAAGAGTAAAGCTGACAGTCCCTACAAGTCTCCACAAAGTGGGAAACATCTTTATACATCCCTTTCCACCAGTATCTTTCTTTGATTTTCTCATAGGTAGTCCACACACCTCTATGTCCAGCCCAAGAACTCTCATGAAACTCTCACATAATCTGTATCTGCATCGTTGCCTCACAAACTACTCTCAAGGGTAGGCCGCCTCTCTTCTTTGGGTGCTTCCAAAGAAAACCATCTTTCAAGAAATACCCATAAGCCTTTCTTCTGATATTCTTGAATACATCATCTGTCCAATCAACCTTCGAGTCAATGAACTTAGATACTAACCAATTTGCAGCCACTCGCCAACATAGAGTTCTTCAGTAAAGGCTTCGACAGTAGATACATGACAATCATGAACAAGGACAGAAGCTGCAAACTCTGTCTCATCATCTTCTGCAAGCATTGACTCCTCATCCTCATATCTCACTCTAGACAGCATGTCAGCAACTGGATTATCTTTTCCTACTATGTGTCAAAATTCTGGATTCAATGATTTGATGTAGGCAATCCACCGAAGCATCGCTATATCTGGAGTCGAACAGCTAGTAATCATGCCAAACAAAGGCAAACAATCTGTTTCCACAACAACTGAAGCACCAATAAAATACCCTTTATCACACTTCAGTGCAGTGACCTCTCCCCACAACTCTCTTTTAATCTGCGGATATCTCCTCTGCCGCTCATTAAGAACTTTAGCTCCAAAGCGGATTGCATATCTGTTCCCATCAGCATCATCCTGTCCCACTGCCCAACCTATGCCAATAGGGCTAGTATCAACTGTCAACATGATTGGCCGTCCACACACTGATAATCTGCAGGACCTGATTGAGCTGGAGAACTCGTCATAGGTGGAGCTGTAACAGGTGGTGAAACAAAGTCACCCCCTCTAGTCTTTTTGGAGGTGCTAAGACCCTCCTCATCTCTTCTTCTCTTTTCCTCAACCATGGCATCTAAACCCTGTGTTTTCGCCATATAAGCAAAAATAGAATACCTGTCAACAGGAGAATCCCATCCCGTTTCTCCTCAGATGCTGGAGCCCACACAAGTCATAGTGGATGCCTGAACTTTCCCTCTTCTCGCTATCTCCAAGGTAGAGGACCATAAGGCTAAGTCTCCATCTGATTTCTGCTCAAGCTGGACTCCATAAGCTGAAGCATCTCCTCTAACACTCACATAAGCTAATCGCGCAGCCATATCATTAACGAGCTTCTTCATGCATCCCTTACCAAAGCTCGTGTCAAGAGGAGCACCAGTCTCTGTCAGCCATATCTTCCCATCTTGTCCCCAAAACACTACGTTCTTCTTACGCGCTTCCTGAAAAGCATCACAATCTTTGCAGTGTTGGTGCTCCGTACTATCGCACCAAATACATCGTCTCCCTTTTCTTTGACCAGCTGGAAAAGCAGTCACTGGAGCAGGTGCTACAACAGGTACCGACATAAGTTGCTCTTTTAACTTCCCAACTTCAGCTTTGACTGCCTCTATCATCAAATCTGCCAAGCCTTTAATAACATCATCTACTGATAAGGGCACTAGAGCAGCACGAACTGGTGGATTTACAATAGGAGGAGTAGGCTTAGGCATAGAACTTGCAGTAGGGGAAGAAGTAGAGGTCTCCAAGGATTTTTCAGGATCAGATCCTGTATTACGATGCAATCGTACCCTCCTGCGCTACTTCTTAACAAGCACATTCACAACATCAATGACATGTCTCCATTCGGTCTTTAAACCTGAATCAGTAGCTTGATCTTCCAAAAGATCATCCAACTTTTCCTGTAAATCAGCATCAGCAGCTTGTAAAAATAATTCCACTTTCTGCATCTCCAAAGCTTGCTGCTCAGTTCCATCCAATTGATCATAGCAGCTCTCAAACTCTCGCAGAAGGGCGGTAACTAAAAGTCCCTTATTAGGCATAGAAACCCATGCTAAGAAATTCCTGCGGTTCATAAGACCTGTATCCTCCAGGAAATATTCATCTTTTAATACCTTCTTAAACTCTGTCCAACCAGCATGTGTTCCTTGAATTTTTGAAATTCGGACTTCAAGCACGCGAACCACGATCTGCAAGACGTAGCGGCTCCAAACATCTTGAGAAACCCCAAAAAACTTCATCTTTTCTTCATACAAATGCAGGTAAGTTGAAACTTGTTGGCCGTTGAACTGCTTCATCTCCTGTTGGATAGCTTTCAAGGCATCCATGGCATCACTATCGCGCTTCGCGTGAGCTTGCTGCTGCATATAGGTTGTAAATGACTGAAACAGATGCTTCATGACATTCTCATATGTCATCTCTTCTTGTGAGTCTCCCATCTTGCTAAAAATTGACGCAGCGCTTTCACGTTGGGTTCACCAGAAATGTCGTAGAGTTCATGCAAGAGCTGCAGAACACGGGGTTCAAGATACAGCAAGGAAAGAGGCTAACAAGAAGATTTCAAATTTTGATGCCAAAGATCATTATATTGCTTGTCAAGTAAATTACAAGAAAAGAGTCAAAATAAATGACAAAGCATGACAATCTGTCCATTGCTTCAAAATAAAGCATAAGAGCTTGCTTTTCAGGGTACCAAGTAATTCATCCGAATTCAGGACTTAGTTGTATTATCCTCAATATGCATCAGCAAAGAAGGCTCCCAGGTTAGGCAATATGGTGATAACCCCAGTCTAGATGTTCACACTTTTGGCCGTAGAAACTGTTTATAAATTCAGCTCCTCTGTGAAGTATAGGACAAGATTTGAAGTGATACCATAGTATGCAAGCCTTTCGATCAGTTCATAACTTTCTGTGCCTGGTGGCACTCAGCAGCAGCCATGAGTCCTGATTTCTATCAACATTCAAGTTGCATACCATCAAGGAATGCCATGTCACTATCACCATTTAAGATTACTCCAAATTGCTTCATTTCAGTGTATATTTGCTCATGCCCTTTATGACAACAGACTCTCAACAGATTTTGTGCTCCCATACCACTTTTGAGGTGCAAAATGCAGGTATAGTATACGTCCTCTCTGAGAATGTTAAGCTTTCTGAACTAGTAGATACAGCTTGAATTCTGGAGGGAGCTCCTCTTCTGAATATAGTCGATTAGAGAAATAGATTCTTCGAATGCGACAATTGGCATGCACTTGAACACAAAGAGTTTCTACATAATTTGTGCCATATGCATGCCTTGTAAAATTCAAAAGATTAAATTGTATTTGATTCCATCCCTTGTCCAGTCTCACTAATAGAATCTCAAGTGCCCAGGAAGAATAGGCCAGAGTGCAACAGTAGTATGGGAGGTGAAACGAGACGGGCCCGTCATCAAGTGTGGCACAGTCCACAGATAGTGGCGGAACAAGAACAGGGGCGAGGCTTTCAGATCAAACTCCCTGTACAAGAGGATTCCGGAAAATTTAGCCGTGCAGGAACATGGAACTCCACAAAGATTTGCCTGAGAGGACCCTGGATTTGATCAGCGGCCTTCTTAAACTTGACGTTTCGGACGAAATGCGTCTGGTTGTAGTTCATCTTAAGCTCCTGCAGCAGGGCATCGAACTCCTTCTGCCTCAATCACATCCGGTCAATCAGCTGACATTATCTTCTTTCCATTGACCCAGAGGTCATAATAAGATCCAGCTTGAGGAGCTAAAAAAGCAGCAATCTTCGTCGTCACTTGCCGTCTTCTTCAGTGCTCGCTGATGTTTTCATCGTCGTTTCAGTTGAATACAGGAAGAGACTTGGAACAGTCAATCAGACACTTGAGGAAGTGTTACTTCAATGATAAGGAGATTAGACTGATAGAGTTGTATACTATGTTATAGTCCGTTCTTGGCAGAAAACACCCTTCCTTCTCGATAGTCTTCCTCAATTTCTCCTCCCCAGTAGAGAGCTCCAAGCGATGTTGTCGTCCGTGAAGATCCTCCCAATTTTAGATGATTGATATCTTGTTGGATTATTTTGCTCCATGGCCACATTGTCAATACCCTTGCAAAAAGGACATACAAGTCTACACGGTCTACAGCTCGTAAACAGTCGTTCATCTTAAGCATCAGCAGTAAAACTCGTGACAACCTCCGAAGAAGCTCCGCGATCTCAGAAACATATTTTGATGCATACATCTGGATCTCAGACTTTCCTCTTCAGATACCCCTTGACTTCATCTAGGTCCTCTTTGAGATCACTCGCAAAAGTTTCGGAATCTCGGTCTACTTCTTCCATGTGTTCTGTGCAGGACTGGAGTTCAAGCTTGGTTCGCTTGGAGAGGCGAGCAGAAGCTGCAGTGAGCTCCTAGACAATAGTGGCATCTGGAAGTGCCTTCTTGGTACAGTGTGCCTGTAGTTTTTCAGAATAAGACGATTCAGGATCGAGAGGTTCTGTCCAGAAGCCTCCTATTTCCAGAGACAGACTGCCCCCCTTCGCTAATTCCTTCAATTTTCTCCTAAATTTCCTGGTAAAAAGTAAAAAAAGCTCATTTTTTGACAAGAATAGGCTAGGCCAACACCAGTAGTGATATTCCAGCCAAGCAAAAAGCTTGCCAAAAAGTTATCCTGAAGACTGCATCCCACACTATGCCCATCACAAAATACTCCTTCCAAGTCCACTTTATTTTACCCATTTCACCTTCCCAAAATTCTCCAACCTTCCTTGGGGAAGAAACTTTGTGGTGCTTAAATAGTTGTCTTCCAAACTGGTAATGTAAATGTCCACATAAATATACAGAAATATCATGTTTTGACAAAATTGTTTCTACTCGATGTCCCCTTTCTGTGCCACTAGTAAATGAAGTAGGAAAATGCCCATACACTAGCTTAGTTATCTTGTCAAGCTCAGTCCCGTTCCTCTGACCAAGTTCTGTGTCCATCATTTCCAGATCTCTTTTTGTCACATGTCCAAACAAATTACTAGGGCCCCGAAGACCAACAAACTTCAGAGTCTTCTTGTAGACATCCAAGAGTCCATTGAATTGACGTTCCCCTCCTTTCTTTGCACCCTTGGCATCATTGGCAAGGCGAGTCCTAGCATAATCAAGGGAATACACAAGAAAGAGGGAAGACGCCAGGTTACCAGCAAACCAGCCCAATAGCCATCCTTGTCGAAGCTTAACACGTTCTATGGGAGCAGTTGCAGTCTTTGAGATAGCTGCAAAGATTCCTCCCATCAAAGGCAAAGGCATATGAACCCTTCTTCTCCATGGCATGTAGTGCTAATGTATCTTCTTCAAAAATGCTTTGTCCCGCATATTACGTTGGCCTTGTTCACGTGCAACCTTTATCTTCATAGCTTACATGTCGACTTCTACAAAGCTTCCTTTGATTCCACGGTTTCCTGCACTTTTCTTGGAATTCGTCATTGAAATTGACAGCATAATAACATTCTTTGGCATCAGTTTTTTATATTTTTCTGACACACACACAAACACACACAAACACAAACACACAAGTGGAGTATGTACATTGGATGCGGGTACTGAAATCAAACACAATGAAACACACACGAAAAGATAACACAGATGCACAACAAAAATGGAGGTGTTTATGGCTCGGATGCGCAGCAGCACGACATCGTCCCTAGGGACCTACCAAGCCCTCGCAAGGCAATGATCAATTGCTTATAAGATTTTTTTTTCCCTTTTCTGTTTGTAGGGGTTAGAACCCCTTTTTACACACCTTTGTATTTATTTATTATCTTTAAAATATTCAGGGTTTCTTTTCCTTTATCATCATTATTTTCTTCTTCGGCAGGCTTCCCTAACGGCCTCACAACTAACAAGAACTCCTAGAATGGCCGCCTAGCAGGCTAGCAGAACAGGGTCACTAGGACTTCCGTCTAAAATAGGTCTTTCAATGCTTGACAATGTCTTTGCAGGAGGCAACGACGACTACTCAGACCTCCCTTAGACATACTTAACCTAAACCTCGGGACTGCATGCCTTGGACGCCGGTCCCCAACAAGAAACAACAAACCCCTTAACAAGTACACAGACACATATAACATAAAAACCACAGTACTCATAAAGGAAAGATATCACCTGGATAGGGCCACGAGAAGCTTCCACGCAACAAAAGGATCCTTCCAAGCTCTTCTTCAAATGTGTCTAGCACAGAACGCAAACAAGAAACCATTAACCGCACCTGCACTAAACAGACAATGGGCCCTCTTAGCTTAATGAAATAAAGCACTTCACCACAAAACTTAATCGGCCCTCTTGGCCTAACGAGATAAAACAATAAAACCTCGCAAAACAAGCCCTCTTGGCCTAATGAAATAAAACAAAGTAGCACCTACACATCCTTCCCTGAATGAGCACAGATATACAATAATATGCTCCCTTCCAAGGAGGAAAACACAGGGCTCGTAGCCCTAAACTAAATGTATAAGGTTATGACCCATCCCTCCTGCATATATAGCAAGAGGCGTACGCATCACATGTTGTCTAATTAACCTATGGGTCCAGGATAATAACGGTAGATTGGTATCGGCTACTCTTTGCATCACCCATATCTGCCATATATGGTATGTTCTGATAACATTCCCCACAAGCAACCGGGTCCTGTTTCATCATTGATGATAATATCCAGACTAGGACCACAATTAAAGAAGAGGTCTTCCTCATAAGCAAGATTTGCCAACGAATCCGCAAACTGATTCCAGTAATGTGGAATCAGCTGAAAAGACACTCTCTCAAACTCTTCAAGTAGGGTCACAGCAGTCCGATGATACATACGAAGAATGGGATTCCGCACTGTGTATGTCCCATCTAGCTGATTCAGGGTCAACTGGGAATCCCCTTTTACTAACAACCGATGAATACCACCTTGTTTGGCAATATGCAGTCCCATAATCAAGGCTTTATACTCCACCATATTGTTAGTGAATCCTACCCCGAGATAAGCAGCTAACTTCATTGTAACTCTACGTCAGGGATCTCAGATTACTACTCCAACACTCCCTTTTTTATTAGGGCCCCTGGACGCTCCGTCAAAATATAATGTATATGTCCACAACGGGTTTACACAGCTGGCCATCACAAACTCCTCTATTTGTAATTATGGTAATCAAAGTTTAGCATGTTGAGAGGATGAACTGACGGCTCCATCCCACCTTCTTCATTGAACTCAACAGGGATACTCGTCAACAGTCGTAAGTAGTGATGGCAGAAGACTTTGATCTCCCACACAAAGGTTCCATCTTCTTTCTCAATCACTTTGTATCCTTTGCTCCACCAGATGAGTTTCCCCTGATGGTATCTTTGCTCCAGATATGGGTGCTCCAAATAAGGGATTAACCGACCCATCAACCGACTTTTAGCTCTTTCGCAGGTCTCAAATCATTCCTAGCATGGACATGCAATGCATTTTCTTTATATTAGCAGACTTAGAAATAATAAGATTTAATCTTATTAAGATTAACCTTATTTTTAAACTCTACTCCCTGTAGATCAGCTAATAGGGCCATAGACCTATTTTTCCCTAGCCTAACAATCTTGTAGGGGCCATCCCATTTAGGTTCCAGCTTCCCTGGAAACAACTCCCTACGCGCATCATAATAGAGGACTAATTGCCCTTTTTTAAAGGTATATTTCTTCGCTCTAAGGTCATGCAATTGCTTCATCCGACGCTTAGCTACCTCCTGGTGTAACAAGCTCTACAACTTCAATTCATCCAGGTGGGCTATAGTCGTGAAACGTTCAAAAAGGGAATCCTTATCTCCCAAAGAATGATTAATTGCCAACCGTATGGTCGGCAATTCGATTTCAAGGGGTAACACACACTCTTCCCCATACACCAATTTGAATGGAGTATGGCCGGTAGCTCGCTTGAACGTGGTATTATACGCCCATACTGCCACATACAACTTCCTGTCCCAGTCTTGTTTCTTCTCAGAGACTATCTTAGACAAGATACCCACAAGCTGCTTATTAGTACTTTCAACTTGCCCGTTTGCTTGCGGATTATAAGGAGTCATTTTATTGTGCTTGATTTGCCAAGCTTCAGTCAAGCTTTTGATCACCTTATTCAGAAAATGGGTTCCACGGTCCGACACTAATTCCCTTGGTGGACCAAAGCGGCAGATAATGTGCTCTAATAGGAAACTTGCAGTCTCTTTTGCATTGTCCTGCCTCGTCGCCCACGCTTCTGACCATTTTGTAAAATAATCAGTGGTGGCTACTATAATATACCTCTTTTGGGTAGTAGACGATGGGGTAATAGGACCCACAAAATCAATGCCCCACTTCTCAAATGGAAGGATAGCCATGATAGGCGTAAGTGGACATTTCCTATTCTCTCTACTATCATGCCTTTGACAGGTATCACATTTCTTTACATACTCAAAAGAATCTTGGAAGATGGACGGCCACCAACATCCGGCTCTTAAAGCTTTATGCGCCGTCAACCATCCTGCAAAGTGCCCTCCACATGCAGAGTCATGGCACTCCTCCAAGATAAAAGGAACCTCGTCAAGCATCACACATCGGTGATAGATATCATCAACACCTTGCCGATATAGTGTCCCTGCGATCAAAGAAAACTTCAAAGCTTGTTGTTTGATTTTCCTCTTTTCAGACTTTGACAAACTAGCTCCTGTCTCTCCTGTTGATAGATAGTGTGTAATAGCAGCATACCAAGAAGGAATAGAAGCTGTATCAATTTTAAACATTTCCTCAATATCGCTTCCTTCAACCAAACTCTTTTGGCTCCCCGAAATCCACAAGGCATTCCACAATACCCTGCAACCTCGGTGGCTTACTCTTGATCTCATAATCGAACTCCTGCAAAGTGATTAACCACTTTGCCAGACGATCAGGCGGCTGTAGCTTGTTCATAAGCAGTCTAAGTCCTTCCACCTTCGTATAAAAAACTACCTTTTCAGAGAGGATGTAGTGCCTGAATTTCTTAGTCCCAAAGACCATTGCAAGACACAACTTCTCCATGTAGGTATACTTAATCTCTGAAATGCCCAATTTTCGACTAGCGAAAGCTATCGGATGATACCAATTTTCCTCCCAAATTTGGGCTAAACAGCAGCTGATACTATGCATGGTGACTACTGAAAATATGTATAACACCTCACCCCTTTTAGGTGCTTTTAAAACAAGAGCTTTTACTAGCTCCTATTTCACATCCTCGAATGATATTTTGCAAGCATCACTCCATGCAAATAGACAGTTATAGGATAATAAATTCGTTAGTGGTAATGTTCTTTCTGCCAAGGCATTGATGAACGTTCGATAGTACCCTATCGATGACAGAAAGCTATGAACCTCTTTTGGAGTACGTGGTGGACTCATAGCGACTATGACCTTGATCTTTTTAGGGTCAGTTGCTATCTCTACTGAACTGACCACATGGCCTAGCAATAGCCCATAAGGTACTCCAAAAACACACTTCTGTGGGTTAAGAGTGATACAAATTTGTCTGCAGCACTCAAAGCACTTTCTCAAAATAATCAACATCCTTTCCCTTACAATGGCTGCTCCTAGGTCATCAATAAATACTTTCAACTCATCTGGGGAAATGTCACCAAAGGTCTTGTCTGCTATTCGTTGCCATGATCCAGGTGCATTGCACAAACCAAAGGCCATCACATGGTACGCAAAAGTACCAAAGGCAGTAATAAAAGTCGTTTTCAACTTGTCCTCTTCTGCAATTGCCATCTGGTTATATCCTGAAAAGCAATCCATGAATGAATATATTTTCCTACCCACTAATTGATCCAAAATCTGGTCAATAAACGGCAACGGGTAGTAATCCTTAATTGTCTGCTTATTCAGCTCTCTAAAATCCACACATAATCGGATCTGGTTGTTTTTCTTCTTCCTGATAACAACTGGTGAACACCATTCTGTGTGTTGAACAGGGAAGATCAAACCAGCTTTCCTTAACTTCTGCAACTCTTCAAACAGCCCGTCCCTCAATTCAAAAGGCATACGCCTTACCTTCTGATGCACAAGACGACTGCCTTCTTTTACCAGAATAGTATGAACAGCTAGGCTGGGAGGAATGCCTCTCAACTCATCATAACTCCAGGCAAAGAGATCGTAGAATTCTTGAATCAAGGACACATAGTCCTCCCTTTCTGCTGAACTGAGCATAGACCCTAATTTAATTGGCCGCGAATCATTCGGCGTGCCAAGGTCTAACTCAATCACATCCGCATCTCTTATCCTATCTTGCGGCTCTATCGGCTCATTTAGAGTTATCTGATAGATATCCTCTGTAGTGGATCCCTCTTTAGATTCATCATTGGATGATGTCTCACTACCAGATGGATCATCTACTGTCTCTAATTCAGTAGATGATAAAGGAGCTCTCTCACTTTGAGGAGACTCAGGATAAGCATCGAGTATTACTCGATTAGCACCTCTACCTAGAACCACTCGACCGGTGGGTATATCAACTTGACAGTCTGTTCGTAAGATCCAAGGCCTACCTAGCAAAACCCGATAGCTAGGACGTCCTGCAAATCTTATCACCCTAAAGTCCAAGAAACATTCTACACTTGCAACTGTAACATGGACCTTAGTGACGCAACCTTCTGGTTGTCTTAAACTATCATCGGCCATTCTCAGAAGGGTGGAACTGTCTTTCTGGATGCCTAGACCCAGCCTCTCCATCAACTCTGAACTCATGATGTTGACGGAGGATCCAGTATCTACAATGGCATGTTCCACTAATATTCCATCCACATAACCTAGAACCCTAGGGCAATTCTTTTCAGCATGTTCAAACCAATCTTCCCCTACTCGTGCTATGCTCAGCAGTTCCACAATATACCCAATACGTAGGATCTTCTTAAATTCCTTGCGTACTCCTGGAGATAATTTGATCAATTGCAAGAGATTCACATTTAGTTTAACTTCACAAAGAGAACTCGCTAAATCAAAGTCGTGATAAGTCACCAAAGCTCTCTTTTCTTGCCAAACCATCCTCTCTTTTGGTCTTTGGGCCGGTTTTGGTGCTTCTTTCTTAGCTCTTGCCTTCTTTCTGGGCACTTCCTCATCCTTCTAAGGGTCGCCTTTCTTGTTAAACTGGCTTTAGCAGTCCCCCTTCCATGCTAGGACTTTGGACTTGTGTCCCCTTATCCCCTTGTTTAGGGTTTACCTCAACCGACTTTTCCTTATCTTTGTTCACCTCTTTAGCCTTTTGGCCTCTTGTCACGGCTCTTAAGTTAGAGGTTTCAGCATCATGGACTCGTACAGCCTCAATAAGGCTGACTCTGTTGCCTTGTGGCAACTCTTATATATTTGTTTTTCCCCTCTATAATATTTGCCTAGGTACATCATTCTGTTGCAAGTTATTTCCTTGTGCTCTATGATTCACTGGGCCCCCGGCTGTTTACTCCCTTGTTGGAGAGAACTAATATTACTCCAACAGGTAGCAGCTGTCAAGATTGTGGGAGAGAAGGAAGGAGTCTCACTTGTAGCTTTCTTGCTTGCACAATGGGGGAATACACACAAAGGTGGAGGCTGAAAACAGTTTTCCTCTTCTTAGTCTTGTGTAAGCCAAAAGAACTCTCATACAAAGAAATAGAAGAACCCTATATATGGGTCTCAAACCAAACTCAACTAACTAAGGTGGCATACTAACTGAGCCACGAACTAGAGTAGATAAGGATAGCTGTCATCTAGCTATTATTCATGGGCGGTGTACCAACCGCATCTACAGCTAACAAGTCGGTGACATAAATGCACAACGGTCACCCTGGCATATCATGAGTGGAGCTCGATATCTCAACACTCCCCCTCGAGCTCAATCCCAATTCCTGCACACCAAGCAGGTCTCTGAACTTGCGTAGCTTCTCTGGGCCCAATGCCTTCGTAAATATGTCAGCTACCTGATCCTCTGTGCTGACATAAACTAGATCAATAAGACCTAGTAAAACCCTCTCCCGCACATAGCGATAATGCACCTCAATGTGCTTTGTTCTAGCATGATAGACTGGGTAATTTGCCAAGTGTATACTGCTCATGTTGTCACAATAAATGACAATTGGCCCATCTGTAGGCCGATGCATATCATAAAGTAGCTTATGCAACCAAGCTACCTCACATGCAGCCATTGCTACACCCCTGTACTCAGCCTTTGTGCTCGACAAGGCAACTGTAGGCTGTTTCTTGCTGCTCCAAGTGACTGTAGCACTCCCAAAAGAGAACACATATCCACTGGTAGATCGTCTATCAGAAATGCTACCAGCCCAATCAGCATCAGTGTATCCATGCAACTGTATCTCAACCCTAGTCACATAAAATAGTCCATACTGCAATGTGGACTTCACATACCTGAGTATGCGTCTAGCCGCATCCAAATGCGGTTTCCGTGGAGCCTGTATAAACTGACTTACCAATCCCAACATCATAGCTCAAATCTGGCCTAGTAATAGTCATATAAATCAAGCTTCCTACTATGCGTCTGTACATAGTAGGATCTTCCAGAAGCTCACCTGCATCTGCGCTCAGCTTCACATTCTACTCCAAAGGAACTAAAATAGGCTTACAGCCTGTCATCCCATATTTGGACAGCATGTCCAATCCATACTGCCTCTGCAAGAGCTGTATCCCAATTGGTGATCTAATCACCTCAAAGCCCAAGAAATAACGCAGCTCTCCCAAATCCTTCATCTCAAACTTCTGCTTCAATAGCATTTTCACATGAAGGATATCTTCATCACTGTCACCTGTCATAATCAAATCATCAACATAAATGACAAGTTGTATAATACCTTTCTCTGTTTTTCTCACATAAAGTGAGAAATCTGCCTTGGAAATCTGAAAGCCAATAGTGACAAGATACTATCCTATCTTGTCAGACCATGCTCTAGGTGCTTGCTTCAAGCCATACAAGGCTTTCTTCAACCTGCAAACAAACTCAGGATGAACAGCATGCACATAACCTGGTCGCTGATCCATATAGACCTCTTCTTGCAAATCACCATGCAAGAAGGCATTCTTTACATCCATCTGATGTAAAGACCATCCCTTTGATGCAGCCATAGCAATGACTGCTCTTACAGTTGCCATCCTTGCAACCGGACTGAATGTTTCTTCATAGTCAATGCCATATGTTTGTGCATACCCCTTGACTACTAACCTTTCCTTGTATCTGTTCACAAAACCATCTGCATTGTGCTTCACCTTATAAACCCACTTACAGCCAATTGCATTTTTACCTTTAGGCAAAGGTACCAATTCCCATGTAGCATTTGCTTCCAAGGCATCCATTTCTTTATCCATGGCTTTCTCCCATTTTTCTTTTCCCATGGCTTGCTCAAAAGAAGTGGGTTCTGGTTCCTATATCACTTTGACCATATAGGCATGTTGAATGGCTGTAAATCCATCATATTTCAGCCTGTCCACAAGATACCTAGCTCTGGTAGACCTGCGCAAAGTAGGTTCACTCCCAGGTGCTCTCAAAACATCCCTGGTCTTCCTTACTCCAGGTGTAACAATAGAAGGAATACCCAACTCATCATCAATGCTCTGTTCTAAGCCACTGCATTCACCATCCACATAAGAGTGACCTGCATTCACATCAAACATGGGCTGATCTACCTTCTCTTTTCCTTTTTGTGAAACCTGCATACCACTATCTACATTGTTTTGAGGAGATTCTCCTGATCGCAATCTGCCTGTCCATGGTGAAGAATATGAACCACTGCTAGAGGACACTCCAGGTCCACTAATGTTTTGTGACTGCTGCTGTGAATTCTGTGCAGCATTACCATTTTGTGCATCTACATCATCAATCACATTTACTGGTTTATACCAGCTACTCATCTCATAAAAAACAACATCTCTGCTCACTGTAAACTTACGAGTAGAAGGGTTATAGCATCTATACCCTTTCTGCTGCAGAGATTACCAATAAAGATGCACTTCTCAGCTTTTGGATCCAACTTGGATCTCAACTCATCTGGCACATGAACATAGGCAATGCAACCAAAAATCTTCAAATGAGAAATATCTGGTTTCCTACCAGTATACCTCTCCTTTGGAGTCATCCCATTTATTGCTGCAGTGGGAGTCCTGTTCATTATGTAGACTGCTGTAGCAACTGCTTCAGCCCAGTAAAAATCTGGCAAGTCTTTTTCCTTGAGCATGGCACGAGATACCTCTCCAATATGCCTATTTTTCCTTTCTACAATTCCATTTTGTTGTGGGGTATGACTACATGAATATTGCTGCTTTATGCCATGCTCCTGCAAGAACCTTGCAAACTCATTTGAGAGGTACTCTCCCCCTCCATCTGACCTTAGGCATTTTATTTGCAGGCCTGTTTCTTTTTCAACCATAGCTTTAAGAGTTTTGAAATGCCCAAAAACTTCACTTTTCTTTTTCATAAAATACACCCAAA
This sequence comes from Lygodium microphyllum, assembly GCF_053477565.2. Taxonomy (NCBI): domain Eukaryota; kingdom Viridiplantae; phylum Streptophyta; class Polypodiopsida; order Schizaeales; family Lygodiaceae; genus Lygodium; species Lygodium microphyllum. The sequence continues at coordinate 71,545,261 of NC_141164.1, read as the reverse complement.
CTTTTCTACTATAGTCATCAATAAAAGTGACAAAATAATAACAGCCTCCAAGAGATGCAGCTTTAGTAGTCCACACATCAGAATGGATTAATTCCAATGGCTTCTTACTCTCTTGAACATGTCTAGGAAATGGTTTCCTTCCCTGTTTTCTAAACTGACAGGCTTCACATATCTTATGCATTTCTGCAACCTTGAATTTAGGCAATCCTTCAACAATATTTTGGGCCTGCATTGATTTAAGTCGCTGTACATTAACATGACCAATGCGTTTATGCCAGATATCAATATCTACAACTACACGGGTCCCATGTGCAAACATTGCTGCACTCAATTCAGACATGTCTGTATCCAATGTAAACATTCTGCCCTTCTTCTTTCCTTTTGCTATCAAGCGACCTTTATTTTTCATATCCTCAACAAGGCATCCATGAGGATTAAATCTGACCTGCAAGTCCTGCTCAACCATTTGACCAACAGAAACCAGATTCTTGGTGATATTCGGGATATGAAATACATCGGACAAGTATTTCTTTTTCCCATCCTGCATAGACAAAGGAATTTTTCCAATCTGCACAATAGGATATGCAGTATCATCACCAGTCTCCACAAATCCTGGTTTTTCTATTTTCCTTGCATCCTCCATCCATTCTACATGACCTATCATGTGGTTTGATGCACCTGAGTCAATATACCATACATCATTGCTTTCTTTTGCACTTGTCACAGAATTATTCATGTGCTGCACCATAAACAAATGCTCATTTCTGTCATCACCCTGTCTACTAGAAGATGCATAATTCCCTTGTTGCAATTTCCCATTCATGATGTCATTCTGCTTTTTATAGCAGTCTTTAGCCATATGACCCATTTTACCACAGTAGTAGCATTCAACATTGCTGTTTGCATTTTGGCCTCTTTGGCTCCCCCTGCCTCTAGAGTTACCACGTCCTCCTCCATAGGACTAGTTTTCTTGAGTTTGTTGCATATTCTGATTTCTACCACGGCCTCCAGATCGGCCTCCTCTACCTCTGCCTCTACCTCTTCCAGCATTTGAGTAGAAGACAGCTTCTTTTGAAGTTCCTCCTGAAGAAGATGCACCACCATTTCTCTGCTCCTCAGAAATTAGAAGAGCAATCAACTCCTCAAAATCTGGAAATCTTTCACGGACGGAAATGGATGTTCGGAACTGTGCATAATCCTTTCCTAGACCATTCAAGGTCACATAAACTAAATCATCATCTTCCACTGGCGACCCAATGGAAGCAAGTGCATCTGCGATCTTCTTCACCTTCATGTGGTAGTCATTGATGCTCATACTTTCTCTTTGCACATTGTGCAACTCTTGCTTGAGCTGCATTTTCCTGGCTTGCGTATTTGTGCTATACATTTTTGACAAAGTATCCCATACCTCCTTTGGCGTACTTGCATCTTGAATATGCACAATCATAGAGTTTGAAATGCTGATAGACAGCCAGTACATAACTTTCCTGGCTCTCTCATACCATGCTTTAAATGCCTGCATTTGCTGTTGATTGGGAACATTAGGAAGAACTGGTTCTTCTTCATTTCCTGCAACGAATTACCAATATCCTTTTCCCATAAGGAAATTCGTCATTCTAAACTTCCATGCTTGGAAGTTGTTCTTGTCAAGCTTTTCAGTGACAATCTGTGAAAGAGAATCAGACGCCATTACAGAACACTGCAAAAAATTATGTCACTGCAAAGAACATAACTTCAGCCTCACAAGGGCTAATCTGCAAAATTGATGAAAGTGCTCCATCCTCCATAGCCGCGCGAGACAAGAGAAGAGAAGAGAAGAGAAGAAGATAAAGAGAGGAGATGGGGAGCTTCCTCTCCTCGGTCCCCCACTCTCACACACTTATTCCCTCACACTCACTCACTCCCTCTCTCAAGCACAAGTAAGAAGCTGAGAAGAAGAGAAGAAGAAGAAGAAGCTTTTTGCCACACACAAGAATGAGCTTCTCATCCACTTTCGTCTTCGCATGGAAGACCGGGGCGGATTCTTGGCTAACTGAATAGCACTCATAGAATCCGAATGCATTGTAGGGATAGCATCAATACCAAGGTCAGCAACTAAACGACCCAACCAAATGGCCTCCTTGCAAGCCTCAATGGCTGCAACATACTCGGCCTTTGTAGTAGAAAGGACCGTGCATTTCTACACCTTGGACATCCAAGAAACAGCACCTCCAGCATAGGTGAATACATAGCCGGAAGTGGACTTCCTACTATCTGCATGTCCTGCATAATCAAAGTCAGTGTACCCCACGACTCCTATATCCTGGCTGCCATAGCATATGCACATATCTGTAGTGCCCTTCACGTACCTCATGATACCCTTCACAGCATCCCAATGCTTATTGCCAGGTCTAGCCATATAGCATGCCACAACACCAACTGCAAATGCAATATCTGGATGAGTGGCTATCATGGAACACCATATTGGAGAATATGGGAATTTCCCATAAGTTTGGGACACGTGGTCAAATCTTTGGATTTGTCATAATGTGAAGAGTATAACTCCAAATCAAGTGCTCTATAGCTCAATAGATTCTATTTTTCAAGTGTTTTCCAATGATAGGTCACATCATATGGTTTTGAGAAAATTATGGGTATGTTATCCGTGTGCCACCTTTTTAGTATTTAAAAAATGGAAATTGAGAGATTCCCAAACTCACTAATACTTTGTTATGGCATACATAAGATTGCCCACTGCAGATGCATAGGGAATCTTAGCCATCTCGACCCTCTGCTCATCTGTCTGCGGACAATCAGCCTATGATACCTTCACATAAGAAGGCAATGGACAGCCAATAGGCTTTACGTCTTGCATGTGGAAGCGCTCAAGGACTTTATGAATGTACTTCCTCTGTGACAAGTAGAGGAGTCCCTGATACCTGTCGCATCTAATGTGCATACCAAGTATGTGAGCGGCCTATCCCAGATCTTTCATCTCAAAGCTCTTCTTAAGCTAAGTCTTAAGAGCATCTAGCTCATCATGAGCTTTCTCTACTATCAGCATATCATCCACATAGAGTACCAAAATCAATAAAGAACCATCACGGGCTTTCTTCGTGTAAAGACACGGATCCATAGCACTCCGACTGTAGCCCTGTGACTGCATAAAGGTATCAAACTTATGATACCACTCCCTAGGTGCCTGTTTAAATCCATAAAGACTTTTCTTCAATTTGCACACTAGGTGCTGCCTGCCAGCTTCTGCAAAGCCCTTAGGCTGCTCCATATAAATTTCATCATGCAAGTCCTCGTGTAAGAAAGCCATCTTGACATCCATCTGGTATAAATCCAAGTCAAGCTGAGCAACCAAAGCCAAGACTAAGCATAGGGTGGTCATCTTAACCACAAGAGAAAAGACCTCATCAAAGTCCACACCATGCTCCTGCTTAAAACCCTTTGCTACCAATCTAGCCTTGTATGCCGGCTTGGGTGTGCAGGGGTACTTTTCAGTTTGTACACCCACTTGCATGGTAAAGCCTTCTTGCCCATAGGCAAGGAAACCAAATCCCAAGTCTCATTCTTATGTAGGGAGTCTATCTCAGACTACATATCCCTCTCCCAGGAGTGATTGTCACCCCTGCGCATAGCCTCATCATAAGTGAAAGGCTCTCCTGCATCTGTAACCAAGACATAATGCATCGAGGGCTGAAATCTATCTGGTGGACGTCTGTCTCTAGTAGACCGTCTCACGGCAGGCTCTGCTGCCTACCCAGCTTCCTGTGCAATGCCCTGACCATGAGCATCTACTGCAGCTGTAGGTTGTCCAACTGGCTATGCGGGAGCTCTCAGCTCCTCCTGAAATGTGACCCTGCGGATCTCAACAACTCTCTCAGGCTACCTATGCATCTTGTCTTCATGGAAGACTACATCATGGCTGCAGATGACTTTTCGCGCTTGCGGATTCCAGAGATGGTAACCCATCTCGCCTGGATCCCCATAACTAAGGAAAATGCATTTGACACTCTTGGGATCCAGCTTACTTCTCTTGTCCCTGGGCACATGGCAAAATGCCTCACATCCAAAGATACAGAGATGCGCATAAGAGGGAGGTTTTCCAGTCCATACCTCTTCTGCAACATGGAAATCCAAACCACTAGAGGGTGATCTGTTTATGACATGCACAAATGTACTAACTGTCTCATCCCAAAAGCTCTGTGGTAGGCCTGCATGGCTAAGCATATTGCGTACACGCTCCTAGATGGTTCTATTCATCCGCTCAGCCAAACCATTCTGGGGGGGGTAGGGGGTGGTCAACTGATGCTTAATACCCCTCTCATCACATAACTGCTCAAAAGCATGTGAGACATACTCACCCCCATTATCTATCCTTAGCCATTTTAGCCTATACCTAGACTGGTTCTCAACCAATGCAAGCCATCTCTGAAACACAGCCAAGACATCGGATTTCAGCTTAATGGGATAAGCCCAAACTTTTTGTGAAAAATCATCTATGAACGTAACAAAATACTTTGCACCACCCATATACTGACAAGACATGGGCCCACAGACATCCGAATGTACCAATGCCAAGGGCTCACTCATGCGTGGTCTACCAGACTTCTTATATTTAGACCTAGTCTACCTGCCATAAAGACAATGCTCACATGAATCAGAGCATGCATAATCAAGGGGCGGTAAGTACTGCAAACCAGAAAGCATTTTCATTCCCTTCAAAGACATATGGCCCAAATGGGCATGGCAAAGAGATACATGTGGGATAGGACCCACAGACAAAACATGATCAAGGGAAGAAGCTGATACAATCAAGGGGTAGAGACTGCCAGCCTTGGCACCTCTTGCAATCACAAGTCTGCCACAAGTGATCTTCCATGTAGAGTCTCCAAAACGTACATGATATCCTGTATCATCAAGCTGTCCAGCTGACATGGGACTGCATGTCAAAGCAGGTACATGACGTGCATCCTGCATAACAAGGCTACTGCCATAAGGAAACTGCAGCCTAACATCACCAATGCCCACAATATCAAGAGAGCTGTCATCACCCAAGCGCACAGAACCCGAAACAGTATGGTATGAATGAAACCACTCTCGGCAAGGTGTCACATGAAAGGACGCACCTGAGGCCAAGAGCCAACACTGTGCATATATAGAGTGTATCTTTGTCATCTACGAAGCATTAGAAGAAGCTGCTAGGATATAATCATCATCATCAACATTCTCACGCTGCAAAACATTGATCTCTTCAATTTTAAAACTGGACTTTGTAGGTACTATGCTGCGATCAGAAGGCTTATCCTGCACTTTGTCTTTCCCTTTATCTTTGCACCTTTCATTGCGCAATTCATGGCATTGTCACCTAATATGGCCCTTTTTCCCACAATGGTGACAAGTAACATCTACATTCCTGCCACGGGATTTGCTACATGACTTCCCATGAGACTTGGACCGAGATTTCTGAGAATCCCATTTCTTTGAAGAACAACTAAATCTGTAGGAGATAAGGAAGAAACTAGCTACATAGAGAAGGACTTTGTGAAGTAGAATGAGACTAAGCCAATTGTTCCTTAAGCTACTGAATTTGAGTATTATTCTGCTCAATAGTACATCCTGAACATGTAGGCGGTAGAGCATCCGTATGTAGCATCTATAAGCATGTAAGACATCAAGTACATCCCAAGATAAAACTCTAGCAAGCCAATAAATAGCTCAAGTAAGCTCTGAGAATCCAAGGTCAAGTCAAGACCACGATCTCCAGTAGCAATAGGCTCCAAACAATGTAACCAACATGTAGTAATGGCATAGGCTAAGCATGTCAAGACCGGTCAGACATAAGCAACATACATGCCATAAGTACATCCAAGAGGAAGCATCCAAATGCTTTGCAAAGTGAGCTCAAGCTCAACCAATAATCCTGAATCAAAACCAAGCTTTATGTCGAGCCCCAAGTGTCAATACATCACCATATATGTCCGAAACATAGCCCGAAAAGCATAGGCATAAGTATACATGACTAAAATGACTTCAGCCCAACTGTATACAGCAGTGATTTATTGTTCAAAACTGAGAATTTCAGCACCAAAATCAACTCCAAATGGTTGCCAAACAATAGGCACACATTCCCCTAACATCCGGGCATCAAACGGGACCAACTGGGCATCAAATGACAATGCCAAACAAGCTGTAGAATCAAATGTCAGTGTAACACTGTCATAAACTGCCTATGGACTGTTATGACAGTCCCAAAATAGTGTTAAATCAGTCCAAATGCTATGCCAACACATCAACCATCAAAACCAAGCATCAAAGCATGTTCATATCCCCGAAATGGAGCCTTTCCAAGTGCCAATGGAGGGGGAGAGCTGCTGTTGTGACTGTCATTGCTAAATACACATATGGGAGGGCTGCGTGATTCCGCCAATTGTAAATGCTGGTCCTGGGGCTGCAAAAAATGGTGGCCAAGCTTCGGAGGGGTCCGGTTAAAGCCAAGGAAGGCCTCAAACAAGCTCCAGCAAGTCTTGTTCAAAGGCAAGTGAGATATGAAGCAAGGGAGCTTCAATGGTGGCTGCCCCAATCTTGTTTACAGCCTGTGAGACATGAGAACTGAAGTAAACCCTGAAGAAAATGATCAAATACATCTGATGTAATGCCCTGAAGGTGCCCAACAATGCCGGGAAGGTGCTTGGGAAGCCAGGGAGTGACGGGAGCTCGGAGGAGTCGGATATGGCTGTCGAGAAGGAGACCCAATGCAAGTAGGGAGTCGATGGGATGTTGAGAATGCCACGAACCAAGCTCAAGAGTCGAAAAGCAAAGCTCTGATACCAATTGAAAGGGAGCGACGGATCAAAGGTTGGACTTGAGAGCTATGGCGGGAGAGCAAGAGCAAGAAAGGGAGAGACTAGAAATGGGAACTCCAACAGTCACAATGTGTAAGCGGGCCTTCCTTTATTCAAACTGTCACTAAAAGAATAAAGAATAAAGTGATAGTGACGGGCCCCCGCCACCTGCAATGTGCAGTGGCGATGAGTGTCAATGTAGTAATACACGGGCGGCTAGGCAGAGGCGCCTTTACCCCCAACAAAGGTTGAAGCAAAAATAAAAGTGAGCATTAGAAAAGGATTAAGAATCACCTTGTGAGGGCTTGGTAGGTTCTTGGGTACCGAAACAGGATGTGAGGTCGTCGATGCCCTATTCTCCTTGGGTCACTATGCTCAACTCCCTCCTTTTTATGCGCCCGAGTATGGAAAATAAAGGCTTAAAAGAAAAATGTGCTAAAAGACAATATTTTCTGATCAGGCTATTGGAATTCTCGCCTAGGAGAAGCTCCTAGTTGAGTTGTCCTCAGTTTGGATGGTAGTTTAGACCACCACTTAGGATGACCTCTTTGATAGTTCTTTTTAGCTTGGTTGTGTTGGAGCGGTTGGTTAGTGACTAGCTTTAGGCTTTCTCTTAGATTATGCTCGACCTACTCCTCGTGGATTTCATGCCTTGGTTTTGACAGGGGATAGGGTGAGAGCTGTGATGTGTTTTGTTGTGCATTTTTTGTATCAGCTTTATGCTATTTGTGGTTATGTCGATGTGCAGATTTGTTCGTGGGATTCGATGGCGAGCTGAGTCGCCCTATCGCGTGGTCATCAATGAGCACTTGATTTTTTTCCCCAAAAAGTGCTCAAATTTTGCCAAAAAATCCAAATTTCAAGGGAAAATTGAACTCCATCGAAGGCGACAGAGGCAATTGGGTCGATTTTAAGCGACAAGCGACAGACGGGTTTCAAAACTACTTTAAAACCCCACCAAGTGATGGTTGCAAAATTTTCATAATTTCTCGGGATGTGAGATGGGACTTAAGGAAATGCTTGGCAGTGGGGAACTTCGAGACAGATAGGCAATAATTTTCGGGAGTCAAATCAAAGGCCAGACGCGGAAATGGGAGTGCTTGAGGCCAAGACCAAAAGAAGCCAAGTGTGAAATGGACTTACAAGGTAGAGGGGGTGTGACCTTTCAGTCCTACTCCCCCAATTTTCACGCAACAGGGGGGGGGGGGGGGGGGGGGGGGGGGGACAAGTTTTGTTGACGAAAAAAAAGAAAGGGGCGGCAACACAGGCAACGATTTTTTATGAGGAGGGGGAGAGGGCCCATGGCACCTCAATGTACCCCTATGAAGCAATCACACCAATACGATATAGAAGATATTCACTCTCTATCACCACTCTTGGCTTCAAAAATGGCTGCACGAATGGTCTGATTAGAATCTAGTGTTTCTCTCTCCTCCCTCTCTCTCTTCTAAACAGCAATTCATGTGGGAGAAATCAAGAAGAAGAGGGGCTAAAGGATACTTATCGGGTGACGATCGGATTGCTCCAAGATCAAGAGAAGGCTGAGGGAAGGTGTTTAGCAATGAAGAATGATTGCCGGATGGTCCATTAGTAGTCCATATCAATTATTAAAAAACCCACAACACATGCATAAGCAGTATGCCTCATTTTTACAAAGGAAATTTGCTTCTTTTTTATGTTTGATGGTCTAAATGAAATTCATATGGAATGGAAATTTTTTTGGATCTTTTTTGCATCATGATTGAGGGCTGCACATAAAAGAAATGCAGAACCTCCCAACCCAAAAAGTACATTTTTAGAGTAAAAATGAAGATTTTGTTGGTTTCGAGTAGGAAAAAAAGATGCGCATGGAATAAAATTCTAATAAAAAACATCTTTCAAATTTCATAATCAGTCAATAATCATAGATCAGAAAATAACCTATTTTTAGGAGTAAATAAATAGAAAAAAAGAGTAAAAATGGAAAATTTTAGGTTTTTTGCGATAAATAATTACGAAAAAATGATTAATGTGTGTGAATGTGTGACAAGGCTGAAGCAGGGGGTACAACCTCAGTTTAGTCCAGGTCTTTGTGTTTTAGTGCATTTTTTTGGCTTTATACATTGAAAATGATAAAAAAACAAAACACTACACCCATATAACGATGCAACACATAAACAATAGGGGGAAAAGAAGGGTTGTGGAAGTGTTTAAGTGCTGAAAATGAAGTAAAGTCTGATCTTTTATTTGTGCACGTCATATAGGATGATAAAAATTTAAGTCTAAAGAGGCTAGTAGCACAAGGAAACTCATTGCTAGTCTCTAGCAACATAGCAACAATGAATAGATTGAAAATCATTGAAGGGATTATTTTTTCACTCCACTTTGCTCATTTTTTTAAGAATAATATGGTTGTGTACAATAAGCATACACTTTTACATTTTGTATGCCACATGGTATAAAATCCTGGATGCATAGCACCTGTATGCCGAACATTGACCAACGTTGAGAGTGTGAGGAAATCCTTGTTGTAGGTTAGACAAGCGGTTCCTTGGGGTAAGTTTAGTGACATCAACTCCTAGATCATTTGATAAATCAAAGAGTGGAGCTTGTACACTTGTTATTTAGGTTGAGGCAGCACATCTTAGGGCCAATCCTTGAGATGTAGGAGAGCTGCAGTGAGGCCCCGGTGTTTCAGCCAAGAGGTTGCCTCCTGTGTATGTGATATGAGGTATTATACCTATATATTATGGTAACTCCCTCTAAGGAGTAGGGAAAGGCAAACGTTGGACTATGTCCCATTACAAACGTAAAATCGATATTAGAGTTTAGTGTAGTTTGAGCCTTAGACACTCCTGGCCGCAAGGCCGTGTGGGGTGTCTTGTGTGTCTTAGAGGTCCGGCTAGTGCTAGAGAGCCAATGTCAGGCCCATTTTAGGTCCCGACATAATCCATGGCTTGGGATATCTCACACTCTCAGCGTCGAGTCATCACTCATACAAACAAGTGCTATGCATCCAAGATTGGATACCATGAGGTGCATCAATGCAAGTGTGAATATGACCATTGTGCTCAAATAAATGTTCATTGAAAATTAGCAATGTGAAAGTGTGAAGATAATTGTTTTCATGATTTTTTTTTTCTACGATAGTGCTATGTTGCTTCGGGCTAGCACCGAGCTTCCTCATGCTACTGCTCCCTTTTATTTTAAACAACAGCAAACTATATATGATATACACCATGAATCATTAGCATTTAACGCACTTCAACCACTCAACCATCCCCCCACCGCTTAAAATATTGCATATGTCGATAGGTATGAGACATGGTTTTTTATGTATTTTTCTTTATTGAAAGTGATAAAGACTCACTCTAACAAAGAAATGGGATTGAATTGATGCTAAACCTCATGATTCAACTCCATCATACATCCACACACATAAATCTTTTTTTTTTTTTAATGATGTGAAAACTCTACTTTTTTTCATTTATTTATAGAAAATTACAAATAATTATCAATTTTCAAGTGTAGATAGATTACTCTCATAAAAAATGATTTTCTTAGTATGCTTCATTCCATAGGAATGGTAAATGCACACCAAAAATCCAAAAAATTGCATATTTTTCCTTAAACCATCTATCTCGGGTTTTGCGTGTTTTGCATAAAATTATTATGCGACTGATTTTTTATGATTCTTTCAACATGACGAAAGAAACAAGGATTGGCAATCAAATCCAAGCATTACTAACCATTTCAAACAAGAATTCATCATAAAACGGTAAAATCTATCTTTTTCTCATAAAACCGCTCATTATGACACATGTTTTTCAATGTTGGAGGCCCGCTAACTCTCTTCCACGACTGTCGCTATGACAATCCATCCAACTCTTATTCATGTCTCTTTCCACTCCCACTTCATCGTTTGACCAAAAATGTCCATCTCAACCTATCCCCCTCTCTTTTACATTGATCCATAAGAACAATCCACAAGAGGAGAGAGGAGAGAGGAGAGAGAAAGACCGAAATCATATCTCTTTGTTTAATGTATCATTTCCAGTGATTTCTATAGTGATGAGAAGCGAGAAATTGGTGGAGCATGCTACCTTGAGGATTCCTTGTGAGATTGCATATCAGAAAATCATTAAATATGAGGAATGTAGGGGCGTCGAAAAAAGCAGTGTTCCCCCCCCCCCCCCCCGCCCCCACATTTTGTGAAAAGTCATGATTATTCATTTATATAGCTTAAACAAGCTTTAAGCTTTGTTTCAAAAAAAATTGGTTTACTTTGTTGTGTTCACACTTTTCGCCAAGTGGTTTTTTAATTTCTGAGGGACAAACGTGCTCAGATTTGAGATCCATCTTGACAGATGGCTTCATATAACCTTGGACACCTTGATGTACTTTTTGACTCTCGAATCATATAGCTGCTTCATAACACAAAACCTTGTGGGGATTAAATGGGGTGTCAAACGGACTCCAATCAACGAATCGAGACTTGCGTTGAGTTCTTGACATCAAACTCCATCTAGGAAAACTCCAACTCATCGATTTGCAACCATTTCATTTTGCATGAAAATTTGGTCTTTGACGATCTCCCAAGATCTTTTCTACTTCAAAAATTACCTCTAAAATCCACTCTCATTGATGACCACGGGATAGGGCAACTCAGCCTGTTGAAACCCATGAACTAATCTGCACAAACAACAACCATAGAAAGCATCAAGCTACCACAAAAAATATATTGAACAAATAACAAAAATAGCTCTCACCTACCCCCTGTCAAAACCAAGTCATGAAGGTCCACAAGGGATAGGCCCAGCATAATATGACAGAAATCTAGAGTGAGTAACTAACCAACTGCTTCAACACGGAGACTGGCTAAAAGAACCATCAAAGAGGTCATCCTAGTGGTGGTCTGAACTACCTACATAACTGAGACAACTCGACCAGGAACAACTAGGCAAGGACTCCTCTAGCGTGGTCATCATCAGATACTTTCTTTTAACACACTTTGCCTTTCAAAGTTTCCATACTTGGGCATGTAAAAAGGAGGGAGCTGAGTGTAGAGTGACCCAAGGAGAACACGACATCTCAGGTCGTCCTGACTCGGCACCCAAAGACCTACCAAGCTCTCACGAGGCGACACCTAATCCTTTTTGTTTCGCTCACTTTTATTTTTTCTCCAACCTTCCTTATTCTTTATTTTGGCTAGCTACTACCCCAAGGAAGACAAGTCATCAACGCCAAGGCTATCTCATCCCCAGGAACCTACCAAGCCTCTGCAAGGTGATAATCAACTGCTCATAGGATTTTTCTTTCTTTTCTTTTCTAATTTAGATTAAGGGGTTAGAACCCCTTATTACACACCTCTGTAATTTTATCTTTAGATATAGCCAGAACTTTCTCTTCTTTCATATTTTGGCATGCTTCTCTAACTACCTCACACTAGCAACAAGGACTTCTAGAACAGTTGCCTAGTAGGCTACCAGATGTTAGAAGAGAGAGTGTGTGAGAGAAGGGTTGGAGCAATTGAGAGGAGACGTATGCTCTCACTCACAATTATCTTCATATTCTGTAATCCATATATCTAAAAGTAAACACAACACTCTAAGGTCTGTAAGACCATTCACACAGCCTTAATCCACCGACTTATTTAATGTCCCACACTTGTTGATACAACTGGACATAGATAAGACTTTGTCGATCACACACACAAGCTTGAAGTCTTAACACTCCCCCTCAAGCTTAAGACAGTCTTTGCACACCAAGTAGCTATCAAAAAACACTAAACTTATCTTTACCCAAAGACTTGGTAAAGATATCTGCAACAACCTACTCATCCTTCTTCACATGCATAAGGTCTACTTTCCCTGCAAGAACCATCTCTTTGATAAAATGGTAGTGTACCTCAATGTGTTTAGTCCTAGCATGATACACTAGATTTGTTGCCGGTAGTACACTACTAAGATTGTCGCATAACAAAGTCACTGGAGCATCCACCTGTGTGTCCAAATTAGTCATAAGCTTGAGCAACCATGCAATCTCACATGTTGCCAATGCAACACCCCTGTACTCTGCCTCAGTGCTAGACAATGCAACCATAGGTTGCTTCTTGCTGCTCCAGCTAATCATTCTGCTTCCAAAGCCAAAAGCATAACCACTTGTAGATCTGCGATCATATGAGCATCTTGCCCAATCTACATCTGTGTATCCAACTAGTGTCAAGGGCTTATCTTTCACATAGAACAGCCCATAATCTACAGTGGACTTAACATATCTCATAATCTGCCTAACAACATCCGAGTGTGGCTTCCTAGGCTTCTGCATGAACTGACTTATGAGCCCAACTGCATAACTCAAGTCAAGCCTTGTGATGGTTAAGTAGATCAAGCTTCCAACCATCTACCTGTACATAGTCTCATCATCAATTTTAGCTCCAGTGCTAAGTTCAGTTCACCTAAGTCTTGCATGTCAAATTCAGATTTCAACATCTGCATAATATGCTATATCCCAAAGTCATCATCACTTGTGATTATTATCAAATCATCAACATACATAACTAGCACTAGTCTTTTTCGTAAACAGACTATGATCAGCCTTGCCAACAATAAATCCCAAACTCTGCAAGTAATTACTAATCCTTGCATGCCAAGCTCTCGAAGCCTGCTTTAGCCCATACAATGCTTTTTTCAATTTGCATACATAATGCTGAAAATCGGGGTATATATACCCTTCAGCCTGATCCATATAAACATCCTCTTCCAAGTCACCATTGAGGAAAGCATTTTTCACATCCATCTGTTCCAATTTCCAATCTTTAGCAACAACCAATGCGATCATTGTTCATATGGTTGCCATCTTGGCAACAAGGCTGAATGTTTCCTCATAGTTTAACTCGTACTATTGAGCATATCCTGTAGCAACCAGCTTGCCTTTATACCTCTCTACACTGCCATATGACTTGCATTTAATTTTGTAGACCCATTTGCAGCCAATGGTCTTCTTTCCTTCTGGCAGTGGCACAATATCCCAAATACTATTTTTAGCCCAAGGCATCTATCTCCTCATCCATAGCTATGCACCAATTTTTATCCATCACTGCTTCAGCAAATGTAGTAGCCTCTTTGACCTCTGTCACCTTTGTCGTATAAGCAAAATGCTTTGCAAAGCAACCATTGTAAGTCAGCCTATCCACAGGGTACCTGACTCTCTGCGATCGTCTAAGCTGTGGTGCACTACTCGATTCTCCTCTCTCATGAGGTGGAATGTACCTGTTCTGCCTAGTACCAGGCATATACACTGTCAGAATGTCAAGCTCACTGTCTAGACTATCAATTTAGTCATAACCTAAAGTCATCCTGCCATGTATCATCACACCATATGTATCATCAATGAATTTTTCTTTTCCTTTATTGTCCACCACATCATATCTCCCCCTCACTGGCATACTGGTATCAGTGGATGGTGAGCCAGAGCTCCTCAACCTCCCTATCCATGGAGATACCGTCGTACCACTAGGGCCTATCACTGCAGTACTCTACTGCAAATCAACTATAGAAACAGGTGTAGAAGGAATATCCGATGGCACTGTAGTTGGTGATACATACCAAGAGGTCATCTCATCAAAGATAACATCTGTACTAACTAATGTATCCCGAGTAGAGGGATCATAACATTTGTATGCCTTCTTCTCCTGCGAATATCCAATAAAGACACACTTATGTGCTTTCAGATCCAATTTCTTCCTTTTCTCGTCAGGTATGTACACATAAGCAAGACAGCCAAATACTTTCATATGACTGGCATCAGGCTTGTAGCCATACAACTTCTCAAATGGTGTCATCTCATGAATATCTATAGTGGGAGTCCTATTCAAGATATACATGGTTGTCATAACACCCTCATCCCAATAATAGAGCGGCATACTCTTCTCGCTCATCATTTCTCGAGCAGCTTCCATCAATACCCTATTCTTCCATTCAACTACCCCATTCTACTATGGAGTGTAGCTACATGTAAGCTACCTACGTATGCCATTTTCAGTCAAAAAATTGTTTTAAACTACTAAAAAAAAAAAAGCAAACACCTCATCCTTTGTTTTCAGTGTATAAACCCAAATATAGTGACTAAAGTCATCAATGAATGTCACATAGTACCTAGAGCCTCCCATAGATGCATTATGGGTTGGCCCTCACACATCAGAGTGAACTAACTGCAATGGTCACGTACTATTTCTTACATGCCTAACAAATGGCAAGCTTGACTATTTACCAAACTGACAAGCATCACAAACATGACCAATATCTGTATACTGATACTAATTGCAGTCTTTGACTATTTATGATAGTTTTTTGCAACAACTTCATTGTTAAAATAGGGTATTTCATCCCATCAACATCTCAAAACCATCCACAAACATGTGGCATAACATGTAGGTACATCAGTCAATACATAGCCCATGTAGGTGCTTTAACACTGTCTCATGCAACCTTACCGTAGTTAAGCAAAATGCAGTCTAAAATTTGTAAACTATCAGGTGACCAACAGCTAATTCAAAGCCAAAACTAAGGTGTATATAAGTCACACATGCTCCAAAACTTCATAGACCTCTGCTAGTACGTGTAACAGTCCAAATATGACTATACGGGCACAAATAGATGCATAACCAGTAAGTACAAGTGTCAAAACTATTGTTCACAGATTGCAATCAACAAATATTTAGCAAAGCAAGGTTTATCCAACTCCAAAATGTCTTTAAATCAATTCATACATTTTCTTCTGTGTGTCGGGGTCAATACATGACCATACATACAATCATAGACACTCTGTCTTCAAGAAACAATGTCATGGACTGCATTCCCTACTTGTAATCAGCCAAGATACTTTAAATGCATTTGTTTTCAGCTCCAAACTTTAGTTTTCAATAGCATTCAATGCTTGTCCTAATGCTTCAATTCCCAGACATATCCCAAACCATACATTTGATAGGGACCAACCAATGTCATGTAGTGCTTCAGGCAAAGACCATGTTTGTTGTCCACAATTTTATGACACTTTTCAACCTGTAATTTTTAGATCTATAAATTCATTCCAAAACTGAATTTTTAATCTTTTTAATCATGCCCAAGTGTACATGGGTATTGCCCAGCATTCTAGCTAGTCATAACCATCATTCCAAGGCATGTATGGATCAAAGGGTGCCTTGTATTAGTGCTAGAAATTCCATGATAGATTTTGGCCTATCAAATACTTCCAAATTTGAGTATTTTTGTCTACAAACTAAAGCTCCAAGACTTAAGAATCAATGCATATGTCCTTCTTGCATATACATATGCTTCTATGATGCTTTCTGAGCATGACATAGAGCTCCAAGTTCATGTCAAGGCAGCATACATGCTGTGTATTCTCTATTACCAACGATTCAAGACTACATTTCAGATCTATACATTCATGACTTAGCTCATAAATGAGCCCTCTCTAGAGTAATTGCATACAACAATATTCAAGCACCTTTCAAAGGGTATGCAAGCTGTAGTTCACTTGAGCAGTGACAACTTTACTGATTTGCAGTCATAGGGAGCAGTTTGGATAGCAAGTGTAATCACCTTGGCTAGTCTAGAGGTTGTCGATGTTGGTCATGTGGTTAGTGATGACAAATGCACCCTTACAAGTGCTCAAGGAAGCCTTAGCAAGGTCCCAAACAAGCTATAGACACTACTTGAGTAATGGCAAACTCAATGTCTCAATGCATACCCTCAAGAAACAATGGCAAGTTGCTTCTCTTCTCACATACTCTAGCCTTCAAGCTCTTCAAGTCTTCTTCACAGCCTCCTGCTCTAAAGAGCCCATTCATGGCTCTAATACCATGTTAAAAGAGAGAGAGAGAGAGAGAGAGAGAAGGGTTGGAGCAATTGAGAGGAGCTATATGCTCTCACTCACAAATATCTTCATATTCCATAATCCATATATCTAAAAGTGAATAAGACACTCTAAGATCTGTAAGACCATTCACACATTGCCTTAATCCACTAACTTATTTAATGTCCCACACTGGCTGATACAACTGGACACAGCTAAGACTCTATCGGTCACGCACATGAGCTTGAAGTCTCAACAATAGAATAGGGTCACTAGGACGGCCTTCTGTAATAGGTCTTTCAATGCTCAACAATGTCTTGACAGGAGGACAACTACTCAAATCTCCCCCATATATACCTAACCAAACCCTTGGACTTTATGCCTTGGTTCCCGATCCCCAACCACAAACAAATAGAAAATAATCCTCACATACACATATAACATTATTTTCTTAAGGGAAAAACTCGAAAAGGTGACGACACCACCTAGAATGGCCACAAGAAGCCATGGAAGGATCTGTCTTGCCACTCAATAACTTAATGCTCTTTGATCCACCAAATCACTCGACCTTGGTGGTAACGTTGCTCTAGATATGAATGCTTCAGATATGGAATAATTTGTCCCATCCAATCGTCTTGGTCCCTACTGCATGTTAAAGCTGAATCCAAAAGGACCTACACAGGCACCAAGCCCAACGTTAGCCCTTACATATAGTAAGCGTCTAGCTTATTAAAATTAGCTTTATTCTTAAACTCTATCCCCTGCAAATCTACTAGAAGGGCTGTAATTTATGTGGAAATAGCTCACAATGAGCATCATAATATAGCACCAACTGACCTTTCACAAATTTATATTTCTTAGCCTGAAGGTCATGAAGGGCTTTCATTTTCCACTTCTCTACCTCTTCATGTAGTAAAGGGTGCAACCGAATCTCATCAAGATGTGCAAGAGAAGTATATCATTCTTGTAAGGCTTCTGCCTCTCCCAACAAATGATTGAGAGCGAATCACATAGTGGGTAGCTGTATTTCCAATGGCAAAATGCACAATTACCCATACACTAGCTTGAACAAGGTGTGGCATGTGGCTCTCTTGAATGTTGTGTTGTAAGCCCACACTGCCACATATAATTTTTTATCCCAATCATGCTTGTTGTCCGGTACTATCTTGGATAAGATTTCAACCAACTTTTTATTTGTACTCTCAACCTGACCATTCGCTTGAGGATTATACTAGGTAGTCTTGTTGTGCTTAATCTTCAAAGCTTGAATCAAAGTTACTATAACTTTGTTCAAGAAGTATGTCCCTCCATCAAACACAATCTCCTTGGTGGGTAGGCATCGGCAAAGGTACTAGCCACAACACCAAGGGTGGTAGAAGGGGAGTCTCCGGCTACCACAACCGAGTTGGAAAAAAAACTGCCTCCAACATTTCAGCTGTAGGCTTTGGAGAAGTGTTAACTGTCATCATTTAGGAAGTTCTCATGGAGATGAAAAGAGAAGTAGTAGAGGAGACCCTAGTCCCATCACCAATTTGAGAGGAGCATCGCTCTTCCACCCTAGCAAGCCCCACCATCTCACTTTTAGTAGGAGAATAGGGAGAAGACGAAGTCCACAAGGAACAGTAGGACAACAGGGAGAGAGTTATTAATGAAAAGGAGAATGACCAACCATCTCAACAGCAAGAAGCCTCAAGCAAGAGGACAATACATGAGTAGTAAGGCTCAAAATTGTCGAGCCAAGGGGAGAGAAAAAAGATCACTCTTAAAATCCCCATAAGAATAACTCGATCCACCTCTAAGGAAAACAGAGAACTACAAAGGGTGAAGGAGGAATCGAAGAGACTAGAAGAAGAGAGAAAGAAAAGGTAAGAAGAGGAGGAAGAACGAGTAAGGCAACAAGAGGAGGAGGAGATTGCTCTAGCAAAAACAAAATCAAAGATTTAGCCTGCAAGCTGGCCCATATCAAGACTAAATGCCTCTTGGCATAAAGCAAAGCCACGACGGCTACTGTCAAGATAGGAATGTTAGAGTAACAATGCGCATTCTTCACCACAACATTGAATGTCACACAGCCGAGAGAGGAGAAGAGACATTAGAACAACTAAAATAACAAGCATGGCAATGCAACATGGACTCCATGCCACGGCACCCAAGCCTAGCACCGGCTTGGGAGTAGAGGAGCAATGTGCTCACCTAATCTCAACTAGCTTAACCACACAATAACTCTTCTTGCTAGGACTTGGGGAGCAAGAACAGCAAATGCAACCATCTCAATAGAAGCCACTAAAGCTGGTCCAAGAAGAAGGTCTTGATTCTGAATTAGATCAACAAGAGAAAGAACGAGTGCAAGAACCAAGCCCCCCTTTGTGGCCACTAGTACAGTCAAAAGAGAAAACGGCTACATGCCAAAAGCCATGCATTCCTTGGCAAATCTCTTAGGCCCCCTCAAAATGCAACTACTGAAGAGCATCAGGAAGATGTCTAGCATGCTCCCTCCCAATGTATCTCAAAATAAAAGAAAACTGAAAAGAAAAAGAAAAGGCCCACACAAAGCAAAAGGAAAGGAACAACAAGCTTTCCCATGTAATATCAGAGTGCCACAAACACTACACCTAGGGGTTCTCAAGTTAGATGTGTTCGATGGTCTCATTTGCCAACTCCATGCCTAACCCCCTAGCCCTTCCTATCCCCCCACTTCACACATAGGGCACATCAAGGGCAGGACACACCTAAGGAGTGACATGTTTCCGTAAGTCACACCCACAATACCTCCCCTATACACAAACTGGGTCCTCAAGTGTGGGATAATACCTCATGCAACCCAACTCCTAGTTTCATTGGCATGAACACCCCACACTGCACGGTGAGGTAGACACACCCCCAGGTAGTGCACTTCCTTTTCCTTGTTCACATACACTCAAAAATTGTGATCAACCACCAACTTCAGAGGCCCCCGTCACCCACTCAATCTACTCTCATCCTCCACAATCTCTCATCCAATTTTGTGATATTTCTTCTCTCCATCCAATCTCCATGAAACCCCCATCACCGACCCACATAGCAACCCTTCAACCGCTCAAGCCCTCATCAACAAGTGTAGTAAAAGTGCCATGGAACTGGCACTTAGCGAGGAGAGGGGTAATGTTAACCCCTGTGCAAAGAAAGAAAAAAAAAAAGTAGGGCAAAGTGGAAAAAGGCAGCCCAGTCTGAAGAAATAGGAGGAAAAAAGGGCAAGAGCACAAGGACAACTTAAAAGTTCAAGGCAAGCTCAAAAGAGAAAAGTCGCATTTTAAACATAAAAGTGTACTCTAAATCCTTGTAAAGGAGTACCAGCCTTCTTCCTTTGCAATTTATAAATGTAGACAGGCATGGGTGAAGGCACAATGCAAATAGGAAGAGAATAGGAAAAGAGGGCCTATGCTAAAATGGCTGGGCATGTAAGAAAGGGATGGGTGCCCAAAGGAGATTAGGGTTAGGGTTTTGTATAAATGACCAAAAGTGAATGAAAAATGTCATTCTTATGTGTGGTCAAAGCTAGCTCTTCTCTTCTTCTTTTTCTTCTTGTTCTTGCTTGCTTAAGCTTGTGCTTGAAAGAGGGAGTGTGAGGGGAGTGAGGAAGTGAGTGTGTGAGGGTGAGGGACCATGGTGAAGAACCTCTCTATCTTCTCCTCTCTTCTTTTTCTCTTCTCTTCTCTTATCTCATGCACTGCAATGGAGCTTGGAGCTTGGAGCTTAAGGATCGATCTTGCTTGAGCTTGTACCTTGGATCATGGAGCTACTCGAGTGCTTGAGGGAGGAGGCAACTCGATCAAGCATGGAGGTAAGCTCACTACACTCGTAGGTGTGAGAGCACATACGGCTATGTGAGAGGTAAGCAATTGCACTTGGCTTGAAATGCTTGAAATAATAAGCTATCCATGGCTCTTGGTGGTCAAGTGAGAAGCTCCCACAAAATCAAGAACATGGCGTTGACTTCAATGAAGTCTTTTCTCTTGTGGTCAGAATGATGACCCTATGCTTAATACTAGCATTTTTATGGACCTTTATCATGTGGATATAAAGACGGCTTTTCTACATGGGACTTGCATAATGCGATTTATATGCAGCAAGCTCAGGGCTTTAAGGATTTATCATATGCAAATTGAGAAAGAGCCTTTATGGCTTTAAGTAGGAACCTTGGGAATGGTACCATAGGTTTGATACTTTTATGCATTCACAAGGTTATAGTTGTAGTGCTATGGATCTGTGTTTATATACAAAGAAGGCTCACAATGGTAGCCTTATGATTTTGGTACTCTTTGTTGATGATATGCTTATTGCTGGGAGCACTCATAATGAGCTAGAAGCCTTGAAAACTTAGTTCAAAAAGAGCTTAGAGATGAAGGACATGGGACATGCCTCACATATTCTTGGGATTCCTATCACTCACGCGATTGCTCTAAGGGGCTCCTTTATCTGTCACTCATAGAAGGAATATCCAAAAAGTCATTGAACGGTTTCATATGCAGGATGGTAAGTCTATTGGTTGTCCTTTTCCATCTCATTGAAGGTTATCAAGCTGATTGTACAAAATCTGATGAGAAAAAGGCTAAGATAGCCAAAATCCCTTATGCATCGATAGTGGGCAGTTTGATGTATACCATGATTATCACTCATCCTAACATCGCATTTGCAGTGGAAGTTGTGGCTTACTATATGAGTACACTTGGAAGATGGCATTGGAATGTCATGAAGGGTATCATGAGGTACCTAAAGGAGGCAAAAACTATGTGCATATGTTATGGTGGCCAAGATACATGAGTCATGAGGTGTACTGACTCTGATTATGCATGACATGCAGATAGTAGGAACTCCACCTCTGGCTATATCTTCACCTTTGTTGAAGGTGTTTTTTCTTGGATGTCCAAGGTGTAGAAACACATGACCCTCGCTATTACCAAGGGGGCAAGTCTTGGCTGAGTATGATGCATCCAACATTGAGGCTTGCAAAAAGGCTCTCTAGTTAGGCTGTATGGTGGTAGAAGACTAATGTGGTCTTAAGAGGAGACACTGCTAAGTTGGCCTTTTATAACTCAATGAAAATGTTGGTCCATCTTAGTTAAAATGAATAGTGCTCAATTAAACTTGATATCCTAAAGGATTTTGACAAAATTAGTAAAGAGTTCCTTTGATAAGCACTTGGTTGTAGGCTTGCCAAATATGAAACACTCCTATAAGAATTACATAACTGCTTCCATATTGGATAAGAGATGCTAGCCACTAATACCCTTGAATTAGTAATGGCTTTGTTGGGCACCAATAGGATAGAAGTATCCTTTTAAAGAAGAGAGATGATCTCCTCACTTGATAATAGACGATTACCACTAGGCACAGGGGAAGTAGCAAGGGGTAAAAACAACACCTCGACATTGGCAAAAGATAAGTAGAAACTATGACCATACACTAAGCCAAAATGTTTTCTATAAGACTTCAGAAAGGAATAACAAAGTTTGGCATCCATAGGTGGGAATGTGAGGGCAATAAAGTGACAAAGACTAGCTCAACGAACACAATCAACTTCTAGAAGCAAGGAATAATCATGAAATGGTAGTGGGACATGCTAAACCACTACCAGTGGGGAAGATGCCATTTAGAATACCAAAAAAAAAAACACACACACACAAACCAAGAAAACAAGAAAGGAAAATCTTGCAAAAACAACACATAAATCACTACTAATAGACATTTGGGGGAAGATTAAGATGGATAGGATTAGACCAGACAATCTGTAAACAATCCACAACCTATATAAAAATTTTGACTTGACCTACATATACATGCGACTGAAAGCTTCATGCTATGCAAATAAATAGTCATCTTGAAACCCGATAGTCAAAAGATCAATCATACTACAATCTTGACATTGCACAGACCAATACAAATGACAAGAAACTCATAATAGGGCCACTGATTGACAATTAGAGTAGTCATGGACCAATAGGACCAAACTTTGACAAATAACTCCATCCCTAAGTGCATTTTGTCTATCTATGGGGTAGTGTAATGAGTGGGTGACTATAATCAAATATCTTATATGAGTTGAAAATTTATATAGTAGTTTATTTTAGTTTATCTTATTAATGCATACTGAATTGGATTTCATAAACCAACCTCACTCAGACTCTTACTCAATAAGGGTCTCTAAAATGCACATCATTTTTACAACAATTACATGATCTTTGGCACAATGTGCATGCATGAATGATAGCATAGGGGAATCTTATTCCAATTTAAAGTGTCTATAGCACATGTGCGTGTGTACATGTGACATCGAGGATTTATTTTCATTTAAAAACTAGGTGGGGTTACATGTAATGTGCAAGCATGGCGAGGGTTCCTGAAGGTTCCATTGATTTTAATTAAAACTTATGGGGTGCATTGTGTTCATTTGGTGGTGCAATGGTTGGGTAAATACTAGCTAACACAAATACCCAAAACAAAGATTGATTTGGGGGCATATGTATGATTGCGTGAGTGCAAGTTTTTTCTTTCTTCTTCATAAAAATTTTTTATATTTTAATTTCTGTGAGGATTTTTTTGTTATTTTTTAAATGTGAAAATAAAGGGAATAAAGTAAAAATGATAAAATATTTTTAACTTATTTTTTTATTTTTAATTTTTTAATGATTTTATTATATCTTTTAGATTTTATGTGTTTTACATTTTTTTATATGAATTTCTAGATTTTCAATGTGTGGTTAATTTTTTTATTTTTATTCTTTATTTTCTTTTTTGGGATAATTTTTAAAACGTTTTATGATTTTTATATTTTGAAAAAAGTGTTTTTTAATTGGTGAAAAAATGTGTATATCCAAATTGGCATGCTACTCGTGAATAGTAGCTCCACATCACAAACAAGACTACACACATGTCCTCACGCATGAACGGCAACAGAAACCACGCATTCGCAGACTATGAAAATCTACACGTGAATCGAGGTCTACAAGGGACACACATGAATGTCTCCGTTTGAACAGCCTCAAGCAAGAACGAAAAATGTGCCTGCATGGGTAAAGGCGGATTATGTTTTGGTCTTCTGTTTGTTTTTTTCCAATGGTAGAGGTCCCATGCATGAAAGGGGATTGTAGGGGATAGGTGTGAAGGGGGATTTGTGGGGTGGTATTGAAAAGGGTGGTTTTGGGGGGGGAGGAGAAATGGTGGTTTTGTGGACCATGTGGTTTTGAGGATGGAGGGTGGTGTGGGGGGTGGCAAGGGAGGAAGGTGGGAGAGGTGGAGGAGGAGAGGAAGAAGGCAGAGGAAGAAGGGTGAGAGGAGGAGCAAAGGCAGGTGGATGATAGGCTCACGGAAGGAGGCGGAAGTGTTGCTTGCGAACGAGGTTGCAGAGTTAGGGGGCACTGCAATAGGGACTCACTGGTTGCAGAAGCAACTAAGCGGTGGGAGGCATTGACAGCAACTCAGGCCGGACAATGTGTAGGTCCAATGACAACTATAAAAAGGAAAAATGTGTGATCGAATGGGATGATCAGGGTTGCAATGTTGAATTTCCATTCTAAGGTAGACATGTGCATTCACATTGAAACACGTCTGATTCACATAAAATCTGTCAAAAATTAATAACAAATAAGTCATAACCCAAAAAATAGGGTTGTAAAAAGAAAAAGTGTCTAGTTCAAAAGGACGAACAAGACTATGACATCAAATGAGAGTGTTAATGAAGTTAGGGGGCATTCACATGGTAAACCCACAAAATAAGTTAATTATGAAATGTAAAAGGGAAAACCCTCGAGGATGGGGTATGATGTGATGGGTGGGTGAGGAAAGGACCCTAGTAGGATATAAAAAAGAAAGTTTGTCGATTAAAGATCTTTGAGGAGCATTTTCATGACTGTATGCAAAACAAACGTGTAGGGACGCATCCCCACACTTAAGACCTTAATAAACCCTCTTAAATTATTATTCATATCCACTAGATTGTAACAATTTTAGCATTTAACATGGCCTGAGCCCATAAGTTGTCCTTTTTGCCAACTTAAATTTACTTTGTAAACTTTACAATGGACAAAGAAACCTTTTCCAAATACCAAGGTTTTGCAGTATCCCCAAAAAACAATAGAAACAAATAGCTGGGTTCTCAAAATCGTTTGGTAGAATTTCTTTTCTTAGATCGGCAAGATTGCATCAAAGATACTTGTGTCAACAGAGCTGACATCATAGCAAAAGTGCTTAAGCATTCTAACAACTTGCGAAATGAAGCTACTTCTTTCTTGCTCAACACAATGCTCAAACTATTTTTTATATGATGGCTTGGTGATTAAACCAAATCGATTTAAGGGTCATTTAACAAAGGTTTATTACATCGCTCAAATAAACAAATCAGAATTATAAAAATTGATATTGTTTATCAACGGGGGAAGAGACTTCTATGGAGATGGATGCATGTCCTTTCTATGAACCATAAAGCTTCAATTTTAATTTTCAGTGTTTTGAGTTCGGGATGAATATCGATGTATGATGAGGAAATATCGGTTGCACTACTTTACTGGGTCCTCTACCTAGGGTTAGGGTTCTTTTGAACAAATCAGTCCTTACTCAAAGTCCCAAAAGAGTTTGGCTTTACCACCAAGTATATTATTTAGTAATCTCTTCCTATAGCTATGATCTTGATATATGAAAGGATGCCTAAAGGCTTGACTTTGCTTTGATCTACTAGTTTGATCAGCCACTCTCTATTGACCACATGCCTTGCAAGCCCAAATCTCTTTGTCACATCGGTTGTTATATTTATTGAGGAACCTCCATCTATCAATGCACTTGCGATGAAATAGCCTTCTATCTAGATGCCGGGTCTCTAGGGTGCCAAGATCTAGGAAGGCATTGGTCACATCTACTTCTTTCACAGGCTTTGGGGCCCTATTGGTTTCGTCAGGAGTTACAGGGTGGAAAATCCTTAGGCCATGTCTTTGAGCCATGATGCTTTTAAACATCTTTCTACAAAAATTGAGAAATAATATCTATAGTTGTCGAAATGTCAAATTAGGATGAAATGTATCTCGATCTTTCACCAAATCATACTCTTTTATGGGATCCATGGGCTTCTCTAGCTAGTTGGGGAATGGGGCAACACCCACTTTGATTTTTCATCTATCCTCAATAAGTGGCTGCATCACTACTCTTACTATGGAAGGTACGTCCACATCTTCCATCTCTTGGTGGATCTCTCATCCTTCTCCATGGACTATCTCTATATTCTTCTGTGGCATTGGAGTGCTATGCATTGTATTATCATGTACTATACTGCTCTTGTGGCTCTGTTGGGAGCTTAAACTTGATAGATTTTGTAGGTGGAACATTTTCTTTTGGAATTATAAGTTCCATTTCTTGGCTCATATAATTGTAGCTACTTCCAATTCTATCATATTGGAGGTAGGATTTTGATTCTTATGTCGGTTATCTATGGCATTAGCCTTGACAAGGGCTAATGGATTGGGACAGTCTTAGCACTATAATCTTTTCCTTTACATTGTGACTATAGAGGGGCTTGTAATCTATGGATCTTCTAGGGTTTGGACACTTTGGGGAGATATGACCCTTCTCTCCACATTTGTAACATTCCACTTTTGATCTCTATCCATCACCTGATTGTCTTTCTCTATAACTTTGGGAGGGGAACCTCTTTGGACCAAAATTGGGACCAAAATATCTAGGCTTTGCGCCAATATCTTGGGTTGACTTCTTAAATTCTAGCAGGTTAAATCTTGCTTCTTCATCTTTCTTCCTTTTATCATACATCTCCTTTAGAGAGTAGATATCCTCTATGTGATTCTTTCTAAGGAAATAAGAATAGAAGGCTCTAGGAATGGTTCCCTTTTGGGTACATTCAATGGATAAATGTCTCACTTGGTAACACTTTCCACATTAAGTGTTTGATTACATGACATATCTTCCTACTCTTGTATTGTTTAATAGGCTGGCAATATTCACTTTAAGTCTATACAATTATTTTGTGATTACATCCATCAACTTCTTCTTTATGCTTGCAATAGAATTGGACAAGTAGTCCTTCAAATTCTCTTCTTCTGGATCACTTGTAGTAGGGTTTTGGGCAGTCTCTATAATAACTATGTAGACTGGTTAGGTTGATGTAGATGGGCCTTTGTTATTATTCTTATTCAGAGCTCTGATTTTGGACTATTGGGTGGCTACTGTTGATTCCAGTTGTTAGGATTCCACTATTGTTTCTAATTTTCCATTGGGAGTATTGTCTAAGACTATTGTTGTTGTAGTTGGACCATCATTTGAGGGATTGTTTGTAGCCACTATGGATTTAGTGCATTGTATAGTGGCACTGTTGGCATCTATGGGTAGGGATAGGAAATAGTCCCTGGGACTGCATTTCATGGATACGCAATTCTTCACATTGGTAGAGGTAGGAGTCCTCTACTTGAGGTCATGAAT
The DNA here is from genome assembly GCF_053477565.2 of Lygodium microphyllum. Classification (NCBI taxonomy): domain Eukaryota; kingdom Viridiplantae; phylum Streptophyta; class Polypodiopsida; order Schizaeales; family Lygodiaceae; genus Lygodium; species Lygodium microphyllum. Next base: position 71,518,136 of record NC_141164.1, on the reverse strand, counting down.
AACCTAACTTCAACTTCATCATATAGTCTTGCACCTTCCACTATAGCTCGCTGATTACCTAGTCTTCTCAATCCCACAAACTTACAAACTTCTAATTGTAGGCCTTGAAGAAAAACTCCCTTCTAGATGCCTTCATCCAGGTTTTGGTTGTCCATCTCTTGAGTAGTATGAATTCCATTCTAAAGACATGCTTCCACTCATTCTTAAAAGGACTGGCTCAAATTCATGAACTTCTACTCCATTCGCTCTTCAAAACCTTCATGCTTGAATTTGGTGAGAAAGACTACCTTCAGTTCATCCCATGTGCCAAAGGTTCCTCCTACCTGTCTCTCATATCATTGAAATGGCGTGCCTTTGAAAGTGTCAAGGAATATCACCAAGCAATATTTTAGGGTTCGGATATTGTAGGCTACACATGCTACCATGAACCCGGCTACATGAAGATCGGAGCCTTCATTGTATTCTCCCTTGAAAATCAACAATGGGACTACATTCGATGGCATATCAATAACATTTATAGGACATATCTAGCTAGAAATGAGACCTTGATTCACCATTGGGACTTCTATGAAAAATGCTGCAAGGGTCTCAAAAGAGGCTTCTCCTAATAGCTCATTCATAGCTTTGACTTTTGCATTCTACCTTCTCACATAACTCTAGTTTCGCTCTAGTGCTTGCCTCTTTATCATGTCATTCATTAGGGAGTTGGTTCCACCCCATTTGCTGGTGCTCCATAGAAGGAAAATAGAGGGGCTCTAGAAGACTCTCTTGCCAAATTTTCTTTTACTTTTTTATTTTTATAGTCTCTAAATTCCACTTTCATACCATTGTAGAGGGGAAGGCATTTTGTTTTGAAGGTATCAAAATTCCTTCTTCTCAAAATTTCCATGGTAACATCATTTGGTAGTACCAACTTTGAAGGGTTTCAATGGCTTAAGTTATGAAGAACACTCTATCTACTAGCTTCCAATGGGTTGAAAATTGGACAAAAACAAGCTAACTAGGTGTTCCACATGTCCTACTATTGTACATCCACGAACAAGTCCTTATTCTTATGGACCTCCACTGACCATGACTCTGGAGCGTCTTCACAATCTTCCACTTGATAATGTTTGGAAACTCGTCATTGAAATACAAACCTTCTATTGATATTCATTCTCTCTATTTTTACTTCCTCAATTTTATGAAAGATAGTTGGCTAGAATGATACAGTTCTCTATAGCTTTAGAAGACAATGGGATTAATCTGTCTCACAGAGGGTCCACACTGAGATAGTGATGTGTTTCCACTATTGTGTGATGAACTCATTAAAAAATGGCTTTGGAAATAAAATTTTCCAACTCTTCAAGGGTAACAGGATTTCTATACTCTTCCATTTATTTTGTTCCTTTTCAATAGTGCCACTGCGTCCATTTTCAGCCACCAATGTTGAGTGCTTATTGATGTCAATTTTCCTTAACTATATACCAAAACATAGAGCTCTCTAGATAATACCAAGAAAATGGAAAAAATATTGCAACAAAATCTAGATTGTATCATCAATAAGAAACATCACCACTTCATATTGCCAAAAAAGAGAAATAACAAGAACAATAGAAACAACTCTATGTGGCATCATAGAATGAATCTCCCACTGACTTTTCTTCAACATATCTTCATTATTATTATTTATTTAGGATTATTGTCCTTTAGCTCTCAAATTTCTCTCACAAATACATAGTTTCAGCCTCTAAAATGGCTATCTTTCTCTCTCGATCACTCATGCATCATAGCCACTTATAATAAAATTGAATGGCAATCAATAATCCTCTCTTGGTCATGGAGTTTTCCTCCAAAAGGTATGCCTAATCCGAAGAGGCACCAGATATACTACAGTGACCTTTCAGAGCTCTCTACTATCACTATCACTTAAATCTTCACTTTAAGTCTTCAACAACTATATCTTCATTTCCTTTGAGCTATCTTGAGCTTGTATTCTTCCCTTTACAAGATTGAAAAACTTCTCCAAGGTAAAAGCACATCCAACACAATACTCATCAAAGAAGACAACAAAAGGCATATAGAGGCTCAATAGTACCCTACAAAGGATCAATAGAATATCATAGAATCTTATAGCTTCAATTAATAGAACATCAATAGAAGACATATACAAGCTCAACAGTACCCTACAAAGGATTAATAGAACATCATAAAACCTTATAGCTTCAACCAAAACCATTCATGCTCATAAAAAATCATTCAAAACATACTCAAACCTAATCATTCACAATCTCCACCTATCAAACAGAAAGAAAATAGACTCAAACAATCACCATTTCAATCCTATCAGAACCAATTATAACACCAATACATCATCATAAACTAATAAAAAACCATCATCTATCAACCAAAAACATTTGACCAATGTCCAAACTCTCCAAAATACATACAAACTCATCAAAACCCATCTCCTAAGTCCTCAACTCTCTCCACTATGCTTGGAGTTTTCCCCATGGTTTGTTTCACCTCTCGCTTGACTAACTCGATGACTTGATTGATTAGATCATAAATGAGAGTGTTTTCAATGTCTACAATCTACTAAGATTAGAATCTCTACTTGATGTGCAGTGCGATCCAAGAAAACAAAAGTAAAGAGCTACTCATCAACATTTCTAGTCCCACCATAACCCACACAAAATATCTCAATGGTTTCCCAAGGCCCTTCTCAAAGCACAATGGTATTATTATAGCTATGCATACTCTAGCTACCATGTTGAATGCTTAAATGACTAGATTTTTTTGTTGATTTTTGTGTTTTGGAGGCCTGAATGGTTGATTTTTTATGGATTTTAAGTGATGATTGGTTATTTTGGAAGTGTTTGAGAGTGTTTTGGATTATATCGATTATGTTTTGGAAGCTCATGATGATTCTCGATAGAAATATGAGGTTTTGTGATGTTTTGATAGGTTCTGTTGAGGTTCTGATTGGTTCTGATACCTTTTGTTTAGCTTCTATTCTGTTCCGATTTTCTTATGTATAAAGTATGGATTGATGATTGATGAAGGTTGAGCTCTTTTTAAATCTTATTGAATAGTTTTTGATAGTTTGGGATGGTTTTAGTATGAGTTATGAGATTCTGATATTTTCTATTAACCCTCTCTAGACCTTTTGTAGAGGCTCTGTTCTACTATGTTCTGTTTTGTAAACCCTCTATAGATCTTCTGTAAGTGTTCTGTGGAATGTATATGTGACTTTGGAAAAGTTTTCTAACTTTTGGAAAGGATGAATCTAAGTTCAAAAGAGCTAAAAAAAAATGGAAGAAGTAGCTGCCGAAGACTTAAGTGCAGATTGGAGTGACAGAGACAGAAGCGAGATATGAAGAGACAATGTAGATGCTCTAGTGCCTCTTCAACACAGACATACCTCTTGGGAGGTCCATCCACGACCTAAGAAGGATTATTATGAATGATTATTGAGTATTGTAGTAAGAAGATGATGTACTATTGATTGAGAGAGAGAGAGAGAGTCAAAGATAGCAAATTCTATCAAAACAATGTATTTATGAGAGATTGAGAGAGAAAACTATCAAGACAATTAAGATGAATACTATGTGATTATTTCCATTAAAAAAGGGTGTATTCTTTTGTGTTTCTTTTTCTATTGATGGATTCCATGAAGATGTTGAAGATTATGGTTGATTCTATCAAATCAGTGGGAGATGTCTACTATGATGTTGCGTGAAGATTTGTTATTTTCCTTGTTGTGGTTCTCTAAAAAATGAAATAAAAACTTGGTGATGTTACAAGATAGATTTTCTTGTAGTAGAAACCCCTTTTCCTTGGTGTTCCTCTTGGGGCTCCATGTTTTTGGTGCGCAGCCAGGGAAACTTGCCATCAACAAGCATCAGAAGAGGCTAAAAATGAAGGAAATGGCATTACCAAGAAGAGGACAATTCAATGGATGTTTGCAAAGTTTCTTCTTCCATTGAAGAGTTGGAGATTCTTATTGCCAAAGCCACTTTCTACAAGAAGTTCATCCCACAATGGTAGAAAAACATTACCATCATGATGCAAGCTCTATGTGGTGGACTATTTCCTCTTCCTGTTAAAGCAACAAAGATGTGCATATTGGTGGCAAATTGTTTGGGAACAAACTAAAGAGTAAAAATGTAGAGAATGACCATCCATGGGAGAAATGGCATTCATTGAGAAGTTTCCAGACATTGACAAGTGGGAGATCGTGAAGAAGCTTTAGGAGTCGTGGTCAGTGAAGGTTCACGGAAATAAGAAAGAAAAGAGTTGGAATTTATTCGTGGATGCTCAACAGCAAGATATGTGGGATGCTTGGTGTTCTGACAATCTTTTGTCTATCCAATTAGCAACCCATTGGAAGTTGGCAGACAGAGTGTTCTTTACAATATACATTGTTGAAACCATCAGAAGTTGGCATTATTATGATGATGGCACAACAATGATCCTAAGAAGACTGAGTTTTGATACGTTAAGAATGGAATATCTCCCCCTCTGTAGTGGGTTAAAAGCTGATTTTAGAGATGTTGAAAAGAAGAAAGTAGAAGAACTTTTGGCCAGAGAGTCCTCTAGAGACTGAAGTCCCCCTCTGATTCTATTATGCTAAGTACAGACCAACTGGTTGGAGCCAACCCCTTGATGAATGACACAATCAAGAGGAAAGCACTAGAACGATTCCAGAGGTACGTGAGAAGAGAAAAGGCAAGAATCAAGGCTGAGAATGAGCTTGCAACATAAGCCTCCTTTGACACCTTAAAAGCACTCTTTACAGAAGTCCCCATGGCAACTCAAGGTCCGCTTCCTAATCAGATTCATCGTAGAAATATTGATGGCATGCCATCAAATGTAGTCCCATTGCCAAATTTTAAGGGAGAGTACAATGAAGACCCCGATCTTCATGTAGCAGAGTTTATGGTAGCATGTGTGGCTAACAATGCTAGAACCCCTAAGCATTGGTTAGCAATTTTCCCCGCCACTTTCAAGGGCGTGTCATTTCAATGGTATGAGAGAAAAGCACCAAGAACTTTTGGCACATGGGATGACCTGAAGTTGGCCTTCCTCACTAAATTCAAGTTTGAAGGTTTTGAAGAGAGGATGCAAGAAAAGTTCATGAACCTAAGTCAGTCCTCTAGAGAAAGAGTAGAAGCTTATGTCTTGCGAATGGAATCCATCCTCCTGAAGAGATGGACCAACCATCATTTGGATGAAGGCATCCAGAAAGGAGTGTTTCTTAGAGGCCTACAACCAGAAGTTTGCAAGTTCGTGGAATTTAGAAGACCAGGCAACCTGCAAACTGCAGTGGAAGTTGCAAGACTATATAATGAAGTTGAAGCAAGATTTTCAATGCCTCCAGGAAGAGGAGTCTTACCTCCTCCCATGCCAGGAATGGTATACCCACCAAATGCAGTTCCAGGGACAGTTCCCTACCCCTACCCTCAGATGCAAACAGTGCCGCAGTACAATGCACCTAATCCACAATGGCCACACACGATAATGCCTCAACTGATGTTTCAACCACAACAGCAATGGTCTCAAACAGTTCCTCCAATGGCGGCTCAACAACAGTGGAATCCTACCCACTGGAATCAACAACCCCAAATCTCAACAGGAGCTCTGAATCAGAACTAGAACAAAGGACCCTCTAGATCAACCTAAGCCATATATGCAGTAATTACAGAAGCTTCCCAAAACCTTACTACAAGTACATCAGGAGGTGAAAATCTGAAGGACTACCTATCCAACTCAATCGCAAGTATTAAGAAAGAATAGCTACAGACACTGAAGGTGAATACCGCTAATATATCCACTCCTCCGAGAGGTGGGAGAGATGTGATGCATTCTAATACATGGTGTGGAAAGTGCCATCAAGCAGGACATTTAGCCACTGAATGTACTCAAAAACCAACCATTCCTGGAGCCTTTGGTTCATACTATTTGAGGAAGAACCATACAGAGGATATCTACTCTCTGAGATGCACGAATGAAGAAAGAAAAATGAAGACGCAAGATTTAATTTGCTGGAATCCAAAATGACAATGCAAGACATGGGACCAAAGCCTAGGGTTTTTTGTCCTAATTTCGATCCAAGGAGGTTTCCCTCTCAAAGTTACAGAGGACAACAGTTTACTGGCAATGGTCAGAGATCAAAGATGGAATATTACAAATGTGGAGAAAATGGTCATATCTCACCGAATTGTCCAAGCCCTAGAAGATCTGTGGATTACAAGCCCTTATGCAATCGATGCAAAGGAGAAGGCCATACTGCAAAAGATTGTCCAAGTCTAGCCCCTGTGAAATCTACTTTTGATACCCAATAGAAGACCCAAGAACCTGCTTCCAATTTGGTGGAATTGGAAGTGGCCGCAATAACGCGAGCAAAGAAAGATGAACCCATAGTTCCAAAAGAGAATGTTCCTTCTACCAAGACTATGAAGTTCAACCTCCCTCGAAAAAAACAGAACAATGCAATCCAGAATAAGGAAGTACACAACACTACAGAGCCACAGAGAGCTACAAAAATAGAAGCAGAGATAGGACCAGAGGTCTAGGAAATAGAGGATGCGAAAGTCCCTCCTCATGAAGAAGAAGCACAGATGCTGCCACTCCCAAAAGAAAAAGGGAAGATAAATGTGGGTGTGGCTCCATTTTCTAGTCAATTGGAAAAGCTTGTGGATCCTATCAAAGAGTATGATTTGGTCAAAGACCTAGACACCTTTAAACCAAACCTAACATTTCGACAATTGCTGATGTTGTCCCCTAGTTGCCAAAAAAGATTTAAAATCATCTTGATAAGAAGACGAGGCCTAAGGATTGCTTGCCCAACAACAACAAAGTCCAACATAGCCTCAGATACTGTGAAGGAAGTGGATGTGGCTAAGCCTTCCTAGGTCCTAGAACCCCATAGATTAGTGTATGGATAGAAGGATGCTTTGTTTCAAATGCATTGATTGATGGAGGATCATCAATAAACATAATGATGGATGTGACAATGAAGGATCTAGGTTTACAAGGAATTCAACCTACACAGTGGCTTATCGGATTGGCAGACGAAAGCAGAATTAAACCATTGGGCATCCTTCCATACGTAAAAACAACCCTTGCAGGAAGAGACTATTGGCTGACATATTTGGTGGTCAAACCAAATTCTTACGGGACCTCATACCCTCTGCTATTGGAAAGATCTTGGCTTTTTGAAGCAAGAGCTAGGATGGACTGGTTCAAAGGCACCCTAACCCTAGGTAGAGGACCCAATAAAGTGGTGTTGAAATTGTATGGATCACAAAAAGGCAATGGATCCACATCCATCAAAGTCATAACAAACTCCTTTAATGAAGTAACAGATGGTACATCAGGAGATAAAAAGGATGTTAAACAGATCTTTCCCAAGAAAACAGAGGCACGGTCCCTAACAGTGGGCACTGTAAGCCAACTACCGAGAGAAGCAAAGTCTTTGTCCATGGGAGAATACCTCCTGCCTCAACTAGAATTGACTTCTAAAACAACCTCTTACAACGAATTAGAAGCATGAATGTATTTTTCTCTCTATTACATGGCAATCGCAGAGATAGAAGAAGAGTCGGAAGCAGAGACAGAACCAGAGACAAAGGCAAAAGCAAAAGTAGACATAGAGACGGAGGACATGTTCTTCTCCTACAAAGCCTCTACAGAAGTCGAGATAGAGCCTCTAGAGGAAGAGGATGAAAATGATGAGGAAGAAAAAGAAGCATGTTATCAAAGTGCAGTTGAAGAAGATCCTCTGATAGCGAACAATCTTGTTGATGTCCCTACAGAGACCTCAGAGGCCGAGGATCTCGGGGTGTTGGATGGAATGACCATGGTTCCATTTGGGTTGACCAATGGACCAGAAAGTATGCAGAATCTACATAAAAAATGGATCAAAGGTATAAAAATTAAGGCCACCAGTGGCTCCTATCACCCTGACCATTCATTCTGGAGAAAAGATGATGATGATGCCTCTGGTCAACAGAAACCAAAGCCATCAGAGCCATGACTTATCGAAGGTTCGTGTTATGTGACATTCTTGGATGCATCTTTTGAAGATGAATCCCTAAGTCCAGAAGAAATTGCCACTCACACAAAAACAAACAAAGCTCTGATACCCTTCCAGCAATCTCACCAGACAAATGAGTCAATTGTTCAGAAGGAGGACACTAGTTCTAGTGGAACATCAAAAGATGAGACCACTCCCTTGAAGGAGTCATACCTCTATCCAAAAGCAATCCGTGGGACTTTTATCCGTGAAGTGGAAGGTGAAAGGAAATTGATGTTCTTGGATGCTGACGGTACTAAATGTCACCTAAAAATGGGTCTAAATCTTCTAGAAGAAGAACTAGTGGTTCTGCGAGACCTACTGAGGAGAACTTAAACGTGTTTGCTTGGTCATATAAAGATCTAAAGGGGATTGATCCCACAGTATACCAACACCACATCGATCTAGAGCCTGATGCCAAACCAATGAGGCAAAGACAGAGGCGTATGAATCCCAATTATTCTGCTCTAGTGAAGGCCGAATTATTAAAGCTTCTAAAAGCTGATTTCATTTATTCTGTGGCTAATAGTGAATGGGTTTCACCCATTATGATTGTACCCAAGAAGAAAGGGAAACTTCGAATATGTGTGGACTTTCAAAAGCTGAACTCAAAGACGAAGAAAGATCACTTCACTATCCCCTTCACAGACCAACTGTTGGACACAGTGGCAGGTCATGAGTTGTATTCTTTCTTGGATGGATTCAACGGTTATCACCAAGTCCAAATCGCAGAAGAGGATCAATCCAAAACAACCTTCACTTACATAGTGATGTCGTTTGGGCTCTGTAATGCTCCTGCTACCTTCCAATGAGGGGCTACCTTCCAGAACCATCTACATGATTTCATTGAGGTGTATCTCGATGACTTATTTGTCTATAGTCTAATTCGTGAGCATTGGGGACACCTAGAGTAATGTTTTGATGAATGCCGAGAGTATGGGATCTCTCTCAACCCCGAAAAATGTGTCTTTGGCATCTCATTAGGAGTTCTTCCGGGCCATATTGTCTCTGCACAAGGGATTGCAACAGACCCAGCAAAGATTGAGAAGATTGCCGCCTTGACAACACCAACAAACCTCAAGCAATTGAGAGGATTTCTTGGCCATGTAGGCTACTACATAAGATTTATTGCACATTTTGCAACCAAGGCAGACCCTCTGCAAAAACTCCTAAGGAAATATGCAAATTTCCTTTGGATTGATGATTGCGAAGAAGCCTTTAATACCCTAAAACAGTGCCTCATCAGAGCACCCATCCTGCAGCCTCCTGAGACTGGATGAAGGAGTTCCATGTGCGCACAAATGCATCAGTTGAAGGGCTAGGTGTTGTTTTATGTCAAAAGGGCCCCTCTAAATTAGATCAACCAATCTATTATGCAAGTCAAAAAGTAACCGACCGAGCAGAACTACACAACGATAGAGCTTAAGTGCTTTGCATTAGAGAAATTTTAACACCGTCTATTGTCAACACATTTCAAGTTCTACGTGGACCATGAAGCCCTGTCCTTCCTAATGAACAAAGCAGATGGCAAAAGACGACTAATGATATGGTTGTTGATGTTCTAGGAGATTGATTTTGAAGTGGTCACTAAGCCTGGCCATTCCCATGTCCTAGCCGATCATCTGTCATGGATCCCTCAAACTACAAAAGAGAAATAGGATAATCCAGACCTTCCTGATGCTTCCTTGTTTCTAGTCGACACAGTTACTCCATGGTACCAGACATAGCCAACCACTTGGCAACCCAACAGTATCCTCCTGGCATCTCAAGCCATGAGAAAAAGAAGCTTCTATTGGAATCAGCCCCTTACACCTTGCTAGGTGATGCACTGTACAAGAAAGGCAAAGATGAAGTTTTGCAAAGATGTGTTGCAGGAGACGAGATTGGGATTATTCTTAAGGCTTATCATGATGAGCCATGTGGTGGACACTTCGCAGGAGAAGCAACAGCCAGGAAGGCTCTATTAGCAGGATACTGGTGGCCAAACCTCCACAAGGATGCATATGACTATTGCAAGAGATGTGATGCTTGTCAGCAAATGGGAAAACCCACCAAAACAAGTGCCATGCCACTGCAACCTATCCTTCCCCTAAAACCATTCAAGAAGTGGGGGGGTTGATTTCATGGGTCCCATTGATCCGCCCACTAGACGGAAGCAGAATAGATACATCCTAGTATGTATGGATTATGTCACCAATTGGTGTGAAGCTAAAGCTCTAAAGCGGGACAATGGTAACAACATAGCCATGTTCATGTATAAAAACATCATCACCTATTTTTGCAGTCCCCTAGAGCTCATAAGTGACCAAGGTACTCATTTCCTTAATAAGATTATGGAAGAGTTGACAGAACTGTATAAGATCCACCATCGCAAGTCCACCTCCTATTACCCTAGAGCCAACGGCCAAGTTGAAGTCACCAATCGCATCCTCTGCTCGATCCTAACAAGGACGATTGCCGCACATCATCACGATTGGGATGATTGACTTACCTCTTATAAGGCAGCTACAGGACAAACTCCTTTCCAGTTGGTGTATAGCACAGAAGCAATCTTCCATGTTAAGCTAGTGTTGCCCTCTTTGCGAGTGGCAATTAAAGAACGCCTCGAAGATGGTGAGTCTCTCTAGCTCTGCTTGTTGCATTTGGAATGTTTGGATGAGATTCGGCGGATGGCCCTGCAATGCATGGAAACCACTCAAGCGCGACGAAAGGCCTATCATGACAGCTTCATCAAGCACAAGGAGTTCAAAGAAGGTGATCTTGTCATGGTCTATGATTCCCGATTTTGCAAGTTTCTTAGCAAGCTTCAACAATATTGGATGGGTCCCTATAAGGTACTTACTGTCAATCCTAATGGTTCTATCCAAGTGCAAGCCTTCGGTGCTTTTGAGGATCCCTTTCTGATCAATGGCTATCGCTTGAAGAAGTACTTCCCTCCCTGGGGATCTTGACAATCACAGTCGACCTATCCTTTCCCTTGTGGGTATCGCACTGTCCTTCTCCTTGCGCTCTTAATAGCCCCTTATGGTCTTCCTCATGAGGCAGCATTGTTCTACTAGCCCCTCCCAAACACCTCCCATCCTTTCTATGTTCTCCTCTCGTCTGATCCAGTAGTGACGATGAGCATGGTCCTAATACATGGTATTTCTACCTTTCTCTTTATTTATTTATTTTTAAGAAAAAGAAAAAAAATAAACAAACAAACTACTATGGGAGAAAAGGAAGCAATTCTCTGTGATAGCAGGCCTCGTTCCAAGACAAGGCAGTAAACACCCTTGGACGAAAAGCTAGCTATGGAAAAGGTGGCAACACCCTGCACTCCAAAACAGTTGAATCACTAGCCGAATCTTTTCAGACGCAACTTTCCAGTGCCACCTCCCTTGGTGCATAGGATGAGCAGTCGCATTCGATGGATTGATCCCCTAAAACAGACTATCTTTTCCAAAGACGATATGCTCTACATATAAAATCAAGTTCCAATCTGTTGGCTACCTCCCTGGGTATGCCTCTTCATCAACAAACGAAGTGATCTTCATTGAAAATCCCCTGAGTGATGTGAGCTTTCATCCTAACTGAATGGGGATGTGAGTATGGTCTGCCCTATGTATCTATCAGTGAGCATGAGACAGAGGGTGGGGTGAGTAACTAGTCCTTTCCCTTCAATTCCAATGAGAGGTGTGAAGTATGAATGGAGTGTTGCATGCACAGGATGGGCCTCTCAATGCACAAAGCACGATCTGTTCATGGGCACTACACTATAAGGCTCCCTGGCCTTCCTTCTCGCACCGTATTCTGACACAGGGTGGGATGCACAGTTGCACCATCAAATGCGCACAAGGCATACAACAATTCTGCACAAGTGAATGTGGGGATTACATCAATGGGTTTCAGGAATGGGCTGCCCTCTATATCTTTCAATAGAGCATGAGACAGAGGGTGGACTGAGTGTGACTAGTGTTTCTCCTCAATCAATTCTGAGAGGTGAGGTTGAGGGACGTTACGACAATTGGAGTCAGGTACATTTTTGTTTCCCTATGCACACACGGGATGTGTCTCTACCATCGTCACAGGACACATCACCCTATTATGTGCACTACACTACAAGGCTCCCGGGCCTTCCTCCTTGCACCTATGCCAGATGGATGGAACGCACGAATGCACCATCAATTGTGCACACTGGCATACTCCTTTCCAATCACTTTCCCCTTGTTCAGTTCTAAACCGTCTGTGAGTTATGGGGTTTCATGCTTATTCATTGAGCGATGGGTGTCATGGGATGAGCGACTGTTCTATCATCCTCTTGAGTGCCCGTGAGCTGAGAGTTCTATTTTTCATCATTGATACTTGAATTGATAGAATTTATCGACAATGCTACCTCTCTGGGTGTTGTTGCATGGTCACTGCCACGTTGGACGTGTTCTGTGGTGCACTCTGGTCCCTTTTGCCACCCAACGACAACTTCAATCTTCCTGTATCAACAAGACAGTTCCCTTCAACCATCTATGACATGGGCCAAGTGTTCCTAACCCTACCTTTATGTTTGCAAGTGCATGTTATGTCTTAAGTGTGGGGACATCAATGTCCAGTCAGTGGACAAGTTCAAGGCCGTGTCAATCAATCTATCCTAATCGGTAAGGTTCTAAGTGTGGGGACGCGTCCCTACGCATCTGTTGTGCATACCCCCCTTGCATATGTTATTAACCAATCATGCATGTTTACCACGTATTAGTTCTACCTTGATGGGGTCCTTTCCTCATCCACCCACCCTCGTATCCCCTGTTGTCGATGCCGTTTCCCTTGCGGTCCCTTTTATTCAGCAATTTTTTCCTTTTTTATGTGAACATCCCCTATGTTCACCACACTCCCGATCCAACCTTGTGGCCCTGTTCGTTCCTTTGAATGACACACTTTTCCTTTTTACAAATCCAGCTTATTGTTTTTGTGTTACTAATTTTTGAAGCAATTCTTGCCACTTGGATGTTTTCCATGTGAACTCATCCTTCTTGCTTCGAGATAGCGATCTAACATACCAGCCATGTCCTATGCCTTTCCCTGGCTATTTTTCCTTTTATCCACCTATTATTATGACGTACGGTTTGTCCGTTATTCATTTTTGTGTAGTTTCGTGCCTTTTTCACATACGTTTTTGTCATTTTTCCATGTAAACCTGCCCTATTCTCTACGGAATTCAATTTTGACTAGATAACCTTGTCTAAACACCTTTCTTGCCTATTTCTCCTTTTTCCTCTGCCCTAATTTTTCCTCTATATTTTTTTAATTACTTTTTTTGTGTTTTTTAGCTTCATTTTCTTGTTTTTTCCATGTGAATGCCTTCTAAACCCATCCGAATTGAGATTTGATGTGACAGTTCTGAAGATTATATGTGTTGTGACATTTTTTCTTTTTACTTCCCCCATTCTAATGCACGAATCATTCAATATTAATTTCCAAATCCCGTTTCGGATTCGATTTTTGGGTTTTTTCCATGCAAATGGGGTTTCTCGTGCTCGGCATTGTGTTCTGATGTGATAGGATTGTCGGGCACATTTTTTTGCACATTTTTCCTTCTTCCCTCACTTCGTTCTGACTCATGGATTTTTTTATATTAATTCCCGTATGCATTTTTGGGTTCTATTTTAACCTTTTCCGCATGGGAACCCCTCCTCATTCCTCTAGATATGCATTTTAATATACCAACCTTGTAATTCCCCTTCCCCCAAACATTTTTTCTTTTTACTGCCCTTTGTTCCGATTCCCAGATCTTTTTACATTAATTTATGCATCCTATTTTGGGATTACTTTTTTGGTTTTTTCCATGTGAACGGGTCTTATCTCTATCGGAACTGTGTTCTGACATGATAGGCCTGTTTGGCATGACTTTTCTCACAATTTTCCTTTTTCTCGCATTTCATTTTGGAGAATGGATTTTTTTATATTAATAGCCGTATACATTTTTTAGCCTAATTTGTGTCTTTTTCCCATGTGAACACCCTAAATTGTTCTCAAACACCCCGTTGCCCTTTTCCGTTATCTTCCCCTCAACTTTCGACACCATTTTTCTTTTTACCAAATTGTGTTCCAGCTCACGGTTTGCATGTTATTAAATTTTCTTTGTTTTGTTGTATCCCCGCGCGCCTCGCCTTGCACGTGAGCGTGCATGTTTTTGCTTTTACGTGCCTCGCTACACCCTTGTGGCATCCGCGCCTTCCCCATCACCGTCCCAACCCCTGTTGCTTCCCACCACTGCAAATTTTTTTACCTCGGCCTGTGCATAAGCTCAAGACGAGGGGGTTTTTTAATTATTTTTCTCTTTATTTTATTATTATTATTATTATTATTATTGTTATAAAAAACAAAATTCAAAATACCCCCCACCCCAATGGTTTCCCCCCCTCCCCTTCTCCCCTCTCTCTCTTTTCTTCTTTCTCTCTCCCCGACTTTCCCTCCTCCTTTCCTTCCCTTCTTCTTCTCCTTTCGTTCACCTCTTCTTCCCTTCTCCTCCCCTCCTCCTCCTCCTCCTTCTCTTCCTCCTTCTCCTCCTCCTTTTCCTCCTCCTCCTCCTCCTTCTTCTTCTTCCTCTTTCTCCTCCTCCCCAGTACCACCCCATCACCTCCCCAACGCCCCGCCGCCTCCCAACCACCCCATTGTGCCTCCCATCACCCCCCCAACACCTCACCTTCCCCAACTTAGGACAACTAGACAAGGAATTCCTATTAGATGAGAACTTCTATAGCCTGGTCATCATATATTTTCATTTTATGGTATTTTTCCTTCCAAATTACATACTGAGGTGTGTAAAAAGGAGGGAGCTTAGCGTAATGACCCAAGGAGAACAAGGCGTCAACCTCAAGTCCTGACTCTATACTACCTAAGAACCTACCAAGCCCTCGCGAGGTAACGCTGAAATCTTTGTTTTCTTCTATCGTTTACTTTTATTTTCGCTCCAACCTTCCTTAATTTTTTTTATTGCAGCTAGATGCTACCCGTAGGAAGATAAGGCATCAACCTAGGAATCTACCAATCCCTCGCAAGGTGATGATTAGCTGTTGTTAAGATTTTTCTTCTTTTTCATTTCTATTTGAGGGGTTAGAACCCCTTTTTATACACCTCTATATTTTTTATAGCTCAAGGATATTCAAAATCTTCTCTTTTTTTTATTGTGGCAGGCTTCTCTAACTGCCACACTACTAATAAAAGCTCCTAGAAATAGCTACCTAATAGCAGGCTAGCAGAACAAGGTTACTAGGACTACCTTCTAAAATAGTTTTTAGAATGCTTGACAATGTCTTGATAGGAGGCGAACAACTACTTAGACCTCCCTCAGTCATGCCTAACCTAACCCTAGGACTTCATGCCTTGATTATTGATGATCCCTCATAAAAGAAAAATTCCCCCACAAGTACATAAACACATATAGCATAGAGAGAAAGTACTTGTAAAGGAAAAATATCACCTAGACTTGGCCACAAGAAGCTTCTATGCAACAAGAGGCTCCCCCAAGTTCCACTGAATCTATATAGCACAACTCTAAAATAAAACCATTAACTGCACCCACACTAGACAAACACATGGCCCTCTTGGCCTACTGAAATAATTCACTTTACTACAGAATAGCTGGCCCTCTTGGCCTAACGAAATAATTCATGAAACGACCATTCAGTAGCATACTACTAAAACAAACCCTTGGTCCCAACATAACTGACTGAAGCAAAAGATCGACCAACATTGAGGGCTCCTCCGGCCCTACACTAAGTGCATTAGGTTACTGGCTGACCCCTTGCATAAATGGCAAAGGATGTCAGATGAATATGACGATAAACAATCATATGTGTCCATGATAAAATAGAAAGGTGATCAACCACCACCTGACTCATAATCCATACTAATGAGCGGTGGCCAAAATAGGATGTGTCAGCAAGAAATTCCCAAAGTAGCCCTAAGTTGATGTTAGTGCCCGAGGACCACAATTGAAAAGGATATCCTCAACAAAAGCATAATTGGTCAGGGAATCTGCAAAGCGATTCCACTGTCAAGAAATAAGCTAGCAAGTCGCTTCCTCAAAAAGATACATCATATCCAAGGCTGCGCAGTGGTACATCCGCGGAATAGGATCCCTCACATTGTAGGTCCCATTCAATTGACTTATCACTAGCTGCAAGTCACCTTTGACCAACAATCGATGGATACCACCACGTAGGAGGCTACATTTAGTCCCATGATTAAGGCCTTGTATTCTATCATGTTATTCGTAAAAGTAGTGCCAAGATATGCTCCCATTTTCATAGCAGCTCTACATTGAGGATCTATAATGACTAGACCAACACCCGCATGCTTAGTTTGCCCTCTAGAAGCTCTATCAAAATACAAAGTATAGACCTAGTCTTCATTGATAGGCCACGCCATATTGATTGGCTTACTTGTACTTATGATAATCAAAATTGAGTTGAGAGAGAGGATGTATAACATGTACGATCCCTCCTTCCTTCCTAAACTCGATAGGTACACTCGTTAAAATCCTTTGAAAATGGTGATAGTAGACCTTAATATTCCACGTGAAAGATCTATCTTGCCACTCAATAACCTGGTAACTTTTACTCCACCACATCACTCAACCTTGATGGTAATGCTACTCTAAATATGGATGGTCAAGATAAGGAATGATTCTTTCCATCTGATTGTTTTGGTACCTACTACAAGTTAAAGTTGAATCCTAAAGGACCTGCACAAGCACCAAGCCCAACGTTACCCCTTACACATAGTAAGGCTTCAACTTATTAAAGTTTACCTTATTTTTAAACTCTACCCCCTATAAGTCTGCCAAAAGGGCTACTTGTAGAGCCATTATTTCCTATACAAATAATTTTATACGGCCCATCCCATTTGGATTCTAGTTTAGCAAGAAATAGCTCAGGACGGGCATCGTAGTACAACACCAACAAAAACTGACCCTTCACAAATTCTTAGCCCAAAGGTCATCAAGCACTTTCATTCTCTTCTTCCCTATCTCTTGATGTAATAGAGCCTACAATAGAATTTCATCAACATGCGCAATAGAAATAAATCTTTCATGGAATGCTTTTGCCTCACCAATGAATGATTGAGAGCAAATCGCATAATGGACAGCTCTATTTCCAATGGTAAAACACACTCTTTCCCATATACCAACTTGAACAGGGTGTGGCTTGTAGCTCTCTTAAATGTCTTATTGTAAGCCCAAACTACCACATACAATTTCTCATCCGAATCTCGCTTACTTTCATACACTACCTTGGATAAGATCCCTACAAGCTGTTTATTCGTACTCTCGACTTAACCATTTGCTTGTAGATTATATGGGGTGGTTTTATTATGTTTAATCTTCAAAGCTTCTGTTAAGGCTACTATAACCTTATTCAAAAAGTGTGTCCCTTGAGCAGACACTAACTCCTTAGTGGACTAGAACAGCAAACAATTTGCTCCATAATAAAATTGGCCATCTCCTTAGCATTATCCTTCATCGTTGCTTGAGCTTCATACCACTTTGAAAAATAGTCCATCGCTACAATGATATAACGCTTTCACATAGTCGATGAAGGGTGTATTGGTCCAATAAAATCGATACCCCATTTTTCAAAGGGTAATGTAAGTAAAATAAAATTCAACATCTACTTACAATTCTCATTGGCATCATGTCTTTGACAGACATCACAATGATTAACATAATTGAAAGCATCCTGGAAAATCGATGGCCACCAATATCCAATACATAGAGTTTTCTAGGTAGTAAGCCATCCGCAAAATGTCCCCCACATACTGAGTCATGGCATTTCTCAAGAATAAAGTGTACCTCATCAAATGCTATACATCGCCAATAAATCTTATCCACACCTATCTGATACAAGACACCCTTTATAATCAAAAAGCATAGTGCTTTTGCTGCTTAATCTTTCTCTTCTTAGACTTTGAAAGAGCAGCCCCAACCTCTCTCGTAGATAGATAATGCATCATATCTACATACCAAGAAGTGATGGAAGCTATATCAATTTTGAATAAACATTCAACGTCAGTTCCTTCAGCTAGAATTTCCTTTGGCTCCCCAAAATCCACAAAACATTTCACAATGCCCTGCAGCTTTTCGGTGGCTTACTCCTTATCTCATAATCAAACTCCTGCAAGAGGTGATTAACCACTTTGCTAAACAGTCAAGCAACTGCAACCTATTCATCAATAGTCTAAGTCCTTCTGTCTTCATGAAAATTTACCACCTTCTCATAGAGAATAGAGTGCCTAAATTTCTTTGTCAAGGAAACCATTCCAAGGCAGCACAATTTCTCCATATAAGTATAATAAATTTAGATATCCCCGATTTATAGCTAGCAAAGGAAATTGGATGATACGATTTTTCTTTCCAAATTTGGGCTAAACAACAACTAATACTATACATTATTGTTGGTAAAAATATATAGAAGACCTCACCTCTTTTGGGTGCTTTTAGGACTGACACTTTCGCTAGTTCCTACTTCACATCCTCAAAAGATACCTGACATGCTTCACTCCAATTAAGCAAGCATTTAAAAGATAATAGGTTTGTCAATGGCAATGTTCTTTCTGCCAATGCATTGATAAATCTCCAATAATATCCCATTAATAATAGAAAGTTATGTACCTCTTTTGAAGTGTGTGGCAGGCTCATAGAAAGTTGTATACCTCTCTGCAATAGTCATTTGGTTGTATCCAGCAAAGCACTCCATAAACGAATAGATTTTCCTACTCTCGCTAATTGATCTAAGATTTGATCAATGAATGGTAACAAAAAGTTATCCTTAATCGTCTACTTATTAAGCTCTTTGAAATCTATGCAAAGCTGAATTTGATTATTATTCTTCTTCCTGATAACAATTGGTAAACATCACTCTATGTGTTGTACTGAAAATATCAGGCTAGCTTTTCGTAGTTTTGTTAATTCCTTGAATAGTCTGTCCCTTAGTTTGAAAGGCATACACCTTACTTTTTAACGCACATGACAGTTACCTTCCTTTAGAGGAATGGTATGAACATTTGGGCTAAGAGGAATACCTCTCTACTCATCATAACTCCAAGCAAAGATATCACAGAATTCCTGAATCAAGGACACATAGTCCTCCCTTTCTTTCAAATTGAGCATGGGTCCTAATTTAATTAGCTATGAATCATTCATCATCCCAAGGTCCAACTCAATTATATCTGTGTCTCTTATTCTATCATGAGCCTCTATCAATTCATTTAAAAGTTACATGATAGATATCCTCCATAATGGACCCCTCTTTGGATTCGTCACTTGATGATGTCTCACTAGAGAACATGGATCATCTAATGCATCTAACTCTGACAAAGATAAAGGAACTCTCTCACTTTGAGGAGATTCATGGTAGGTGTCCGTTATCACACGTCTAGCACCTCTACCAAAGATCAATAGACCAATGGGTATATCAACTTGATAGTTTGCTTAAGATCTATGGCCTACCTACTAGCAATGCCTAATAGTTAGGCCTCCCTATGAACCTAATAACCCTAAAGTCCAAAAATACATTCTACATTAGCGACAATCACGTGAACTTTAGTGATGCAACCTTCAGGTTATCTTAAATTTTCATTAGCCATTCGGAGAATCATGGAGGCATCTTTTGGATTTCTAGCACTAGCCTTTCCACATCAATTCCAAACTCATAATGTTAACAAAGGATCTTGTATCTACAATAGCATATTCTACTAATATGCCATCAACATATATTGCTACCCTTGGACAATGCGTTTCAGTATGCTCAAACCAATCATCTCCTACACAAGCTATGCCCAAGGGCTCCACGATATACAATGTGCGTAGAATCTTTTTAAACTCTTTACGTACCCCTGGAGACAACTTAATCAGCTGCAAGAGATTTACATCCAGCTTAACCTTGCAAAGAGAACTTGCTAAATCAAATTCATGATAGTTAGCAATAGCCCTCTTCTCCCGCTAGACCATTCTCACCTTTGGTTGTTGAACAAGCTTTGGTGCCTCTTTCTTGGCTTTTTCCTTCTCCATTGGAAATTCCTTATCCTTCTTGGGGTCAGTTGTACTATCAATGGCTTTTAAAGGTCCTCCTTCCATGTCAAGATTGAGGACTTGCATCCCCTTATCATCTTGCTTAGGATTTCCCTTGACATGTCTTACCTTGTCTTTATCACTATCTTTACCCTTTTGACCTCTTGTAATGACCCCTAAATTAGAAGCTTCAGTGCCATTGTCATATACAACTTCAATAAGGTTGACTCCACTACCACTAGGTAGCTCCTCTACAATAGCATTTCCTCTTTACAATATTTGTTTCAATCCCTCATCTTGCTAGAGATTATTCCCTTGCACTCAATGGCTGACTAGACCTGGCTATTTGCTTCCTTACTGGAGAGATCTAATCTTGCTCCAACGAGTACTAGCTAAGTGACTAGACTTGCTGCATATGTCACATTTAACATTTGGACAATTCCTAAGGAAATGTTGGTCGCCACACCTCTTACAATTGAATCTTGAGGAGGCACCCTCTTCAAGGCATTGACTCACTATCGAATTCTGTTGTTTCTTAAGGAAATTGACATCAACAGCTATTTGCCAATATTGTTCAGTGATCATGTCCGTATAGTGCTTCATCATATCCTTAACTTCTCTAAGGACATTCGAGGCACTTGACTCATAGCTATGATCGTCTACATGTCATTCCATTGGCCTAACCACTTTATTAGAACTGGCTGATTCCCAATAACACCATTAGAACTTGTCATTTGGCTTCCAAAATTTGGTGGACCCATCTGACGACCATAGGTATGGTCATACTAGGAGGAGAAGGCAACATGGGCACATTTTGAATTATGCTTCCTCTCCCATTGGAAGTACTCATGGGTGCCCCTTGACCTCCATTTGTCAATGCCAAAGCATTTCCATCACCTAGACTCGAATTCTAGTTTGCCCTAGAGATATAGGCTACTTATAATCCTGATTCTACCTCCTCTACCCCTATGCAAAAAGTATTGTAGTTGAGTAGCAGCTAGAATGGGAATATAAGTCTACAACTTATGAAATATTTCATTCAGTTTCTTGGCATAGCCTTGAACGTTCTCGTGAGGTTCTTGATGTGTTACATTGACAACACGTAGCCAATACTGACCTCGCCTTTCAAGTGTAAACTCTTTTCGAAAGGCTACAAAAAATAGATCAATCGTAGTTATGGTTCTAGCCTCTAGGCTGTGATACCATACTACATCTCAGTCCTTTTAGAGTCATATTAAACAACATCATTAAGTGTCCTTCATCTTGGGTTCAACAGTTGAACATTAACTTTTGGAACTCATTAAGATGAAGTTCCATATATTCCTCTACTAACCCATTAAAAATGGAAAGAGGAAATCCTAAGGCTGGCAAGTCCAGCATTCCTACTAGAATCGCAATGGGTTCCATCAATACAACTAGATTCACTAAGGGTTCATGAACTATGGGAACTATTACCCCACTTGAAGTGGGCTAACTAACTGGAAGAGGGGAAGTATTGGAACTTCCTCCTCCTCTTGACTATTCATAGAACTAGGATTGCTAAAACCCCTCCCTTTAGGGATATTGGACCACTAAGCTGAGGAAATGTCTCCTAATAATTTTAGCTCGTCATCTAGCCCTTTTAGCTCTTTATTGCTTCTAAAGTTTGGCTTGACGGTCTTTTGGATCTAGTTCACTGTCTTTTGGTATACACTAATAAACTAGTCCCTACTATTGATCGAGATTTGGATACCACCACTTATTAGCGACTCCCAACAAATGCATCACCTGTCAGGACCTAAAGCAAGCCCAATATTGGCTCTAAGGCTCTAGCTAGGTCTCTATGCTCAACCAAAACACCCCATAGCCTTGTGGCCATGAGCAACCAGAGGCTACACACATTGATCTAACTAAATAAGCTTTTATATGGCTCGTAGTCCAATGGATAACCCTTCCCAAAGTCCTCATAGGGAGCCCCTACATATATTGGTGTTATACACCACGTAAACTAGACATAAGAAGCGCCCCTTGGCTAATTGTCGCGGCCCCTCTATGACTCTTCTACACCTTTGGGATTGGCCTCGAGATGCACCATGAACACATAAAGCATGTACAACACATAATCCTCGCTTTTAAACAATCATTCTAGGAGATAAAAGATAATCCTCACTGAATACTCCCCAAAAGGCACGAATAACTAGCCCTACAACTTGGGATACCTCACTCTCTCAGCGTGGATCAATGTTTATGAAGACAATTGATGTGCATCCAAGATGATACCATGTGTTGAATGCAATGCAATTGTGAATTATTCATAGTGCTCAACCATTTTTATTCATTTAAAATAACATTGTGATAGTGCAAAACCATCTCTTTTCATGATTTCATTCAAAACATAATTGTTGTGTTGCATATGGTCAACTCCGAGTGCATGTTTGTGCTATTAAACCCTTTAATTCTCAAAAACACGTGCCCTATATGCAAAGTGCATTAGAAAAAATCAAATTCGGTATGTCATCAACACTTATTATCCCCTCCTTTCCCTACATATGCAAAGTGCGTTAGAAAAAATCGGATTTGGTATGTCATTAGCACTTATTACCCCCTCCTTTCCCTATCGTTTAGGGTTGTGCATTCATTAGTAGGTTTAGAGAGTGTTTTGATGTATTTTTTCTTCATAAAGGGTGACAAATACTCACTTTAACATAAAGATAGGGCTAAAATGAGGCTAAACCCCATGCTTCAACCACACCATACATCCATGGACACATTTTTTTCCTATTTTTTAAGTGTATTTTTTATTTTTCTCTATTTTTGTTATTTATTTATCAATAAATACTGAGATTTCCTAATTTCTCTTATGTGATTTGATTAGACTTGCTGAGAATTATCTTCATTCCTCATTTCATCCCATGAGAATACCATTGATACATCAAAACCCCCAAAATCCATGATTTGCCTTAAAACTGTAATTTACGGGTTTCACATGTTTATAAAAAAATTAATAGATGATTGATCCTTGCTTATTTTCTTAATTTTTCTCATAAAACAGATCATTGACAACAATCAAGAGCGACCATTTGCAATTGGGATTTATCATAAAACGTAAAATTTATCACTTACTCATAAAACCATGTTTTATTTCACTCGTATCTCGCATTTGAAAGGTCGTCGATGCTTACTAACAAAAACTAGCACTCCTCCAAACATTGATCTACGTCCATCATGTCTTAGCATCATCTCCCAATCGAAATCTCTCGAATCAGCCCACCCTCTTCTCTTATAGATCGAACTATGGAAACATGCATCAATAGGAGAGAGAGGGAGGAGAGACAAAGACTAGATTCTGAGATTTCAAACCGAGCAGGCATTTTCCATGATACAACAAGCGCTGTATAGGGAAAAAATCGAGGAATTCATTGCCATGATTAGATTGGGTGCTTCTTTGTAGCCCCCCAACACCAAATCAACTTGGAGAAAAGGATGCGCCATTTTGCAGCCACCGCCATAAAAAATGCCTCCCCCCCCCCCCCCCCCCCATTTCATCAAATTTTTGGGGGCTTTGGGCCTCCAAAGGCCCAATAGGCCATGTCTTTTTAAGCCTTGGTTATTATTTGACCCTTCAGATGTTGTCTAGTCTTGACATCTTCGCGATCCAAAAAATCCTGCATGTACTGCTTGAGGTCTTGAACGGCCAAGAAGTCATCTTACTTCAATCTGGCAGAGTCAAAAAAATTATGAAAAATTTACAACTACCGTAACGGTCAAAATTTGCATTTTTGTCTTCCACAGTCACTTAAAATCATCGAACCCGCGTCTTCTGCTACTTCCATTGGGCCTTAAATTCCATGTAAAATTGCATCATTTTCACTTTGTCAGCATGTCTTGGACATTTAAATTTCACTCTCAATGGGGCGCGAATGTGTCTTTTGATCTTAACTGAGTAGGCAATACTTATGTGCTCACACTAGACACCTCATTAGTCATGTCTTGGCAAATGGGTTCCACATCCTTTAGGTGCGCTTGGGCTTCTCTCACCCATTCCTTGACATTATCAACCACTTCTAATTGGTGCCTTGGATCAAGATATTCTACAACCTTCACATTTTCTTTTTTTTTTGTCTTAAGAGTAGATGTCTTTGCTTCTGTGTCTGTGAATTGCTTCCCCTTTGGTAACATGGTGGCACTATGTGTCTTAAGTGTAATCCTCGTCTCAGCTCGCTTTTTCCTTCTTCTACGGCTTTTCTTTCCTATTGAAGTTGCATCGAGGCTGCTAGGTCCTAGTAATGAAATACTAGCCTGCTTTGCATGTGCTCGGGTCATGACATTCAACGGAATTAGCATGGCTTTGCCATCGAGTGTTTCAACTCTAACCAGTCCCAATGGTACAGATGGCATGATAGCCAACAAACTAGTGGAAGGTTTTCCCCTAGGGCACTCAACGTACAAGTGTGTGATCCCACACTTAGGGCATCTCAAGTCGGCCTTCTCTTGATTGGCTTGCTCCCTTTCAAGGCATCATGATGAGATGCGTCCTAGGTGATCGTCCCAAGTCCACATGCGATGGATTCTTGGTTATGTCCTCCCCCTAGACCTCTACCTCTTCCCTTGCCCAACACAATCATCTCGATATTGGTCTGAAATCCATCAAGATGGGATTGCCCTCCTCATCATACAAGACGTAAGGGTGGTTTATGTATTCTTCATCCTCATTTGAATCCTCTACATAATGTATGGGAGCCTGCTTGATGGATGGGTTACGATGGTTCTAGGTGGTCTAGGTATCCTCGTGGGGTTGATGTCCATCCTAGGGATGGCTGGCTTTGAATCATTAAGTCCTAGAAGAGCTAAGAATCATTAAGTCCTAGAAGAGCTAGTGGAGCTCCCCTTCTGTAACATGGTGGTGTATTCCTTAGGTAGTAAGGTTGATTATATGGCTATGGGTACAACAATTGCCTCCTCAATAAATCAGCAATGCATTGCATCATGGCCAAACCTACCGCAATTGGCACAGGGTCTGGATCTAGGATCCATGCACTTGACCAAAAGGTGGTTTCCTCCATAATGCATGCATTGAACGTAAGGTCATGTGGGCCTTCTCATCATCTCTTGAAGCCTAGCAACCTCTAGCTTCACATCCGCTAACTCTTGGTCGACACTCTTTCCCTTGTCTTGGGTGCTCTAGTTGGATTTTTCACTAAAAACGGTTGTAGCTCTTTTGAAATTCTAGAGGCAAGGATGTCTTGGTTTGTGGGTCTTGGGCTCCTCTCCTTGAGTAGGTCATCCACTTGTATGGCTTCTTCAAACACCCTAGCTAGCACATCCCTTTGTAGGGTTGAGTTACTCACCAAGGCCTTGTAAAGCTCTTCACTTTGGATCCTGCTTATGAACGTAGTGGAGACCACTTGTTTGCTAGGTCAATTTGCGGCTGGGATTCTCTTAAAAAGAGACTTCACATGTAGGTGACATAGTCTCGGATATCCTCCTTATCCTTTTGATTGACATTCATCAACCTAATGATGAGGTTGTCAGAGTATCCCACCTTAGAGAATCTCTTGATGAAGAGACTCTTGAGGTTATTAAAGTCATTGCATTCGGCATTGTCTAAACTAGTGTACAACATTCGTCCTTTGTCTTCTAGGAAAAGTCCAAAAGCTAGTACATATTGAGCAAGGTCCATGAGGCCATTCGCCTTGCATACTTGCTCAAACTACTCCACAAAGCTATATGGGTCATTGTCGGGCTAATACTTGTCGAGTTGCTTAGCAATCACAGATATCTTGGTCTCACTCCTCTCCACTCTATTTTGCAGTTGTGTTGTCTAAGAATCGCTTTGTGAGAAGTTCGCTTAGCATAAGATTGGTCTTTAAGGCTCTTTCCCTCTCAACATTTGGTCCAAGTCCGAGTGACATTGTCCGAGAGCCGACTTGTGACTTGGACTGTTCGAGTGGTAGCAAGAGTCAAACAACTATGGAATCCATTCGAGTGCGGCGATCGAGGTCCAGAATGATGAAAATCTTGTCGAATCTCAGACATGCCTTAATCAATCTCTGGTTTCCCATTCTATACCTCCTTTACAACCCAGCAATCAATAACAGTGCAAGGGGACCTATTAATCAAGTATACGACTGTATTTACTACCTCAACCCAAAAATGATGTGGTAAGCCTACCTCGCTAAGCATACTATGGACTCTCTCCAGAATCGTCCTGCTTATATGTTCAGCAATACCATTTTGGGGAGGGGTATAGGGAGCAGTTAGCTTATGCTTAATACCCCGCAAAACTACTCAAAAGGTTTTGAGACATACTCACCCCCACATTATCAAACCTTAGGCATTTCATCCTATACCTTGATTGGTTCTCAACAAGAGCAAGCCAGCACTGAAAGGTAGATAATACATTTGAGTTTTTCTTAATAGGGTAAGCCTACTCCTTATGTGAGTAATGGTCAATGAAGATGACAAAGCACTTTGCACCACCTAGTGACTAACTGGGCATGGGACCACACACATTCAAATGAATAAGAGCCAAAGACTCACCAATGCGCTTCATGCCAAACTTCTTATGCATACTATGGATCTATCAGCTATATAAACAATGATCACAAGACTCAAAACACTTATAGTCTAGGGATGGAAGATACCACAAATTGGTAAGCATTTTCATTCCTTTCAAAGACATGTACCTAAGGTAACAATGGTAAAGAGATACATGTGGAACTACAATCACAGCCAAAACACGGTCAATTGACCTAGATACAAGCAAGGGATAGAGGGTACTAGACTTAGCACCACATACAATAATAGGATTCCCACAAGTAATCTTCCATGAGGAATCACCAAAAGAGGCAACATAACTTGCATCATTGAAGGTGCCAGCAGAGATAAGGTTCTTCGTGAGAGCCAGTACATGATGTACATTATGAAGAGTGAATATGCTATTTGGATCAAAACGCAACTAGACATCATCAATACCAACTATCTCCAATGCCAAATCATTACCCAAATGGACAGATCTAGTCATACTATGATAGGAGTGAAGCCACTCTTGATGAGACGGGTCACATGAAAGGAAGCCCCTAAATCTATCAACCAACATTGAGTATATTTTGACAAAGCATGAGTTAGCTTCTATGAATCATCTAAGGAGGAGGATCCCACTACCTCACTATAAGGAGCTCAAGCTCAACTAAAATCCAATGTACAATAGAACATCCAATGTCAAATAAGCATCTCAATACATAAAGCCAAATGGCTCCCATTGAAGCAAAGTCGAATGCAGATGAGAAAATAAAGCTCAAAACATCATGTGAATGGAATCCATACATCCAAGATTCAAGTGATAGACATCCAAAAGCATCAACCCCAAGTATTCTACAAGACTCTTACTGTAGCATCCAAGTAGCATCTAAAGACAGGAATGGACAGCCTATCTCAAGTAGCCAAGCTCCAAAATAAGTCATGCAAGTCAAATGCAAAGCTCAATGTCCATCATAGAATAACCAAACATGTAGCATCCATATCATACATCGATACATCCAATGGATGGCCCAAGGTCATCCAATGATAATAGATATAAACTGTCTCAAATGAATGCTCACTAAAATGATAGACAATGTTAAGAAGAGCAAGCTTCAATGTGTTAGCTCAATAGCATGTCAGGAGTATAACCAAGTATGTTGCATTAATGTATCCAATAGAAATCTCGGATAATATCAAACGGCAATAGGCATAAACTTTTATTGTCAAAAAATACTTTCTACCTTGTTTATACTAGTAATGAAATCTCTACATAAGCTAAGAAAATGTGTGCTCAAATCAATCCCACAAAGATATCTCATAATATTAACATAGCATCCCCATCAATCCAACATCAAATAGACATTCCCAGAAGCATAAGTAACCTCTAGACAATGAGGTAAGTGCTATTCAAAACTATATTATAGCATGTTTCCCTATTTTCACAATCAATAGTTGAAGCTTAATGACTTAAAACCAATGTTCAATATCAATGACTAATGCCAGGAGGATGCCCAATGGTTCTCAATGATTGGAGCAAGTGTCCAAGAGCCACAAGAGATAGAGAGACCAATGATAATGTCAAAGGGTAGCTCCCTACAACAGCGCAAATCACAACTGGCTAGGTGGGCCTACTACTAGTTATGATGAGATCAATGGGGCACAAGGGAAGCTCAAGGGGAGCTCAATGAAGCCTTCAAGCATGCCAAAACAAGCTCCAAAGTAAGTGAACAACAACACATATCACCTCAAGCTAAGGACATGGCTGGCATGAAACCTGTGAATTGTAGGTATTCTCCACAACCTGAAGCAATTTTGGGTTGAGCTCCTCACTAAAGATGTAATTGCTCCAATATCAGAGTGGAAACAATGAGAGAAACTAAGAGCTATGGTGGAAGGAGAAAGAGACTAAGAGCAACAGACACAATATGTGAGAACTCCAATGGTCATAATGTTTGACTGGCACTCCCTTATTCAAATATCACTGAAAGAATAAAGAATGAAGTGACAATGATGGGCACTTATCACCTTTAGTGTACAAGTGTACGGGTACTGTTAGTGTAACTAATACATGGGTAGCTAGGCATAGGCACCTTTACCCCCAACAAAAGATACAACATTAAGGTACATCTCAGAATTACACCCTTTGATGCTGCACATGTGAGGGTTCATTATTAAGTCTAGGGAATCACATGTAGAAGCACAACCTAAGCAAATCTTAAGTGACTACTACTCCCTATATAAGTGCATCCTAGGCATCCTCATGGTATACCTACAAATCCCTTACCCTTATGGGGGGGAGGGGGTCCTTTATTGACCACCACCTCTCTTCTTCTTTTTTGAAGAAAGTATGAAGTGAATTGTATTATATAAAAAATGTACTTATATATTAGGGGTAAATCAAAATCTAGCTTTAAGTAATAGCCATTGTGAGATCATAGACAAAAGTAACCCAATGGCATGACATACTAAGAGGACCACCCCTCTTTTAACAAATTCAGGTGGAATTATATCAAGTAATGAAGAAAATGGGTTTTGATGAGAAGATCGCTAATTTATCCTTGTTCTTAGTTGGACAAGGCATACTCAAATTTCATTAAACAAAGCTTTTTTCAATTTGGTTAGTATATTGAAGGGGGGGTTTGACAAGGGTGCCTCCTAAATTTGGTCATTGCCATGCAACCTTTATTTTACATGATGGAGGCTATGGCTACAAAAGGAGACTTAGAAGGAGCGTTGCAAGATTTGCCAACAACTAATTGGGTAAGGGTATATTGACAATTTGTTGATGTCACTCAAAGCTTACAAACAAAATGTTAAAAAAGCTATGGGATTTCTTGAAAATGTGAAAAGAGCTATGGGACTTCTTGACCTATATAGTGAAGAAATGGGCTTCTCTCTATTAATTATATGAAGTTGTCACTCATTGTTGTTATGAAGGAGGATCTTCAAGCCTTAAATTGGAAGGGGGACATAGTTGATATAGGAAAGGTCTTCATGTATTTGGGCTTCCTAGTAATGGTTTGACATTAGGAAAAAATCATTACATCAATTGGGTCATGGACAAAGTTAGAAGGATAATTAGAAGCTATCAGCTCACAAATTTTCCCCTACATGCCAAGCTAAAAGTGCTTAAAGTATTCACATCAAATCAACACTATCATTTTAACTTCCCCTTATTAGCTGGAACTCAACTCAATCCAAGACATGGGATTCCCTTTTGTTGGAAGTTTTTCATGGGGCAAGGATGGCAAGAGCAAACACACTACCCCCATTGCCATGCAAACCCTCAAATACACTAAGGTAAGGTGGCTTACAATTTCTTGAGTAGGCCACCATTGTCAATGCCACTAGGGCAAAAACCAATGTTGGATGATCACTATTCCATGGGCCTACATATTGAAAGAACTTTTGGTAGCTAAAAATGCTAACTTTTGCAAAAGCTGGTATTTATTAGGAGAGGATCTTCTTTTTACACATGTAACTTTCAAAGTTAGAGCTTGTAGTTTTGTTGTTGAGCTTTTGGACTCTTGGTGGAGCGTCCTAGGCAAGGACAAATGGAATAGCATGGATCATAGAAATTAGCTAAAAGAGAATGTGCAGTGGCCATGGACCTACAACTTGCCCCTTACAACAATAGTTGGAAAAAGAGCCTCATACTTGGTCAAGCTAAGCTTTGCAAAATTCATATTAGAAACCCATAGAAGTAGATGGTATGTGTTTTAGGCCTGGGGATCAACCTATGGCTCCCAACATAACTACGATTAATCTTGGGGGAGGAAAATTTTGGCGAACTTAAATACCAAATTTATGTTAAGTCTTCTGACTAAATACTCTACCAATGGTAATGCAAGGTGCAATTCTTAGAGAATCAGCCTTTCTATAGACATGATTATGAAATGCCTACAAAATAATTGGTCATTGAGTTTTCCTTTAAAGGATAGAGTATTCCTATGGAATATCATGGTGGGGGTAGTCTTTAAAGATAAGAAAGTGAAGAGAAGAGCTCTTACTAATGGCAGATGTCATTGTGGAAATTTAAAGACCTATAGCATCTCTTTTAGGATAGGTTTTACCTAACTTGGATCCACGCATTTAATTTCTAGATTTGAATGATTCTGGTGGGATCAAGGTCAAAATGGTAAGTGCTCACCAAATTTCAAGCAAGTTTGAAAGTATTTTTGACAAAATGTAATCTACAAGAGTTTTTGAAGGTTAAATATCTTGGATATTTGCTCCATTTTCTTCTAAGATGTTTAACTTCCTTTAACAATGGCTAGTAGAAGACATCTCCTAACCTCACGAGCAAGAGATAAATTACCATTTTAGTGGAGCTTTGACCAAGATTTTGGGAGCAATTGGTACCAATTGGAGCAATGAATCTTCATTTAGAGAGTAACCAATTAGTTTTTGAACTTGACCATATATGTGGAGTCTGTAAGTGATTGTGTTAAGCTTCAAAAATACATTTATGGTTGAAACCAAACTTATCCAGTAATGTGATGGCTCAAAAGTCCACTACCCTCTTTCAAACAATTGAATTGACTGAAAGATATGTTATGGAGTATAAAAGGGATGTCAATTTTCAACAAGCTTTTGGATAGTAAAGGACTACTACAAAATAGAGTCAATGTGGAAAATTTATAGAGAAAATAATATGTCTAGGAACATCCCAAAAATCCCAACTTATCCCACATATAATGCATCTAAGCAATAAGCAAATTTTAGGGCAACAATAGTCCAAAAAGAGAGAACAAATAGGCTAAAAATAGAGTAAGGAACACTTTAGCTCAAGGAGATCAAAAGTTCATCTTGATCTATCTTTTCAAGGAAAGGAAATTTGTGGGAAGAAACATATAGCTTCTAAATGTGTTTATAAGAAGGCCAAAGTTAATAGCATGTTTGCAATTGAAGACTCGTGAGATGAGGATGAAGATACAAATGTGATGACTCATGCTAGAAATAAAGATTTTGAGTATGACAATGGCGAAGGTCAATTTTATGATCCTTATTATGGTTTTCCTTTTGATCTAGCTGATCAAGTACCCTTTGATGTAATGGAGATGAGTCTACAATGCTATCAAATGTTGCCATTTCAAGTTATTTTATCTCAATGGATACGTGGACATGTCCAAAGACCCCAAATACAGCGAGAGAGCAAGAGCAAGAAAGAGAGAGACAAGAAATGGGAACTCCAACAATCACAATGTGTGACCGGGCCTTCCTTTACTCAAACTGTCACTAAAAGAATAAAGAATAAAGTGACAGTGACCGACGCCCGCCACCTACAGTGTGCAGTGGCAGTGACTGTCAGTGTAGTAATACACGGGCGGCTAGGCGGAGGCGCCTTTACCCCCAACAACATCCCACTTAAAGGTGAATTTTTCCTAATGAGGAGTGAAAAGAAAAAAGAAGAAGACAATACAACATGTACACATGTACAACAGGATGAGGAAAGACGTTATCTCATCCCACGCCCATCAACCTCCTGAGGAAGGCAAAGCGCTCTGTAGAGAGGCTTTTCTGAGTAGATCTGCAGGATTCTGGTCAGTCAAGATCTTGACAAGATCAACAGACTTGTCCTCAATGACCCCACGTATGAAATGATATCTCACCTGAATGTGTTTCGTCTTTGCATGGAAGACCAGGGCGAATTCTTGGCTAACTGAATAGCACTCATAGAATTCAAATGCAGTATAGGGATAGCATCAATACCAAGGTCAGCAACCAAACGACCCAACCAAATGGCTTCCTTGCAAGCCTCAGTGGGCTGCAACATACTCGGCCTCTGTAGTAGAAAGGGACGTCTGCACCCTGGACATCCAAGAAACAGCACCTCCAGCATAGGTGAATACATAGCCAGAAGTGAACTTCCTACTATCTGCATGTCCTGCATAATCAGAGTCAGTGTACCCCACGACTCCTGTATCCTAGCTGCCATAGCATATGCACACATATGCAGTTTGGACATCCAAGAAACAGCACCTCCAGCATAGGTGAATACATAGTCGGAAGTGGACTTCCTACTATCTGCATGTCCTACATAATCAGAGTCAGTGTACCCCATGACTCCTGTATCCTGGCTGCCATGGCATATGCACACATATGCAGTGCCCTTCAGGTACCTCATGATACCCTTCATGGCATCCCAATGCTTCTTGCCAGGTGTAGCCATATAGCCTGCCACAACACCAATTGCAAAGGCAATATATAGACGAGTGGCGATCATGGCATACATAAGACTGCCCACTGCGGATGCATAGGGAATCTTGGCCATCTCGGCCCTCTGCTCATCTGTCTCTGTGGACAATCAACCTCCTGTGATACCTTCACATAAGAAGGCAATGGATAGCCAATAGGCTTTACGTCCTGCATGCGGAAGCACTCAAGGACTTTAGGAATGTACTCCCTCTGTGACAAGTAGAGGAGTCCCTGATGCCTGTCGCGTCTAATGCGCATACCAAGTATGTGAGCGGCCTATCCCGGATCTTTCATCTCAAATCTCTTCTTGAGCTGAGCCTTAAGAGCATCTAGCTCATCATGAGCTTTCCCTACTATCAGCATATCATACACATAGAGTACCAAAATCAATAAAGAACCATCATGAGCTTTCTTCATGTAAAGACATGGATCCATAGCACTCCTGCTATAGCCACGTGACTGCATAAAGGCATCAAACTTATGATACCGCTCCCTAGGTGCCTACATCAAGCCATAAAAACTTTTCTTCAATTTGCACACTAGATGCTCCCTACCAGGTTCTGCAAAGCCCTTAGGCTGCTCCATATAAATCTCATCATGCAAGTTCCCATGTAAGAAAGCCATCTTGACATCCATCTGGTATAAATCCAAGTCAAGTTGAGCAACCAAAGCCAAGACTAAGTGCAGGGTGGTCATCTTAACCACAAGAGAAAAGACCTCATCAAAGTCCACACCATGCTCCTACTTAAAACCCTTTGCTACCAATCTAGCCTTGTATGCCGGCTTGGGGTATCCAAGGGTACTTTTCAGCTTGTACACCCACTTGCATGGCAAAGCCTTCTTGCCCGTAGGCAAGGAAACCAAATCCCAAGTGTCATTCTTATGCAAGGAGTCTATCTCAGATTGCATAGCCCTCTCCTAGGAGTGACTGTCACCCCTGCGCATAGCCTTATCATAAGTGAAAGGCTCTCCTACATCTGTAACCAAGACATAATGCATCGAGGGCTGAAATCTATTAGGTGGACGTTTGTCTCTAGTAGACCATCTCACGGCAGGCTCTGCTGCCTGCCTAGCTGCCTATCCAACACCCTGACCATGAGCATCTGCTATAGCTGTAGGCTGTCCAACTGGCTGTGTGGGAGCTCTCGCCTCCTCCTGAAATATGACCCTGCGGATCTCAACAACTCTCTCAGGCTGACTATGCATCTTGTCTTCATGGAACACTACATCATGACTGTGGATGACTTTCCGCGCCTGCAGATCCCAGAGACGGTAACCCATCTTGCCTGCATCCCCATAACCAAGGAAAATGCATTTGACACTCTTAGGATCGAGCTTACTTCTCTTGTCCCTAGGCACATGGCAAAATGCCTCACATCCAAAGACACGGAGGTGCGCATAAGAGGGATGTTTTCTAGTCCATACCTCCTCGGCAACCTGGAAATCCAATCCACTTGAAGGTGAGCTGTTTATGATACGCACAACTATACTAACTGCCTCAGTCCAAAAGCTCTGTGGTAGGCCTGCGTGGCTAAGCATACTACGTACACGCTCCTAGATGGTTCTATTCATCCGCTCAGCCAAACCATTCTGGGGGGGTGTAGAGGGTGGTCAACTGACGCTTAATACCCCTCTCATCACATAACTGCTCAAAAGCATGTGAGACATACTCACCCCCATTATCTGTCCTTAGGCATTTTAGCCTATACCCAGACTGATTCTCAACCAACGCAAGCCATCTCTGAAACATAGCCAAGACATCAGACTTCATCTTAATGGGATAAGCCCAAAATTTTCGTGAAAAATCATCTATGAAAGTAACAAAATACTTTGCACCACCCATAGACTGACAAGGCATGGGCCCATAGACATCCTAATGTACCAATGCCAAGGGCTCACTCATGCGTGGCCTACCAGACTTCTTATGCGTAGACCTAGTTTGCCTACCATAAAGACAATGCTCACATGAATCAAAACATGCATAATCAAGGGGCGGTAAGTATTGCAAACTAGAAAGCATTTTCATTCCCTTCAAAGACATATGGCCCAAACGGGCATGCCAAAGAGATACATGTGGGATAGAACCCACAGACAAAACATGATCAAAGGAAGAAGCTGATACAATCAAGGAGTAGAGGCTGCCAGCCTTAGCACCTCTCACAATCACAAGTCTACCACGAGTGATCTTCCATGTAGAGTCTCCAAAACATACATGATATCCTGCGTCATCAAGCTATCCAGTTCACATGAGACTGCATGTCAAAGCAGGGACATGATGTACATCGTGCATAACAAAACTGCTGCCAGAAGGAAACTGCAGCCTAACATCACCAATGCCCACAATATCAAGAGACCTGTCATCACCCAAATGCACAGAACCCAAAACAATACAGTATGAATGAAACCACTCTTAGCAAGGTATCACATGAAAGGATGCACCTGAGTCCAAGAGCCAACATTGTGCATACATAGAGTGTATCTCTATCATCTGCGAAGCACTAGATGAAGCTGCAAGGATATAATCATCATCAACATCCTTGGGCTGCATAACATTGATCTCTTCAATTTTAACACTGGACTTTGCAGGCACTATGCTGCGATCAAAAGACTTATCCTGCACTTTGTCTTTCCTCTTATCTTTGCGCCTTTCATTGCGCAGTTCATGGCATTGTGACCTAATATGGCCCTTTTTCCCACAATGGTGACAAGTAACATCTGCATTCCTACCACGGGATTTGCTACGTGACTTCCCATGAGACTTGGACCGAGATTTCTAAGAATCCCGTCCACGGCCACTGCCACTGCCATGGTTTCCATATCCATCATTCCTGCCTCTAATTGTCATAGCATGCGACATACAAGAGGCATCCAAATTCTTACGGTTAATCTCTTCCTGCAGAAGAGCACTCTCAACATCAGATACTTTCAAGGTAGCAGTAGAGGCACATAATGTAGTGCAGAATACATCCCATGACTCATTAAGAGTACCATGCAAGAAAAGAGCAGTGACATCCTCTGCAAAAGTGATGTCCTGCGAAGTCAAGTTCTTGAGTATAGCATGGAATTGGCTCAAGTGAGCAGACATAGTCACATTCTCCTTCATGCACAGATCCATAAGCTGCTTTAGCCAATACATCTGACTCGCTGGACTTTTCTTGTCATAGAGATTCTTGATTTTATCCCACAACTGCCATGCATCCTGTTCTTCCTCAAATACATTGCAGTGAACCTGTTCTGTGAGAGATAATACAATAGTGGACTTGCATAACTCATCAAGCTCAAACCATTCCTCATCTGGCATAGTTGCAAGCGGCTGCCCGCCGCTGAACCTCAATGGTTTGATCTACGATTTATGTACCAATACTTGCCAAATCTGGCTCTTCCAATAAGAGTAATTCGTACCATCAAGCTTAGTAATGTTGAAAATAGCATGATTAGTGGACAAACTCGCCATAATGCAGGCTGGAAGACTGTAGACAGTTCAAAACTGCTTGTTGTTTACTGCAAAAAATGACCAAAAAATCACCAAAATCGAGAGAAAATGGCGAGAAAAGTGTAACCAAAGCTGCTGCCCACCAAGTACTAGTGAAAGTACATCATTTCAAAATATTTCAGCATGAAAAATCTATGTCAATCTGGAGTTATATGATTGTTGTAATAAATGACAGCAAGGTACTGTGAGAGTCAACTGCTGACCAAATCACTGCACCAAGTCAATAAATGACAGCCAAGACATGACCAGCCATAAACGGGCATAAATCAGCACCAAACAGTTATCAAGACCCTAAGCAAACACCCAAACATGTCACCAAAGCATCCTTTAATGAGGAGGCATACCCCTGTACAATAGGGCAAAGTATACATAACACTGGCAAGACCTAACACCAGTAGGTGTATGCTCACAAGAGTGCAAAACCCAAGCTCAAGTCAAAAGCAACTCCAAGACATTAGTGCATGAACCATGCAACATCCAAATGTAAGAGATCCCAAAGTCTTAAGTATATGCAAAATGCTCAGATAACTTCCTGCTCAATGTCAGTCAA
Organism: Lygodium microphyllum; assembly: GCF_053477565.2. Lineage (NCBI taxonomy): Eukaryota > Viridiplantae > Streptophyta > Polypodiopsida > Schizaeales > Lygodiaceae > Lygodium > Lygodium microphyllum. The sequence continues at coordinate 71,481,292 of NC_141164.1, read as the reverse complement.
GCATACAAGATGCTCCCACTGGCACCAAAGGCGGATAAACGAGCTCAACAACTCAATCAAACCAAGTCAAAATGCCAAAGACAGGTGACCAAGACAATGCCTCGATAGCATCCCAAGAGCATGACGACATAAAGCAACTGTAGGTAGCATCCATGAGTAAGACATACATCCCAATAAACTCTGACAAGCCAAGTAACATCCAAGACAACTCCAGATAATCCAAAATGCATCCAAGATAGAGATTCAATGAGCACTCAAGCTCAACATATGCATAGGGTAATCAACCGAGACATGAGCATCAAGCAGTAGGCAACGGGTATGCATAGACCCAAAGAGCATCACTGTCAAAGCATATACTACTATAAGCATGAACCATATTAATGAGTGTGTAATGTCAAAGCTCTTCCAAAAGCATCCGGAATGGAATCCAAGCTCGAAGTTGTACCCCGAAGATCAATACTTCATTGCATATATCCAAGACATAACCCAGAATCAATAAGCATAACCCAAAGCAATCAAATGAGCTTCAGCCCACTGTTATTACAGCCAAGAATGACTGTCAAAACTGAGAAATTTCAATATGAAAATCAGTCCAAAAATGATGGCATAACATGTGCAATCCATCCCCAAGTCGATTGGCATCCAATAGGCATCAAACCGGTTGACTATGTATGCCTAGACAAGCATAGCATTTACTCTCAATGTAGCATCAGCATAACATGACTGTGAACTGCTATAAACAATCCCAAACAGTGTTTGAATCAGCCCCAAATCAGTGTCCAATGCTCAAGCCTTCAAGACCAAGCCATAGACCATGTCAAGAGTGCATTATGAAGCCCAAACATCATGCCAATGACCACTAGGAAGTAGGGTGCTGCTTTGGTGCTATACACAAGCTACAAGAAGATGGCGCAAATTGTCCAGATCTGTAGGGGAGGCTTGCTACTCACATGGATGAAGTTTGAGGTGTTGGGGGGCAAGAGAAGTGGCCAATGGTGGCCTACAATGAGCCCCAACAAGTCTTGTTAAAAGGCAAGTGAGATATGAAGCAAGGGAGCTTCAATGGTGGCTGCCCCAATCTTGTTTATAGCTTGTGAGACCTGATAATTGAAGTGAACCCTGAAGAAAATGATCAAATACCTTTGCTTGAATGCCCTGAGGGTGCCTCAATAGGCTGGGAAGAAGCTCAGGAAGCCAAGGAGTGACAGGAGCTCGGGAAGGAGACCCAATGCAAGTGGGGAGTCGATGGGAAGCTGAGAATGCCACAAACCAAGCTCAAGAGTCGGGAAGCTGAGCTCTAATACCAGTTGAAAGGTGAGAAGGATTGAACCTTGCACTCAAGAGCTATGGCGGGAGAGCAAGAGCAAGAAAGAGAGAGACAGGAAATGGGAACTCCAACAGTCACAATGTGTGACTGGGCCTTCCTTTATTCAAACTATCACTAAAAGAATAAAGAATAAAGTGACGGTGTGACGGGCGCCCGTTACCTGCAGTGTGCAGTGGCGGTGACTGTCAATGTAGTAATACACGGGCGGCTAGGTGGAGGCGCCTTTACCCCCAACAGAATGTTTTCATTTTGGTGGATAGTAGTAGCACACATAGCTTCACCAACAAATAAGCCATGGATCAATTGAGGTATCTTTCCACTAATTTGCAACAACCGATTAAGGTTTAGGTGGCTAATGGTGATGAAGAGATTAGCACACAAATATGCTCAAGAGTTCATTTATAATTGGCTGAAAATCATGAGTGCTAATGTACTTGATAGCTTTGGAAATGGATCCCATTGATGCTGTTTTAGGTTGTAATTGGATGAACCAATCAAAAAAGATTACCATGGGCTTCTCTCAATTCTACATAAAGTTTTTGAGTGATTGATAAGCATACACCTAAAGGGAGTTCAAAGCAAAACAAATTTCCAGCTTATCATGGCAAAGCAACTCAAGAGAGAGTTTAAAAACAGACCTTAACTCTTTGTGTTGCATGTCAATGAGACTATCGATCAATGCAAGAATTTAGCAAAGGATTCAACAATTAGAGCTCTACTAGAAGAGTACAAATATTTGTTTCAAGTTCCTATAGTCCTCCCTTATAAGAGAGCAGTGGATCACCCTATTGATTTAGAGCCCTACTCAAATATTATCAATAAACCTCCTTATGGGCTCTCTAAATGTGAAAGAGAAGGAAAAAATCAAAGGCATATTGAAAATGGGATTCATTGAACCTAGTTCATCACTATATGCCTCTCCGGGGTTAAGAAGAAGATGGTAATTTTTGCATTTGCATAGATTACATGGATCTTAATAATATTTCCATCAACAATAGCTACCCCATCCCACGAGTTAATGATTTGTTGGATGAGCTTAAGGGGGCCTAAGGAGATACTTCACTAAAATAGACCTTAGGACTATCATCGAATCAAGATGAGAGAGGGGGGCTAGATGAAGAATGTTTTAGATTGATCAAGGGCTTTATCACTTTCTTATCATTCCATTTGGGTTAAGAAATGCTCCAACCACCTTTCATAGTCTTATGAATAAGATATTACATCCCTTCCTTTTCAAATTTGTGTTAGTATTCTTCAATGACATTGTCATCTACAACATTATATGCATATAAGGAAGGTATTTGAGAAAGCATAAATTATTTGGTAAGAGAGTAAATATGCATTCATGGAATTGAAATGGAGTATTTGGGCCAAATTGTTAGCAAAAAAGAAATAAAGGCTAACCCTGGGAAATTACAATGTGTAAAGGAATGGGCAACACCTACCAATACCACTTCTCTTCATGGTATTCTTGGTATATCCTCTTTCCATTGAATATTCATAAGGCATTATATGGTTAAAGAAAGAAGCTTTCTTTTGGGATGCTACAATTTATCTAGTGTGATGCAACTAGATGGCCATAGGTGCAGTCTTACTTAAGACATGGAGTTATTACCTTTGAAAGCCATGAGCTAAAAATAGATAGAAATGAATGTGTATGACTAAGAAATGTTAGCTATCCTTCATGGGATCAAGAAGTGGCATTGCTATTTTTATGTAGCCGGTCTAGAGGAGGAAAGAGTGATCATAGAATCCTTAAATACTTCATTGCACAATCTAAACTCACTCCTAATAAGCAACAAAGATGGGTGGCTACTTTGTAAAACTATGGCTTTGATATCACTCATAATAGGGACAATGACAATGTTATGGTTGATCCTCTTTCAAGAATGTGAGCATGTAAGGTGTCTTCTATTATAAAGCTTCATAATGATCGGATTGAGGAGCTATAGGAGGGTTTTCTTTTAGATGAAGAATTCAACCATATGTAACAAGGATTAATGGAGGAGAATTCCCAGTGTCAACTCAAGAATAGTCTAATATGGTCTCATGGTAAGATTGTTATTCCTTATACTTTTTACTTCAAGCAAAATATTGTGGAGAAAATGCAGTCTTTGCCTAGAACTTATCATTTAGGAGTTTTCAAAACATATGATAAAATTTCTAAGAGCTTTTATTTGAGAGGCCTATGGAAGGATGTTAAGGATTTTTTATCAAGGTGCATTCCCTATCAACAAAATAAGGGCGTCACTCTTAAGCCAATGGTCTACTTCAACCACATTACCTATGCCCTAAGGTAATGGACATATATTATAATGGACTTCATCATTGGCTTACCTACAATCAAAAAAGGGTGGAATAGTATTCATGTGGTGGTGGATAGACTTTCAAAAGTAGCTCATTTTATTTTCACAAATATTCAATATTTTGCATCTCAAGTGACAAGCCAGTTCGTGGAGCATGTGTTGAAGTTGCATGGCTTACCTCAAGTCACTATTCATTTATGAGTAATTTTTGAGAAGTGATTTTTACTTCTATGATGGCTAAATTGGATCTATCTATAGCATATCATCCCCAACCAATGGCCAAATGGAGTGTATTAATAAATGGCTTGAGACCTATCTTTGGCACTATTATCATGATATGCAACATGTCTAGGATGCTTGGCTTCATTTGGTTGAGTTTTCTTACAATAACACCATATGTGCAATTATTGGAATTTTTCCTTTTGAGGCTTTATATGGATATAAAGTGCTCCTTTCTATGGTCATGTTCAACGCTCATGGAAAGGAAGAATAAAAAAGAATGTAGGCCCTATTTCAACAATGCAAAGTGAATCTCAAGAAAGCACAAGAGAAAATGAAACCTTATGTTGATGGAAAGAGGAGACCTATGGAGTTTCAAAAAGGAAAGTCGGTGCTTCTAAGAGTGCACAAGTCAAGGCATACCACTCTTAAGTATGGCTCAAGCAACAAACTTGCACATAGGTACTATGGGCCATATAAGATTATCAAGCATGTGGATGACTTGGCATATAGATTGGAACTTCCTTCTTCTACTAGGATTCACAACATTTTCATGTGATTCAACTCTTTCATTAGGCCAAAAGTGAACTATCTAGAAGATTTACCACCTTAGATGAAGAGGGAATGATTCAATATGTTTCTAAGAACATCATCTGCCAGTGAGAGAAGAAGCTTAGATTCCAATCAATATGAGAATACTTGGTCAAATGGAGAGGTCTATATTTGGAACAGGATTCTTGGATACCAATATCTATTTTGGAGAGTTTCCTTACCTCATAGATGTTGTTTTGGTTGAAGACCTATCAAATTTGGCCACTGTTTTATTTCAAATAGCCCATAGACAACACATTGTTTTAAAACATGTTTTCACCTTGGATTAATGATAGAAAAGTGAACCTATATGGGAAGAAAGTACTTGAAATGAGCTTCATTTTGACACGTATGACATTTGATTTAGAGCAACCCATAAAAATTTATTATCCAACAAGATCTGTAGTAGACAACATGCTATCTACTATTTGCAAGATTCTACTCATTTATAATTGGTAGTCAAGTTTCTAGCTTTATGGTTTCCAACTAAAGGACTTATAATATACTTAGTCTTAAACACTAAATCCACTCTAATTCTTTAAGATTCCCCAATATTATTATATTCTTGTAATGTTGAAATAGAGTAGTACCCAATCGTCTCCATTATTGACGCCATTTGTGAAAAGTCTCTTATTTTGGTTTCAAGGGCAAAAACCTTTGGGTAGGGATGGATTGTAAAGAACTAGAAGGACATTAGTATTTTGGTAGAAAAATAAATAAAATAATAATCAAAATATATATCATCTCTTCAATCTTCTTTCACAACTTCCATGGTTTCTCTCTCAATCTATTTCTTCTTTCTATCATTCTCTCACTTCTAGTCTTTTGTCTCTTCTTTAGTCTTTCGCTCTCCTCTCTCCTTTCTCTAATTCCTTTCTTGACAAGATTTGCAATAGGGATATCCCCACTATTGAAAAATCTTAGGGTAATATCTCTCACAAAAGAGTGTGAGATAGCCCCCATTATGGGAGCCCATCCTTTGTACCTATACATTGTCCAAATATTTCTATTCATGCTATAATTGGGATCATCCCATAATCTTGTTGCATCCTAAATCTCTGCTCAAATTGAGAGGAGGAGAAAGGGGATGTGAGAGAAATAGAGAGAGCATAGAGGCCATGCCAATAGTTCACCATTGAGACACTACCAAAATGTTGTTAAAGCCTACAAACGAGGAAGGAGCATTCATGGACCTTAGGAGCAGGTGAGTGGAGGGGAGCATCCAAAGCCTATTCAACTCTCTCAATTACATGATGTCTTTGTGGTTCCAAATCAATGCTATGACTGCATTATCCATTATGAATGATACCTCTACGAGCCCTTGTACTTGTATAAGCAAGGAACACCAAGTGCCCATCTATTTCAAATTATGCAAGCTACAACAATGGATGGACTATATCAATGCCATGTGAATAAATCATGTGACATACTGGGGATGTTGCTTAAAATTAATTAATCAAAAGTTTACATTACTAAGGACCAATATAGTATATGCTAGTAAAAAAACAACAATTGGAGGTCATTAAATTCCTTCTTGAGATAATTCTATCAAGATCATACAAATTATCTTAAAGTTAAACCTATTGGGATTTGAATTGTAGGGTGATTTAAGAAGTAAAATAACTCTAGAGGATTAGATGTGAGAAAAGGTAATGCATAGTGCCCATTAATATTATACCTTGAAGCTTGTATTGGAAATAGAAAACTATATAATGTCAAATCAAAAGATAAAGGGCTTAGCATAATAAAATGATGGAAAATAAAACCATGATCTCATAGAACTTTTAATATGTTTGTTTGAATGGGGGAATTTTACACAAAGGGATATAGAAAACTTGTAAGAATTTCATGAGGTTTAAATTTAAAAATGCTCTAATGAAGAGGGTAAAAACTCACCCAAACTTAAGCCACATGAGCAAGAAGTAGAAAGAGGTTCCATCCACACTATAGTAAACAATCAAGGTGCTAGACATCGATACTTTGTTATCCAAATCCCTACAACTCACCATTGTACTCCTTTTCAAATTCTCATTAATTGTGTGCCTACCCACTCATTCATTTCTTCTAAGTGTGCAAAAATATTAAAATTGAATTTAAAACCTACTAGGAAACTCCTAGTGGAGCTAGCAAATGGGGAGGAAACGCTCAACCCAACCATTTAATAACATGGAATTTCAACCAAGAGGGGAAACCACAATAACTAATTTTAGGGTCGTAGACTCCTAAGCTAGTTAGTACCCAATCAAGTTAAAATACATTGCAAGGAAGGTAAATTTACGTTTAGAAATTTTTTTGGAGAGGTAGTACAATCCCAATGAAAACTAGGCACACCAAGAATATAGTTGGCCAAGGCAAGTTAAATTCTCAAGGGAAAGGAAAGGACTTTCCATGTATTTGATCAAACTCAATAAGATAGACCACACAAAAGATGAGGACAAGCCTTCATGGCTAAGCTTATGGCCGAATGAATATGTAGACATTTTCCTAAAGGAAGTAATTGAACTTTCCCCTAAGTGAGAAGTAGATCATGAAATCAAGCTACCACTAAGAGCAAAATTAGTCACAAAAAGGGTATACATGATGTCTATCCCAAAAGTGATTCAATTAAAGGAGTATTTAAAACAATTGTTTGATCAAGGGATCATACATCCCAATAATTCACCTTAGGGTGATCCTATCCTCTTCCAAAAGAAAAATGATGGTATCCTTAGACTTTTCATTGATTGTAAGGGAGGACTGAGTTAGGTGGCCTTAAAAAATAAGTACCCCATTCTTCACATTGATGGGCTATTGATAGATTGTAAGGTGCCATGACATTCTCAAAGGTTGACTTAAGATCCAGGGATTACCAAATCTAGATCAAGAATGAGGACATTTCTAAAACAACCTTTAACACTGAGTATGACCATTATGAATTCACTATAATGTCCTTAGGGCTAACCAATGCTCCAAATACCTTCAAGGATGAGGACATTTCTAAAACAACCTTTAATGCTGAATATGTCCATTATGAATTTATATAATGTCCTTAGGGCTAACCAATGCTCCAACTACCTTCAATAGGTTGGTTTAGGAAATTTTCAAGCCACACCTTGATGAGTTCATACTTGCATTTTCCAATGATATGCTAACCCATTCTAAAGAAGAGGAGGATCACTAGGTCGTCTTCAAATTGTACTAGAGACCCTCTAAACACATCAACCTTTGGAAAAAGAAGACCGAATGGGCATTCTTCAAAAGGAAAATTGAGTACTTGGGCTTTATCATCTCAAAGGAAGGGATATTAGTTGACCTTGTAAAAGTCCAAGATGTCTAGGATTGGCCACCACCTCAAAATGTTAGATGATTTTGAGTCTTCCCTTTTTTCAAGCAAATATTTTTTAGCGAGACAAAGGAACCAAGGAATACATGGCAAAGCACACGAGATAGAGTTGTGCAAATTTTGGCAAAGCACATGAGATGAAAATATGAAATTCCAAAACCATAGCAACAAAAAACTTGGTCTTCCCCTCATATTGAAATTAGTTTTGCTAGCACATTATAAAAATTAGTTTTGCATTTTATGGATCTACATATTGCATTTTTTAAATCGAATTTTACCTTTTGTAGATCCATAAACATTCCATAATCCAATATACATAGACCATGAAAATTAATATTCCAAATCCATACCAACAAAAAACTTTTCTTGCAAATATCATTATTGGTAAACTCAAGAGAAACACTCAAAAACAAGTTTCACTCAAATATTCTTCATGATACATGAAAGATAGTAGTAGCCTCAATGTCCTCATCCACTTCACATGGATTTGCACTCATCATTCACAAAAACACAATGCCTTCATTGTGGCTCCGAGAAGTCTACATCAAAGCATGGCTCCTTGGCGCATTTTCATCCACTCTCTCATCCACCTCATCATCAATCACAGAAGAAGCTACCTCCATGCTTCCTCCTCTCATGGCTTGCACTAACAATAGCTGCATGGAAGAGGAAATGATGTCATTGTCCACATCAAAAGATCCACATATGCAACCAGACCTAATGCATGACTTAAGAATGGGTGCAGTGCCACAACCCATCTCAAGGCATGTACCCCCCTTGGGGCATAGGAGCTCCAAGAAGTAGGCCATAAAAGTATGGCTCCTCTCCATAACTAATTACTAATCTCCACCATCGGGTCTCCTAGACCTTGCTATGGTGAACATATAGTGATGCATGATATTGTTAGTCGATTGCATGTGAAGGGCCTAAAAGAGTGGCATCTTCTCTACAAGGTGTACATGGGCGTTCATCCCATGATGCTAAACCATAAACAACACTGACAATGCACATTACAAGAATACAAGGCATATTAGATTATAAATATATTTTTGATAATAAAGACTCCATATACATAGAAGGTAAATACCACGCAACAGACCTCAGCTTGGGAACTGCCAACATTGTAACACCCAAAAGAGAGCATATGCTCAGCCACCACTTGATGGCTTATCTTTAAATCAAAAATACAGGTGTATCTCTCCACCCAACCAATACTATCCCCTACACAAATACAATATGATGAAAAAAAAATCTATCTTATTCAATATATTACATATAACTAATACACACATGTAGACGATGACATGATCAACAATTGGCCACAATCTGCCAGTGTAGAGGCAGCAAGGCAATCCCAAAGCATATGAGATCCTTTGATAATCTATCCCAAGGTGGACATGGCTCGTTACCATGAAGAATGACACCAGAAGGAAGATCCGAGGCCCATGACACCATCTTGCCCTTCCTAATGTATTGTCTCTTAGTAGGTCTCACCCACACCATGTGATCATGTATCAATGTGAATGTGGGATTTTTCATACCACTAGCAAAATCCCTTCCAATGGATATGTAATCCCCAACAACAACAATACTCTTGTTTCCAATATTAGCCATTGCAGCAAGTAGTGTACGCTCCTCCAAGAACAAGAATGTTTTACTATTTCTAAGCATTTTTCTCTCTACTCTGGTCACCATATCTCATCCGTATCCATATTTTCTTGAACATATGCTTCATCATTTACTATGTCTCTGCCCTTTTCTCCTACAATATTTACTCCTTTAACATAGTAGTCCATATTTAAATTTTACAAAAAGTTGAAGAACAAGAAAGAGTCATTATTAATTACCTTTCATTGTCTGGTATTGTCTTTTCTTTGATCCCTCTTCATTTGCTTACACAACTCTTTCTCCCTCTCAAGTGTATGTCTAGGCTCTATTATCAATCCATCAAGGGTAGAGCTACAGCTCCCACTCCGAAAGTGTGTGCATTGGGGGATGTTACAACAAACCCCCTCATTATCAACCAACACAATCCATTGTCTAGCTCATATAGGAATAGCGTCCAAGTGTTTCTCTACCTTCAAAAAGTGAAAGTACCTACATCCATGTTTCCAATCAAGACACTGTAGGAGAACTACTCACTATAAACCTCACAAGCTTTCCCAAAAACAAATCATTATACTTGCACACAAGCCATTGTGAGGCCATCTAAAATAGATCCAATTTTCTCAATTCTCTAATATCTTCTCCCTTCTCCCTAGAAAACACTCTAACCTCCAAGGGAAACAAGTACCTCCTTCACTCTATTTTCATCTCTTCAAATTAATCATCAAGAGAAGAATTGTTGGGAAGGGTCAATCCACCGGGCACATTAATGAAATCTACAAGCACGTGTTTGGCCTTAACAAGTATTTGCTTTAGGACACCCTCTTGACAAAGCTAGCTTACACATAAGAAAAGGAGAAGGTTTGGTAAACAAAAAAACAACTATTAGAATGAACCATTGTGAAAAATCAAATGTCAAAATATTTTCACATAACTATACACCATGGTACTCACTCTCTGAAGGTATGATTGCCCCATGAAAGCCTAATAAAGTTCTTTGTGGCCTTTGTTGCTTCAAGTAATGAAAGCTAAGTCAATTTTGTACCAACGGGCACATCATTCAGATCAATTTAATTTAATTTTGCAAGGGTGGCAAAGCTATTAGGATCCCACTTTAGTGCAAACACACATTCACACCACACATCTCCAAGTTTTGGATCTAGAATATTAAGGATCTAAAAAATATAAAATTTGATCAAAAAACTTAATAATCCTCATGCATAGCTTATGCATCCAAATTACGTGGAGTCATGTACATTTCCAATTCTATCACCATATCCTCTGGTGAGATCTCCCACTCCTCTAGTGTTCCCAATTGTTCCACATACATGTTTGCCCTTGATTGCTCAAGCTTGCGGTTGAAAGATTGAGTGATCTAGACCTATAATTGTATTATGGTTATGGGTCATTTTTCAATATGGCCCAAGTATACTTAGATTTTCCATTCAACCAAGGAAACACTTAGACAAACAAACTTGAAATTGTATGTCTTGGATCCATTCCTTGGATGAATCCCGAAGGGGCATTTGTAATCAATGGAATCGCAAGGGTCCTTATCAACCAATAATCAAGAAAATTGAAATACTCTAATTTGACTATTAACTCATCAAGGCACATAAAATACACATAAGCTTTCCCAAGTAATATTGAGTAAGTGGATACCAAGGTTCAGATCCCTTTGTAAACTTCTTTCTAATTTGAATCATGAGCTTTTGGTCTTTATGTAGCAACTCATTCATATATTGCTCATGATTGACAGAACAAATGTTGGCTTCACTTATCAACTAATCACAAAGAGTGGGAGACACCAAAGCATGGGTATTTAAACTACATAATTCGATTTACTTATGTATTCATGTTGGTAATAAATACTAACACAAAACAAAATGAATTGTAAAACTTACTAATTCATTCATTAGAGACTAGAGAGTAGTGCAATCTCACTAACCCTTGTGGGATCAATGAGAGTGCAAAGAACCCTATAATGCTTGGATCTCTTGTTGACAAAGTTTTCCTTTATAGTAGTTGACCAACTATCTCTACATTGAATGAACCAATCTCAGGCTGAAACACATAAGGCACAATCTACATGTTTGCTTCTAGTGGAGCACCATCATCTTCAATGTCTTGCACATCCTCTTGTATTCCATACTCAATATGCTGGCTCTCAGCTTCGTGTCCTTGATCACTTATATTTCTAGGCTATAAGGATGCCTCAACCATACTTATTTGATCAAGTATCTCATCAGATAAATTTGTTGTCTTTCCTATCTTTCAACTGTGTGTTTGTTTTGCCTTTGTAGATGGGGTACTCAAAAAATTATTATGAGTGTAAGAAAAGCTATAAGCTACACCAGAAGAAAAAAACATTGCATCACCTAAGAGGAGGTCGGGCCCCTCTTCGTGGCCATCCAAGTGATGACATATCAACAACAACAAAGGAACTACAGAAACAACAAGCACAAGACAATACTTTAATTATGCAAAAGCAAAAAATGCCAATACTTCTTTTATGTACTACCGATGAATGGTATAGAACATTGCAAAACCTACATCTAAGAATATAGACTACTTGATTGGGGTATAAGTGGAATTTTGAGAGGGTTTTTTCCATTAGACATGATATAAAGCATCAAAGAAATATTATTAAGGGACATTTTGAGCATGATTGCAATGTCAATATGTTAGATAATTCGATTGAATAATGTCTCTTGTATAATGCACTCGTTTAGACATAGTAATAGCAATTCTACAAGGTATTCATTATGATTCATATTCATAACATATGGTCCAACACACTATAAGGATGAATATTCACCAATAAATCTAGCATCAAACATAGAATTGAGATTGTCAAGAATTAAAACTTCTACCAAACTCATAAGCACAAGATCTTTAAACGTAAATTGGAAATGACAATGAGTTGTTCATGGAAAAATCCAAATGTTTTTGTTAACCCCAACACGAAGAAAGCAAAAGGAAATAAAAAAGACGCAGGGCAAAGGTGAAAAAGAGGTAGCCCGACTGAAGAAAGAAGAGGAGAAAAGGCCAAAAGTGCAAGGACAACCTTAAAAAGTCCAAGGCAAATGCAAAAGGGGAAAGGTGCATTTTTAATACAAAGACGCACCCTGAAATCGTGTAAAAGAGTGCCAGGCGGTGGAAAATCTGGAAAGCTAAAACAGAAGACAAAGACAAAGGCCAAGGCAAAGAGAAACTGAAGACAAAGGCACACAAGGAAGCGCAAGTCAAAACTATTGTAAAAGAGCACAAGCGCATCATGGTTTACTTCAAGGAGCGCCGAGCTCTCACCCATGCAATTTGTAAATGTAGACGGGCGGTGGAAAGGAAGCTAGGAAGATAGAAGGACAATGGGAAAAAGGGCCTAGGCTACAGCCTGCCATGTAAAAAAGGGGAAAAGGAGATGACCGCCTAAAAGGGATTTAGGGTTTTGTATATAAAGTTGAAAAGTGAATGAGAAGCTCATTCTTGTGTGTGGCCAAAAGTATCTCTCCTCTTCTTCTTCTTCTTCTTCTTGTTCTTGCTTGCTTGAGCTTGTGCTTGAGAGAGAGTGTGTGAGAGTGTGAGGGAGTGAGTGTGTGAGGGTGAGGGACCGAGGAGGAGAAGCTCTCCATCTTCTCCTCTCTTCTTCTCTTCTCTTCTCTTCTCTTGTCTTGCTCGCAACAATGGAGCTTGGAGCTTGGAGCGGGAGGATCAAGCTTGCTTGAAGCTTGCACTTGGATCGTGGAGCTATCGAAGTGCGCGGGAGAGGAGGTAACTCGAGCGGCACGGAGGTAAGCTCACTACACCCGTAGGTATGAATGGCGCATCGGTTATGTGAGAGGTAGCCATTAGTGCTCGGCTTGAAACGCTTGAAACAATAAGCGGTCCGTGGGTCTTGGCGGTTGAGTGAAAGCTCCCACATTTTGGTTCCATTGCCAGGACCAACGGATTCAAACCTTGAGTGCTTGTGCGCTTCGAATCGAGCATCAAAGTAAGGGTTTCCCCGAACTGGTGCTTGAGATAGGTAGGAAGTGAGGGGGTTGAAGATGGTATTCGATCTCCTTAGTAAGTAGGTTTTTTTTGCTTTTTTGAGATTTATGTGTGAGATGGAGTAGTGTAGGTATTTACCTTGTGATTTGGATGCATTAGAGTAGGAGAAAACAAAGAAAAACAAAGAAAACAAGCACCAGGGTTTACTGTTGCAAAACAGGGCAAAACAGGGCAAAAATCATGCAAAAATTGGTAAAATGCTCGCTAGTGATGCCTAAGATCGGCAAGTGAGTGATTGGGGGCACCAACACTATACCCGAGAAGGGGTATAAGAGCCAAGAGGCCAAGGGAGAGCTCATTTGTGACCATTTCAGTTAGAGAGAGAGAGAGAGGGAGCCATTGCACGATCTGCTCCGATCTAGCCATCATTGACGAGCCTACCGCACTAACCAGGTACATAAATCCCTTCCCCTATCATTCTAGATAGGATCTGGAGGTTTGTGCTTGGAATGGTTGAGTAAATCACAAGAATCGAGCAAGATCGGCACCGCGTTGTTTCCGTCGCACCGCGTTCGGCTCGCCCGAGCGGTCGCTTCTGGGCCGAGTCCCAGAATCGGCCCTCGGTCCCTTACCATTCGGCCACTCGGCCCGAAACCCTAGTCGGCCCTCGGACCCATCCGAGGCAGCTATTCGAGTCAACCCACTCGGCTGTCCGAGTCAAATCTCTTTGCCACATGGCACATCCGGCCCTTGGCCCGTCCGAGCGACCTGTCCGAGTCTCAAATTTGGCCCTCGGCCACACCCGGGATTCGGCCCTCGGCCAACTGCTGTTTGGCCCGTCCGAGTTATCCTGTCCGAACCTGCCATTCGGCCCGTCCGAATAAAAATCGTCCGAGTCAGATCTGGAGATTCAGCCCTTGACCCCGAGCCATTCGGCCCGTCCGAGTGACCCACTCGGACCCTGCAATTCGGACCAGTTGGTCGGAGTGCAATTTTCTGGCAAATCTGTCAGAAATTTGACCCGACCCGGCAAATACGCAGTAGCGCAACTTGTCAAAATCCTTCGGGTGCTCAGAACTTGATTCTAGCACACGTAATGGGAAAAAACCGTAGCAACAGCCGCTTAGCAACCAGAGGTAGGCAATTGCGAGACACAGGGACTTAGACGCAAACCGCTGAGTTGTAAAATCTGATTGGCCAAAAACAAACACTACAACATATTAGAAAGCCGCTGAACCCACCAAGACGACCACAAAATTGACCAACAAACCTATCAGGCCTAAAACAACGCGAGAGTGCGTAAGACGCTTAGAAATTGCTTGTTCCACTCACCCTGAATTTCCGCACTTGAAGTACACTTAAGGAAACTGAAAGCCTGAATTGAGCACAAGTGCACAGGAAAAGACACACACATTGAGTGGCCATAAATTGAGGATTGTATTCAATAAAGGAACTCACTCAGATAAACCACTCAAGGATGCCCCTCCGCACCTCCCCCGAGTAGGTTGGAGAGAAAACGCGCGCTGTGACAGGTCCTCCAAATTGGACCCTAGTGTAGCAATGGCTCTACATAAGCACGGATTCTCCCTTGCAAAAGAGCAACCAAAAGCCCGTGTCCGAATAGAGACAAACAGAGGCCCTAGAACCTCAATGGGCCCATCTAGCCAACAAGGGCAAAAAGGCCACATTGCAAAAACACATACGTGTTGCACTCAGACTACATCTAGTCAAAACGGAAAGCGACAACATCAAGCTACAATAGCGAGAATGACTAGATATGACAGTCCTGACGATAGATGCTCCTTGAATAGCACTACACTGACGATCCAAGGCACCAGTGGAGAATCCACATCTGGTCGTACAGTTGGGGACTCAAGGGCATTTGTCAGAAGGCTTAAATTTACAAGCCAAGACCCGGAAGATGAAGACATAGTACCACCCGCTTATCTTAGGGTCAAACTCACCGCAGAAAGAGAGCACAGTGTTGATGCTCTCATTGATGAAAGAGCTGATTTCAATATCTTGACTTACGAAGCATGGACTCTACTAGGTCAGCCAGAGCTCAAACCGACTGATGCAACTCTTAACCCTTACGGGGAACACCCACAAGCACTTCTAGGAAAGTGCAGAATCCTTATAACTATTGAAACAGAAAGCTTGCCAGTCCTATTCTATGTCCCTCCAAATAGCAAGAATTGTAGAAAGGAAATCCTCCTAGGAAGGCCCTTCAAAAAGGCAACAAAGTGTGAAGCCGACTAAATAGCACAAAGGATACACCTGATACTACTAGATGTGAGGATAAACATGACTTTTAGCAAGGATGACCCCACCAAACCTCAAGGGCCTTAAGGGCAAGGAGCATTCTAACATACCAAGCAAGCCTAGTAATGAGAGCAAGGAGTTGTTGAAAGAGTTGATACAAGCATAGGTCAAACAACGAGAACCAATGAGTGAGGCCATGCTTGAAACAAGAAGGTCAAGAGACAATGCCAAGGATGGGCTTTGGATTTACAAATATCGTAGAAGACCCCAAAAGAAGCCCAAGCCTTATAGACGCAGGCATCGATGGAGAGTCAATGCAATGCCGCGATGGATATCCAAAGCATTGCTACGTGCTCAAGGGTATTACGCAGGTAACCAATGGATTTGGGTACCAAAATCCCCTGCTAAACCGCCTCTATCAGAGCTGAAGGCCAGAGTGCATCAAAAGCAATGAAGCACAGGAGGAAATCTAAGAGAAACTTTAGGTCTCGAGGCAAGAAACCAGACATGATTGTTCGAAGGAAAGAGCCTTAGCCTAGCATGCTAAATAGACAGATGTCATATGTAGCCATTGAGCATGCACAAAAATCATTAGTGCCCAAAGAGCCTTTGATTTCCCAAGGGGAGAACAAGCATCATAGGCACAACATTGCTCAAGGCAAGGCTGATCACTCAACAAATCAAATGGCACAATCCTCTAATAGCCTCGAGCAAACCATTCAGCCAGTGCTTGCCAAGTCCACCTAAGAGTCCTAGATCTCCTACATCCTCTTTTTCCAATGGACACAGGAAGCACAACAGCGATTGTCAAGGGAAACTGCTCAATTCCAATCTCTATCTCCATCTAAGCTTCCAAATGTCCAAGAGGTGGGACATGACGCTATCTGTAGCTCTCGACCCAAGGATATGCATGAGCAACCTAATGTGACTAGATCAACTCATGCTCAATCTACACAGATGAGTGCTCAAACGGTAACAAAAAACACGACCACTTCTGATCGCCCTAGGGACTTGACACCGCAATCCACCAAGGGTAGCCAGCCCACTAAACTAACTGCTACTACTTCCAATCAGGGATCACAGTAGTCACAGCCCTTGGCTGTGACAATGCCCCTTGTGGAACATGTCCTTAGTAGTTTACCTGTGGAGGAGGTGTTGCAACCAAATCCCTCGACAACTCCAGCACTTTCAAAGTGCCTAAAGTCTAGGCTGAGGGAGCTAAACACAAGGGACTTGGCTGAAGGGCTAGACTCTCTAAAAAGGGAGGTAGTTGTGCTCTCGCAACCTAGCGAGGCTATTCACCAGACCACGGCCATGTCCCGTAAGGACACACTAGAGAAAGAGAATGCTGAGGCCCAACCAAGCACATCAACGATTGACCTAGTCCAGGGTCCTGAGTCGTTGAGTGATGCACCTTCATTGACCAAGAAAAAGAGAAGAAAACATCGAAAACAACAGCAGCTACAGGTGGTTGTGGACCCCAAGAGCATTGAGACCAAGAGCGAGGGAGAGCTGGGGAATAAAGCGTCAAGTCCATCCACCAATGAACCCATTGATGTCTCTCGTAATAGCGGTGAAACTCAGTCACATATGTGTGCCCTGAAAAATCAAAGCAGTCGTTGCCATCAACAGTTGCTTTCAACACTCAATCCACCGATAATAGAACTCACATCGACCAATCAAGAGTGGATACAACGTCATCACAACAGGATGACAAATCTATACCAGTCACATCCGAGAAGAACCATGATAAAATAGTAGCAAAACCTCAGGAAAAATGCACAATCCCTGAGAGCATAAGCAATCCTAGTGTTGACCAATCTTGCTCATCTAGGCCTAAGCCCCCAGCTATGCTAAAGCCTAAGGAAACTCTTAGAGCTTTGCATGAGATAGCAACCGAGCAAGCCTTCGTTGAACATAGAAGTGGCACAGAATGCTTAACTGAGTTGGATGCTAAGCTCAAAGTCTTCGCACATGTCTACTTCCTTGCGGACATGGGCGCATTCCCTAAGGAGCAACTCGAAGAATACTTACCATTCCCCTTACCTTGGGAAGAGCAATAACATCTTGACGAGCACTATAACAAGATCTTACATGAACGCATGCGACTCATCTCTGACGAGGAGGCTAATGAGCTGCGCTTAATCGTTACATTCAATGAAGTGCTCTGTCGACCGAATCTCATAGACATAGAGCAACTAAAGTGATTGTCAGCAGGCCAGAGTCAATTTGAGCAGCGTTGGTGCGAATGCCGCGTTGTAATGGCCGAACTAGGGGCTTAGATCATGACAGTCTCTGAGGAGCGATTAGCCAAATGGCGATCCCAAAGGGACCCAACCTATGTGGCACCAACTTCCCTTCGAGTATGCTGACTACCATTCGGGGTACAGACTTGGCTAAACCTAGCCAAGAAAACTCTCTGTTGGATAAGGTTCTCACTGAGGAGGAGCTACATGTTGCCAGTAGACTCGGACAAGGGTCCATGCTGCTTGATGTGGCAAATATCTATCGGTACTAAGTAAGCTGCCACGAGTGCTGGATGCATGTGCCACGCTCCAGTACAACCCCGAGTTCTACAATTGGTTCTTATCCTCGTGAAGTGACATGGACTCATAAATATGTATATAAATAAACACTGCTTTTTGTGTCACCGTGTACAAACAATATCAACACACACAAGCAATGATAGTTAAGCGCAGGGAGAAGAGTTGGGTTTGACAGGCTAAGCTTCTCAAGTCCTCCTCTCATCACGCATTTAAAAGACGTGTGACCATCCCCACCTCCAAGTGAAGGGCATGCAACCACATTACCACCATAGGAAGCCTTGATCAACAACTCTCATGGTGTAGACAAGATGTAGTCCCCTTCTATACACCTTCTTCCCTTTCCAGTCTATCCTTCCAAGGAGGAGCTTTGCCTAAATCCATGACCGCCAGCCGACGTAACTCGGCGTGAACCAAGATCTACTAATGGCAGGAAGCTAAATATACATCACGGGGGCCATCCCTCTACAACAAGCACTGCATGCCCTAACCCTCACCTTCTCGTCCTATGCGCTTGATAACCTGCACTATAATCCCTTACATATGAATGGTCTTATCATGTGACAAATCCTAATCCTTGATTCGTATCTTCCAGGTCCCCCGCGAGGAAAACATGGACAACCAAGGGCAGTTAGCTTGCAAGGACTCTCTCCGCAGCCGACGGGAACATGCAGCACACGCCCCTCCGCCAGTGCGCTACGTGCCCACTCTTAAAAGGTACGCCAAGAAACGTGGCCCCAAGCGACACTGCCCCAGATGAAGGCCGAAGAATCTGCAGGCCAGGGGAGTGGACGCTCAAGGAGGCACACAAAATGTGGCAATGCCAATTGCACAGACCCCCAACGCACGCTCGGGCACCAGGTGCTCACGAAGTGAAAAGGCGGCCAGGGATAGGGCAGAATTTAATGAATTGTTTAAAGACATTCTAGAAACGGTAGCGGCCTAGGACTACACCATTCATGTCCCGACCGACATGTTCCTTGCCCAAACCCATGAGAGCCCTGCACCAGCAGAGCCTCAGTCGCCCGACCACCCAGACTCCCCCACCTCGAACAAATAGAGTAGCCCCATGTTGTATAAAAGGCTTATCAAATGCTACCTGGCCATGACTTTTTGTCTTTAAATGGTTAAGTGTTGACATGTTCCCCAATTGTACAAACTTTTCATATCTGCATTTAATATATTTCACGTCTTTAGCAAAAGAAAAAGCTAATCAAGTGCAGGTGATAAGTATCTAAGTCAACACCATGGAATTCGGATAAGTGATGGTTCATTGCATTGCACTGGTTTATTATAGTTGTGGCATATACCATGCATGTACTCTCATAAAGTGATAAGTGGATGCAAGATGATACAGATCTTTGTGTGAAGGTGTTCAATGCCTGATCACCGCAAGACCATCGACAAAGAGCCGCGACAAAGCCACGCTGCCGAAAGCAAAAATCACCCTTGCCGACTGCCCACATCGCATAGCCCAAAGCATATTCATGGGCTATGCTCTCCGTCTGGATAAAGCTCCATAGTTGGCTCGTGGCAATCGTTGCCTCAATTGTACCAACATCGCGTGTGTCGCAAGGAGGTTTGCAATGTCTCAAATGGATCTCCCCATCTCAACAACTGCTTCTCTAACAATGAGGCTAGGGCTCAATCATCACTGTAATATCCATTTCTTGAGCCTTCGAACATCTTCCAACCCACTGAAAGGCTGATAACCTCAACATATTGCAATGGTTGTACTCATGCAAGTCAAAAAAAAAAAAGCACCCATATCACAGCACAGCACCTAGGGGTCCTCAAATTAGGTAAGTCCAGTGACCTTGATCGACTGGCTCCGTCCCTAGTCCCCTAGCCCTTTAGCATCACCCACAATTGTTCAGGGCACATCAAGGGCAGGACATACCTAGGGAGCTTGTCTCGCCTATGGGTAGACATGTCACCCTGACCCACTTGCACAATTCCCTCTTGCACTCTGCCTTAATACCATTGGAATCAATTGTGGTAAGCACCGCACGATTGGCCATGAAATGTACACCATCCCCATCAAGCAAGTCCAATAGCTTCCAGCTCTACCGAAAGTGCGGTGTCCATGTATTCAATTATGCTACGTCGTGCAGTCATAATGCAAAGGATGTCTCCTATACCTTCACGTGTACTTCTTCTCAACATAGACAACTTTGCTACATCAACACATTGTTACGAGAAACTAGCCCGCGGTCTTCTAACTACGTAATATCTAAGTATGCACGAGCACTCACATAATATCTACAACGAAGTATATACACAGTTTGGGTCCTCAAGTGCAGGATAATACTCTCAGCTTGCTTAGAGTTCGACCTGTCTCCCACACTAATCAAACTATGTCTTGTGCACGATAAAAAGACTCGCACTACCCCTTAGGGAGAGACCACATGAGAGGTTTTCAATTGCAGGTATTGAAGACTCCAACGAAGGTGTCATTCGCTTTTCATCAACACTCAACTCTGAATTCCTATCCTTATCACCCTGTAAGCCTGCCAAGAATCAGCATGTACAGAATCCCCAACAAACTGCCACTTATACTCCATTAGTGCAACCCCCCCAAAAGAACAGCCCTACCACCAACTCCAACAACCCTTCCACCAGCCACCTTGGCCACCAATAGGCCCCCAGGACCTTCTTCCACACCACCACCAACACTCCTCCAAGGAAACCATAGACGTCCATATCACCCACGTCTTCGGTGCATGCTACAGCCTGCTACCTCCGACGGTGAGTGCCATGGGACTGGCACTCGTCTAGGAGGGGGTAATGTTAACCCCAACACGAAGAAAGCAAAAGTAAATAAAAAAGACGCAAGGCAAAGGTGAAAAAGAGGTAGCCCGTGCAAGGACAACCTTAAAAAGTCCAAGGCAAATGCAAAAGGGGAAAGGTGTATTTTTAATACAAAGGCGCACCTTGAAATCGTGTAAAAGAGTGCCAGGCGGTGGAAAATCCGGAAAGCTAAAACAGAAGACAAAGACAAAGGCCAAGGCAAAGAGAAACTGAAGACAAAGGCGCACAAGGAAAAGCGCAAGTCAAAACTATTGTAAAAGAGTGCAAGCGCATCATGGTTTAATTCAAGGAGTGCCGAGCTCTCACCCATGCAATTTGTAAATGTAGACGGGCGGTGGAAAGGAAGCTAGGAAGATAGAAGGACAATGGGAAAAAGGGCCTAGGCTACGGTCGGCCATGTAAAAAAGGGGAAAAGGGGATGACTGCCGAAAAGGGATTTAGGGTTTTGTATATAAAGTTGAAAAGTGAATGAGAAGCTCATTCTTGTGTGTGGCCAAAAGTAGCTCTCCTCTTCTTCTTCTTCTTCTTCTTCTTCTTCTTCTTCTTGCTTGCTTGAGCTTGTGCTTGAGAGAGGGAGTGTGAGAGTGTGAGGGAGTGAGTGTGTGAGGGTGAGGGACTGAGGAGGAGAAGCTCTCCATCTTCTCCTCTCTTCTTCTCTTCTCTTCTCTTCTCTTCTCTTGTCTTGCTCGCGACAATGGAGTTTGGAGCTTGGAGCGGGAGGATCGAGCTTGCTTGAAGCTTGCACTTGGATCGTGGAGCTACCGGAGTGCGCGGGAGAGGAGGTAACTCGAGCGGCACGGAGGTAAGCTCACTACACCCGTAGGAATGGATGGCGCATCGGTTATGTGAGAGGTAGCCATTAGTGCTCGGCTTGGAACGCTTGAAACAATAAGTGGTCCGTGGGTCTTGGCGGTTGAGTGAAAGCTCCCACAGTTTTATAAATCCTTGAGCTCTCAAGAAGGAGGAACTTCATGTCTTATATGACTCTTATCACTAGATCACTTAGATGGAAATAAGTATACAACCTTGCTCGCTAATCCAAAAGTCCTTTTACATCTCTAAGTTGCAAATAGAGGCTTGAAAGCTCTCCCCTTTGTAAGCCACCAAAAAGTCCTTTAACTCAAAAAGGTAATTAAAACTTGGCAGTCCACAAACTTCATTGGCACTCGGCAACCGTCAAGTTTGAATCCCCAACTCTACCATAAAGCCATGCACTATTGCCAAAAGTTCAAACTAAGCCATGCCATCCTTGGAGTCTTCTAAACCACACATCCTCCCTATGATATCTAGTGGCACTCCTCCTCCTCGATTCCTTCATGACTTCCCCTCCTCTAGTGACACTTCCCCTCCCCTCGACATCCTCCTACCTTCCTCCCTCTCCACTTTCCCAACATAACATTAAATTGGCAACAAGACAATAACCTCTTTGAACTGCACTCAAGGAGGCTGCATTGTCGCAGCCTCCCTATGCAAGTTTCCCTCAGCCATTTGCCATATATGAAACTTTGCAACAATGGCACTCTCACAGCAAGTCAATAACCCCTTTGAAATGCACTCAAGGAGATCCTGCCAGTGCGGCCTCCTTGCACAAATTTCCTGCAAATGAAACTTTATGACAAAGGCATTTGCCACATTGTCCTTTGAGGTACCAAAGCTTATTGTCGTTTGAGGTGCACTGATATGCTTTAAACTTGTAGTTCTTAAGGTCTACTAATTTGGTTTCAACTTCACTATTATCATGCATTAGCATGGCACTACAATCACTTGGATTGTTTCCCCTTGCTCCTTAATATAGCTCTTAATTTAACCTTTGCAGGGAGGGTCACCTCTCTTTTATCTTCCCGACTCGCCTGGCATCCACTTTTCCTCATGGGAATCAATATGGCAAGTACATTCTAATGGCTAATCAGACAAGGACGATATGCATTGACTTAAAAAGCCTTTAAAATTTTCAATGAAATGCAAGTGTATTGGGAAATGATTGAATTGAAAGGGTGATGGATAGGGCATTACTCTTTTGCAGTGACTCATTGCTTTTACAATATTTTCACTTACCAATTTCATCATCATTTCAGTCTTATAGCATCAATGTTCAATCATCTAATAAAAATCCAAGTTAACTAGGTAGTGAATATCATTTATGCAATCAATTCAACATCAACATTTGAATGGGCAAGAAAGAAATCATCAAGCAATCATAATCAGTCCTAGGTTGAATTCTACATGCCCTTCAATGGGAATTAAGAGGTCCTATTACACTCAATCTTTCTTATGAACAATAGGACTCATTCAACAATTGGATGAAAAGAGAGATTAAGCTAAAAACAATAGAATTACCTCTTTAATGTTGATGGAGAGTTGTAGATGAATCCAACTAATCAATATTCAGCATAAACCACCATCCATGAACCAAGATTGAAGATTATAAGACCAGCTTCAAGAAAGCTTTGTCCAATATGATTGCTCCTAGGTAATTTCAGCTCCTCCCGATCAATAAGATTGCTCCAATGCTTCAAGAGAATCCAATGACTTGATAGAAGTCTACAATGACTTGTTAGAGAAGATCCTTTGGGCTTTGAAGAGTGTAGAGATTCTTGTTAGAATCAAGGATTCCAAGAATTTTTAGGCATTGCCATGTTTAGGAGGCTGAAAATGCCTTCAATCTTGAAGAAATTCTTCAATGTAAGCCCAATATTTATGGAATACCTTCAATTAAACCTTCCTGGTGTTGTAGACAACAAAAACCCCATGAATTGAAGCCTCAAGGAAGCAAAATTTTATGAAGATTGATGGCTGCCCTTTTTTGCCCCAATCTGAGATAAGGAAAATGCTTCAATCTTACTTGGAAGCTCTAATGTTTGCCCAATGTTAGTTGTAGATGATTGCTTTCCACTTCTTGAAGCTAAAAGAGACCAAGATTGACTCAAACCTTTAAGAAATTGATAAAATCTTCATGCTGTCCATTTTCAACCATAGCTAGGGTTGTGAAGGAAGCTCGAGGGCTGAAGGAGAGTGAAAGATCAAGCAATAGAGTGTAGATACTTCATGTCAGGGCTGCTAATGATCCGACAAATGAAGGAGAAGCTCAATGATGAAGGAGATTGCTAAATAACCAAGCAAGGATGAGCACAAAAAACCGGCGCAAACTATCCAGGCCCTTTTGCTGCTCCACATTCTAATAAATTTGATGAAGATCCATCAAATAGGTAGTCAATAGGTTGCCCAAGGTATCAGGAATCATCTCCAGTAGGTGGCTTGAAGAGAAATGGTCATGATAGAGAGAAATGAGAAGAGATCTCTGTGGCAATTTTCAACAAGAAACTTGGAAAGAGGAAAGAGAAGCTTGCTCCAAAAAGTAACCATAGTTTAACCCTTCTAAATCTTGTTTAGGCTTTAGTTAAGTCCATGATCCTTCAAATTCTTATGGACAACTATCTTACAATGACAAAGAATATAAGGAAAATATTAATATCACTAATTTCAAAGGGGATAACGCTCCACCTTTGGAATGGGAAGAGTGGATTAATAAGCTTGAATTGTACTTCACCCTTTATCCTAGAAGTGAAGAAGCCAAGATTTATTTCATAGCTCTTCATCTTGAAGGTTACACCCATACTTAGTGGCATTATATGCACAAGATTGAGCAAAATTTTCTCACTTGGGAGGAGTTCAAAAGCAAGCAATGATTGATGTTTTTATTTCTCCTTTGGAAAAAGAAAGGCTCCAAAGAAGATGCTATGCATGTGCTCAAAGAGAAATGTCCATTAGAGATTATTCCAACATCTACTTGAACCTCTCCCTATATGTTGAAGGCATTTCAAACTTTGCTAAGCTGAATAAATATATTTTTGGTCTTAACCCTACCCTATCATTGGAGGTCGGAGCTCAACAACCAAAAACATTACACGAGTCCATACAATTGGCTGAAAGATACTCCTTGAAGTACAAGAGAGATGCAGGACATTTTCAGCAAAGGAGTATGGGAAATAATATTTCCAATCAACCTACAAAATATGGGCAAGTTTTCAGCCAATCAAAAGACTCATTTAAGCAAGAAAACAGGGGTTATAAAAGTCAAAATTGTTATAACAGCAAAGTGCCAACTTTTCCCACTGTTTATGCCCCTAAACAAGGTGGAAGTTATGAACAAAAACAAGGGGCAAAACTTTAGAAATGTGGCTGGAACAAGAGACAATTTTTCAAGAGTTGAAAATGCTCCTAAACTATCCCAAAACAATTCTAACAGCAACTTTCTTCCTCGTGATAAGCTTAGAGAAATGCATGCAAAAGAATTATGCTTCAAATGTGGGGAGAAGTGGTCATAAAATCATAAGCTAAGGTGTAAAGCTAAGAACTCGAAAATCAATATGGTGATCACTCAAGATGTATAAGTTGAAGAAGAAGAAGATCAAGAGGGAAATTTACTGCATGTTGATGCATACCCAATGGTTGAAGAGATTCATGGAGAAGAGGATGCCACTAATGAAGGATTCTATGATCCCACGGATGGATTTCCATTTGATCCGGCTGGCACTCATGATTCTCATGTTTCCCTGTGTACCATTTCACATGATGCATGGACCCGTTTGCAAAGGGAAAAGTACACTTAGACTGAAATGTATAATTAATGGCAAGGTTACACATATTTTAGTGGACACTGATAGCACTTATAGCTTATGTAATTGGCTAAAGACACTTGGAAAATTCACTTTAGACTTGGAGCAAATACAAATGGAATTTAATTGGCAAGGACAGCACATAGAATTGAAAGGCATAGACCACAAACATATAGAACTCAACTCCATGAAGAAATTGTGAAAAGAAATCAATGCCAAGTCATGAATCTTCACTCTTTTGCTTGCGAAAGTAGATGAAGAGCAATCATCAAATCAGTCGTCTTCTTCCACAAAGAAAAGGGATCCAAAATTGGAAGAGCTATTGGAGGAATACAAGGATTTTTTTCAACCACCATCATCTTTACCTCCAAAGCAAGAGATTGACCATCCTATTTATTTGTTGCCCAACACAAAGTCCATTCAACAAACCTCCCTATCGCTTGTCCAAGTTTGAAAGGGAAGAAGTGGAGCGACAAGTCAAAGAATTGTTGCAAATGGGTTTAATTCAGCAAAGTCAATTACTATTTGCCTCTCATGTGCTCCTAGTCAAGAAGAAGGATAGATCATTTCACATGTGTATTGATTATCCGGATTTGAACAAGTCAACGGTCAAGAATAAGTTTCCCATTCCCCGAATTAATGATCTTTTGGATGAGCTTAAAGATGCAAATGTCTTTACCAAAATAGATCTTCGATCAGGTTATCATCAAATTCGAATGAAGGAAGGAGATGAGTTCAAAATAACTTTAAGGACTGAAAGAGGGTTACACCACTTCTTGGTTATGCCATTTGGACTTTCCAATGCACCCACTACTTTTCAAGCCCTCATGGATAAAATATTGCAGCCCTTCTTATTCAAAACAGTCCTTGTTTTCTTTGATGATATCCTTATCTTTAGCAAATCCAAGGATGAGCATTTGAAGCACATACAAGAGGTCTTTTACATGTTACAAAGACACACACTCTTTGCCAAGATGACAAAGTGTTCTTTCATGGAAGATGAAGTTGAATACTTAGGTCATGTTGTGGGAGAGCAAGGCATTAGAGTGGATCCCAACAAGGTAAAATGTGTTAAAGAATGGCTTACTCCTACAAATGCATCCTCTTTGAGAGGATTCCTTAAGTTATCATCCTTCTATAGGAGGTTCATCAAGAATTATACTCGTGTAGTAGCTCCATTGACGAATAGACTAAAAAATGAGGCTTTCTTTTGGGACTCCATCGCTGATCAAAGTTCCAATGAGCTGAAATCTCTCTTAATTTCAACACCTATCCTTCTATGCCCGGATTTCTCTAAGGAGTTTATCATATGTGTGGATGCTAGTGGAAGAGGAATTGGAATTGTTTTATGTCAAGACCATGGAGTCATAGCTTATGAAAGTCAAAATCTTGATGATAAGTAGCGTCAATTACATGTTTATGAGCAAGAGATGTTGGCAATATTGCATGCTATTAAAAAGTGACATCATTACATCTATGGCAACCATTTCAAGGTCAAAAGCAATCATTGTGTGTTGAAATACTTCCTTTCACAATCAAATTTGTCTCCCAAGCAAGAAGATGGTTAGCTACTCTTCAAGGATATAACTTTGAGATATCTTATATGGCTAGAAAAGACAATGTGGTGGCAGATGCCTTATCAAGAATGTGGGCATGTTCTATCTCTATCGTTTCAACCGTGCATAAGGATTGGATCCATGACATTCAAGAAGAGTATTTGCTTGATTGGAAAGCATCCAAAATGACGAAGGAATTTCAGCAAGGCAAAGGAGAAGAGTATCCAAATTATAAATGACATAATGGTCTTTTATGGTATCAAGTTAGGTTTTCTTGACTCCTCGATCATCTTTCAAAGATTGTATTTTGCAAGAGATGCACTCTTCACCTTTAGCGGAACATCATGGTTTGTTCAAAATATTTGATAATAGTCATAAGAGCTTTTGTTGAAAAGGGATTTGGAGAGTCATAATTTGTATTCCGTGTTAACAAAATAAGGATTCCACACTTCTACCCGATGGTTTGCTTCAGCCATCCACTACCTATTCCTCATGGGAAGTGGACTGATATGAGCATGGATTTCATAATGGAATTGCCTACAACAAAGCACAAGTGGAATAGCATTTATGTGGTGGTAGACCGGTTGACTAAATTAGCCCATTTCATTCCAACAAAGGCTCAATTTACAACAAAGTAAGTGGTTGATCAGTTTATGAAATGTGTCTTTAAGCTTCATGGAATGCCAATGAAGATTGTGTTTGATCGTGGGGACTATTTTGACTCCCAGTACAGCTTATCATCCACAAAGGGACGGGCAAATTGAAAGGGTCAACAAATGGTGATGGGACCTGAAATGGGATGGCACTAGCTGGACCTCATGCTCATGACAGACAAACACCCTCACGGCCTCGCGAACCAGGAGCGTCAATCTACTGCTAAAGGACAAACTGCCCTAAAGCCTAATCTATGCATTTATAGTTTCATCGTTTTATAGTCCAACGTTTCCCTTTCTATAAACTCCATAGAGGGAGAACCCATACACATTGGCAATAAATACCACGATCACATACATGGAGGCAACCTCTCGGTAGAAACACCGCGGCCCCATTGCAGCTCTCCTACATCGCAGGGATTGGCTCCTTGATGCACTGCTCAACATATAAAACAATCAAACACAAACTCCTCTCTTCATTTAGAATCCAGGAGATATACCATGTGTCCTTACTTAACAATCCCTTAGGAAACCACCCCTCTATCCTACGGCAAGGGATAACCTTACTCTCTCAATCGTGGGTCCAATTCCTAGGAAAATAATTGCTATGCAGTCCAGGAGCTTTTCTATTGATACCATGAACCATGCATAGTGCATAATGTGAATGGTTTAGTGCACAAACAGAAGAAAATCAGCATTGTGTATCGTGTGAAACCAATCTTTTCATGATTTCCATGCTAGCATTTATGTACTAAGAAAAGACACCGAGCCTTACGCTCATGCTACCTTTCCCTTTATTTTAAAACAATGTCCTACAGGCATGATGCAACACATAAAACATATTTTAGTTCATATTTTGATGCTCAACCTCCCTTCTCACCCTATCGTTTAATATTTTGCATTCGTTGATAGGTGAAAATGTCATTTTATGTGTTTTTTCTTACAAAGAAAGCGATAAACATGCACGGAAACATAGAAACGAGGGTAAACCGAAGCCAACCTCATGCTTTACCTCCATTATACGCTACACAAATACACATGTAATTTTTTGGAATTTTTCTTTTACCGTTTCCTAAATTTTTTCCATTTAAAACCCATTTTTTACCATTTTTTGGTATCTTTTTCTCTATTTTCTTCAATAAAAAATGACTAGAAATTAAAATTAATTGTGGGCTGTGGCCTTTAGGTTCCTTGACAGCAAAATTTCAGGTTTTATAGGCATTATGTCTCATATTTCCCATTTATTTTGCAAAAAACCCCATTTTTACCCCTTAATCGCATGTTTTTCGGGTTTTATAACATTAATTTCAGCCATATAACTTATGATTTTCTGATTTTCAGATTATAAACTGTTGAAACTCATAGAAAACAATATCGTAACGCATATTCAGCCCATGGGAACAATGTTTCATCAATCAAATAGCATAAAAACTCATTTTTTCTTCATAAAATTTTGAATTACCACTTAGGCTTCGTGTTTCGAGATCTCGGTTTTGGTGCGGGACCGCGGGTCAGCCCTCATTCAATGTCCAGCATCTTCACAATCAACAATCTTCATGTCTATATTGACCCGAAAGCAATCCGGTCCCAACCGGACAAGCTTTCCTTCACCATTCTTCATTTTCCTCTTGCACACAAGAACAACCCTTTAGAGGAGAGAGAGGGAGGAGAGAGAAAGACTAGATTTCCATCTCTTCATTCAGTCCATCATTCCACGAGCGAAGACAAGCGATAAGACCAACCACCAAGAGAGGGAAGATCAGCCCCATGATCGATTCTATGGGTTGCTTTCAGCCTGCATACTCCATCTCCATCATGAGAGGGCGCAAAAAACGGCTGCATGTTGCTCCACGTTTTTTCTTCATCTTCCTCATGTTTTTTTCATCAAGATTGCATAAATTTTGGGTGGGGGGGTGGGGGGGGTGGGGGAAGGTTTCCAAGGCTCCCAATTGGCACACCCAATTTTGGCCTTAAACTTGTCCACCTCTTCAAATCTTGACCATTTTGTGGTCCCTGTCTCGTCCGGCATCCAATTCGAGTTCTGAAAAATCCTGGGCGTCCGGCTTGACATCCCGCATTAATTGGAAACTCCTGACATCCCGCACGGCAGTTGGAATAATTATCAAAAATCCACAAGTGTTGCTCGAGCACCTTTTTAAAGTCGTCTTTCACTTGGTGCTTAAAATTGTCCTAGCTAGAGCCGCCACCTTCGATGTTAAATATTTTTCCCCTAAATTTTGGATTTTTTGGCAAATTTTAGGCACATCTCGGGCTCAAAACTCCACTCTCAAATGGCTAGAAGTTTATTTGCGTCATTTTTGCAATGACACACAAAGTGTATGGGACCATTGGCTTCATCTTGCGAAGTTTTGTTATAATAATACTCATCGCATGAGTATTGGAATGTCTCCTTTTGAAGCATTATATGATTACAAGGTTCAAGTGCCTTCCACATTGTTTCATGAAGATGATGTAAATTCTAATGCTCGTGAAGAGTTAGAGAAGATGGAGGCTCTTATGTAGCAATGCAAGGACAACATTGGAAAAGCTCAAGAGACAATGAAGGCCTATGCAGATGAGAAAAGAAGGCATATGGAGTTTGATAAAGGTGAATGGGTTTTCTTGAAGGTTTCAAAATCCCGTCATGCTTATCTTAAGGGAATTATGGTCCATACCAAATAGTTAAGAGAATTGGGGATCTTGCCTATCAACTTGATTTACCTTCCACTACACACATCCACAATGTCTTTCATGTATCTCAACTCAAGAATTATGTTGGCCCTAAAATCCAAATTCTTGAAGAACTACCTCCCCTTGATGAAGATGGTTTGATCATTTATGATTTGATCATTTATGAACCTGAAAAGATTATTGGTAAAAGTAGGAGAAAGTTATAAGGAGCCGAGTTCTTGTGGAGCATCTTATTAAGTGAGTTCTTCTTGGAAACATGGTTTATATTTGGAACAATTTCCATGGCTTCTTCGAGAGGATAGTTCATTCACTAGACAGTAATCAGCTTGCTGCAATAAATTTTTGTTATGAAGTTAAATGCTTTATCTTCATCAAAATTTGATTTCGATGGCATGGCTGGATACTACATATGGTCCTCTACTTTTCTATATCTCACACATGGAAATTGGACACTTCTACTTCAAGATATCACCAGATTTGTACTGAGCTTGTTTTGGACAACCTATAGCTATTTGTTCCATTTACATGGTCTTTCTTCATCGACTTATTTGGTCTTCTTCAGCATGGACTCCTATTTCAACATGACTTCAGATATTTTACGTTATTCATGTACTCATCCTTATATCTTGTTCCCAAATTCAGCTTTGAGGAAAAAGCTCTTCTAGACCAGGATGGCTTATAATAGAGTAAAAGTGCCTAAATGCCTTAGCCAATATTTAGCATACTAGGGTTAAGTATAAAAGGCTAAGTTTGAGGTCTCAATCTCCCACTATCTAAGAGGGTGAATACTATTGGCCACCATAGCTTGGGGTGCATACCATGCTGCAACCTCTCATCATTTGATTCTCAACTAACATTGGTTATATCATTTCATGCCTAGCAACCTTGGCTATGGTTTCTTGGTTAAATATTCTATTTCTTGTATTTTCAGTTTAATGGCTTCATGTGAGAATTAGCTTCTTTACAAAGGGAAAGGGAATGTAACATATCCTATTTCTTTTAATGTTGCAAACCTTCTTTTCACCTTATCCTATTCTATTGCCCATGTGCATACCCTTTAGATTTGATTCATCACAAAGTTATCAAGAAAATACCTAAAACATACCAAGAAATATAAAATCTCCAAATGTGCATGAGCTCCCAATCCACAGTTATAAATATGAAACCCATGTTTTTTCTTTATCCCGGTCACACATATGTGCATGCACTTGCGCGCACATGCGAACACACACACACACACACACACACACACACACACACACACACACACACGCATTAATGCTATTTAAAGAATAAGTTAGTCACCTAAGCTAGATAGGTTAGTGGGTAGCCTATTTAATCTTGCATTGTTAACAAATAGCTTAATTAACAAGGGAGATAGCCTTTACAGGTCATCAATGATCCCCCCCTCCCCCAACTCCGCCTCTTTCAGAATAATGGGAACATCCTCTCCCCTTCCCCAAGTAAAGCTCATACTCCCTCCAATCATTATGGTACCCCCACATCTACTATTAAACCCCCTCTCCCCCCCCCCCCTTCTTGGGCCTTTGGGGCACTTGTCCACACAGAATGGAGCAAGGCCAAAAGGCCGAAATTGTGTGTGTGTGTGTGTGTGTGTGTGTGTGTGTGTGTGTGTGTGTGTGTGTGTGTGTGTGTGTGTGTGTGTGTGTGTGAGGATGATTGACCATGAAGTGCATGTGAGAATACACAACAACCCACCCCTTCTTTTTCTTAGCTTACCCTTTACTCCCATTCCACCATGGTACCAGGAGATGTGTGGATGTTGGGGGTCTATTGTCCATCGCAAATGACAAATCTAGTGTGCAAACATCACCAATGAACTCTATGTCTTTCTCATGTTTTTTATTAAACTAATTAAATTAAAAATTATATAGAATTTTCATTGCCATTATATCCAGAGGTTTTGCTACTAAAGGTATCTACCCACGTAGATCCCTTAGATTCAATTTTGACTATGTTACAACCTTGGATTGTGAGTGAGGAACACTATGAAATGGTGAAGAGTGTTAAGCAAACCTTGCAGCACTATAAAGAACTTCAAGATATTATAGCCATTCTAGGACTGGATGAATCATCAAAGGAGGACTATTTAATAGTAGCTCGGACCAGAAAGATAGAGCGTTTCTCATCACAACTGTTTTTTGTAGCATAAATCCTTTTTGGGTCTCTGGGCAAATATGTTAGTTTGGTAGAAACCATTAAAGGATTTCAAATGATTATTTTTGGAGAATCAAATAATCTTCCTAAGGAAGCTTTTTACTTAGTTGGTAACACTGATGAAGCTACTAGGAAAGCCACAACTTTACAGGTGGAGGGTTAGTAAAAAGTATGGAATGAATCTACATGTACTGGCCCCTAATCAAATCGTTTGAAAATTTGAAGTTTGGGAAATCATTTAATCTATGAGCAATGGACGGGTTGGTGTATGTGTCCCACATGCACCGCTTCTTACAACTTTGGATATGGGAGTGTCAAAGATACATCATGATGAACAATGGTCTACATTGGAACTAATGGGTGATTTTAGTTTTGCTACGATAAACAATAACCAAGCAATGATACTTGTTAATGAAGTAGAATGAGCTACTGAAATTGATCCTGAATAAGCTCGAGAGACGTTTTGGACAACTCAAGCTAATTCAGCTAAGGCCCAAGGGAAAAAAGATATGATTGAGGCTAACTTGATATTCAAGGGCCAAAGCTTTATTAGAAGCTTTAGATCCTAATTAATTATAGTTTTTATATCTTCTAAATTACTAGAAATAAAAATAGAACAATTCAAGAAGAAAAATTTATTTAAGTAAATAGAGATTCCTTTGGAAGTGCCATGGGTTTCTATACTTAACCCAAAAGATTATCTCAAATTATAGAACTTATTAGGTTTTGACGTACCATAGTATAGTACCTAATAAGTTTTACCTACTATTGGATTTGAACCAATGACTCTCGCTGTATGAAAGCAACACTCTAACCACTGAGTCAAGTAGGCCTTTTCTCTCCTTGTTAATTCCATTATACTTGATGGAATGACCGAAAACAACAGCGAGAAAAAAATAGTGGATCTAAGCTATAAAATAGATTTTTTTCTTTTTTTCCTCTTATTTCCATTTTATGTGCATGATTCATTTGTATTGACAAAATAGGTTTAGAATTTGTATACTAATTATAGTAGATTCTATAAACTTAAACTAATTAGGTCAAGGGCTATAGCTTAGCAATAGAGCACCTCCTTTTACATGTGAGTTGATGCTTTTGAAAAGGATTCATTAATGTTCAATCGATTCACTCATAAGGTTTTGCGTGAAATTTCTCTATCTTACTTCATTAGCTAGAGGTATTGAAAGGAACATTAGCATGATAGAAAATGTAATCTTAAAAATATTTTTAAGTTAATATGGTAAATGGATAATCCATTCTATGCTAGAGGTAGTACTCACAAGGATATTGGCAAAATCTATTCTTCATTTTATAAGCTTTGAGGTGTAAGGAATCTCGTTTACCTCTTCCAAGCGATAGAGAGCTTTTCTTTAAAAAGTACAAATTTGTCCCTGAGTAGCAAGCCTATGTCAACGCTAGTAATCCTTTCAAGACACTTCAAGATTGCTTTGCCTATGTTATCAAACATTACTCGAGTAAGTGTATGGAATCATGTTATTATCTGTCTTAATTTAAAAAAAAGAAGATTGGTGCATCGAAAAAGTCTATTTATTTTGCTTCATAAATAAGCGACATGTCGATATGAGAGCCCAATGCTTTGAAAGGAGCATGTTGGGTTCATAAAGTAGATCATTAATAGAATAATGGGATTCATTACATTTTCCTTAATCTATCATGATTTTCATAATCGATAATGTCTATGGTTCAAATTCGTATAGCCCTAATTATAAAGGTATCATTAAAGCAATTTCTCAATAGAATTAAATAGTTTATTAAGCAAGTGTTCCTATTTGAGACTTGTAAAATAGCTATGGATGAACAATCCATCAATTAGATAAGTATTCTTCAGAAAATCAAATAGAAAATTTTAGCTCGATAATATTTGAGCTTGTTCCAATGAGGTAGGGTCATATTACTTGTGTGTTTATACTCAACACATGCTGTAGTTATTTATCCCAAGTTTTATTCCTCATGTCACGAATGACTTAAAATCTTGTACATTAGGCCATATCCATTTTATTATTCATTCATTGTTACAAGGGTGGACAACTTAACTTAGAAGGAGTTGACACCTAAAAACTATTACACAATAGAATATATCATACTTGGAAACCTCCCTCTCCCTACCTTATAACTGCAGACTAATTAAGTGTTTTTCCTATTTGCTTTGCCAGCTAGTGTGATATTTAATCAAGGAAGAAGAATTTGAACCAAAAGGAGTATGCAAATGTTTTTGCTCCACAAGCACAATAATCTATGGATCTTCTTTACTAATCTCCATTTTCATTCATTACTTAGCTTTTTCAATTCCCAATTTTATTGCACCTATTCGTAAAGGACTAGAAAAGTTAGCAAGTTACAAATCAAGTATAGAACCAAAAGCCGACATCTGGATCCGATTTCAAATTCTCTATTATATGTTTGCCCTACTTTTTGTTATCCTTGGGCTATAAATTTCCAAGAATTAGGCCCATTTGATTTTATTAAGGTGATTATCTTTATACTTGTATCAATAGTTGGCTTGTCCCATGCATGGCGAAAAGGAATGTCAGAATGGTCTCCAAATTTTTGAGTGATAATTGTTAAATAAATAGTCATGAAACTCAATTGATAAATTCTATAGAATCTTTCTTTCTTGAACCATACCATGATGGTTATTTACTAATCAATACGCTGTTTGGGGGGGGGAGGGGTAGGCCAACAAACCAGGATCAACTACAGCCTAGTGTTTACTGCACTAAAATTATGTTAGAACTAGGCATTGACCCTTCAAACAAGAGAAATCTCATGATTATATTAAACATTAAAGGAAAAAATCATGAAAAAAATGATAGAAAATTTAAATTAGCTTTAAAACTTAGAACATTGGGAAAATAGTTATGGGATAAAAAGGCAAATATTTCAAAAATTAATACCTTAAAAAAGAAAGATTTAAAGAAATAGTCATATAACTAGAAGTTAAATCCACTTAAGAAAATTTATTAGAGAAATTAACCATCAAAATTTTTAGTAAAATGCTAGCAATATCAAAGAAAAGAAAATCATTAGGAAAATTGAATGATCATTGAATTGGGCAAAAATCTAGGTAGAAACTAAGGGAAAATTTTAGGTAGGAAAATTTATTGGGAAAATCAGATAATCGTTTTGTGAGTCAAAATGCCTGAGCAAAAATTATGTAGGACACTTTTAGTGATATAGACTATTAGGAGAAATCATTAGAAAAATCAAATATCCAATTATGTACTTGAAGTGTTGGAAAATTATTCAAGGAAATTGATAAAGATATAAAATAGTGAGAAAATCAATTAGAAAAAGCAAGTGGTCGATATCTAGTCAAAATATACAATGAAATTTTGCAACAAAAATAATAGCAACAATAACTAAGCAAAAACTGTTGGAGAAATTAGATAAATAATTATCTAATTTCCAACCATTAATAGTTACAAAAAATAGGTAAAATACTATGGGCAAATCTATTATTATAAAGTTGAAACTTAAGTCCATGTAATGTAGCTACCTTAGCATTTAAGATTAAAGCTGAGACATTCGTGAGGGGAAAAAAATCAAACCATGGAAAAATAGACAAGATATTGAAAAAACAACGGGTTAGAAAAAAACCTAGAAATGAACAAAATGCAAAATGATTGAGTTTCAAAATATTTTACTCAAGTATTGATAGAAATCTCCATTTAAATCAACATGCATTTATTGTTGTTAGATTCAAGTCGATTTGTTTTTTCATGGAAGTTCGAGTATTGGGTAGCATTACTTTACTGCCCTATTTTCAAATGGATGATTGACAAAGTAGCATCAGAACTAGTTGTGACTTCCATGGAAATAAATAATTTACTGATTAAAGTTTGTGCTTTTGAGTACTGTTGGAGTGGATTGATTCCTTCATAAGGGCTTTGCTGAGGCCCCATCATCTCAAGTCACTTATGTTGGCCTATGAGTTTTTGACCAACATATAGGTAGGGGTCACACTGTGGAAGGTTCCCCCGCAAAGTGAGACCTTTTTGATATGGTAATTCTTGTGTCTAGTCCTATGATAGGGTAGAAATCCACTTCAAGATTGATGCAATGGGCATCAAAGGCTTGATATTAGTTACAAGCAAGGTGGTTATTCTCTAGAAGGGTGGATCTTTGTGTATCTATGGTTCTTTAGGAGCAAAATTCTGGGATTGTAAATCCCTAATATTATCAAGAAATTAGTTTTGAAATAAATGCTTTACTTGTTTTCGTGTACATTCAGCCAACAAAAAGTGCGACGAACCTTGTGTTAATAATTAATTAATGAAGTTGGTTGTGAATATTACATGGCATGTGTAACATGTCTTATTTCGATAACTAAAAATGCCCTAGGGCATGAGTGGAAAGCAATGAGTGCCTTTCTTGATGGGACCAATTTATAGCTAGGTGGACTTGATCACTCATATGCTTTCATAATAATGAACATGAGTAGAGTTGAATGATGTCTACCTAGGGTTGAGGTCTTAGAACTTAACTAAGCACCATTTTAGAAGGCCCAAGTGAGAATATGCCAAGACAAAGTGGTTGATGCTATGCTCTCTCTCTCTCTCTCTCTCTCTCTCTTTATGAACCAAGTGTGGTGCTAGTTTGCTCTCTATTGGGCTCGATTGCAAAGAATTTTAATCCAAAAGAGAGTTCATCCACACCATTGTATATTTGAGGCTCAAAAGACTTTGATCAAATTAATAAACTTAGCATAACAACTAACAATTTTTATGTCTCAGTGGCTTCAACAAAAGAGAGTTCATCCATTGTATTTTTGAGGCTCAAAAGACGTAGATCAAATTAATAAACTTAGCATAACAACTAACAATTTTTTGTCTCAGTGGCTTCAACAACAAGTACAAGAGAAGTAATGGCATATGCCTATTGAAGACTATATGCAAAAGAATGTCCAGCCATGATAAATGCTATTAAGGAGTTTTAGTATTACCTCGTGCATTTTGTCTTTTTTGTTTAGTATCTAAATCTCTTGTACATAGCAACACTAGTTGTATTGCTCCTTGGTTGTTACTTTTTAGAGTTTGATTTTTGGGTGTAATGAGAAAAGGAAAACAATACTTTGTGGTTGGTCATCTCTTGCATTTCACTCATTGTGAAGTTCTTGCCGAAACGGTTTATTAAAGGTGCATCGTTTCTATCTCTAGCCTTAATAGTAACGAACTTAGAGTCAATTGAATTCCAGCAAGCAAAAGAGATCATAGAGGTGGTAGGGCAAATGATGTTCAAACAAACCCATCAAAAAACTATGCTAAAATTATTTATTGTTGATGTCTGTCTCTATCAACTGATAGCATGTGTGGTATAAAGATAAGGGCATGACAATATGCTCTATTGATGCATGTACAAGCATGAATGTGTTTTGTTTTACATAAGGCTTTTGTGGGGATTGTACAAGGAATTTTGGTGTGTTTGTGTTAGTCCATAAAGGTTATTCAAATTTAACATTAGTGGCTTATGCTTTTCAAAGACATGACCTTGCATATAAAGTTGTAATGAAGTGAACCTAAGAGGACCTAAGAGAGAGAAGAAAGAGTGCAAAAGAGATAGAAAGAGTGACGAGGAGAGGGTGAAGAGAGAGTTTCTTGATTCTTGCATGATAACTAACCTAAGCCTCTTCCACCTTAAATACTATCAGGGTGATGGTATTTTCTATTGAGAAATAGACAAATGATGTATGCTTTAGGAAGAGATGTCTTGAATCCCATATGCACAGTGAGGAGAGTGGAACAACCCAACTTCTTTAAAGCATTGTACTTTACTATCACTTTCATAATTATGAATACAATATCATGATGCTTTCCTCTTTCAGTTAGTGTCATTGTCAGTCCAATACACAAGATTGTCTTTATGAGTCCAAGCTTCCATCTCGGAATCTAATTCACTTGTGTAACAATTGTCTACTCATTGTCCATGTCAAAATAAATTGAGTCTTTATCTTTCAACCTCCATAGCTCTTGCCATGCTCTAGATTTGACATTTTAACATGGTATCAAAGCTCAATTGAGCATGGTTGGTCAGCTCCTCACTCAACTTCTCCAGCTCCCTTTTACTTTTGCCCAGCTTGGTATCGGCTCAAGACTTCATTTCCTACTCAAGCTTTACATTCACCTTCACTGGAGCTTTCATGGCTGCCATGGATAGCCGTACCCTATCTACTTGTAGCACCTAGATCTCTCTTCACAGCCAATATCTCCAGATGATTTCTTCTAGATGAAAGGTGAGAAGGATCGAAGCACCTTGCTTGGAAGAGCTATGGCGGGAGAGCAAGAGCAAGAAAGAGAGAGAGACCGAATGGGAACTCCAATAGTCACAATGTGTGATCGGGCCTTCCTTTATTCAAATTTTCTCTGAAAGAATAAAGAATAAAGTGATGGTGATGGGTGCCCACCACACCTGCAGTGTACAGTGGTAGGTATTGTCAGTGTAGTAATACACGGGTGACTAGGTGGAGGCACCTCTACCCCCAACAACGAACTCCAACAGTCACAATGTGTGACCAGACCTTCTATTATTCAAATTGTCACTAAAAGAATAAAGAATAAAGTGATGATGACGGGCGCCCGCCACCTACAGTGTTCAACGGCGGGTACTGTCTGCGTAGTAATACAGGGGCGTCTAGGTGAAGGCACCTTTATCCCCAACAACTCCCACTTAAAGGTGAAT
The DNA here is from genome assembly GCF_053477565.2 of Lygodium microphyllum. NCBI lineage: Eukaryota > Viridiplantae > Streptophyta > Polypodiopsida > Schizaeales > Lygodiaceae > Lygodium > Lygodium microphyllum. The sequence continues at coordinate 71,441,926 of NC_141164.1, read as the reverse complement.
TTGCCCTAGTGAGGAGTGAAAAGAAAAAGAAAAGACAGTACAATGTACACATGTACAATAGAATGAGGAAAAATAGCATCTCATCCAACGCCCATCAATCTCCTAAGGAAGGCAAAGCGCTCAGTAGTGAGGCTTTTCATGAGCAAATTTGCAGGATTTTTGTCAGTGGAGACCTTGACAAGATTAACAAACCTGTCCTCCATGACCCCACGTACGAAGTGATACGTCACCTCAATGTGTTTCGTCTTCACATGGAAGACTGGATTCTTGGCTAGCTGAATAGCACTTATAGAATTCGAATGCAATGTAGGTATGACATCAATCCCAAGGTCATGAAACCAACGGCCCAACCATATGGCTTCCTTGCAAGCATCAGTGGCTGCAACATACTTGGCCTTAGTGGTAGAGAGATCCGTACACTTTTGAACCTTGGACATCCAAGAGACAGCACCTCTAGCATAGGTGAATACATAACCGAAAGTAGACTTCCTACTATCTGCATGTCCTGCATAATCAAAGTCTATGTATCCCACAACTCCTATATCCTAGCTGCCATAGCAAACACACATATCTGATGTGCCCTTCAAGTATCTCATAATACCCTTCACGACATCCCAATGTTTCTTGCCAGGTGTAGCCATATAGCACCACAACACCAACTGCAAAGAGGATATCTAAATGAGTGGCTACCATAGCATACATCAAACTGACCACGGATGATGCATAAGGGAACTTGGCTATCTTGGCCCTTTACTTATCTGTCTGTGGAAAATTGGCATGTGAGACCTTCACATAAGAAGGTAATGGATAGCCAAACCCAATAGGCTTCACGTCTTGCATGTGGAAACGCTCAAGGACTTTATGAATGTACTCCCTCTGTGAGAGGTAGAGTAGTCCCTGATGCCTATCGCACTTAATGTGCATCAAGAATGTGAGAGACATGTCCCAAATCCTTCATCTCAAAGCTCTTCTTCAGCTGAGATTTAAGATCATCCAGCTCATCATGAGCTTTCCCTACTATCAGTACATCATCCACATAAAGTACCAAGATAAGCAATGAGCCATCATGAGCTTTCTTCGTGTAAAGACATGGATCCATAGCACTCATACCGTAGCCCTATGACCGCATAAAGGCATCAAACTTATGATACCACTCCCTAGGTACATACTTCAAGCCATAAAGACTTTTCTTCAACTTGCATACTAGGTGCTCCCTACCAGGTTCTGCAAAGCCCTTAGGCTGCTCCATGTAAATCTCATTATGCAAATCCCCATGCAAGAATGCAATCTTGACATCCATTTGATACATGTCCAAGTCAAGCTACGCGACTAAGGCGAAAACCAAGCGAAGGGTGGTCATCTTGACCACAGAAGAAAAGACTTCATCAAAGTGAACTCCATGCTCATGTTTAAAACCCTTAGCAACAAGTCTTGCCTTGTAAGCCTGCTTAGGGTGCCTATGGGTACTTTTTAGCTTGTACACCCATTTGCATGGCAAAGCCTTCTTGTCATTAGGTAATGCAACCAAATCCCAAGTCATATTCTTATGTAGGGAGTCCATCTCAGACTACATAGCCCTCTCCTAGGAGTAATTGTCACCTGTGCACATAGTCTCATCATAGGCTAGAGGCTCTCTTGCATCTATAATAAGTGGTGCACAAATCGGATGCCGTATGCATACGTAGCGAGCGTCGGAAGGTCCCCAAGAACAAAGAACTCTACTTTTTGCTCAAAAAACCAAGCGAGAAAATTTGCACGACATGAAGCAAGAAGACCGATTGGGTACAATCTCCCCCCATGCCTTGTGTGAGCACTCCACAAAGCATGTATTTAATATATTATTCATCTCTAAGCTAAAAAATAGCCCAAATTTACAATTATCACACTTTAGCTTTTGTGTTTGCTTTTGTCCAAATAAAGAATAAAGCAGTTGGGCGCCCAAAGAGTCGGGCTGTGCCCAAATACAATGTCCAATAACGAATATTTAAATCGTGCATCCATGCGCATACAAAATAATAAATATATGTCAAGCGCTTTAATAAATAAGCACGTCAAAATAAATATTGGCGCCACACCTAAGATGCTCGCCCATAAAAAATGATAGTTTCTTCTAAATAACTTGAATACACGCTATCGCTCAGTGCTTCCCAGTGCCACCGCCACCAGCTCTACACATCAACTGAAGCATTCACAATTGTTAGAAAATAATAAAATTAAACCAACAAAAGTGAATACCTAGTAGTCTTCAGCTACAAAACAATAAATAGGTTGGAACTCAGTCCTAACCTTAATTTAGTATGAGTACGCACTCTAAACTCATAAACGTCCATTAATTTAAATATGTATTTTGTGGAATCACCTGCTATGGAATCACCCACTTGCACATTAAATTAAAGAAACGCCCGAAAAGGACAGGTGTCCCCATCGACTTTTCGCACAAGGAATCCACCTTCTGTATGAGCCCCAGCAAATAAATATAAATTTACGGAATCCACTGTAAAAACCTCACGGAATCCACCGTGGAATATGCCTCTTGGCATCATACCCTCGGGGTGGGATAGCAATTGAGCTCAATGTGGAGCGAGCAGTTAGGGGTAAGTACTTAGGTCACGAGCGTGCATCCATTAGGCCTCTTCAACAGGATGATTTTTAAGTTTCACCAAATATCTAGAATATCTATGGCCGGTTCTAGTGGTCATAAAGTGGGTATCTAGAATAGTGTCAAGTTCAAGGATTTCAGTTTCTTCTTCTAAAACAAAGGAGGATTTTAATAAACAGGATGGGCAGGTAATTGACCTTTGAAAGGTCATAACAAACTAATATGAAAAGTGTTGGGGTAGTTCTAGTTTAAAGGCATTATCATTGATTTTGTGAATGATTTTGAAAGGTCCATAAAATCTAGGAGCTAACTTTACAACAGGGTGTTTCTCAACACTTTGTAGTCTTCGCTTTTCAATTCGTAACTAGACATAATCATCAATTGTGAAATTCATAGCTTTTCTTTTCTTGTTTGCTTGTTTAGTATATGATTGCTGGGCTTTCGCAATCATATCTTTAACTTCATCGAAAATAATAGCATGCATGTGGGTAATATCATCATCAGCTTTAACTTTGTTTAACAATGAAGTAAGAGGTGTAGGCAATCTATATCCATAAATGATTTCAAAAGGTGCTTTTTGTGTAGCTGTATGCGGTGTGTTATTGTATGCAAACTGAAGTAAATGCAAGTGTGTATCCCAAGCTTGTGGTTTTGAAATTGTGTATGCATGTAAAAGATCTAAGGTTGTGCTGTTTGTAGCTTCTATTTGTCCATTTGTTTCAGGATGAAATGCAGATGAAAAATCAATCTTTGTTCCTAAGTTAGCAAACAAAGTAGTCCAAAAAGTATTGCAGAATCTAAAATCTCGATAAAAAATATTAACTTTTGGTAAACTGTGGCTAGTGAAAACAATTTTCAGAAACAATTGAGCAGCTTGAGATGCAGCTAATGTTTTCTTGCATGGAATGAAATATGCTTGTTTGCTAAATCAATCTACAATAGTCCATATCATATCGTGATTAGCTTGAGTGTTAGGCAAACCAGTAATAAAATCCATTGAAATATGCTCCCATGGTCTTTCAGGGATTGGTAAAGGCATTAACAAACCATACTGCTTACCATGGTGTCGCTTAACTAAAACAATCTTTAAATTGTGAAAGAATTTTTGTGTACCTAGGATGCATCTTATTTTCCTTAACTTCAATTTCATTCACCCAGATTAAATAAGATTTGCTACCTTTTCTTAATGCGTGTTTAGCATGTGTATGACTAAGCAATGGAAAATTATCAAAAGTGTGCATACCATGCAATGTGATTTGTTTTCCATGAGAATGAATCTTCATTGAATGTGTAGAATAATCTATATCAGGATTATACTGATGATGCCAAGGCATTCCTAAAATAGTGTCACTAGATTGCAAAGGCAGAACTAGGAAATTTCTATGTTCAACATAATCACCAATTTTAATTTCTAAGTCATGTACTTCTTGTGTTCCATTGTATCTAGTACCTAAGAATGCAGCCTTGATGCGATAATAAGTAGAAACAATATGTAATTTCAATTCTTTAACCAATTTTGCAGAATTAAAGTCGTGTGTACTCCCATCATAATGTAAAACAGTCTTTTCTTTACCATACACAAAACATTTCATTGTTTTAATAAAGAATAGAGATTTGGTATACCTGGTAAAGTATCTGAAGAAGTACCATTATCGTCATCGTCTTCTGTGAAATCTGGCATTTCTTCATGGTCTTCATCTTCAGTCGCTCCCAAATAGTTGATGTGAACATTTGGCTTTTTGGATTGACAATTCGCCGCTAGATGTCCAAGTCGATGGCATTTGTAATAGACTATGGATTTGGCTTTAGACACATTATTGGTAATAGCGGGAAGTTTAGGAATGTTGGGATTTGACTGAAGAGATAGCTTAGGGTTTGGATTTGTTCTTGATGGTAAAGTAGGGGGTCGTGTCCAAGATTTACAGAATGAAAATGGAAGGAAACGGTTTTGATTGAATCTTGTCTCATCCTCGAATCTTGTCTTCAGCATCATGGGCAAAGGAAATTGCATCTTTGAGAGTCGTTGGCTTGAACATGTTCACTTCCGCATAGAAGTGACCAAGTAACCCAGACATAAACTTGCGCTTATGAGTCGGCTTAGGTATATCTTCGAGCATTCGTACTTGCAATAAAGCATTCCATAAATGCTCAGTATATTGGGAAATAGGTTCGCGATCTCTTTGTTGCAGAAGATCCCACTGTTTGATTGCTTTTTCGTAGAATTGGGGTGGAAGAAAATTTTGCAAAAAATTCTTTTGGAAAGTCTCCCAAGTAGCAGGACAATCAATGCTTTTGCAGACAACAGTCCACCATAAGGATGCTCTATCCACTAAATGATTAGTGACACACTTCATTTTTTCTTTTTTAGCATACTGTTCTTCATGGAAATATAGTTGATAAAAGCAAGTAGAGTCTTTCCATCGCGTGACCCATTGAAAATACGAAATTTGAAATTTCTTTTACTTATCTTTGTTTCTTTCTGAATAGATTGAGCTTCAAGTGTCGCATCGATCGTACGTCGTATAATATCTTTAGATTGCGATCCATCTTGATTAGCAGTAGATTGTTGCAGACTGGCCAATTGAGCTTGCAAAGTTTGACGTGCTCTTCGTTCCTCTTGAAGCTCCATGACAATTAGGTTCAGTTTTTACTCAATCATTGGTTCCGGTAAATCACCTTCGGCCATAAAATCTTCCATATTTTGATCGGTCATCCTGCAAAATTTCAAACAACCTCACACACTCGAAATCCTATTAGCGGGATGAGTGTAGCTCAAGTTTGGGATTACAAGGCTTGTTTTTTTTTTTTTTTAAAGTGTCTTTTGATGATCTTTCTTCTTCACGACTATGGAAATTGATGTCGGTCTTCTTCCAAGAGAATACTTCATCCATGTAGACTGCGCATAGCAATCTGTGTGCTGGAATTTAGCTTTGCCAGAGCGTAGGTGCGAATGGGGGCTTACAGAGAAGTTAAAAATCGACTCGGGAGTTGCTATGTATGAACTCCTGCTATGGGAGAGATTTAAAACCTTAGGAATTTAGTCTTTATAGATTAGAAAGCTTTAAGCTTGAAGCTTTGAAAAAAAATATTTTCAATCGAAAACGAATTGATCAGGACGTCAATATAACTTGAACGGCGCTATCGAATGACAGTTCATCCTGCCGTCGCAGCATCGTGAGTTTCCAATTGTTAAGCTTTTTTTTTTAAAGCTTAAGTGTTAAGCTTAATCACTAATCAAACTGGAAGTCTCTGAGAAGAAATAGACTTAACAATTAGAACTTCCCGGGTGGTCCTTCGCCTGTAGAGGCTGGTCCTTCGCGATCTGAGTGCATAACAGGGGATTCTTCACCGCCAGGAACGCGCTTGTATTGATGGATTGTCACGAGACTAATTGTAGAGCTCGATCGTTCCAGGAGCTTCACCTTTGCGCAGATGGTAAGCGATTGGAAGCCCTCGATCTCAGCTTTGCTTTGATACCACTGGTGCACAAATCGAATGTCATATGCATACATAGCGAGCGTCGGAAGGTCCCCAAGAACAAAGAACTCTACTTTTTGCTCAAAAACCAAGAGATAAAATTTGTACGGCACGAAGTAAGAAGACCGATTGGGTACAATCTCCCCCCATGCCTTGTGTGAGCACTCCACAAAGCATGTATTTAATATATTATTCATCTCTAAGCTAAAAAATAGCCCAAATTTACAATTAGCACGCTTTAGCTTTTGTGTTTGCTTTTGTCCAAATAAAGAATAAAGCGGTTGGGCGCCCAAAGATTCGGGCTATGCCCAAATACAATGTCCAATAACGAATATTTAAATCATGCGCCCATGCGCATACAAAATAATAAATATATGTCAAGCGCTTTCCCCACCAGCTCTACACATCAACTGAAGCATTCACAATTGTTAGAAAATAATAAAATTAAACCGACAAAAGTGAATACCTAGCAGTTTTCAGCTACAAAATAAATAAATAGGTTGGAACTCAGTCCTAACCTTAAGTTATTACTAGTACGCACTCTAAACTCATAAACGTCCATTAATTTAAATATGTATTTTGTGGAATCATCCACTTGCACATTAAATTAGCAAAACACCCGAAAAGGACATGTGTTCCCATCGACTTTTTGCACAAGGAATCCACCGTGTGTTGTATGAGCCCCCAACAAATAAATATAAATTTATGGAATCCACTGCAAAAACCTCATGGAATCCACAATGGAATATGCCTCCTGGCATCAGTAGTAACCAAAATGCATCAAGGGCTCAAATCGATTCAGATGGACGTCTACTTCTAGTAGACCATCTCACTGCAAACTCTGTTGCATGTCTAGCATCCTGTCCAACACCTTGGCCATATGCACCAACTGCTGCTGTAGGCTACCCAACTGGCTGTGCAGGAGCACGCGGCTCCTCGTGGAATATAACTTTGCATATCTCTACCACCTTCTCAAGCTGCGTATGAATCTTGACTTCATGGAAAACTACATCATGGCTGTGGATGACTTTTTGCGTCTACGAATCCCAAAGGTGGTAACTCATCTTGCCTGCATCTCCATAGCCAAGGAAATTTTATTTGACACTCTTACGATCCACCTTAGTCCACTTGTCCTTGGGCACATGGCAGAATGCCTCACATCCAAAGACACGTAGATGCACATAAGACGAGGTTTCCCAATCCATACCTCCTCTGCAACCTGAAAATCCAAACCACTGGAAGGTGATCTATTGATGACATGCACAGCTGTACTGACTGCCTTAGTCCAAAAGCTATGTGGTAGGCCTACATGGCTAAGCATACCGTGTACATGCTGATGGATGGTTCTATTCATCCGCTCAGCCAAACCATTTTGGATGCTGTATAGGGGACGGTCAACTGACGCTTAATACCCCTCTCATCACATAGCTGCTCAAAGGCACGTGACACGTATTCTCCCCCATTGTCAATTCTAAGGCATATGCCCAGTTTGATTCTCAACCAATGCAAGCCATCTCTGAAACACAGCCAATACATCTAACATTAGCTTAATTGGGTAAGCCTAGAATTTACGCGAAAAATCGTCAATGAATGTCACAATATACTTTGCACCACCCATAGATTGACAAGGTATGGGCCCACAGACATCCAAATGTACAAATGCTAGGGGCTCTCACTCATGCATGTCCTACTATACTTCTTATGCGTATTCCTAGTCTGCCTGCCATAAAGACAATGCTCATATGAATCAAGACATGCATAGTCAAGGGGCGGTAAGTACTGCAAAAACTAGAAAGTATTTTCATTTCCTTCAAGGACATATGGCCCAAACAGGCATGTCAAAGAGATACATGTGGGATGGAACTGACTAACAAAACATGGTCAACAGAGGACCCATCAACTACAAGAGGATAGAGGCTGCCAGCCTTGGCACCTCTAGCAAGCACATCTACCATGGGTGATCTTCCAAGCAGAATCCCCAAATGAAACATGAAACCCAGCATCATCAAGCTGCCCTGCAGACATAAGACTACATGTAAGCATAGGTACATGATGTACATCCTATAATAGAAAAGTACTGCCAGTAGAAAACTGCAGTTGTACATTCCCAATGCCAACAATAGCAAGTGACATATCATCACCCAAGTGAATTGAACGAGAGACAGTGTGGTAGGAAGGGAACCACTCATGGCATGGTGTAGCATGAAATGAAGCATCAAAATCCAAAAGCCAGCAGTGCACATACATAGAGTGAATCTCGAGCAACGGCGCAGCATCACAAGAACTAGCTGGAAGTATGTACTCCCCATCAAAGTCATCAGTATGCATGACATTTATCTCCTCGATTTTCACACTAGATTTCACAGGTACCATACTGCAATCAGAGGACTTTTCATGTACTTTGTCTTTCCTCTTCTCATTGCACAACTCGTGACACTAAGGCGTATATGACCCTTCTTGCCACAATGATGACATGTCACATTAGCATTTCTCCCACGAGACTTGCTACGCGACTTACCACGTGACTTAGACCTAGACTTTTGCGAGTCTCTGCTACAACCATTCCCACAGTCATTCTTTCCATTACCATCTTTGCCTCTAACAGTTAAAGCATGCAACACATAAGAGGTATCCAAGTTCTTACGATTGATCTCTTCCTGCAAAAGAGCACTCTCTACATCAGAAAAGTTCATAATAGTGACAAGAGCACATAAGGTAGTGCAGAATACATCCCATGACTCACTCAAAGTCCCAAGCAAAAACAATGGAGTAACCTCATCATTGAAGGTAATGCCCTGCAAAGTCAAGTTCTTGAGAATAGCATGGAACTAGCTCAAATGAGCAGACATCGTCATATTTTCCTTCATGCTCAGATCCATAAGTTGCTTTAGCTAATACATCTAACTTGCTGGACTTTTCTTGTCATAGAGATTCTTGATTTTATCCCAAAGCTGCTAAGCACTCTGTGCTTCCTCAACCACATTGTAATGCACCTATTCAATGAGAGACAATATGAGGGTGGACTTGCATAACTCATCAAGCTCATCCCATTCATCATCAGTCATAGTCTTAGGTTGCTCGCCATGCATCCTTAGTGGCTTGATCTGAGATTTCTACACCAATACCTGCCAAACTTGGCTCTTCCAATAGGCATAATTTGTACCATCAAGCTTAGTGATGTTGAAGATAGCACTGTCACTGGAAGAATATGCTATACTATAGTCCAAAATGGTGCAGACATTTCAAAACTGCTTGCTGCTTACTGTTGTAAACAACCAAAATACCACCAAAACCAAGGCAAAATGACCACGAACTGATGGCTAATGATGCTACCAACCAAGTACCATCAAAAGTATATAAATTCAGGATGATTCAACATGAAAATTCCATGTCAATCTATGCATAACTGCTTGCTATAATAAATTACAACCAGGTACAATGAGAGCAAACTATAAGCAAAATGAATGCACCAAGTCAACCATTGATTGTTGAAGCATAACCGGCATCAAGCGGGCATAAATTAGCAAGTGACAGTCATATGGACATCGATTAAATACCCAAGCATATCAAAAGAATCCGTCAATAAGCCGACACACCCCTTGTGTAACAGGGCAGAGTGCACACAACATTGGCAAGACCTGACACAAATAGGTGTATGCTCAGGAAGTGCAAAGCCCAAATCAACCCAAATACATATGAGGACCATGGCATATCAACGATGCAACATCTAGGTGAAAATCCCAATCTCAAGTATCCGAATGCTCAAGTAGCATAAACCGCCTGATCAATGTCAGTCAAGCATATCAAGACACTCCCATTGGCACAAAAGTTGTAAATATCAAGCAAAGAAGCTCAACAAGGGCATATGATAGCACTAGTGCCAAAAGATCCAAGATCAAGCATCAGTAAGACCTCATGAGCATATAGGCCATATAGCATCCGTACATACCATCTATAGACATAAAGTATATCCACACTGTGACTCTGGCAAGCCAAGAAATAGCCAAAGTAAGCTTTGGGCAATCAAATGTCAAGCCAAAGCAAGGCTCAGTAGTATCCAACTCCAAACAATGTGACAGGAATGTAGTAGTGGCATAAGCCAAGCATGCCAAGACCGGTCAGACATAAGCAAAGTACATGCCATAAGTATATCAGAGATGAAGATCCAAATGCTATGCGAAGCGAGCTCAAGCTCAACCAATGATTTGAGAGCAAATCCAAGCTCTATATCAATCCCCGAGAGTCACTAGATCAATGTATATATCCAAGATATAGCCCGAATTCCAATAGGCATATCCAAACCTAAGCAAAAGAGCTTTAGCCTTGAATATTCCAGTAGCAAATAAATGTCCAAAACTGTGCAAACAGTGGCTCAATCCAAGCTTAAAACCATATGCAAACCATAGGCATACTTCCCCATATGTATAGGCATAAACAGAGCATAATCGGGCATCAAATGACCATGTACCATAAGCATAAAATGTAATGATAGGGGGCTGCCCTATTTTGGGCTGCCTGTGGACTATGTAAAATAGTCCATGGCTGAGCAAATTCAGCCCCAAAAGCATCTCACATAAGAGGCATACATTTTCCTAGCATTCAGGGAGCATTCGGGACCAATCGGGCAACCAATGTCAATGCCAAAGTGGTCCAGGCATAAAATGCTAATGTAGCACTGCTGTGGGCTGCCTATAAACTGTGTATAACAGTCCCAAACCTGAAGTAAATCACATCAATGCTCAATGCCAAGGCTCGGGATCAAATGCCAAGCATAAACCAAGTGTATAGTGCCCAAATGAGGCTGCCAATGACTGGAATGAGCTGGAGGAGATTGAACAATTGATCATGTGCTGCAAATGCACCTGGAAAAATGGCGCAAATCTACTTGAGGTTTTTGGTCACGTTTTTGTGCTGGTCAGAGTAATAGGAAGCTCTAGTGGGTGCCTAAGAAGGCACACAACAAGCCTGAGGTGCCCCAATAAAGCCTATGTTAAGATATAGAACACCGGAGCTTCAATAGTGCTATCCCCTTTCACTTCTCAGACTTGTAGACCTATAACCAGCATGAAACCTTGAAGCAAATGAAGAAATACCTTTGTTGGAATGCCTTGAGGGTGCCCAAAGAGGCTGGGTAGGTGCTTGGGAATCCAAGGAGTGACAGGAGCTCGGGAGAGTCGACTATGGCTGCTGGGAAGGAGACCCAACGAGTGTAGGTAATCAATAGGAAGCTGAAGGAGTCATGAACCAAGTCAGAATGCTCGAGCAACCATGCTCCGATACTAGTTGAAAGGTAAGAAAGATTGAAGCTTGCTTAGAAGAGCTATGGCAGGAGAGCAAGAGCAAGAAAGAGAGAGAGACCAAATGGGAACTCCAACAGTCACAATGTGTGAACATGCCTTCCTTTATTCAAATTGTCATTGAAAGAATAAAGAATAAAGTGACAGCGACGGGCGCTCTCCACTTGCAGTGTGTAGTGGCGGGTACTGTCAGTGTAGTAATACACGGGCGGCTAGGCGGAGGCGCCTTTACCCCCAACACTAGAGATCTTTCCCTCTGCTCAAAGATGCACCATCCTATCGCTCCATATGTTGACATTGCGTATTGCAGAAGCTAGCATTGTTGAAAATCTTCCTCATTGTCTTGAACTAGTCCCTTGCTCATCGTATGGCTACCATTATCTCCATGCTACGTGATCTGTGCTGTCACCATAGGGCTTTGGTAGCCCCCCAAGTGGGGTAACCTCACCTAAGAGGGTTCCCCAAAATACTCTCTTTGTTGATCACAATTTGAGAAACCCTAACTATCATCTCTGTGGGCAGCCATAGCCATTGACCTTCAAGGTCATAAAACCTTTCATTTTGTTACTCCTCTTAGTCCACTGAAGACTCTATCACTTTGGTCTTACTGAGCACTTAATTTCCAACAAAGAAAACCTAAGAGAGAGAAGAAAGAGTGTAGAAGAGAGAAAGAGAGTGATGAGGAGAGAGAAAAACTAGAAGAGAGAGAAATACACAAAGAGAGAGAGAAATATACAAGGAAGAGGAAGGAAGCTATGGAAGCTATGAAGGTGAAGAAAGAGTTTCTTGATTCTTGCATGATAACTGACCTAACCCTCTTACATCTTAAATACTATTATGGTGATAAGTATTTTCCCCTTATTTTCTCGTATATCCCGCTCGTTACAAAAGCATTATGATAAATGCTAGTACCTTGACTTAAGGATAAGATGAAATTGACCCCTATAATCACATGACAATGTATCCCTATGCTGCATGGCCATAGGTTATTTGACCACTTGGATTGAAGCTAGGACCTATTACAACTACAAAGTTTCTCTATAGAGTCTTAGGTTGGTTACACACCGGGCTATGGATAGGACAGGAGGTGCAAAAATAGGCATTTGCTGTACTATGTGTCAACAGGTCATTGGATCCAATTTTCGCGGTCGGCAGACACTTCTGGGTGGGGGATCTCCTCCGTCTTGAAATTCGGGCGTGCCCAATGCACAAGAAGACAACATATTTATTCAAAAAGGGAATCGTGAGACTGACAAAAATTGAACCCCCACCAATCCCCACACATCTCAATAGTATTACCAATGGGCCAAGTCTCTTTTGGTGTAAGCGTTGGGTGCAGTTTGGTGTGTAACCAAATCAATGGACGGTTTGCACATAATCTAGTTGTCTGAGGCTGTGTGTAACCAGGCTTAAGATATGGTTGCTCCATAGAACTACTAAGTGATTAGCTTCACTTTGTTAATGAAATGATAGAGCACCTTTTTAATACTATACATCATTATCCATATTATATTTGAGTATTGTGTGCAAGCAAGCTAAATCTACTAACAAGATCCTAGTGCTAATTCTCCCAACAACAGTTGAGGGTTATGAACCGTATGCACAATGGTGTCACATCATGAGCTCTTGCAAGGGAGCCAGTCCATACTTAACATATTTTGTAGTTGGATGATGTAGATTGCAAATGCAAAGCCATCCTTAGAAGTTACATTTGAATTTTTCCGAAGATCTGGATGAATTGGATTGAAAACATGTATAGAAATGGTTTTAGCATAATCGGTGCTAAAGCATCTGTTTCAAGACGTGCTAGCTTAAGTAGCAGTGAGATGGTATGTTAAACCCATGATCGAGGGTTCTATTCACACAGGTGGTGGTGAAGGCACCTTGTATATTGTAAAAAGTGACCATTGCTCTAGTTGGCTGCGTAGTAAGATGGAAGTTGGAAAGTGATCATATGATTGAGTTGGTGGTTAAGGGTTTGGGTGCCCCCTTAGATCATAGGTATCGATGGAAGCCATGACATTTAATTAATGCATAATCCTATGTTCAAATTGAAAAGTGTAATTTAATACTATAGTTCTCCCAAAAAATTGGAATTGGGTGAAGTTAAACTTCGATTTTTCACGAACGTTGTTGGAGTGGCTGGGCGCCTACGCGGGCGATGTCGTGGGCGGTGACTGGAGGAAGACCTGATATGTTTCCCGCCAAAATGTGTCGGGAGTTTTGTCCTTCTCCTCTGGATTTTGGATGCATCTGGCGCCATAGCTAACGATCTCTCGATTCTGTGCTGCTAGAACAGACAGGCAGAGCCTTCTGCAATCGCCTGTGGCGTCTGTCCGTCTCACATCAAGAAATGGAGCGGGAGCTTATCGACGAATTCGCTGCAAACAACTTCGTGCTCGACGATCAAGAGGTCGCCAAGCAATGTAAGTTCCATCCTCTCATTTTCCGCTTCTCCATTAGCAAAGCCAATAACGAAGCCTCCCGCCTAGGGTTTCCGCAGGCTGATTCCTTTTGTTTTATTCCTTCCCCCTCGGGGTTTCCGTTTTGTGCAGGTGCGTCCCTCTGTGCAAGTTTTGGACTCGAGCCCCCCGAGCTTGTCACGCATTGGGAGCTCTTCTATCTGAACTCGTAGGTGCAGCTTCTTTTTATTTATTTTTGGCAGCCTAGATGCGTGGACGTTCTATGCCACAAGAACTTTTAGTGTATCAGATTCCTGTAGTCTTTCACAAGAAGTTTTAGACGAACTTTCCCTATAATCCTTGCATTGCAAACCAGGACAACGTTAAGAGCTTCTGCTCAGGAGGCTCCACATACCTAGCTAGGTGGTGTTGGGGACAGGGGTCTACTGGCCTGGGCCGTCCCTCCTGAGCAAACGCTCATGATGTTGAATTATGCAGGAAAGAACAAGGAAAAGAGTCCCTTTTTCCACATGGGGAAAATGTCTAAAACATCTTGTGTTCATGTTATAATAGCCATGCCATCATGAGCTCCTGCACGTAGTACCGTTGCTGTCGGGGAAATGAATGGCAGGCATAGTAGCACTGTCAACATCATGATCCCTCACAGGAGAGCAGCCCAATTCCTGGTCTGTTGCAGTTGGAGGATCCCTGGTTCTGCCCCTGCACTGCAACAGGCTTGGTATGAGGTATCTTTTTGTGGAAGCACATTGTCGGAGTTTGAGGAATGGGGATTCATGTGTCAAAGAACCTCAAACTTTCTTGGATATGCTTGTTCAAGCCTGAATTATGGCTCCTTGCATATGTTTGACCTTCCCTTTCTAGATCACTGATGGAAAAATACAACTTTAAGTGATTTTACCAAAGTTGAGCTTGAGCACAAGTATTTACCTCTGTTTGCAATCCATGCTTCCCTGACATGTTTTGGAAAACGCAGATTACAGTTCATTTTTAGCTTGCATGAGCAAGAGATTCATGTTATCAGATAAGCTGTACAGTACAGGCCTAGCTGCAATACTTTCTGTGAGAATTGAAGCGTTTACAGCAATTGTTGTTTACAGAGAGTGTTCAGTTGCATTTACCATCTGATTGCTCACAGCAGTTTTACTAATTTCCCAGACAGTTGGAAGGTGGGAAAGTTTTGGGTGCACAGATAGACAACTTTCGGCAATTCATTCAGAAAGAGCAACGGGATTCATATAGAAGACAACAAAGTGACTTTCACATCTATTCAAAGGATGATGTGGACATGTAATGCAAGTTGGCCTGCAGATAGGCTATCAATGTTTATAATTTTCTGTTGATTTCCTCAAGGAGGAGTTCTAAACTGGTTATGATGGCTTTCAGGTTGCTGCATGGTGATGATGAGGATGATGGTGAAAAGGATTTGCAGACACCAGTCCGCATATCCAAAAGGGCACATTCTGACTCTCCAAAATCTGGGACCACTATGATGGATGCTGATGGTATGATGACTGGGCCAAAAACACCAGGCTCGATAAGCAAGCCAATTCACCTTTCCAAGCACAGGCATGATAGCCCAGCCACACCATTTAGCCAAAGGTCAAGCAGGTGTACAGCCCAGTTTGTTCTAAACAAGCACCTTCCTGAAAGTTATGCTGATGATTCCCATCTGCAGTCTGATGAGAGCAACCTTATTCGACGGCTTCGACCAATTGAATCAACTGATCTGCAGATTGTAAATGCAGGCCCAAAAGCTGGTAGCCGCTTTATGCATGACCGCATTGAAGATAGGGTATGCATGGTATTCACAACTTGGTGTGGTGTTTTGATTGCTCTTTTTACTACTTGTACTGTCACTGCACATGTGTTGCTCATTAATGTGATTCTTTTAGATTAGTTTGAAGTTGCCTAAGCACCAGAGAGATATTTGATCCTTGTTATAAGAACAATCTCTTTTTTGTTTGGAAGTTCAAGCCATAAGAGTACTGAATAAGTGGCATTTGGTACAATGTATCTAGATCCACTTACAGGACTGTGTTTGACAGTTCAATGCTCTGGAAGCCAGAATAAAGAAGTATGCAGATGCTGTTGGTGAGCATGAAAGCTCGTCCATAAACAACCATGTTGCTGTTGCATCACAGGTTTAAAAAAGTCATTACTATTGAAACATGTTGAATTCAAATGAACACCTAAAGTTCTAGGATCCAAAGGAGCACTTGAAGTATATAACCAAATATACTCGTGTAGTACACAATTTCATTACATATGTTGACTTTTTTAAGAACAAATACAGGAAAAAACTCTGGTTGTTGGAATGATTTGCTGTGATGGGGAAGGCCATATAAATGACAAGTCTGTTCTACTCCAAGGAAGGTGAGGTTGAAACAGGATCTATGTTGATGCTACTAGTTTATAAAAGAAAGGGCCATGGAACAAATCTGGGGAACAAGTGCATGCATGGATAATGACTGATCAATGCTGCAGTGTTGAGCACTCAGATGGACAAAGAGTGCGACTTGATCTTAACAATGTGGAACAGTTTTCAATATTTCCTGGTCAGGTGCAAAGAGGTTTGTTTTGGAGAATGATTGATTTGTGAACTCGAGATTCACATTGCATCTAATAGCAGGTGTGTGATTCTATGCACAGATATTAGGAGTGGAAGGTCGCAATCCGAGTGGTCATTGTCTGGTGGTCTCACGTTTAGTTGACTCTATGCCAGCTTCTGATTTAAGCTATGATGCAGAAGCCCCCCAAGCTAAAAGACAGTCACTTGATGCTGATATTCCTCTGCAAAAGAAGTCTGACCATCTTTCAATGGTGTGTGTAAGCTATCCATTAGTTATTGTTTTAGATTGATGCATCTGCTTTCCTCCACAACTTTTATAATGTAACAGTATTTTTGGAGCTCCTTGCCATTGCATTTGATCACAGTGCTTTTCTGACTTGGGTATGTTGACATGGAAAGGTAATTGCAGCAGGGCCCTTCACAACAAGTGACAACTTGGCATTTGAGCCTCTTACAGAGCTCCTTAATTTTGCGAAAAAAAAGCGACCACACTTGTTATTATTGGTTGGTGCACCTCATGGAGATTGTATTTTTATGTGATCAAAACTTTTCAACGTCATCTCAAATGTCATGAAAATTTCCACTGTGATTTTGATAGATGGTCATTGTATTTTAACATGATCAAAACTTGTCAACCTTGTCTCAAATGTTGTGAAAATGTCCACTGTGATTTTGACAGATGGGCCCTTTTGTGGATTCAGAACATCCTCAAATCAAGTTGGGTGCTGTAGATAGAACTTTTCACCAGTTATTTGAAGAGGAGGTTAAATTACGGGCAAGTAAAAAACCTGTTTTTAGTCGCCAGAGATTGTGCTTGACACCTTCTAAGTTTGACTAACAAGTAGTATAAGTCCTTAACAGATTGAGGAATATTGTGAGGATGTAGGAGATGGTTCCAGAGTCGTACTGGTCCCATCTATTCGGGATGCACAGCATGACTTTGTGTTCCCCCAGGTATGCATGTTGCTGCTATGCTACTTCTTGACCTTATATTTAAAGAAACATTATGCCAGACTCTCACTCTGACTGGTTGCTTCCTTTCTGCAGCCACCATTTGATGCCTTCAGTTCTATAAACCCAGATCACCAGGTTTGTCCTGTCACAAAATGCAGTATATTCATGGCTTTTAGCTAGTAAAGTTGCATGACAATCTTATTCTGCAGATTACTTTGCTGGGAAATCCTGGACTCTTTGCCCTGAATGAGGTACCTTCTTTATGCACATTGCGTCCCCCGTAGGCTCTTACTTTTGAGTGTTAGTAAAAAGTTCATGCTTTGGTTCTAGGACATGCATACCCTTACAACAGTCACTGGTTCTCAAGACCAGAGATCCTGTTTTTGTCTGAAAGCTGCTTTGTCTGTGCTGTTCTGCTGAACTGCAAAACACAATTTTTGCCTGCTGCATGCTGTGGTGCAAAGTCCAAGCTTTTGTTAGATAACAGTAAGTGTTATCAATTGGCCTGTTGCTGAATGGATTCTGGAATCAGTCTAGAAGGGGATTGAAGAATAGTTTGAGTGAAAGGCGAGACTTCCTAATGAATGTTATTGTACTCTTGTACTATTGCTACATCCCAGCTGACCATAGGAGGTAACTAAAGATATAGAACTCAGTCACAAACCATATAGTTTACTGAAATGGGCAAAGCATTGGTGAGTACCTTTCTTTTCTTAGAGAAATCGGTCTTCAAATAATGGAGTTATGGTGCTTAAATGGTGAACTCCAGGAACCAATCTGCAAGAATTCCATGGTGGCACAGTGATGGGAACCAATCTGGAAGAATTCCATGGTGGCATAGTGATGAAGGCCACAGCGGGAAGGTTGTTGCTGTCTCTGTTGTAGTGTCTGACTCATCTGGTTTCAAGTGTCACCATGAAACATTTCAGTGCTAAGCCAGGTCCCTAGTGAAACCCCAAGTGAAATGCTGCTTTCACACAGGTAGCTATATCCACTGGCGCGTGCGTTTAGTGAGTCTATGTGCTTCTAGGTGCACATATGGCAATGCACTTGGATATTCTAATTTTGTACAACTATCCCATTAGTGCTCTTAAAGCTGTGTTACTAATGCTTATCCCATATGTGAGTCAAATGAAGAGCAGAATGGTACATGCCTAAAATTTTGGATGACCAAGAATTTGTCATCATTGAAGAGAGAAGAGGACAAAAAGGTAGGGTTCAGCTTCTTGGGCTGCTTCTTATGGTCATGGAGTACTTGATCATAATAGAATTCTATGGATAAGTTCTTGGGCTGCTTCTTATGGTCATGGAGTACTTGATCATAATAGAATTCTATGGATAAGTTCTCACTCTTTTAACATTCATATTTGTGCCAATTGAATGCGTTTTGGAGTAAAATGGTCATTCGTGCATGCAGGTAACCATTGGATGCTGTACAATGGATGTGCTAAGGCATTTGAGCAGTGAAGAGGCAGCTCGAGTTCCTGCAAACATGACAAGTGATAGGCTAGGAAGACTTGCAGCTCACATCCTTGGCCAGCGGAGGTCAACAAACTTTCCTAATCCTTCCATTGATTTGAGCAAGGAGGCTGGAAATGAGCTTATATAACATAATAATGCCAATGTGACAATGCCCTCTAGGATAAAAGCTCGAAGACACCTTTCTAATTGTTATAATTCCATTCAGACTCTGATCCCGACTTTCTATTTGTGATGCAGCTTTTATCCTCTCTATCCAGCTGCTATTGGGGTACCCTTGGATCTTTCCCTTTCGATTGGGTCCCTGAATTTTGCGTCACCGCCTGATATTCTTATTACTCCATCAGACTTGGCACCATTTGTCAAGGTAATGGCAGACTACTCGTATATCTCAAATTTTAGTTACACGCTAAGTGCCAATGCTTTGCTGAAAGCCGTATATGTTAGCTTTCTTGAGAATAGGAATTTGCTAAAGCAAATAATGCAGGTTCTACCATCTGATGGTTCCTTATCAAAGCTTCCCTTGTCAAGTAAGAAATCGCATGGGAGGAGCACTCTCTGCATCAATCCCGGAAGGCTTGCAAAGGGTGTGAACGGTGGCACCTTCTCCCATATTGTGGCTGCTCCTCTGGCCTCTTATGAGGGAAGGCATTGTTTAGAAGAAAGTGCCAGGGTCTCAATTATAAGAATATGAGACATTTGCTCTCCAGTAGATATTTGTACATTAATCATTCAACCAAAGTCTTCCTTCTTACTCTGATCAGTCTCCCATTAGCTAGACGATGTCAATAGCAGGCAAACACCTGCAAATTTGAATTGCAGTGTATGACAACGTCCAGTACCGGGCAATAACCTGCAAATTGGATTGCAGTGAATTTGGCCCTCCTGAACACAAAGACTGCATACATCAAGCATGAAAGATTTTGATGCGACATGTTTGGTGGTCTCTTTCTTTTTTGCATCTTGGTACTTTATACCTGCAAAATGGTCTCTAATTATAAGAGTAAGTGTTTGACTTAGCCTTAATGCCGAATGCTTTTGATTTTCTCAATATCCTTGGGCAAGAGACTTGCTAATGAAGTAGCATTTGAAATGTTTCCTTTTTTTTTTTGGGGAGAAGACTTGAACTTTATACATATGGTTAAAGGATGTATCCAAGGTTTGAACTCAGTCACCTCATGTGCATACCCACATGTGGCAGGCTAGGTCTCTGAAAGCATTTAAATTGCCTACTATCATTGTGATAGTACTTAATTGTTTGAAACTCTCCTAACAAATGTAGCCACTACTTTTGGGTTAATCTCAAGTAGGAAGCGCAATATTTTGTTTGCAATACATTCACTCTCCCTTTCCTGATCTACATCTTGATTATCCAATATTGAAGATGTGTTTGTGCACATGATTTTATCAAGGAGATTGGTTGCAACATCTTATGCTGTGTTTGTGTTTCTAGATTTGAGATACTCCAAATTAGGGAGGAGGGCATAGGCTTCCCCCCGAAAGGAGCTCTTTTTCATGTTATGAGGGTAGGATTGCATTGAATTATACATGACTGTAGAACTTGAAAGCATTTGTTTTCCTTGCTCAAAATGTGCTAGAGGCGAGAGACCTTAGGTGAATGGCATTGGACTAGGTCCCTTTCAAACTTGTACTTCAATTGGTGGTTGGTCCAATTTTGGTTTTATCTTTTGTTGAGGGTGAAGGAGAGTTCATTAGACTTGGACAACGGAAACAATGGGAACTTATCCAACTATTGAATTATGGGATTAAAAAGGAGTTTGGATTGGAGGGTTAGAGGGCATAACCCAACACTTACTGTTGACATGCTTAGCTTATTGTTGGTCCTAAACACGTAATCCTCAAAGTGAATATGTAGGATGGGAGGGAGGGAAGAGGATGCTTGCCCAAATATTTTTACTATGATTTCAAAGAAGGGTTAGATTTGGGTTTGAGAATTTAGTCAGTTTCTTGAAATCAAAACTGAGCTGACTAGATACTTGCTAGTTGAGTAGTATTTAAAGATGAAAGAAGGCAACTTTATGAGGGTAGGACTTGGCCCAATTACTAGATTCCTTGACCTTAAAAACTCTTGGCCTAGTTCAACAACACAATAGACCAATCCTTCCTATGGAGGAAGCATTTGGCTATCATTTGACAACCAACATGCCAACTATTTTTATAATGTAGGGAAGATTTGAGCCCCCTCGTCTTTGGGTTTGGTACAATTGCGTACTTGTATAGATTTTTGTCCCTAGTCTAGAGATAGTTCTTGAAAGTGGTATTCAAATTGTAAATATCTTTCTTAAGAGGGCTTTAGTGAGCTAGGAAGTAGATAATGTATAAAACCACAGAGCATTTGACCACCATGGCTTTACTAGCCAAGTAAAGCTAAAGACCATTAGTCTTTTCCATTTCGGATTTAAATCTTGTTCATAAGCCACTCAAGAATAACTTTAATAAGACTTTTGATCTATGTATTTGTGTTTTCCTATGATTCACCTTATATGTTGAAGATAGGTACAATTTGTTGAGATAGTGCCAAAGCTTTTGAGAGGCTCATTTTTCACTTTGTTATTTGTCATTTGCAAATTGATTCAATATAAATAGAGTTGTTAGGTAGGGTTATTGCTTGGAGCTTATCTTACTTAACTTGATTCTAGACAAATCATCCTAATACATTTGGACAGATAGGTAACATCAAAAGCTTTTGAGAAACTCATCATTTTAAACTATGCTATTTATGTCAGTTGCAAATTGATTCAATATCATTAGAATTGTTAAGTAGGTTTATTCCTTGGAGGTTACCTTGTTTCACTTGATTCTACGCTAATCATCCCAGTGCATTTGCACGTATACCAAATAAGAGAGGAGCCAAGGGCCATCCTTGCCTAATGGATCATCTAAGAGGGAGGGTGCCATTGATTGAAAGTCTAGCTCTAGCATTGCCAAAAAAAAAACCATAAAATACTTTATAAAAACTTTTTCAAAACCCATATCATTCAAGGATTGAAAGATGAAGTCCCTTTCCAATATCATAAAATACTTAATAAAAACTTTTTCAAACCCCATATCATTCAAGGATTGAAAGATGAAGTCCCTTTCCAATATCTCATAAGCCTTGTTAAATTAACTTTTGAGGAAAATGAAACATTGATTCACTTTTTGGGCATAATTCCTACCTTCCATAGAGAGATTATATGATCTAGAATATATTTTTGTGAGGTCATTTTGTTCTTTCCTTATCTAGGTGTCTGTTAGGAGGGGAAATTCTATTAGCTAGGAGCTTGGCAAAGTTCTATAAGGTGAAGTGAGAGACATGATGGGTCTCCAATAATAGACTATGTTTTCTCTTCATTTTTGTGAATCTTTAATAACACCTTCATTATGACTAATAAGGTAGGGTGCATTCATGTCAAAGTCGAAGGATAGGGGATATTAAGAAAGCTTAATCTGCACGGTAGAACTCATTATATAATCCATCAAACCTAGGCTTTTCCAAATTTAATAAGTAAACATGATATATTTGAGCTCTTCCTTTTCAAGTTGCTTTCAAGAACAATGCCCAAGGGACTAGACAACACTCTAGATCTAGCCGGACTAACCTTGGACTTGACTAGGGAATAAGAAGAAGTGTTGAATATGTTAACATAGTACTCTTAGAGAACCCTAAGATTTCTTATTCAATGGAAGCTCTATTGCTTTTTTTGTTTAGTAAGAGGGACACACACACACACACACACACACACACACACACACACACACACACACACACACACTCTCTCTCTCTCTCTCTCTCTCTCTCTCTCTCTCTCTCTCTCTCTCTCTCTCTCTCTCTCTCTCTCTCTCTCTCTCTCTCCCCCCTGTGATGCACTTGCACTCGTTCACTCACTCAACATGGCACAGAAAGGTAACATGATATGTGCGTGCAAGGTATACTCTTGTATTATTCAATCAAAGAAACGATACAACATAGGCACATCCCAAGACTACACCCCCATGACACCGCACATAAGAGGGTTCACCACTGGGTATAGGGAATCACATGTAGAGTGGAAACCAAGCAGGGCTCATAGTCACTACTACTCCCTATATAGGTGTTTTTGGTAGCAATGCCATAGTATAACTACCAAGCCCTTACACTCACCTCCACTTACTGGATTGCTGTCCTCAATAATCTAAGGGTAGAGGTTATTCGACTCATACGGGGTCTTAACATAGCTTTTGCTAACAAGCTGGTCAGTGTCTGCCGGTCTAGGACTTGAGACATTAGTGGGGTCTTAACGCAGCCTTTACTATCAGACTAGTTAGAGATGTCTGCCGCACTAGGACTTGGGGGTCTTAACATAGCTTTTTCTATCAAGCTGGTTAATGTTTGCCCATCTAGACAAATTGGGGTCTTTGGTTTATTCGGGGTTACCGTGTAAGTCCACCCTCGACTCAATTACATATGAGGAGTAGAGGCATTATGGGGCCTATGATGAGTTCCATTTGGATGACTCAAGGGACATTGGAAGAATTAGTGGGATTTTCCTTGAGCTAGATGGCGAAGGCATCTTGGCCATGTTCGCACACCTCCGCTTCTGAAATCTAAGTGGCTTCCTTGAGAGGGTGCCCTTTCCACTTGGTGAGGTACTCAAGGTACCCTTTGTGTTCCTCGCGCTAAAGGAATGCTTCTACTTCAAAGGGGCCATTGGAATGAAGCAATGGTACATGCCACCCCCATTGGTTGTTAGGGTAGAACTTGCGCAGAAGTTGAGCATGAAATGCATTATGAACACAAATACTTTCTGATAGGTCAAGTTTGTATGTGACTTCATTCAATACTTGAGTAATGCAGTAAGATCCATAGTAGAGGTGATTGAATTTGGGGCTCATATTCTTTGGGAGTGACCTATGCTTGGAGCTGATAAGGACCATGTCTCCCTTGGTAAAGAGTACTGCTTTTCACTTCTTGTTGGCTTGTTTTGTCATCATGGTGATTTTGCTTTGTTCTAGGCTCTGCTTAGCTGCGGCATTGTGGTCTCTCCATTTCTTCAAGAATTCTTTCGCATCCTGATCTTCAGCCTTGGCCACTCCTGATGCTAAGGTGAGGGGTGTGATGACTTCTTTTCTTGTGGCTAACTCAAAGGGTGTGTAGCCTGTGACGGAGTGGATTGAGCTGTTGTAGTGAAACTCCAACACATTGAGGTACAAACCCTAATCCTTTTGGTCCACCTGGGCGTAGCTCCTGAGATAGTCTTCAATGCCTTGGCTGACTTGCTGTGTTTGCCTATCTGTCTTGGGGTGGAAGGATGATGAGAATCTCAACTGTGTTTCCAGGGTCTTAAAGAGTTCCTTCCACATGTCACTCATGAATCTACCATCTCTATTTGACACTATGGCTAAGGATAGACCATGTAGGTTGAAAACATGCATGAAGAAGAGGTGGGCTACCTCCTTGGCATTCAATGGTGGCTTGGCAAGTATAAAGTGAGCTTGCTTTGAGAAATAGTCCACCACTACAAAAATGATGGTATAACCATGGGATTTGGGAAGCTCCACAATGAAATGCATGCTAATTACATTCCATGGTTGGCTAGGTAGTACTGGCATTGTAGTTGAAGTAAGCATGCTAGCTTAGAGCGTGGTGCCTTCACAAGTTGGCACATAGGACATGTCTTGATGTAGTCTATGAATTCTTCCTTCATGTTGGGCCAAAAGAATTGCTTTCTGAGTACTTCAAGTGTTTTGCTTTGTCCCTTATGTCCACCAAATTTTCCATCATGCACTTCATGTAAAATGACTTTCTTTAGTTCCACACTGTTGGGAATGTACAATCTTTTTCCTACAAACGGAATTCCCTCCTCTAGGGTATACATGCCATGCGGTGTCTTGTCAGCTTTCACCTCTTCTATAATCTTGTGCATGTCTTGGTCCTATTCCAAAGCCTCCTTCACTAACTTGGGGGAGTTGTTGGTGACCACACTAATGGCTTTCAAATCAGTTTTGCAACTTAGAGCATCTATTATCTTGTTGGTGGATCCTGGCTTGTGTTTGATCTCCAAGTCAAATTCTGCTAGGAAGTCGAGTCATCAAGCTTGTTTGGCAAATAGCTTTCGTTGGGATTGGAAGTATTTGAGGGAGATGTTGTCTGTGAAGACTACTGTGTGTTTGTCCTGGACATAATGCTTCCATTTTCTAAGACAGTGAATGACTGCGAGCATCTCCTTCTCATGTGTGCTCCATCTGGTTTCGACATCCGTGAACCTCTTGGATTCATAAGCTATGGGGTGGCCCTCTTGCAATAGCACACCCCTAATGCCATAATTTGATGCATCTCTAGATATCTCGAAGGGCTTGGTGAAGTTGGGTACTTTAAGGATAGGGGTTTGACTCATACATTTCTTCATAAGCTCAAAAGCAGCATGCTGCTTAGTTCCCCATGCAAACATGTTATCTTCTTTGGTGAGGTGGGATAGTGGTGCGGTGATGATGCTATAATCTTTGATGAATCTTCTACAAAATCCCGTGAAGCCTAGGAGCTCTTGCACTTCCCTCACAATCTTCAACATAGGCCAATTCTCTTGACGGCTTCTACTTTCTTTGGTTCCACTTTGATGCCAACATCTCCTACAATTAATCCTAGGAACTCTAACTCCTTTATTGCAAACTCGCATTTTTCCGGTTTGGCATATAGTTTGTGTTGTCTCAGCTTCTCAAAAACTAGGTGTAAGTGTCTTTTGTGTTCCTCTAGAGTTTTGCTATATACTAGGAGATCATCGATGTAGATAATGACAAAGACATCTATTCTAGGCCTAAAGACTCCATCCATGAGGCCACAAAAGGTGCTCGACCCATTACTCAGTCCAAAACCTAAGACTAGTCATTCAAAACTGCCATACCACGTACACAAAGCTGTTTTGGGGATATCTTCTTCTGCTATGCGAATCTGATGATACCTTGACCTAAGGTCTATACAGCTAAAGTATTTAGCTCCATGTAGCCTATTTAAGAGGTCCCCAATTAGGGCAATGGGATACTTGTTCTTTATAGTGATCTTATTAAGGGCCCTATAATCTACACATAGTTGGAGTCCCCCCTCCTTCTTCTTGACAAACAACACTGGGGCACCAAAGGGGGATTTGCTGGGGCGTAGATGAAACCTTGGTCTTCCAATTCATGTAATTGCTTCTTCAACTCCATGAGTTTAGTGTGATTCATATGATAAGGGGCTCTAGCCAGTGATGGACCTTGGAATGTGCTCGATCTTGTGATCCACATCTCTTTTGGGTGTGGTAGGCCCTTGGGTAGTTCTGCTGGCATTACATCCTTAAACTCCTCAAGTACTTCTGCCACTTTTGTATTGTTTGGCATGAGACTCCAAGCTTATTCTCCTTCATTTGCACTTTGATTGATATTCTACCTGGCAGCTACATTCTTTCATAGGGTACTCTAACGCCTTCGCCTTGTATATCCAGCATCATCTCATTAATTCCTTTTCCAAACATTGCGATGATATACTTGTCATAGAATTCTAGGCCTAATATGACTTCAAAATCGTCCATGGGAATGACTAAGAAGTTGAGTTTGGCTTTCCACTTCCCTGCTTCTACTTGCACTGCAAAGACATGTTTTACCTCCTTGGCTTCTCCTTGTGCAAAAGTTATTATTAATTCTTTTGGGGCCTTATACAATTTTAGCCCATGTTTGGTTGCGTAGTCTAGTGTGATGAAGTTGTGGGTGGCCACTGTGTCCACCATGATGGCTTGATGCCCTTCACTCACCTTGCCCTTGATGTATAAGTGTTGAATTGCTGCTACACAGGCCACCATGCATTGGGGAGCACTGACTGTCCCCACCCTTGGGTGGTCTAAGCTTTCATCACTTCCATTGGGGATTTCTTGGATGTGCGGGGGTTGTGGCTCCTCTCCTCCATATGCACTAGTGGTTGCCACTCTAGGCCTGCTTGATGAGGCTGTGTTGTCCATGGGGCATCTATTTTGATAGTGGGGTCCCCTGCACTTGAAGCTTCTAATCCTTGTGGTTGAGCCTTGGGGTCTCCACCATGATGTATTTGATCCCATGGGCCCATATGATGCACTCGGAGTGGTCTGTAGCGGTTATCCCCCCATCTGCGAATTGCTCCTCTTGGTACTAAGGCGTATTGTGATGCAACTGGGGTTATGCCTGAGGTTTGACTATGCGTCTCCAGGAATGGGCCTCTAGGGGTATTGGGTCTCGGGGTCCACGAGTTGTTGTTGAGGTTGGTGTTGAATTTGGTATGACTTCCTTGGGCTATCCTTCTCCCTTCTAGGTCCACTAATCTTTTAGCCATCCTCATGGCCTCAGCTAAACTGGTTGGCTCTTGTCTCTCTACATCTCTTTTGACCCATTCTTGCATGCCAAATAGGAATCCATGTAGCTTAGTGTCAGTGTCCATGTTGGGTAGTTGCAACATGAGTTGCCTATATTTGCTAACATACTCCTTCATCTTCCCTTGTGTTTGTTTGAGGTTTCTCCATTCATCTATAACTTTGAATTTCTCCATCTTTGGAAAGAAATAGTCATTGAGTTCTTCCCATGAAAAGATGGTGCGTCCTTGCTCTTGTTCTAGCAAATACCAACTAGCAGCATCTTCTTTTAAGTAGATTGCTGCCACTACTCCCTTCCTGTCTCCAGTGATCCTCACATACTTCAAGTATCTGTCTACCTCGACGATCCATTTCTTCAAAAGCAACCCAACTCTCTCTCCTTTGTACTATCTGGGTTGGGTCATTTTGAACTTGCTGTAGCCGTCTTCTTTTGGACTGTCGCTCTCCTCCTCTTCTCTATGGGTGTGTCTTTTGTCCTTCTTCTTACTTCTTGCTTCCACTACCTTCTCCTTGTCTTTTCTTGTATCTTGCACCCTCCTGGAAGTCTCTTCTCTCCTAACCTATTCATATGCTCTTGTAGTTTATGTCTTCTCTCCTCTTCTTGTTGCTGTAACACCCACTCTCTGTAACCTTGCTCCACTTCTAGTTTTCTTCTCCTTTCTTCTTCTTTGTCTTTCATCAACATGTTCCTCCAAATTGAGTCAAATAGGCCTGACATGCCCTCCAATTGCCTCTCTAGTTTGGCAACCTTCTCCTCTCGAGCTACTCTCCATTCGTGCCCTCTACTCTTCTTCCTCTCTTCCATTGTTGGGATGGGTGCATTCTCTCTTTTGTTCTCCATGTGGCCGTGGGAAGCTGCGCCTTGGCTTTTGGGGTTATTGACGTGGGGAAGCCATGTTTTGTCTCTAGATGGTGGTCGTGCCATGGTGGGGAAGCTGCGTCAAGTCTTTAGATGTTGGCTGGTGTCGGGGTCATTGTGCTGGGGTTGTCACACCGGGGGTCATTGTTTGCGATGGGGGTTGACACAATGGGGGTTAACGTGAAGGGGTCGATGTGATGGGAGTTGACGTGACGTGGGGCATCACAACGTGGGGTGACACGATGTGGGTTATTTTGGCATGATTTCTTTGGGGCACTAGATCTTCTCTCCTGCTTTCGTGAGCACTCCTTCACTCCAACAAGAGTTGCCCTGATACTAAGTGTGATGCACTTGCACTCATTCACTCACTCAACACAGCGCCATAGAAAGGTAACACAATATGTGAGAGCAAGGTATACTATTGTATTATTCAATCAAAGAAATGGTACAACATAGGCACATCCTAGGACTACACCCTCGTGATGCCGCACATAAGGGTTCACCACTGGGTATAGGGAATCACATGTAGAGTGAAAACTAAGCAGGGCACAAAATCACTACTACTTCCTATATAGGTGTTTTTGGTAGCAATGGCATGGTATAGCTACCAAGTCCTTATACCCCCCCAAGTATTGGTGTTGGTGCATTTATTTCTAGCTGAAATAGGTGTTGGTGCATGTATTCTAAGTATATTTAAGAAATCTTAAGTTTTTTAAATACTTCCAATCTAAGATTTCCTTAGAAGCCCCCTCCTTGCACAAAAACAAAGATTTTTTTTTTGGGTCATACTCTTTGACACAACATTTTTTGAAGAGGTTATGCTAGAATGAAACCATCCAAGCTTGATGACATCATCCTTCTTGGAAAGGATGAGCTGCACAAAGACATTAATATAGTGAAGAGTTTTACAATGAGGAAAGTGAGAGTAGTGAGGAAAGCTCCTTGCACCAGGAGGGTAAAAGAATGGTTGCATGTTGGTTTGAGAAAAGGAAGAGGCGTGTGGGAGAGATGAGAGGAGATGTAGGTGTGGAAGACTCGTTTAGCCGTGAGTATAAAAGAACGGCCTTGTTATGTGCTGAGGAAAGCTCCTTGCACCGGGAGAGTAGGCCTAATGAAAAGCACAACATCTATCCAACTTGGCCTTTCTATCATTTTCTCATTTCAAGTTGTTGGATCAAGAGAAGATTGTTTTCTTACCTAGATCCACCAACCAACTAAAATCTTTTCAATTATCCCGAGCTTACTTTTCTTTATGCAAAATCACATTCCCAACTATTTTATATCTTCTAACATATCGAAGTCACTTGCCAAGTTTGTCGCACCTTTGATGGGGTTAGTGTCCA
The DNA here is from genome assembly GCF_053477565.2 of Lygodium microphyllum. Classification (NCBI taxonomy): domain Eukaryota; kingdom Viridiplantae; phylum Streptophyta; class Polypodiopsida; order Schizaeales; family Lygodiaceae; genus Lygodium; species Lygodium microphyllum. The sequence continues at coordinate 71,412,575 of NC_141164.1, read as the reverse complement.
CTTTAGAGATTTGAAAGGGATCATTACTATGTACTCCAATAGTGGCCCTATGCTTCCAGGGGTGTAGCAAATGTGGATCCACTTCTAGCTGTTAGAAATCTCCCTTAGACTTGGTGAAGTCATTTGCTACCACCTTAACTTCCTGTAACAAAGCACATTTGGGAAATTCTTGGTGTTAATAAGCCAATCCCTTGTTTTTCTAGGTCTCATTGGTTCTATTATACCTTTAGTATGTGTAGTGTGATTATCTTAAAGCGAGAAATTCATATTAGTATTTCCAAATTTTCTTTATTCGTTAAAGATTCTAAGGAGTCAACTTGGCCAATCCCCATCTTAGTATCTTCTTGTTCTTGAGATTTGTCATTTACCATGGAATTCCTTGGGCAAGGAGTCTTCTATTGCCTTGGTTTGTTCATTATCTTATAGAGATCCAAGTCATATTTATTTAGCTCATAATTAAATTGATCTTGATTTTAATTTCATTGAAACCATTGATGACACCCAAAAGAAGCATAAAAACAAGGCACAAAAATGTTAGTGCATATATCATAATTTCATCTTTTGTAAAGGGGATAACATTTATGTTGTTCCAAAAGCAGTAAAATACACCTTACATGAGGGGGACCACATCCACATCCATCATAAATAAATGGTATACCACAAAAGTGTACGTGCATGTATTTGCAAAAGGTTAGAAAGAATTAAAATGTGAAGGCTAAAGCCTTACGAATACAAATGTATCAAAAAAATAAAAAATAAAAAAATGAAGGGTTGTGTCTCTTTTGGGGAAAAGGCGGGGTGGAGTGCACAGCTGATTATGTACCTCTTTCTCTCCTTTCTTGCAAGACTCACACATTCTCCCTTTATGGTCCCAATCTTCCTCTTTTCTCTGTCTTTTGTGCAAAAATTCCTCTTTTCCCTTTTGCTCTTTCCTTTTGTGCATAATGGTTGAAGCTATGGATGAAGATGATGAAGATGAAGAATTTGTTCATTATTAAGAGAGATTTATGGTTTGTTTTTAGTTTTTGAGATTAATGGCAGAGCCATGCACATAGATTTTGTGTGATGTTTCCTTGGTTTTGTGTTTGTTTATGTTCATGGGAGGATTGCTATCATTTTGGTGTATAGCCGGGGAAACTTGCCATCAACAAGCATTAGAAAAGGCTGAAAATGAAGGAAATGGCATTGCCAAGAAGAGGAGAATTCAATGGATGCTTGCAAAGTTTCTTCTTCCACTGAAGAGTTGGAGATTCTTATTGCCAAAGACACTTTCTACAAAAAGTTCATCCCACAATGGTAGAAACATATTACCATCATGATGCAAGCTCTATGTGGTGGACTATTTCCTCTTCCTGTTGAAGCAACAAAGACATGCATCTTGGTGGTAAATTGTTTGGGAACAAATTGAAGTGTAAAAACAAAGAGAATGACCATCCATGGAAGATTTGGCATTCATTGTTCCAGACATCATCAAGTGGGAGATCTTGAAGAAGCTTCAGGAGCTGTGGTTTGTGGAGGTTCACAAAAACAAGAAAAAAAGAGTTGGAATTTGTTTGTGGATGCTCAACAGCAAGATACATGGGATGCTTAGTGTTCTGACAATCTTTTGTTTGTTCAATTAGCAACCCATTGGAAGTTGGTAGACAGAGTGTTCTTTACAACATATACAATTGAGACCGTTAGAAGTTGGCATTATTATGATGATGGCACAACAATGATCCTAAGAAGAATGAGTTTTGATACTTTTAGAACGGAATATCTCCCCCTTTGTAGTGGTTTGAAATCTGAATTCAAAGATGTTGAAAAGAAGGAAGTAGAAGAAATGTTGGCCAGAGAGTCCTCTAGAGTCAGAAGCCCCTCTGATTCTATTCTGTTGAGTACAGACCAACTGGTTGGAGCCAACCCCCTGATGAATGACGCAATCAAGAGGCAAGCACTAGAACGAGTCCAAAGGTACGTGAGAAGAGAGAAGGCAAGAATCAAGGCTGAGAACGAGCTTGCAGTAGAAGCCTCCTTTGATGCCTTAAAAACACTCTTCACAGAAGCCCCCATGGCGACTCAAGGTCCCCTTCCTAGTCAGATTCGTCCTAGAAATATTGATGACAGACCAGCAAATGTAGTCTCATTGCCAATTTTTAAGGCAGAGTACAATGAAGACCCCAATCTTCATGTAGCAGAGTTAATGGTAGCATGTGTGGCTAACAATGCCAGAACCCCTGAGCATTAGTTAGCAATCTTCCCCACCACTTTCAAGGGCATGGCATTTCAATGGTATGAGAGACAAGCAATAGGAACTTTTGGCACATGGGACGACTTGAAGTTGGCATTCCTCACTAAATTCAGGTGTGAAGGTTTTGAAGAGAGGATGCGAGAGGAGTTTATGAACCTAAGTCAGTCCTTTGGAGAAAGAGTAGAAGCTTATGTCTTGTGAATGGAATGCATCCTGAAGAGATGGACCAACCATCATTTGGATGAAGGCATCCAGAAAGGAGTGTTTCTCAAAGGCCTACAACAAGAAGTTTGCAAGTTCGTGGAATTGAGAAGACCAGTCAGTCTGCAAGTTGCAGTGGAATGTGCAAGACTGTATGGCAAAGTTGAAGCAAGGTTGTTGATGACCTCAAGAAGAGGAGTCTTACCTCCTCCCATGCCAAGAATGGCATACCCACCAAATGCAGCCCCAGGGATAGTTCCCTACCCCTATTCCCAGATGCAAATAGTGCCGCCATACAATGCACCTAATCCACAGTGGGCCGCAAACGACAATGCCTCAAATGATGGTTCAACCACAACAACAATGGCCTCAAATAGTTCTTCCAATGGTGACTCAACAACAGTGGAACTCTATCAACTGGAATCAACAACCCCAAGTCTCAACAGGCATGCTGAATTAAAACTAGAACAGAGGACCCTCTAGATCAACCGAACAAGTGAATGCAGTAATAACAGAAGCTTTCCAAAACCCTACTATAAGTACTCCAGGAGGTGAAAATCTAAAGGACTACCTGTCCAGTTCAGTGGCAAGTATCAAGAAAGAGCTTATGGATGTGATTACAGAATAGCTACAGATGCTGAAGGTGAATACCGCTAATATATCCACTCCTGTGGGAGGTGGAAGAGATGTGATGCATTCAAATACATGGTGCTGAAAGTGCCATGAAGGAGACATTTAGCCACTGAATGTACCCGAAAACCAACCACTCCTGGAGTCTTCTATTCATACTGTTTGAGGAAGAACCCTACAGAGGATATCTACTCTCTGAAAGAGATGCACAAATGAAGATTGAAAGATGAAGACACAAGATTCAACTTGCTAGAATCCAAAATGACAATGCAGGACATTGGACCAAAGCCTAGGGAGTTTGGTCCTAATTTTGGTCCAAGGAGGTTTCCCTCTCAAAGTTACAGAGAGGACGACAATTTGGCAATGGTTAGAGATCAGAGGTGGAATGTTACAGATGTGGAGAAAAGGATCATATCTCACCGAATTTTCCAAATCCTAGAAGATCTGTGGATTACAAACCCTTATGCAGCCGATGCAAAGGAGAATGCCATACTGCAAAAGATTGTCCAAGTCCAGCCCTTGTGAAATCTACTTCTGATACCCAATAGAAGACCCAAGAACTTGCTTCCAATTTGGTGGAATTGGAAGTGGCCGCAATAACGTGAGCAAAGAAAGGTGAACCTGTAGTTCCAAAATAGAATGTTTCTCCTACCAAGACTTGAAGTTTAACCTCCCTCGAAAAAAATAGAACAATGCAATCCGGAATAAGGAAGTACAGAACACTACAGAGCCACAGAGAGCTACAGAGATAGAAGCAGAGATAGGACCAGAGGTTTGGGAAATAGAGGATGTGGAAGTCCCTCCTCATGAAGAAGAAGCACATATGCTACCACTCCTCGAAGAAAAAGGGAAGATAAAAGTGGTTGTGGCTCCATTTCCCACTCTATTGGAAAAGCCTTTGGATCCTATCAAAGAGTATGATTTGGTCAAAGACCTAGACACCTTTGAACCAAACCTAACATTTGCTGATGCTATCTCCTAACACCTTCCTAGATCCTGGAATCCCATAGATTAGTGTATGGATAGAAGGATGCTTTATTTCAGATGCATTGATTGATGGAGGCTCATCAGTAAACATAATGACAGATGTGACAATGAAGGATCTAGGTTTGCAAGGAATTCAACCTACATAGTGGCTTATCAGATTGATAGACCAAAGCAGAATCAAACCGTTGGGCATCCTCCCATATGTAAAAACAACCCTTGCGGGAAGAGACTATTGGCTGACATATTTAGTGGTCAAACCAAATTCCTATGGGACCTCATACCCTCTGCTGTTGGGAAGACCTTGACTTTTTGAAGCAAGAGCAAGGACGGACTGGTTCAAAGGAACCCTAACCCTAGGCAGAGGACCCAATAAAGTGGTGTTGAAATTGTATGGATCGCAAAATGGCAATGGATCTACATCTATCGAAATCATAACAGACTTTTCCAATGAAGTAATAGATGTTACATCAAGAGACGAAGAGACTGTCAAATAGATCTTTCCTAAGAAAACAGAGGCATAGTCCCTAACAGTGGGCATTGTAAGCCAATTACCGAAGGAAGCCAAGTCTTCGTGCATGGGAGAATACCTCTTGCCTCAACTCGAATTGACTTCTGAAATCACCTCTAATAGCAAAATAGAAGCATGGATCTATTGTTCTCCTTGTTACATGGCAGAAGTAGAGATAGAAGTAGAATCAGAAGCAGAGACAGAACCAAAGATAGAGGCAGAAGTAAAAGCAGACACAGAGACAAAGGACATGTTCTTCTCCTACAAAGCCTCTACAGAAGTAGAGACAGAGCCTCCAGAAGAAGAAGATGAAGATGATGAAGAAGATGCATCAAGATTTGATTGTGGTCACATCTTTGCTTTCATGGCTATGGTGTCGTATCAAATGCTCGTGCATGGCCTCGATGGAAAAACATCCTGCCTGCAGTTCTCTTATCCTACCATTGCTGGCTCTCCCCTCTACCATTGTGTCATGGATCTCCTCAACATCCTCTCGGACTACATACACATCATCACCGAAAGTAGAGAGATCTCCCTCAATGCATCTCTCTCTCTCTTGATTGTGATGGGATCTACCCCTCCTACTCCCTCCTCCTCTGTCTTCGAGGAAGGAAAGGAGGGTTTGGATCCCTTCTCAGAGGCGTGGCCCCACAAAAACTGGTCAGAAAAGAAGACGAGCAACTTTGATGGTTGCTGGAACATGAGCGGCGAACACATGCTCTGCCATGTGAACCCTGAGAAGAAGTTCAAGGAATGGAAATTGCAGGCCAAGGAGCAAGAGCTTGAGAAAGCTGTTCGAGCCTTCACAAAGAAGTAGATGAAGGAGAAACAAGTGGAGGCTGACTATTCACAGGATATACTAAAGTTCAAGAAAGAGACTTCTCCGGCATGAGAAGACTTAGCATCTGCTATTGCTAGTGGACTTGCAAAAGCCAAAGTATTAGGATAATGGAAGATTATGGAGGATGCACCAGCAAGCATTAAACCGGCATGTGCATGGTTAATTGAAGTAGTCGAAGAAAGTGATGATGAGATGATCAAAGATGAAGGGGATGATAATATCGCAGTAGGAGATGGAAGAGATGGGCATGGATCTCACAAAACAAGTGAAGGGTTTCAATTTGGGCCCCCTCGTTCCTTTGAAACATCATCATTAGTTGGATTAAAAAAAAGATAATGTCAGATTGAGAAGATGGAAGCAACAATTGTTGGGAGGCTTCCTTCTAGATGCCATAGCATCTCCACCGTTGGGATGGCCTACAGTCCTCTTGAAGCCCTTATCACCTCTTCTCTTCTTCTTCTATAGTGGGCACTCCCTGTCGCCTCCCCACATCCCTGCCTTACTCTTTCACCTTCCCAACCTCACCATCCACCTCCAAATCTACCTTTATGTAGTAATCTATTGCATTTCCTGTTCTCCATATGCAATTCAAAATTAGTAGCATAAAAAGAAGATGGAGATGAAGAAATCAAATCAGATACAAATAAGAAGAAGGACAAAAAGAAGAAGAGCATTGTAAAATAGGGAAAGCGAATGGAGGTCTAGAGATAGCAGTAGCTAGCCCTCACATCCGCACTAGTCTGGGGATTGCATGCATCATTGGAAGCAGCAAGTCCCTCTGCGAGATGATGAACAGGTGCAAAGAAGAGGCATACGGGTATAGTTTTTTAGTTGAAGATGAAGAAAGAGAGAACTGACAATGCTATGACCCTCAACTATGGTTCTTGCCTATCCCCCATGGTAGCCATTTGCATCTTAAAGCGATGGTCATGTCAATGACACCCCTCTGCCTCCTCATCCTCCATGAGAAATCAAAACCTTCCCTCCCCTATCACTCATCACAAGGAAACCCTTTTCATATAGGCCTATTTCTATGTCTCTATCTCGTCTACCCCTCTAGTATGCCTCCTTCCCTCCCTTGAATATCATCCTCCCTTCATCAATGCCACTTCAACTTTACCCCATCCCAGTGTGGAAACATACAACACAAAGGACAAATAAGTTTTCATTTAATAAAAGAAAAAAACATTTCTATAATATTCAACAAACATCAAAGTCTAAAAAAAATTTATAAACATTAATGACATCCTATTAAAAGGATGCTCCACCTTCTTCATCTACATAGCTTCCTTATTACCCTCATCTCCTTAATATCGTCTTCTATCCAACTTCTTCTTAACATCACCATTTGTCCACATGGCCCTAATTCCTTTTCCCCTTTCTAATCCCTATGTCCACATGGCCTACCCTCAACAACCTTGAGGAAAAACATATAAGGCTAATAACTATAGAACCATCCACGTGAAGAAAAAAAAAAACCATTAAAAAAAAACAAACAAGAACAATAGAAAACAACACCTAAATCTTCATAAATGCCATATCCTTGACGTTTATAATAAAAACCCTTTGACAAGACATACCTTTGTCTATATTCCATCCTCATATTTTAGAAACTAGCTAGCCTCACTCTATGTAAAGAGATACATGAAGTCAAATCTACAACCAAACCCCATTCCTTTAAGTATTTTTGAGCTAAATGGTGGAGTCATCTTTCTTTCTTCATTGGAATGGAGGAGTTGTACTCATGATCCATGTGGAAGATTGAACCCTATCCTTCAACAAGTATGCAATTTTTTTAGTGTGGGAATGGAGTTGAGGCAAAAGTTCCCTTACTCTGGCGGTCATGGATTTGGAGTCCCATACTCTACCATGGCTAGGCCTTGTGATCAAAGTTGTTTTACTAACAATTTTGGAAGTGTTTTGTGTTAGATAGTGGTTCTTCTTTGACAAGGTTCGCGAGGACGCTTCACATTTTAGTGTGGGAGGAATATGATGACACCCAAAAGAAGCATAAAAACAAGGCACAAAAATGTCAGTGCATATATCATAATTTCATCTTTTATAAAGGGGATAACATTAACATTGTTCCAAAAGCACTAAAATACACCTTACATGAGGGGGACCACATCCACATCCATCATAAATAAATGGTATACACAAAAGTGTATGTGCATGTATTTGCAAAAGGTTAGAAAGAATTAAAATGTGAAGGCTAAAGCCTTATGAATAAAAATGTATCAAAAAAATAAAAAAAGAAGAAGGGTTGTGTGTCTTTTGGGGAAAAGGTGGGGTGGAGTGCACGGTTGATTATGTGCCTCTTTCTCTCCTTTCTTCTAAGACTCACACATTCTCGCTTTATGGTCCCAATCTTCCTCTCTTCTCTGTCTTTTGTGCAAAAATTCCTCTTTTCCCTTTTGCTCTTTCCTTTTGTACATAATGGTTGAAGCTATGGATGAAGATGATGAAGATGAATAAATTGTTCATTATTAAGAGAGATTTATGGTTTGTTTTTAGTTTTTGAGATTAATGGCAGAGCCATACACATAGATTTTGTGTGATGTTTCCTCGGTTTTGTGGTTGTTTATGTTCATGGGAGGGTTGCTGTCAACCATTATCATTTCCTTCTTCAATATCTTCTCCAAGGTCTTGAGTCCCTTCAAATGCATCCTCCTTGTCTCCTTAGGAGAGGATTCAATTATTATGTCACTGAGAGTTTTTGCCTTGTGTGTAGATTCAAGATAATGAGGTTTTGAGATATCCATGAAAAGGGAGTATTAATTGATTTCAAAAACTATGCAGCTACTAAAAATAAAAAATTTAAAAAATAGCATCTAAATCTTGAAATGTAAAGGAAGCGCTAAATGTTGAGAATCAAGCTCGTGATCAGTATCACCGACATGACCCGACCTTATCTAGACAGCTATCACCTTAGTTGTCTCTCTACATGTGTGGTGTAATAATTGAGTCGGTCAAACTCAACCAGGGTTAGTGGTACGATCAATTAGTGACCTAGTGTGTTTTTTAGTTATGTGTGATTAGATTTTAGTAATCATTATGGAAGAATGACAAGAAGAGAACAATAAGAGTTCACTACTCTTTGTTATAGCTCCATGGATTTGTCTCTCTCTCCCTCTAAATCTCGAACATGGTATCAGAGCCTACATGCCTAAAGCCTGAAGGCTTGGCAGTGGGGCCGTTTGACATCAAGACATCAGATTTTAAAAAAATGTCATAAAAGAGACTGTGCCGGAGTGTTAAATGCTCAGTTTTGGAGCTTATTTGTAGGCTGGAAACAGTGAATTGGTTGTTGTCTTGAATTTGGAAACAATATACCTACAGGGTTGAAGTATATGTGATGCTTATTTGCTATTGACAAATGCTTGGATCATACCACTTCAGTGGTAGATGCTTTTTGGGATACTACAGGTGCTAAAAGTCCAAATTTTGGACTGATTTGTTGCTAGTTATATTGGGGTATTGATTGATTATTGTCTGCAGGAAGGATACCTATCATCTTCACTTGACATACATGCAATATATTTTGACCGGTTGGACATGTATCAACTCTTGCATAGAATGGCAACTCAATGAGATGTTTTGGGGCTGTTTTGAGGTTTGAATACTCTTGTTTTAACAGAGAAAATACTGCTAGTTATAGCAGTAGATTAGCTATATTTGGTACTGCTACTTGCATACAGTACAAATATTGATGCTCGTTTGGTCACATATTGAATCCCAATGTATTGGGACATGTCTATGGTGGTTCAAGGATATTTTTGAGCTGAGAATACCCTGATTATTGCAGAGTTTATGATGTTGGTCATAACATGATGCTTGCCTATCATCAATTATGGAAAAGTCTAGTGAATGTCAACATCAATTCCATGCATCTATTGATGCTTGTATGGACATAGTTTGTTTCTGGGATATTTTGCCACTACCATAGAATGTTTTGAACTGATTGGAGCTTGGTTTATGCTCAGTTGATTGTGTTTTTAAATTTTTTTTTGGAATACAGTTTATAGTAGGTAGGTTGTCAAGAAAATTGGTCATGAATTGCATGAAGTTTGTTCATGAACTGTAGGAAAACTGTTCATGAACTGTAGGAAAACTGTTCATGAACTACAGGAAACTGTTCTTGAACTGTAGGAAGATTGTTTCTGAAATGTAGGAAGAATGTTCTTGAACTGCAAGAAAACTGTTCCTAAACTGCAGGGAGTTAAGCACTCATAGACTACATATAGCATTGAATACATTAGTTGCAAATATGGCAAATGCTCAAGGCACTGACAATATCAATCAAATTGTGGGAAAGAAGCTTGATAACAAAGACTTTGCTCTATGGAAGTTCAGGATGCAAAACTTTTTGATTGGCAGAGGCTATTGGGATTTATGTGTGGGGGTTGAAGCTGAAAAATGAACACGAATTGCCTAAACAAAATCATTCAACAGGAACAACAGAGAGCTCACCGACAGTGGTTGGAAAGAGCTAGTAAAGTACTGCATTGGTTTTCTTTATGCATTTCTGATGCGATGGCTATGCAGATTACCAATTGCTATTCCCCAAAGGATGCTTGGGATGCACTCATGAAGAATTATGGTAATGTCATGCATGCAAGAAAGATACAGTTGAAGCAGCAGTTCAACAACCTGTCTAGGAATGGTAGGAGCATTCAAGCAGACACAACTGAAATAAAGACCATAGCTGACCAGCTGGCTACTATTGGATCTCGTGTTTCAGAGGATGATATGATTGCAATGACATTGAATGGGTTAGGAAAGGAGTAAAAGGCATATGATACGTCTATTTTTGTGAGAACAGAACCCCCTAATTGGGATGAGTTGCTTACACTGCTGCTGCATGAAGAAGTAAAGCTTGGCTTAAATACATATTCAACCACATCTCAAGGTAGAGACACTGTCTTTTACTCTAGTTAGCGAGCTAGAGGTGGTAGAGCTTGTGGAGCTTTTCGGGGTCGAGGAGACACTCAAAACACATATGGACATCCATCAACAAAATGCTTAGCATAGCTCAAATACACAAGGACAACGGGGATCTGGAGCCTTTAGAGGCAAGGGGAGATCACCTAGAGAGGCAGAGGTGGTTCTTGGCAGTTGTATGAGCAGTCTAACAGGGATAAAGATTGTCATTATTGCAGAAGATATGGGCATATTGCGAAGGATTGCCATAAAAAGCAAGCTGATATGAAGGTAAAAGATAGGCAGCATGGACATTATGCATCTTCTAGTGGTACTCAGGATGACCAAGGAGATAGACTGTTTGTTATGCAGCATGTATTTAAGAATACGATTGAGTGGAAAACATGAGAGTGCTACCCTAGAAAAGTGTTATTTATGGAATGGTTAACCCAGTTAGTTGGGTGGATTTTTAAATCATTGTTAAGAACATGGCCTAAAACTTGTGACTACCTAGATAAATAATTAGAATCATAGTTAACACTATTTTAGGGGGATCAATGTGAGATAAGGCTTTGATAGTGGGGTTAATGCTTAGCTCCCCCTCATTTCACACTCTCTTTGAGCTAAGTCTTGTGTTATTTTCCTTGCATCTTTGATTGGTTGTTGTGAAGTGACCTTTCTTAGATGGGTGTTGGGTGGTTGCTAGGAAGACTAAAGAGAATAGGGACCTTAGGACAATCCTTTTGGGCCTAAACTTAGAAAGCCTACTAAGTTTGTGCATTCCATGGAATCCAAATGGTGCTACTCATATAGAGGTGTCTGAGTGACTCTTAAACATTGCCTTCTTTGGCCTACCTAAGGGCATGCATATCTCATTTTCTCTTTCAATCACCCTATTATCTTACATAGAAGTCATCACTTGACACATTGATGACACATCCTTGACCCTTGCCTTGTCTAGACCTAGACTTGGTCTTAACTAGATATGTCTATACACACAATATTTTTACATGCTATAACAATGTGTTAGTTTCTCACTATCATTGGCCTTTTTATTTTCTTAAATTATTTTGTGTAGCTATCCAAACAATTTGATTTTCATGTGATGATAAATTTATAAGTTTGAATCTATGTAAGTCTCCTCAAATGGGGGAGAGATGCAAGATAGAAAGATAGAGATGTTGAGAAATAAGACCTAGTTTAAGTCTATATCCTATGTATGCATAAATAAAGTAGAGGCTATGTGTAAAGAGACTTAAAGTTCAAAAGGTACCTATCACTTTAGTGAGATACTTTGTGTGTATCTTGTTGACAATGGAAGAATGAAGAAGAAGATTGCTTGGGCTTCCATATCTTATGCCATTCTCCCTTCTATTGCACATCCATATCGATTCTTTTCAGTTGCTATTAGAGCAGGGTGTGGGATTGAAAGATCAGATTGAGTAGCTCGACAAATTGAGGTCTACATTTGAATTCTTTTCAATTACTATTAGAGCGGGGGTGTGGGATTGAAAGACTAGATTGAGGAGCTTGACAAATTAAGGTTTACATATCAATTCTTTTCAGTTGTTGCTATTAGAGTGGGGGTGTGGGATTGAAAGATCAGATTGAGGAGCTTGACAAATTGAGGTCTACATCGAATTGAAAGCTTGTTGTCCACCATTAAACCAAGTACAAATCCTCATCTAATCCTTCTGAAATAGGTACATGGAATTGTAGAGCCATTGGAGCTCAAATTTTGGGCATTGGTGCTTGCTTCGAATGCATTTTGGAAGCCATGGAAGGCCATAAATGGAAGTATGATAGCAAGGTCTTGATTGATTTTGGTTTCAGATCGGCCAATGTATTGATTGTTGAAAGCACGCGGGTTGCTTAAGCTTGGGGTTTGCTTGAGTAGGGGCCTTGCCGCTTGAGCCCAAAAGCACAAGGCCTACTTAGTCAAGAATCACATGGTTTTTCTTTGTAAAAAAAAGAAGAGAAAGAGAAGGTTAATTGATTTTTTTATTGGGGCTTATGGTTGAGCTTGAAGCTCATAAACAAATCCATTAAGAGATGAAGACATTTGGAATGGATTCAGCATTGTCACTACATGTAAGAGACCTAGTTGTTGACCTTGCACCATTCATGGACAGTGCAATCCAAAAGCTTTAGCCCTTCTTGTTAAAATTAAGACTTAAGCCTTAAAATAAGACTTTAATGAGACCTCCACAAACTAACTCCTTTCACATTAACTAATTTGAATTGGTTCTATCTTTGGAGTGTTCACATCAGAACAAGAGAAGAATTGAATATTTATGAAGTTGGATTCACACTAGAAAACTCTTGAACTAGTTATCTTGTGAAATGGTTCATTGTTTTGTGTTCACACTATAGTCTTATTGAACTAGCTTGTTTTAGGGCTAAAAGGCCAATTTTATGCCATTTTGGATGCTGATTTGAAGGGGAAACACTACAAGGGAATGGTGGTATAGTGATGGTTGTTTTCGATGCAAATTAGTAGCATCGCTATTGATGCAAATAGCCATGCCAATAGTGATGCCACTTTGAAAAAAAAGCGACGAAAACCCAAGTGCAGCATTTTGCTACAAAGAGTTTGAGAGAGAGCAAAAGAGATTGTGGCTTTGGGAGGGAAACGGAGAGGAAAAGAGAAAGAGAGAGAATGAGAGCTTCTCACCACCGTTGTCGTTGCCATTTGTGAAGAAGAGGGAGAAGTGCACAAAGGAGAAAGAGGGGACATTGCAAAGAGGAGATGAAGAATCCATCCTTGGGCCTTTGCGGTAAGTACATTGCCTCCTCTTGGTTTGCTCTTGTTCTTTCTTCTTTTCTTTTGTTTGTTTTTCTTGAGAATAAGGTGCATTGAGGGAGAAAGAGAGGAAATGAGAGAGAGAGAGAGAGAGAGAGAGAGAGAGAGAGAGAGAGAGAGAGAGAGAGAGAGAGAGAGAGAGAGAGAGAGAGAGAGAGAGAGAGAGAGAGAGAGAGAATAAACATGAAAGATAACAAAGAAAGAGAGAAAGAGAGGGAGAGAGGAGAATGAGTGAGAAAACAACGAGGGGGCGGAGAGAAACAAAGAGAGGGGAAACAAAAAAAGATAAAGAGAAAGAAAGAGAAGGGGGAGATAACATGAAACGAAGAGTGCGGAGAGAGATGGATAAATTGTGTTAGGTTAGTTAAAAAACTAAAGCTACTCCTCAAGGGAAATAGGTGTTTAAATTTTCCATGGATTTTTCATTCAGAAAAGTGGTCTTGGTTAGCCCAAGAGGATTCCATTAAAAATTTGAAATGCTAGATTAGGTCAAGTTAGAAAGGATTGAATGTCAACTATCTTAGTGTGTCATCCTAAATCCAAATCAATGTTATTTTAGGGGGGGCTGAGTTGAGACTATATCTTATTAATAAAGTGGTTGATGCATATCACTCCCCCTCATTTCTCACTCTCTTTAAACCAATGCAATGTTCTACTTAAGTTTGAGAGATGATAGCAAAATAGTTAACTTAAGCTAATGTTAGATAACCATGGTAGGATACTACAGTCACGATTTAGGCTTGCTAGGTTGACCGTTGTGGGGTTGAGGTGGAAGTTTCCCTACAAGGTATACTTAAGTAGTTTGAGGTAATGGAGTTTGATTATTACAAGGGAGTTTTGAGTAGAAATTACATTGATTACCTCTTGATAAATTTGTGCCATTAGGATTCGACGATGGATAGAAATGTTACAAATATAGATATGCACCTACATATGACTATAGTCTCTAGATTTGCAAGGCTATGCATTCTCTAGAATTTGGATGAAAAGGGATCAATTTGTGCACACCTTAGATTGATTTTATGATCTCTCTCCATCATTAAAGGTGTTGGATATGGAATGGCATGTATTACTTTATCAATGCCGATCATCTTCCCTATATTAGAACCAACCTTAAGTAGATATAGTGGATGAAAAATCTAAAAGTTGTTAAAGGAATCTAGGGTTAATCCTATTCTTTTTATAGGAGGATGAAAAATTCATCTACATTGTTATATTTGTTTTACGAAGTAACTAAAGTGATTTAGAATGATAGAGTTACCATTCTAGGTTGCTCTCGTTGGAAAAATTATTGTAAAGAAGTATATCTCGAGATATTTCTTCCAAATACAAAAACCTAGAGGTTTTTACCAAACCTCAATTATACCAATACTATTAATGTATCTAATTTCCATGGGTAAATCTTTATAATAGGATTCTTATCATGATGTAATGTCTCTTAGCTATTGGAAAAACTTAAATAAAAGATGACTCTTTGCCTTCTACTTGTGCAAGCTCAATAGCTCCTAAAAATGTATGTTAAAATATAAGAAGGTTTATATGGAATCTTAATAATATATATATTAAACTAGTTCGTTATGTGTTGTAAGAGAATGAAAACCACTTGGAAAAGGAGAATGAGAACAAAAACCTACTGTTTTTTGTAATGTAGACAAAATGGAAAACGATGATGGTTGTGATGTCTAAGATCGCGAGGTGTATCTTAATTAGTGTGTCCCATGTCCTTGCTCTCAATGCAAGCTGGCAATCAGACGAAAGTGTCACTTGTCTATAGAACACCTACGATGCTTCGGTGAGTTCCAATCAGAGATAATTGATCAGGTGATCTTAGACTTTGAGCGAATGGTAAGAAAAGCGTGTATCAATCATGCCTTACATTTGCAAACTAATTGAATATCATATGCAATAACATTAGATGTGGCTGTAAAGTTTATACAGGGAGGTGACATCTCATCCAAAGGAGAAATGCACCTATTGTAGCCAGTTAGAAGAGTTTGTGGACATGCGATGGATTAGTAGCTGTTACTTTCAATGGACTTGGACTTGCATATAAGCCCTTAGACACCTCCATTTCTACGAGAGGAGGCTCTATGCCTGTGACTTTGAGGAGTTGATTGCTTTGCTGCTTGTGGAAGAGATTAAATTAGGTCTCAATGCATCTAGTAGTGGGAAGAATGCAAGTCATCAAGATAATGTGTTCTTTCATCAAAGAGACCATGGTAGCTCATCTAGAGCTAGAATCTCTTCATGTGGTTATGTAAATAGCTTTCCAAATGGAAGTCCACAAAGAGATGTTGCATGTCGTTACTGTGGGCAATTTAATCACTTTGAGAGAGAGTACTTTCATAAGTAGAATGCTATATCTAGGGGTCGAGGAAGGACCTACTTTGGGCACTATACAGGTGGATATAGTGGTGCTGGCTATGGTTTTAGAGGTGGTACATCACCTAGAGCCCATCTCTTTGCTATGAAGCATGTACTTGGTAGTATGATGCATCCCCCTAGACAAGATGACTAGTTTTTGGATTCAAGAGCTACAAACCATATGTCACACCATGCAAAATAGTTTGGTAGAAAGAAACAAATGCAAATCGAGGAGTATGTGGCCACAAGAGATGTCACATTGAGTAAGATAACTCATATTGATAGTGTCCGTTTATGACTAGAGATGGGATAGAGAATAAGCTTGGGGATGTTTTGTATGCGCCTACCATCATTAGAAATTTAGCTTCATTTGGTCAAATGGATGATCAAGAGCTGCAAGAAAGTTTAAATTAGTATGTTTGCTTCATTTGCTCATGGTCAAAAGAAAGGCAAGCAATGTGATTTGGATGCAGGAACTCCCATCGTACAGAGTTCTATGTATGTTGAGACAAGGAATAGATAAGATAAAGATATCGAATTATGGCATAGAAGAGTTGGGTATGTAAACTTGTAAAGGCTTAAAAAATGCTGTTCATACAAGTTATTCTTGGGCTTCCATAGTTTGTTTATGTAAATCACGATTATGTTAGTTTAGTAAGTAGTCTAGACTTCCATTTTTCCAAAGAGGAGGAGCGTGAGCACTTATCCTTTGGAAATGTTACATTCATACATTTGGGGTCCATGTCAGAATGTCTCTTTGAGTGAATAATGTAGGTTATATACCACTTTTATTGATGATTTTAGTAGGATGGCATGGGTTTACTTTTTGCAACATAAAAGTGAAGCCTTTGAAAAGTTTTAGAGTTCAAAGCCATGGCAGAAAAGAAATTCGGGAGTTACATAAAATGCTTGAGATCAGATAATGGAGGAGAATACATGTCAAATGAGTTCTCTTACTACTTGAGAGACCATGTGATCAAAAGATAGGTTACATGTAGATATACAACACAATAGAATGGTGTTGTGAAAAGGAAGAACAAGATCATTGTGGAAGTTGCAAGGGATATGATGAATTAGATGCACATGCCTTTGATTTATTGGGTTGAGGTAGTACATATTGTAGTTCACATTATGAACAAGATACCTATAGCATTGACTCATCACATATCTCCATAATATGATAATGTGTATGGAAGGTTACTTACAATTGCATATCTTAGGGTGTTTGATTGTGTATGTTATGTTTATGTGCCTAATGATTTGAGAAAAAAGATGGAACCAAAGACTATCAAATGCATTTTCCTTGGGTACCCAAATGAGAAGAAGGGTTACACATGCTATGATCCTGTCAGTAGAGAGGTCTACAGAAGCAAGAATGTAAGGTTCAATTTAGTATGATCTTGGTATAGATCAAAAGCTACATTTGAGTAGGATGCTTATAAAAGTAGTGATGATGATAGTTATGGGAAGAAACTTGCAGCAAATAATAGTCAAAGATATCATCATATTGAGGACATATTTGGACCTCAAGACCATGAAGAAAGTAGTGGCAATTGTAGTCCATGGAGTGGCAGATTGAGGAATGCACAAAAGAAGGAAAAATTTTCATAAGGAAAGAAGCCTATGGGTTAAAGTTCAAAGGATGAGTCTATGGATGATGAGTTTAGGATGCCACATGTGAGAAATTTAGGGATAAAGAGAGCAAGAATGTATGTACCACCACATGCAAGAATAGTTGAGACACCATCTAGTGCACCTTAGTTGAGGAGATCAGATAGAGTGAGGTATCCAATTGATAGGTTTTCATATAATGGCTTCACAAAGATACATTATGCATACTTGGTTTAGTGTATATTCAACATGTAGAGCCTACTTGCTTTGAAGAAGTAGTTGGAAGAATGCCATGGATGAGAAAATGGATGCATCGACAAAGAAGAAGACATGGAATCTAGTTGAGTTGCCTTATGGCAAGAAGGCGATTCACTGCAAGTGGGTGTATAAGGTCAAGTGCAAATCATATAGCGAATTGGAAAGGCACAAAGCAAGGTTGATTGCAAAGGGTTATGTATAGATGTATGGTTTGGACTATGAGGAGACATTTAGTCTAGTGACAAAGATGAATATGGTGAGATTGTTGATTGCCCTAGCTTCCATTTATGGCTAGAAATGATATCAAATGGATGTGAAAAATGCCTTCTTGAATAGTACATTGGAAGACGAAGTATATATGGATCAGCCAAAAGAGTATATACACCCTAAGTATTTGCATTATGTGTGCAAGTTCAGGAAGACATTGTATGGATTGAAGCAAACACCTAGAGCTTAGTGTGAGAGGATCAACAGGTTCTTATGTAGTATGGGATTTCAGCAAAGCATAGCTAATTATTGACTTTATGTCAAATATATTAGAGAATGGAATGGTGATTGTGGTCATCTATGTTGATGATCTCATCATTACCAGTACTCTTGAGAGAGAAATTATTGAAGTAAAGCATGGGATGTAAGGATTTGGACATGAAGGACATTGGTTTATTGAGATACTTTCTATGCATTGAAGTGATTGATACTCCATACGGAATTTGGCTAGTGTAAAGGCAATACTCATTGGAGCTGCCATAGAAGTATGGAATGACAACATGTAAACTACTGGATACACCATTGGATCAAAACATAAAGATAGTGGATGATGGACAGTATGTTGAGGACGTTATTATGTTCAAAAAGATGGTAGCCTGATCTACCTAGCCATAGCAAGATCAAACTTTACTTAGTGGGAGTGATAAGACAATTCATGCAAAAGCCATGCAAGTCACATTTGGATGTAGTAAGTATGTGTAGAAGACAATTAGCTTTGGCTTGTTCTATGAGAAAGTGATCAAGCATACATTGGTTGGATACATAGATGCAAACTAGGCAAGAAGTATCATGGATAGGATATCCACCAGGTTATGCTTTTTCATTTGGTTTAGCCATGGCGAGTTGGAGCGGAAAGAAGTAACGCATAGTTGCTTTATAGTACATAAGTAGAGTACAGAGGTATAACATTGGTAGTAGGTGAGTAGACAATGTGATACGGGGATTGTGAAAGATGGTGGAGTTATCATGTATTGTGATAACATTAGCATCATTATATTAAGTTATGGATGGAGAGATAGGCTTGGTACATGTCAAAACCAATGACCAAGTTGCAGATATCTTTACCAAAGCATTAGGTAAATATAAGTTTGAGTACTTTAGGAGTGCACTTGGTTTTGCCAAAAATCTATTGTGGACACTACATGCATTGTATTACATCTTCATTTGCTTAGTGCACAAGGAATTTGTACCAAAAGCACGCTTCAAGTCCAAATGTTCTCATATGTGCAAGGGAGTATGTACATGAACATGAATTAAAATAGGCTCCTAACTTGCATAGTTGGGTTGAAGGGTCTGAAAAATTTATACATGTAAGTTCTTCTTCATCTTCATTCTTCCATTGTCAACAACATACACACAAAGTATCTCACTAAAGTGATAGTTACCCTTTGACATTTAAGTCTCTTCACACACAACCTCTACTTTATTTATGCATACATAGGATATAGACTTAACCTATGTCTTATCTCTCAACACTCCCCCTCAAGCTCAGAATAGACTTCCAGATACAATATGATAAAAGTATCCAAATTTTCAATCACAATTAGCTCATACCTTCAAGTTGGCTCTTTCTTAATGCACATGCAACTAAAGTCATACATGGTTACATAATTTTATACAACAAATACAAAAAACAAAACCTTAAGGATGCAAGATACATATGCAATATATGGTTGCTAGAAGATGAAACAAGTTTAAGATATGCAAGTGTAAACATAAGCCATTAATCTACGTTCTCTATGTCATGCCATGCAAGGTAAAGTTATGATAAAATACAAATAATTTGAACAATTTTCAAATATGCATGATTATATTTATATTTAATACATACACACATGCATGCATGCATATATACATACTTACATGTAAGCACGCGTGCACACACGCACACACGCACACGCACACGCACACGCACACGCACACGCACACGCACACGCACACGCACACGCACACGCACACGCACACGCACACGCACACGCACACGCACACGCACACGCACACGCACACGCACACGCACACGCACACGCACACGCACACACACACACACATTACAGTGTGGGCATGTAGGTAGATGGGTGGGGTTGCACACGCACACGCACACGCACACGCACACGCACACGCACACGCACACGCACACGCACACGCACACGCACACGCACACGCACACGCACACGCACACGCACACGCACACGCACACGCACACGCACACGCACACGCACACGCACACGCACACGCACACACACACACACACACACACACACACACACACACACACACACACACACATTACAGTGTGGGCATGTAGGTAGATGGGTGGGGTTGCAGGCATGCAAGTGGGGTTACGGGTGCAACATGTGTAGGCATGTGCAAGTGGGGTCACATGTGCCACCTAGATGCAATCAAGGCAATTGTGAGAGGGGCCAAACTTCCTCTTAATATATAAGAGGATGAATATAAATATGAAAATGGTTTTCCATGATAAAACTTGTGATCTACTTAAAAGTAATTAATAAATATATATTGCAAAGGATCTATAAGGATGAATATATTAGCCCATAATCCCATAACCTCCCCACTTCTCTAAAATATTGAGCAAATTCCTTCAGTATGGATAGAATGTGCATGACTTGATCAAGCGTGATGCATATTAGTGCTTCTCTTGGTACTTTCACCAATGTATATGAGTGATTCTCTAGGCACTTTTTCTAGTGAAGCTACCTTGGATAACACTTCCAAATTGTCATTACTTTCACATCCAATATCCAACTATAGTCATTCAACAACTAAAATTGAAGATAGAGTGCCATTTGAGCACATCTCTTTGGTTCACTGTCATATAAAACACAAAATAAGGCAAAATTTAAAAATTGTGTAGTTTGATTGTAACGTGTCCACTTATATCTTTAGGACACGTCTTAGCAGTCCATCGGAAAGTATGTCTAGAAAGCTCCGCCCGGCACTCCCATGGAATGTTACGAGGTTTGTGATCTAGGGCTTTCCGCGTCTGCCATGTAGCAGAAGTATTCCGGCCATTCCCACTTAGGATCGACCTGAATTAGGGTTTTCCTTATTGGTCATTTCCTAATGGCAACTAGCGTCGGACCCAAGCGAACTACTTTACGCAGAAACGCCAGGTCCGAAGCGGATTCACGTTGCACTTGGTTCAAGAAGAATGGGAAATGAGAGGGATGCAAAGCTCAACCTCTCTGCCATAAGGCATAGTCCCATTCCGCTCCCCTAAAATAGCGTAAATCGGGTTCAATCATAACTCTAGGTCAACGCTCTTGTTGTTCGTGTTCTTTGACGATCTTCCAGCTGTCCATCGTGATTTGAGAAAAGTTCCCGGCCAACCGGGACCACCCATCCGTAGGACGGACCTATGGCCCATCCTCCGCACTTTCCTCGGTTTGTTTTAGTTATTTAATTACCTAACACATTAGTTGGACATGTAACAATCAGCTTCTTTAATTAACCCGTTAGGCACTGGTTCTTTCACGTAATCTTATCACTTGACATAGAAAAAACAATATTAGACAAGTTCCTTATTAACAGGTTATCATATTTATCTTTGAAATACAAAGATTCCAGCTCGTAGGCTTATCCACAATCCGTCCGAAGGCTATCCAGCAATCCACAGGGATCACTAATCCAAGTTTCCGCCCGTAGACTAGTATGCGGGCCTCGAGATCCAATCCCGAGTCACGTTAGCCTCTTGTGCAGGGCCCGGAAGGCGAGGGATTTACGGCCAGAGTCCCCTTTGGCACCCAAGCGTCCTCCTGTTCCAAGTAGCGCTCAACAGAGAGACCTCTCATGGCGGGTTCGGTCCACTTGCCCGGCGTGGTTAACAACCCCCTTGGTTAGGGTCAGGCAGGCAGTCGGGGGTAACTGAAGCTGCCTCTCCCTTCAGGCCTTCAACCTGAAGTATAGATATCCATTTATCTTTTAATTCATTGATCAAACAAAGCCAAATAGTGCTCTAAAATCTGTAGTAAGCACAAACATTCCCATTGATAGTTTTTGTTGGCAAACTGCTAAGGAATGAATCCTTCTTTTTGAATGCGTCCAACACTCGATCCGGGATGACTTGCAACTTGGCAAGATCCCCTATATCCTGGGTTAGGGCGTACCCTATTAACCTGACTTGGTCAAACCTTAAGTTCATCGGTTATTTTAGTTTATCGGCTGGTCTTTAGCTTCCAATCAATCTTCTTTACTCAAGAAAGGTACTAAATTGGGATGATTATTCATCCTCTTGCAAGATAACTTGCGTAAGGACCTGCCAACCTCATTGCGAGAATTTGGCCATTCCCTTGTGATCCGATCACAAGATCATATGACTCCGCACTTGCTGCGCAAGTGTCGCATCAAACTACAAGACTTATTCTACTCATTGAACGGAGTCACGAAACAATCTGTTCGTGATTATATTAAGCTGACGTCATTAGACCTAGGGTTTCCAAGTTCCATCTTGTAAGAATCTTAGGGACAACCCTAGCTCACTTTCCAAATATGTTTCACTATCCCTACATTTCGGTGAAAGTGGGCAAGTATTTAGGTATAGGAGTTTCAATATGTAACAGTTAGGTTACATATTAATTTCTAGTGAATTTCTTGGAATTTAACTCATTCTAAACGAGTACTCCGCGGTTTTTAGGTTCATGCCAATTTGTTTAACTCTAGAAGATAATCACGTGATCATTTTCACATGACTCGTTGTCTATGCATAAATTGATTTTTCAACCCTAACTTATCGATTTGAGGTCAGACATAGGTTAGGTTAAATTCCAACTAATGTTCTTATAACTTTGGGAACAAAAATTCATGCTAAACAAGCAACCTTTTACTTGATAATTTATGCAATTGACAAATGATAATTTCCTAGAGTTTATGCATCGTAAGAATCATTTCATGCTTTGCACTTTCCATGATGATTTATTGCGAAGAGGATATGGGTTAATAGTGTGATATGTAGTTTATACATCTAGGCTTAAACGAAGTATACTATGTTAATGGACATTAATCTAATTTTTAATTCATTTCAATGCATAAGGCTATTTGCCAGAAATGCATTTATGCTTTCTTTATTTTGCATGTTTTATTGAAAGTATTAATAACTAAGTTCCTCCGTTGTGAACATCTAGGACAAAAATATATCCTATATCCAACAATTAACCTTGCATGATTGAATTTCAACATTACCAAATGAAAATTAGGAAGGAAAACCTAGGCTTGGGGTGAGATGTCCACGTGGATATTGGGAGATGACTCTCCCGCGGCTGCACCTTGGACTTTCTTAGGAGGCATCGCAATTGTAGTCTTTCCGTCGTGGAAGCAGCTCTACAATTCCTTTTTGAAATTCCATCATGGCTCCCTTTTTGTAATAACTTGCACCGTCCGTCGAAAGCAGTTTAAGGAGGCTTCCCCCTTGAAGTAGGGAATTTGGAAGGGGGTGCTTCAAAATTTCTCATGACTAAGACCCATTGAAGCCATGGGGAAGTCTTAATGGCCTTTGTAAACTCGCACAAACGAGGAATGAAAAGGTGTGGAATCCCTTACAAGGGTTTTTGAGTGGGAAAGGGAGGTGTTAAAAGACCCTCAACACTCTCTTTTCTTTTACGAGTGGGAAAAAAAAAACAAAGCTCCAAGGGTATTTTGCATGGGGAAAGAAAAGGGCTAAGGGGGACCTTAGGGGGATTTATAATCGCGGGGAGGCAAAGGACCCTTAAGGTCAAGCTTTTTGAGGGGGGGAAAAAAAAACCCTAAGGAAGCCTTAAAGAGGAGTTTTAAGGGGGTTTCAATATGCCACAAGGGAAGGGGGATAAGGGAATTTAAACACACGGGGGAGGGGGTTTCAAGCCCAAAGGAAAGGGGGGCTTAAGAGGGTTTTAACACGGGGGGGGGGGGGGGGGGGGGGGTGGTTCCAAAGCCCAAGGGAAAGGGGCTTAAGGGTTAAAACACGGGGGTGATTCCAAAGCCAAGGGAAAGGGGCTGAAGGGCTTAGACACGGGGGGTTCCAGAATGCCACAAGGGAAGGGGGGCTAAAAGAAATTTTTAAAACACGGGGGGAAAGGGGGTTTCAAGCCTAAAGGAAAGGGGGCTAAGAAGGCTCCCCTTTGGAAGCTTCTAAGCTTCCAGAAGCTTACGTGGGGGAGGGGGTGAAGATTTGGAGGCCGTCTATTGGCGGCGACGTACAGGCGGCTGGCGGCTCAGCAGCCCTCGTTCGTGCAGAGTGGCAACGCCCTTGGCTTATCCCTCCCTCAAGCTCTCTCTCTCTCACGTCGACTGCACAGCACGGCATTGTGGTGGCCCTCACTCCTTCCTTCTGTCCCTTCACGACAGCAGTCCCGCTTGGTTTAAATAGGGGAGGGGAGGGGGATCCTCCCTCTCCTATGTGTCGATTGTGTCAAGATTGTGGGAGAGAAGGAAGGAGTCTCGCTTGAAGCTTTCTTGCTTGCACAATGGGGGAAGACACACAAGGGTGGAGGCTGAAAAACAGTTTTCCTCTTCTTAGTTGTGTAAGCCAAAAAGAACTCTCTTACAAAGAAATAGAAGAACCCTGTACATATGGGTCTCAAACCAAACTCAACTAACTAAGGTGGCATACTAACTGAGCCACAAACTAGAGTAGATAAGGATAGCTATCGTGTAGCTATTATTCAGGGGCGGTGTACCAACCGCGTCTGCAACTAACACGTCGGTGACATAAATGCACAACGGTCACCCTGGCGTATCACGAGTGGAGCTCGATATGTCAACACTCCCCCTCGAGCTCAATCCCAATTCCTGCACACCAAGCAGGTCTCTGAACTTGCGCAGCTTCTCTGCACCCAATGCCTTCGTAAATATGTCAGCTACCTGATCTTCTGTGCTGACATAAACTAGATCAATAAGACCTAGTAAAACCCTCTCTCGCACATAGTGATAATGCACCTCAATGTGCTTTGTTCTAGCATGATAGACTGGGTTATTTGCCAAGTGTATACTACTCATGTTGTCACAATAAATGACAACTGGCCCATCTGTAGACTGATGCATATCATAAAGTAGCTTATGCAACCAAGCTACCTCACATGCAGCCATTGCTGCACCCCTGTACTCAGCCTCTGTGCTCGACAAGGCAACTGTAGGCTGTTTCTTGCTGCTCCAAGTGACTGCAGCACTCCCAAAAGAGAACACATATCCACTGGTAGATCGTCTATCAGAAATACTACCAGCCCAATCAGCATCAGTGTATCCATGCAGCTGTATCTGAACCCCAGTCTCATAAAATAGTCCATACTGCAATGTGGACTTCACATACCTAAGTATGCGTCTAGCCGCATCCAAATGTGGTTTCCTTGGAGCCTGCATAAACTGACTTACCAATCCAACAGCATAGCTCAAATCTGGCCTGGTAATAGTCATATAAATCAAGCTTCCTACTATGCGTCTGTACATAGTAGGGTCTTCTAGAAGCTCACCTGCATCTGCGCTCAGCTTCACATTCTGCTCCAAAGGAACTGAAATAGGCTTACAGCCTGTCATCCCATATTTGGACAGCATGTCCAATCCATACTGCCTCTGCAAGAGCTGTATCCCACTTGGTGACCTAATCACCTCAATGCCCAAGAAATAACGCAGCTCTCCCAAATCCTTCATCTCAAACTTCTGCTTCAATAGCATTTTCACATGAAGGATATCTTCATCACTGTCACCTGTCATAATCAAATCATCAACATAAATGACAAGTAGCATAATACCTTTCTCTGTTTTTCTCACATAAAGTGAGAAATCTGCCTTGGAAATCTGAAAGCCAATAGTGACAAGATACTGTCCTATCTTGTCAGACCATGCTCTAGGTGCTTGCTTCAAGCCATACAAAGCTTTCTTCAACTTGCAAACAAACTCAGGATGAACAGCATGCACATAACCTGGTGGCTGCTCCATATAGACCTCTTCTTGCAAATCACCATGCAAGAAGGCATTCTTTACATCCATCTGATGTAAAGACCATCCCTTTGATGCAGCCATAGCAATGACTGCTCTTACGGTTGCCATCCTTGCAACCGGACTAAATGTTTCTTCATAGTCAATGCCATATGTTTGTGCATACCCCTTGACTACTAATCTTGCCTTGTATCTGTTCACAGAACCATCAGCATTGTGCTTCACCTTATAAACCCACTTACAGCCAATTGCATTCTTACCTTTAGGCAAAGGTACTAACTCCCATGTAGCATTTGCTTCCAAGGCATCCATTTCTTCATCCATGGCTTTCTCCCATTTTTCTTTTCCCATGGCTTGCTCAAAAGATGTGGGTTCTGGTTCCTGTATCACTTTGACCATATATGCATAGTGAATGGCTGTAAATCCATCATATTTCAGCCTATCCACAGGATACCTAGCTCTTGTAGACCTGCGCAAAGTAGGTTCACTCCCAGGTGCTCTCAAAACATCCCTGGTCTTCCTTACTCCAGGTGTAACAATAGAAGGAATACCCAACTCATCATCAATGCTCTGTTCTGAGCCACTGGATTCACCATCCACATAAGAGTGACCTGCATTCACATCAAACATGGGCTGATCAACCTTCTCTTTTCCTTTTCGTGATACCTGCATACCACTATCTGCATTGCTTTGAGAAGATTCTCCTGATCTCAATCTGCCTGTCCATGGCGAAGAATGTGAACCACTGCTAGAGGACGCTCCAGGTCCACTAATATTTTGTGACTGCTGCTGTGAATTCTGTGTAGCATTACCATTTTGTGCATCTTCATCATCAATCACATTTACTGGTCTATACCAGCTACTCATCTCATCAAAAACAACATCTCTGCTCACTGTAAACTTACGAGTAGAAGGGTTATAGCATCTATACCCTTTTTGCTGCAGAGAGTAACCAATAAAGATGCACTTCTCAGCTTTTGGATCCAACTTGGATCTCAGCTCATCTGGCACATGTACATAGGCAATGCAACCAAAAATTTTCAAATGAGAAATATCTGGTTTCCTACCAGTATACCTCTCCTCTGGAGTCATTCCATGTATTGCTGCAGTGGGAGTCCTGTTCATTATGTAGACTGCTGTAGCAACTGCTTCAGCCCAATAAAAATCTGGCAAGTCTTTTTCATTGAGCATGGCACGAGATACCTCTCCAATATGCCTGTTTTTCCTTTCTGCAATTCCATTTTGTTGTGGGGTATAACTGCATGAATATTGTTGCTTTATGCCATGCTCCTGCAAGAACTTTGCAAACTCATTTGAGAGGTACTCTCCCCCTCCATCTGACCTTAGGCATTTTATCTGCAAGCCTGTTTCTTTTTCAACCATAGCTTTAAGAGTTTTGAAATGCCCAAAAACTTCACTTTTCTTTTTCATAAAATACACCCAAATTTTTCTGCTATAGTCATCAATAAAACTGACAAAATAATGACAGCCTCCAAGAGATGCAGCTTTAGTTGTCCACACATCAGAGTGAATTAATTCCAATGGCTTCTCACTCTCTTGAACATGTCTAGGAAATGGTTTCCTTGCCTGTTTTCCAAACTGACAGGCTTCACATACCTTATGCATTTCTGCAACCTTGAATTTGGGCAATCCTGCAACAATATTTTGGGCCTGCATTGATTTAAGTCGCTGTACATTAACATGACCAATGCGTTTATGCCAGATATCAATATCTGCAACTACACCGGTCCCATGTGCAAACATTGCTGCACTCAATTCAGACATGTCTGCATCCAATGTAAACATTCTGCCCTTCTTCTTTCCTTTTGCTATCAAGCGACCTTTATTTTTCATATCCTCAACAAAGCATCCATGAGGATTAAATCTGACCTGCAAGCCCTGTTCAACCATTTGACCCACTGAAACCAGATTCTTGGTAATATTCGGGACATGAAATACATCGGACAGGTATTTCTTTTTCCCACCCTGCATAGACAAGGGAATTTTTCCAATCTGCACAATAGGATGTGCAGTATCATCACCAGTCTCCACAAATCCTGGTTTTTCCATTTTCCTTGCATCCTCCATCCATTCTGCATGACCTGTCATGTGGTTTGATGCACCTGAGTCAACATACCATACATCATTGCTTTCTTCTGCACTTGTCATAGAATTGTTCATGTGCTGCACCATGAACAAATGCTCATTTCTGTCATCACCCTGTCTACTAGAAGATGCATAATTCCCTTGTTGCAGTTTTCCATTCATGATGTCATTCTGCTTTTTATAGCAGTCTTTAGCCATATGACCCATTTTACCACAATAGTAGCATTCAACATTACTGTTTGCATTTTGGCCTCTTTGCCATCCACCACGACCTCTTTGGCTCCCCCTGCCTCTAGAGTTACCACGTCCTCCTCCATAGGACTGGTTTTCTTGAGTTTGCTGCATATTCTGATTTCTGCCACGGCCTCCAAATCGGCCTCCTCTACCTCTGCCTCTACCTCTTCCAGCATTTGAGTAGAAGACAGCTTCTTTTGAAGTTCCTCCTGAAGAAGATGCACCACCATTTCTCTGTTCCTCAGAAATTAGAAGAGCAATCAACTCCTCAAAATCAGGAAATCTTTCACGAACTGAAATGGATGTCCGAAACTGTGCATAATCCTTTCCTAGACCATTCAAGGTCACGGAAACTAAATCATCATCTTCCACTGGCGACCCAATGGAAGCAAGTGCATCTGCAATCTTCTTCACCTTCATGTGGTAGTCGTTGATGCTCATACTTTCTCTTTGCACATTATGCAACTCTTGCTTGAGCTGCATTTTCCTGGCTTGCGTATTTGTGCTATACATTTTTGACAAAGTATCCCATGCCTCCTTTGGCGTACTTGCATCCTGAATATGCACAATCATAGAGTCTGAAATACTGATAGACAGCCAATACATAACTTTCCTGGCTCTCTCATGCCATGTTTTAAATGCCTGCATTTGTTGTTGATTGGGAACATCAGGAAGAACTGGTTCTTCTTCATTTCCTGCAACAAATTCCCAATATCCTTTTCCCATAAGGAAATTCGTCATTCTAAACTTCCATGCCTGGAAGTTGTTCTTGTCAAGCTTTTCAGTGACAATCTGTGAAAGAGAATCAGACGCCATTACAGAATACTGCAAGAAATTCTGTCACTGCAAAAAACACAGCTTCACCCTCACAAGGGCAAATCTGCAAAACTGGCGAAAGTGGTATTTGACCACACAGTCACTTCCTAGTGACGATTTTGCATAAACAGGAACCAAGGATGATTCTGAAACTCCCAATGTCTCTGCGCACAAGCATACGATGCAATTTTTTCTACAGTAACTTTTCACCGACCTGTAGAACAGTGGTCGCACAGCATAAAACTGAGCCTTTTCTTGAGTGCGTGCAGAAAACTTCCGTCTGCAAAACAGGCTTTCTTTCTTTGTCCCTGATTATGACCTTGAACTCTCTTCATCTAAGGTCTGAATGCTTCTCTGTTCGGGTCATTATAAAACCAAGCTTTGTTACCCCTTGGTCTAGATTGCACCTCCTGAATTATAGGCGCAGCTCGAATGAGTGCGTCGTGAAGATCTGATGGACGCATAGATTCAAGACGGTTATTTACTGGTGGATTTAAACTCACACAAAATTTGGACACTTGCTGTGTCATGTCCATCTGTGGTGCATACTTTAAAAGTGAGACGAATTTAGAGTAGTATGCGTCAAGAGTGAGCCCTAGCTGTTTTAGCTCATAGAACTCATTCATTTTCTGCATGCGATATGCATGTGGCAAGTATCTTCCCTGCACGTCTTTCTTCAACTTCTCCCAGGTAACGGATCCCTCTGCGATCCCTTGATCCCTGCACCATTGCTTCCACCAAAGCCTGGCTTCGTCGGTGAGCTTTAGCTTGGCGAGCATAGCTTGATTGGCGGGTGCAGTACCGGCTGCTTCGAAGTAATCCTCCATGGATTCAATCCAAATTTCAGCGTCAGCTTGGACGGACTTGCCTCTCCCGTCAAACTCGGGCGGCTTAATCTGCTTGAGAAGAAACTTCTTCTCCTGGATTACAACAGTACTTGATATAGGAGGCGAATTGGGAACTTGTACCTGGGGTTGTGCCTGGATAAAGGTTTCTTAATGTTATTACACGATAATCGTTAATGATTTATATTACATCTCCATTTCTGCTATCATGCAAGCAATGTAACTACTTAACTTTTTATCAATTCTTATGCACAATCGGACATTGATAAAAGGAAGTCTTATTTGTATTTATATGGGCATAGCCCTTTCGGAATACAACATTTCTTGCGATGATAAGCTAACTGTTACATTTAGTTTGGGGAGAACAACGTTGTATTACATTTATCTACAGGAACTGTATAATAGTATGGTTCTGGGTCATGACACAACTTTCAACACTAGATATAGCCATTATGAATCCACCGTAATGTCTTTTGGGTTGAGTAACACTTTTGCTACTTCTAACAGGCTAGTCCAAGATATTTTTCAGCCATACCTTAATGAAATTGTCCCCATATTTGATGAAATTCTCACATATTTCAAGATTGAGAAAGATCGTCTAGGTCATATGCAGATTGTCTTCGGAATTCTTTGTAAAAACAATCTTTTTGCCAAGAAGAAAAAGTGTACATTCTTCAAGAAGATGATTGAATACCTAGGATTCATTGGCTTAAAGAAAGGCATATCATTGGACCCCGCTAAAGCCAAGGCATATAATTGGCTTAAAGAAAGGCATATCATTGGACCCTGCTAAAGCCAAGGATGTCCAAGATTGGCTACCACCCTAGAGTGTTGAAGAAATTTGAGGATTTCTAGGTCTCATAGGGTGGTACAGGATTTTCATTAAAGATTACTCCTTGATAGTAGCATCCCTCATTGAATTTCTTAAAAAGTAAGCAAAAATCACATGGAAATTGTAAGAGAAAGAGAGCTTTGATAAGCTAAATTAATGTCTCACTACCGGCCCCACCTTGAAGCTGCCAAATTTTACAAAGGAGTTTAAGCCCATTATTGATTCCAACATCATGGCTCTGGGATGTGTTCTTACTCAAGATGGGTATTTGGTGGCATATTATTCTTGCAAGATTAAGCCTTATGAGAAGATCATGCTATGCACATGACCTTGAGCTTTTAGCAATCATTCATGTCTTGAAATTGTGGCATCACTATTTGATTAGGTGAAAATTCACTCTTATGATAGACCACAAAAAATCTCAAGTGGATTTTCACAATCCTAATCTCAACATGAGACAGAGGAGATGGATTGAGGTCCTCCGGGAATTCAACATTGAAATAAAGTATTGATTTGGCAAGAACAATGTGGTAATTAATGCCCTAAGCAAGAAATATTTCCTAAATTTCTTATTAATGGAAGAATAAGCTAGCAGAGGATTTCCCGCACATGTAATTTCCATACCTAGCAATTCCATTTTAGAGGCTATAACTACTAAAATTCCTAAGGACCCTAATTACATTGAGCTAAAAAGGTCCAAGGAGGATATGGCTCAATCCTGGTATTTGTTGATATGCTAAAGAAGGTTGCTCACATTCCTATGAATACTACCTTCAAAGCATCTAACATTGCTAGGTTATTCATTAATGAATTTTAGCTTGCATGGATTGCTCAAAAGGATTATTAATGATAGAGACTGCTTGTTCACATCCAGATTTTGGACCCATCTCCTTCAAGCCATCGACATGCGACTCTATTTTAGTACCACTTATCATCCTCAAATAGATGGGCAAAATAAAAGAGCCAATAAAGTGTTGGAAGCTATTCTGAGAGCCTATTACAACAGGGAGCCCAAGAAATAGATCGAATATTTACCCCTAGTGGAATTTGCTCAGAATGCCTCATACCATGACTCCTTTTCAAGCATTGTATGGGAAAGAATGCTTCTCCCCTCTCAATTTCTTTGATCTAACCTTAAGGATTGAAGCATCCAAGAAAATGCTAGATGAGATGGAGGAGCAGACCAAAGCAATCTATCAAGACATCAAAGCAACACAAGACATGCAAAAATGCTCGTCTCCTCTCAATTTCTCTAATCTAACCTTAAGGATTGAAGCATCCAAGAAAAATCTAGATGAGATCAAGGAGCAGACCAAAGCAATCTATCAAGACATTAAGGCGGCACAAAACTAGCAAAAGGCCTACATTGACCCCAAGAGGACTGCCCAAACTTTCAAGGATAGAGACATAATACCCTCATTTTTAAAAATATTTATGTTTAAGGGGGGGGAAGAGAGAGAGAGAGAGAGAGAGAGAGAGAGAGAGAGAGAGAGAGAGAGAGAGAGAGAGAGAGAGAGAGAAGAAAGAAAGAAAGAAAGTTATATTAACGTCTTCTAAAGACCAAAACTGGCCTATGAGACAAACTATGATACAACTGATGAGGTCCAGCTATCCAAAATAAAAGTGCTGAATGAAAAGCTAAAAACTGGAAACTGAAAATACGGTGCTGTGAGTGTGATAAGTGTCGTGTATGTGTATGTGCATATGTAGCTCTGGTACTCCAGATAATGGCTACAAAAGGGGAACAAATGTCGGCTGTGATAGGGGAACAACTGTTGGCTGTGATAAAGTGGTGCGATGTGTATATGTAACAGATGCAGGGAGATATACTATCCTGGGATGTAGTAGCAGTCGTCGAAGTCGCTAATACCAGGTGATCCCTCCTGGATGCAGGATGTGGTACATCGGCGGTGGAGAAAGAGCAAACTGGAGATCTGAGATCCAATGTGTCGAGTGTCGTCGGATCTCAGTCTGCTGTCGATGTAGATCAAGAATCCTCCAGATCTCCTGTCGGTGTGGCTGTGGGGTCCGAAACCCACGGATCCTCGTGCGGCGTCGGGTACGCTGGTCCTCAGCCTGCTGTAGTGTGAGCCCGGAGGTCTGGCTGGAGGCTGGTACAGTAGCTCTCACTCTGTCTGTCTGAAAGAACTGTGTAATAGTCGTCTAGGTGGGCCCCTCTCTGACTGGGACCCGATGTGTGCTCTGCTCTCTGATGTGCCATGCCTCTCCCAGAAAACGGCCAAATGATCTCTGATCCATATCAGTCATACATCCCTGAAGTGAGCTGCTCAATGTGTATCTAGATCTCAACTCTGAGTATGCCGGGCATCTAAGAACAAAATGCTCCTCACTCTCCACCTTTGATATGCAAAGGGGGCATATCCTCTCCTCCCGCGGGATGCCACTGGCTCTGCCACTCTCAATCATAAGCTGATGTGATGATACCCTGAGCTGTCCAATAAGAACTCTCAATCGATGTGGCATATAGATCTGCATATATCTCGGAATCTCTATGAATCCCTGCTCTGATATCCTCAAGAACTGTGTATAATAATGTGCCATCTTCGATGGCAGTGGCTGTGCAGGGCTGACCCATGTCCTCTGTATATAAATATGCCATATCTCCTGTCTGATGACTCTGTTCCTCTCAGAGAGAGAGAGGGTGTAAGTGGGAGCCTGAGTATCATATAGAAGAGGTGGGAGTCTATCAATGTCCAGCCCATGTCTGTCAAGCCAAGCTCTAGTCTGTGCATACCATGATGTGGTATCCCCCGCTCGAGCCATCTCCTGAGATGCCATATATGCTCTATATGCAATGCGATCTCTGTCCATATCCTGAAATCTGTGTAGGAAGCAGACTGTCTGAAATAATGCCTCGACTAGCATGGGCGGTGTGGCAAGCTCTGCTCGCACAATGTCATATGGGACTGAGGCCTTGCTGCGAATCAATCTAGATATCATGATCACCTGAGGTCTCTCCATCAATGTCCATACATAATCGGCAAGGCCTGGCCCCCATATAGCTGCTCCATACATCAGTGCTGGAGTGACTAGAGTATCAAAGAGCCACCCCTTGGTGTGGGGCTCCTGGAAATGTGCCTGATGACACTGTCGCTCCATAAGAGCCAATGCTGAGTATCCTCTAGTGAGGCGGTCACGAGCTGCCTGTGTCATCGAGAAAGTCCCTGAAGCTGCTGTAAAGGTGACTCCCAAATATACATATGATCCAGTGACCTCAATACTCCCTCCTGCTGCCATGAAAATACTCTGTCTGCGTATCTGAGCTGATGTATGGAATATAAGAACCTTGGTTTTACCAAGGTTCATTGTCATGCCTCTCTGTATGCAAAAATCATCCAATGCTAATAAATGCTGCTGTAATCCCTGAGCTGAGTCTGAGACCAACACAATGTCATCTGCATATAGTAAGATATGAATTGTGGCTCCACTGAGATCTATACCTCCACCGGCTCGCTGTTGAATAAACTCTGCTATCTCATCAATGTATAGCCCAAATAGAGTCGGTGAGAGTGGGCATCCTTTTTTCACACCAATGGTGCTCACAAGGGGATCTGATATACCTCCCGGACATCTGACTCTGCCAGTAACCCGCTCATATAGTGCATAAATACACCACATCATGTCATCATCCACCCCTAGATCAAGTAGGCGTCTGAAAAGCCTCTCTCTCGGAACCGTGTCAAAGGCTTTGCGGAAATCCACAAAGCAACAATACAATCTCTGTTTCTTCACTCGTGTCTGGTCGATCAGACAACGGAGAGTGAAGATGTGATCTATGGTATAAAATGCCCGTCTGAACCCTCCGTCTGAACCCTGCCTGTCCGGGTGTGCACATGCACTCTCTCTCTGCCAGCGTGCTGAGCTCCTCCTCCATCACCGTGCCATAAAGTTTGGACAAAACTGGCCCAATCATGATGGTCCTATATGTGTTAGGATCCATAGGATCCCCTGACTTGTGGATAGGTACAATGGTGTGCTCTGTCCACGAGTCAGGGAACCCCTCAGACAATGCACGGTTGAAGAGGTGAGCAATGAGTGGAGCCAATGTGTCTCTGCCATATATAATATGCTCCGCCTGAAGATGAAACTGGTCTCGAGCGCAGCCATGCTGTAACCGTGAGATAGCATGTTTCACCATACTAGTGGTGAAAAAGGATGAAATACCTGGTCTCGGTGTACATGGTGTGGGTATCAGCGGCTGTGCGGGTACATGATATAAACTCTGTGCGTATCCATGCCATACTGCAGGGTCATGTATCGGTGTGGGTGAGCGTGGTTCTCTGATCTGCCTCCATGCCTCTGCACAATCTCTGCTCATAAGAAGGTGGTATATATCCCAATATCTCTCCTCCTCCCATTCCCGCTTTTTACGACGGGTCAAGCGGTGCATGCGTCTCTACGCCTGTCTGTGTGTGATCTCTCCTCTGGTCTCCAAATCGCGTAGCTGTCGACGTAGATCTCTGCACTCATCATCATACCACCTGTTCTGTGGCATGGTACCGGTCCGAGGGGGGTCCGTGTATGTGTGATGTGGAAAACTGAGTGTAGCAGAATCATGTAGAATGCGTGTGATATCCATGGTCAGTGTATCAAGGGGTGCGTATGGATCAAGTGATGTGATGTGCTCCTCCAGATACTGTGAGTAAACATGTGAGAGCTCATGAGTGAAGTGTATGGTAGTATGCATGTGGGGTATGATATCTGCAGGTGGTGATGGTAATGAGGTGAGGAGTGAGAAACTGAGAAAGGTGTGATCGGCACCGAGTGGAAGTCTCCCAAGGCCGAAGGACTCGATAGTATGCATCCCGTCAATCGGTCCGAGCAGATAATCTACAGTACTCTCGCCCCCCCATGTGGGAAGCATGTAAGACCTCCTGAATATGGCCATCGTGCCATCCCGTTATAAATAACGAGATGATGTCTACTACCAAGCTCAAGTAAATGCCCTCCATACCCTGTGGCATCTGGCCCAGTATCTGCTGACTCCCTACTGATCCCCAACTCCTCAGGGTCTAATGCTCTCATGATCTCTGGTTGCTCCATATCAAAACTCTCACACTGTCGGCTCTGTGTGCGCCGTTGAAGTCCCCCATAAGGAAGACCTCACCCAAACTAGAATACAGAATAATGTCCTCTGAGAGCTGTGAATAAGGGGAGGGGGAATCTCTGGCCTGAATATCACCCTGCGTAGTAGCATATCTGGACCCTCGTGGTGAGAGAGAGAGAGAGAGAGAGAGAGAGAGAGAGAGAGAGAGAGAGAGAGAGAGAGAGAGAGAGAGAGAGAGAGAGAGAGAGAGAGAGAGAGAGAGAGAGAGAGAGAGAGAGAGAGAGAGAGAGAGAGAGAGAGAGAGAGAGTTCCCCCCTCTCCTCCCATCCCCAATCATTCTCCATATTCTAAAAAATAAAAAAAGGAGGAGAGAGAGGATTGTACTTCACACCCCCCTCTGCCCCTTCTAAACATGTCTTCTTACTCTCTTTTTTTCTTAAAGAATATCCTAATATATTTTGTACTCTCCCTCTCCTAATTGATACTCAAGTAGTTGGAATTAAGATATTTAGATATTTTCTTCTCCTTTTGCCACATAGATCCACCTCAAAAACCCCATGACATAAGCGGGATTCCCACCTCCCCTTTCCCTCAACTATAAAAGGATGATCGATTGAGAGTAAAAGGAAGGGAAGTAGATAATAGCAAAATGATGACAGAAAGTAAGGAGAAATACTATACTAGAGCATTGAGAGCGAGAGAGAAGGTGAAGTTTAAGGTTCTTGAAGCACTTTCCCCAAAGTCATATATCCTTTTGCCTCATCCTACTCACTTTCTTTTTCTTCATCCATCACACTCCCTCACAAAAGGGTAAGCCTGTCTAATGAGGCATTCAACGTGGTGGGTACATCTTCAGCAACACTTAATGCACGAGATAATGTGGCCAACAATGCTATTAATTCTAATACACAAAATCATGTATTTTCACTCTTAATATTCAGATCCATTTTATTGAGGAAAGATGAAATGCATAGAAATTAAATTTTTTAAGTAATACTTAATCAATAATGCAAATGTTTTGAAAGGATTTCCTTCATTGCCTTCAAGTTATGCTTAATGAACACGTGAAACAAACATAGTGCTAAGGAATAATTAAAGAAGCTACTTTTGGTGAATGTCAAATAGTGTGGTAACATGCTTGTTTAGAAAACTAAAAAAAAAAACACTTTCAATTGGGAAGCAAAAAATCATCTTTTCTTGATGAAAAATAATATATGGCTAGGTTGATCTGATAAGGTGGGTGCTTTCCTCATATGGAAAATTAAGAGATGATCTGTGCATGAATTTTTCTAGGGTTTAGTCTTAGATCCCAGTTACATGCTATTTTAGGGAAACAATGTGATCACCTTGATTGAGCATTAGACTACGGTTAGAGATTGTTAGGTGTTCTAGGAACCTTTAGGTCAATCCTTGTGGATCGAGGCCAAGCACTTCACAACTAGGTAGATCCAACGCCACCCATTCGATTATTCATGTGGAGTGCAGATAGTAGCAATTGGAATAGACCCTAGACAACTACCAAGTGTTACCTTTCGTGTAGCTAAGTGGTAGGTATGTTACACTACCAAATCCTTTGAATCCTCTTTGTGGTGTCATTTTATGTACAATCTACTAAACTAGTGTTGCTTGTAGTGCTGGTTGCAACCTTACATTCCTAACCATTGGATTATACCAACATTCTTTGGATTTATAACCATTTTCTAACAAATAGTACAAGACTTAACATTCCACACAGTTTTCATCACTCCATATTCATCAACTGCTTCTTGATATTTTTTGACAACTTCTTCTCTAAGGATGTCTTTCCTTCTTTGTCTTTACTTTTCCTTTGATCACTAGAGGACTCTCTATCTTTCTTTGACTTTTTTTTCCTCTATCTTCTTTTCACTCTTTCGTCATGTGAATCAATAGACATTATAAAGTCTAATTTTGAGGAAGAATCCTCATCATCACTACTGTTGTTTGTATCAAAATCATCAAAGTTGGAGCCAAAAGACTCCTTGTTCGCCTTCTTTTCAGACTTGCTCTTTCCAAGTCTCTTCTCTATCCTCTAGGTAGCATTAGCCAAAACATCTATAGTGTCATTTACTTGCAATTAAATATTATTGCACTTGCAATGGTCTTATCTAGACTCTTTACAAAATAGAAACTTTGTAGCTCCACTGATCATTCTATCTACACCATCCAATCTATTCAACAAGTTCTTGAATTTTTGTGCATAACCTTGCACAAGCATAGACTTCTATTTTATTTATTTTAACTTCTTTAACATATCAATGGCTATATTATCTTTTCTAAATCCACTTAAAAATGCATTTTGGAGTGTATCATAAGTAGCAAAATGACCAATACCACATGTGCTATACCAATCCATAGCCTTACCCTTAAGGTTGCAGCAAATTGTTGAAGTTTGACTTGATCCCCATACATGTTATTGAAGCCAATGGAAAGCCATATTATCTTGAATAGGGCCACATGGCAATTTGGATCTTTATTCTTCTTCCTAAAAAACTTGGGAGCCCCAACCTTAGGGTTAACTGATTGATTTGGATTCATTATTGGCTACCTCCTTGGCCTTCTCACAACAACGGTAAGGGATTGAAACTTAGAGATTCCTTTGCTTACAATCCATAAGTTTGCAATAGGACTGCTCTACCCAACACTAAATGCTACAATCTCTTTGTCACTAATGAGGTGAAGTAATCTAAGTTTGGGTAAGAAGAATTGGTTCCTCTTCTTTTGTAGAACTAGCATGAGAATGATACATCGAGGGCACTACTCCAGAGGTACTAACATCTTGGTAATCCTCTATATAGGTCATATAACTTTCCTCATCAGGGTTCTAGATTCTCATGCTTCTTTTCTATCATTCCTTAATGACTTCTGCTATTGTTGTCTTGCCCATAACTCCCTCAATTCTTTGGACTTTCTTCTTGTAAAAATAAAATTTGACGAGCAATTCTTTGATATATAAGCAAAAAGGCAAGATTAACCTCTTAGTCTATGTAGAATACATAATAGGATTCTATTGCTATAGGAAGGAGTAAAGTGACTTACATGCATTGCAACAAACTAGCCTATTGTTTCAGGAAATGAGCACAACAATTAAAGATAACATTATGGAACATAGGGAGAGACAACATAATATTCATGGTAGCATTAAGGAGCCAACTATTCCTTAAATAAAGCACAAAAACAAGGGAAAGTAGGGTGCAAATTGTTAGGACTAAATTCCATCATCAAAATCTCATCATCCATACAACATGATCAACAAGTATAGAGAATAATCATATCTTTTCAAGCCACACATATTCTAATGGCATAAATCACTAATCATATGACTTATAAAGTCCATTTACATATCAAGACTAATGAACTAAGGTAAATGAAAATGGTAAAACAAGATACTAAGGTATGTAAACATGATATCAGAGCTTAGGCTAACAAGCTTTGTTCTACATGAGAAAGAGAGTTATGTTTGTTGTTTTTGGTGTTTTTTACATTGAGAGATCCTCTAGGATTGGAAATGCCATTCTGTTGCCAAAAAAGGTTAGAATGTAGCAATGGTTAGTACCCCATTATTGCACATGCAAATATTGTATTTAATCTTGCAAAAAATGTGCATTAGGAAAGATTATTTAATATTGATGACAAAGGCCTACT
Organism: Lygodium microphyllum; assembly: GCF_053477565.2. Taxonomy (NCBI): domain Eukaryota; kingdom Viridiplantae; phylum Streptophyta; class Polypodiopsida; order Schizaeales; family Lygodiaceae; genus Lygodium; species Lygodium microphyllum. The sequence continues at coordinate 71,373,465 of NC_141164.1, read as the reverse complement.
TGTAAATGACCTTGGATGATAGTGATTTATCCTTCACATAAGTCTCTATTCTGCATTTTGGAGAGGCAAGTGTGTTAGTTTACATTTTCATAATTCAATATACCAAGTGAGTACTATGATGTCTTGTATGACACTCGCAAATTATATCTTTCCACAATGGGTAAAAAACATGAGTATATTATTTTCATTTGTCTATGCATTGCCTCTTATGTAAGGGAGAGGAGGCCTAAAAAGGAATGGGAATTCCAAAAGAAAGATATGATTAAAAAGGAAAGGAATAAACAAGTGTTATGAAGGCTAATGAGACTCCACCACAATGTAGTGGAGATCTTTGAGTTATTATATCATATTGAAGGATGACTCTTGTCCCCAATCCTAGAACCCTCAAATATAAAACTATTTGCATGTGAGGTACAAATTGTTTTCTTTTTCGATCTTTTGAAAATTGGGGCATGAGCATGATATCTCACACTTAAGTTGCACCTCATACAAGTGGTCACTCATGATGAAAAAAGAGATTGTAGCTCTAGGTTACAACACCTTTTCTTCCACAAACACTACCTCCAAGGCTTCATCCAAAGCAATTTTTTTCTCTCCATCTCTTACCATGTCTCTACTTCTATATAATCTAGTTATTCTAGTATTCCCAAGTGAACTTGATGTTAGAGGTAGATGGGATATCCCCATCTCTAACATTGACTCCAACTAAGCCAAACTGATGGCAAAATGGGAACATGTTGTCCACAAACCATAGGGGTTCAAGGAAAGAAACAAGACATGAGATAGAATCAAGAGTACCAAAAGAAACTTGTAAATTACTTGGCAACTCACTCTGTATTGCAAATACACTCTTGGATTACACACACACACACAGACACACGCACACGCACACGCACACGCACACGCACACGCACACGCACACGCACACGCACATGCACACACACACGCGCACACGCAGGCACGCAGGCACGCAGGCGCGCGCACACACACACACACACACACACACACACACACACACACACACACACACACACACACACACACACACACACACACACACACACACACACACACACACACACACACACACACACACACACACACACACACACACACACACACACACACACACACACACACACACACAAAAATCCCTTTGATAGCCAAAAACATTCATCAACAATAGACAAGTAGAAGTCTTAAGGAAGAAATCTCGTATCAAAACCCTGGGAATAACAATCATGTTCTGAACTTGCTGCAACTTGTTTTAACTCTATCTTTCTCCTCTAGACTCAAAATATGGCCTAGGTACTCAAATCGATCAGAATGAACCTAATCTACTAGATTATAGAGGTAGAATTGCAAAAATCATCTTAGATTAGTCGAAAACACCACTTTTTATAAAATGCATTGCTTTTTTGTATATTTAGGCTTGGACACCTTGTATCACTCAAGATAACTCCTTGCATGCATTTTTATCCACCTAAAATTCATTAAGCGATTAGAACTCAATAATGGATATTTAGAATACTTTAAAGACCAGTTTTGAACCTAGAAAAGCTATCACGATCATGAGTAAGTATCCCATAAGCATATATTTAGAATATTTATATGGATGTATTTTTTATTTTTTGTTCATTAAACGTATAAATACACGGAATCCACCCCATCTAAGCTTGCACATCCTCCGACATGTGCTAATCTATGTATCCCTCTGAACATAAAAAAGCCATCTTATCTTCACCCAAAGTATCATGTCCATAGTTATACTACTATCAATATCATAAACCCAAATCATGGTCATCCTCAGAATCACATAGCTATCCCAAGTACTCCCACCTAGATCATAAGGCATCAAAAGCTTACATCCCAAATAGCATATAACCCTCGGTATCCAACTCTACAAAACTAATAGACCCTTGAGGATCAAGTGATAATGATAGCACATGAAATATTTGTAGCATTCCAAAATGTGTAAATCCACCTGATCATTACAACATTCCACATCATTCCATATGCCATGTGTAACTCATAGTACCATATTTTATCCAATTAAATCCTTTTATAAAATCCTTTGGGCAAGGAATAATCCCCTTTTGGGATCACTTTTCAAGACCATCAAAATAGTGGTATTTTAGTACTGCTTAATTGTGCTTCTATCCCTTAGTGTGAGGGTGCAACACTTCTTTATGGGGTCTCGATATGGGGGTCTAGCCTCTACCATACACAAGGAACCACACAAGATCAGCCATTGCCCAAAGGGGAGGAGAGATACAAAGGATAGGAGTAGATGGAATGCCCCCTGGTGATGATGATATCCCAGCTAGGAGTAAACCATCAATACCACATGAGATCGTGAGGGCCGAATTCGGAGCACCACCTATAGTGGCAGAGGCCCTATCCCAGAAGGTGACCTTCCTGGATAGGCTTTGGAGCCTACCACGACATAGATACTCCTGCCTCGCACTAGAATCATCCTAATAACTCGCATCACAAGGGGACACTGAATGCTAGTATGCCCGTACTCAGGCCTGGCTACAGCTGCATGGGCTACACATGGACCACCTCCCACCCCTACAATATAGTCTGGATTGCCCACACCTAAAGATTAGCCGGGAGGAGCTGAACCACATCATCAGGGAAGATATTATTTAGCTATACATAGCCAGGACATGGGTGTTACTGGATGAGGATCTAGGGAAGAATATGGCCTTCTACCGAGAGCACCTCCTACGCCTCACATATGGTGGATTCATTATACACCCAAGATACATGGATGTACACCTACCCCATGGAGTCTGAAGTGCCATCGCGCAACTCCGTACATCATCACACCATCTACAGATTGAGACAAGCAGATATGGAGTGGACTCTCTCCCACCAGAGGATAGGATCTGCCAACTCTGCTAGCTGGAGTGAGAGATAGAAGAACATTACATATGTAGATGCCCGGTGTACTATGAGATCAGAGGCCGCTTCCACTGTCTCTTCAAGGAGGGATTCGGACCCCTCTCCCAAATACTAGACTTCCCCGACTAGAAATGACTTGGGCTCTTTCTCCTGGAGCTACATTGACATAGGGACCACCTTCTACGGGTCCGGGACCAAACAGTCGGGAACACACAACAACGCACCCTCCAAGAGTTCTAGAGACCCTCGGCCACCCCCTCTACAATGAGGACTGCAACCAATCGACCAGTGGTCCCACCCCAAGTCACCTTGGATAGAGCTACAAAGAGAGGCAGAGCTCACCGCCCACACCCAACAGGTCCACGCCCCCATAAGAGACATCACCTATAGATACAGTGGATACTATAACGCCACCGGGGAACCATACCCCGCCGCTTTAGCCTCTCCATGCTAGACAGGCCCATGCGGGACATCTTAAGATGACCACCCTCCATGAGCAGTTCCACACTGCACTTGAAGTGCATCTAGATTGTATTAAGTCTGTATACCATTTTGTTTCTACTCACCTAGTTCACCATAACACCAGATAGTAGCTTTATTGGGACTTGGAAAACTTCTCAGACATTTTGTATGTAACCTTTTGGTCTCATAGGCCAACTTGGTTTTTTGTAGACGTTAATACAACTTTCTTTCTTTCTTTCTTTCTCTCTCTCTCTCTCTCTCTCCACCTTTTGTCAAACCTCCAATGCTTAGTTAGTGTAAATTGAAGGTAAAAAACATACTTGCTTTCAATTTTTATGTTGTAAGAATGGAAATTACTAATCTCAATACTTATCTGTCTTTCATGTACACCATTCAAGCATACTGTTAGCATTAGTACTAGATGATGTTTCCTTTCATCATACCCAGTGGGAGTTTGCTTGCATCTTTGCAACTTTGCCTTCGCAATGTTCTTGTCCTTCTCCATCTACTCCAGAAGTGATTTCAATGAAGCACTCTCCTTATCCAAGGTCAAATTTCTTTACACATTCTCGTATACCATCTCCTATTGCTCGTCTTTGAATTGCTTCAAATTTTCTTCAAGCTTATGCACTTTATTTTACTGGCCTTGCAAGGCTTTTTGCAACACATTTAAGGAATTGTGGAAGTGTATGGAAGTTTAATGAGTGTTACATAACATTGATTGATAATATTGATATATATAAATATTACCACCTAATCGTTTGCAGTAACCTTATAGACCTTTTTTGCCATTCTCAACAAAAGGGAGCAATGAAGAAATGGATTTAAAAAGTGAATTTAAACTAGTGCTAGGATCTAAGCCGTGGAGAGTAGAATGTATGTATCTAAGCCATGCTTACTATAAGGGGCCTTTGTAATAACACTCTCTTCATCCTCCACAATAACATGAAAATTCACTTTTTAAAATTGGTTGCTTATTTCATTAAGTGGTTTCATTACAAAATGTAAAGTAGAAGGAAAAATGTTGTAGAATGATTTTTTCAATGTAAGAATGATTTAAAAGGACGAGAGGGCAAAATAGAGCATGAAAAATACTTAAATGAACACATAATTTGGTTAGGCACCATTAGAGATGGGAAAAGCTAATTTTTGAGAGTAGATTTAAAAAAATGCACATTTGGGATCAAAATTAATGCACCCTATTGATGTGGCACCTAGAAGTAAGAGTATCAAAGACACTATGTGAGTTTAAAAAGTGAAAATTGATTTGGAGGCAATTTAAGGAAAAAATTTAATGTAAAAGTGAGTATTACAACTTGCAATATGATTGGGTATGTTCTACTAAGAAAAAAAGTATTTTTTTGAAAAAATTGAAGCCATTTCTTGTGGTATAACTTACTAATATAGCACTTTTGAAAGAGTAATGGACCTCATCTTGGAGGATGGAAAAGGCTAGTTATCAGGGTGAAAAGAAAAAATCCCCTCCTTTCTAGGTGGGATCCACCTCAAAAACGTAAGGCACAACCTATAGCATGCAAAAAAAAAATCCATGGACTTAAGATAAACGTTTCCTAATCAATTTTTTACAAGGCTCTTTTTGAATCCATATTTCTCTTAATGCACTCTGTCATCAGAATGAATAGAACAACAATCTTTGCTTTGAAGTGATATGAATTATGATTGTGCCAAAAAAAAAACAACAATCATTTTTTGACAATGCACATATAATTTTCTTAAATTTCCATGCTCCAAAAGTCATAAACATCTACTAAAAGAGTGTACATATTACATCTAGTTTCTTAACATCAAAATGTGTTTCTGGTCACAACTATAGTGGAATTTATGTTGTATTGTCCGCGACAAACTTGTGACTAAGTTTTTGTAATTGTTTTGCATCCAATGTATTTGGTCACAACTACAGTGTAGAAGTAAGCACTTAAAGTGACAATCAAAGGCACATTTATACTATATATTAGCAATCGCATACCTAATTGGTCTATAGATTCTACATGCAACTACCTTTTCATTAAAAACAACAATCTAAAGCCTTAAAAAAAAGCTCTAAATAATGAAAATAAAAACTAAAAACTATGGATTATTAAAACAAAGAAAAGAAGTCATGCCTTGGATAGTTTGAGAAGTAGTTTCCTTCCTACCATGAATTTCATAGAAAATTTTTTAGGAGGTGGACAAAATCAATGAACAGAGTTTTACTTGTGAAAAGCTTTCAAAGGGGTTGTTTATAAGAAACAAGGCCTTCCATGAACTTTATTAATAAGAATGCTTAACGATACCATGTAAAAAGTAAGTTCTACTCAAATGAAAAATTTAAAGGGATTAATAAACTAGGCATTCAACAAATTTGATAAGAAGGCTTTGCATATACCAAAGCCCTCAAGATAACCATGCATACATACATTCTTTATTTTTAGGAACATCAAATGATCAATTAAAACTTAAATCATTTGTTGGGGTACCAATACATGTAGTGTATCAATTCTATCTAGCTACATATATACGTTCTTTATTTATAGGAGCTAAAACTTAAATCATTTACCACAATTGATGGGGTACCAATACATATTGTCTCAATTCTATCTAGCTACACAAAAAGCACCAACTCACTTTACCCAAATCCATTAACAAACACCATTAGGATGATCCATTTATTGCAATTGATGGGTTATTGGTACATGTAATCTCAATTCTATCTAGTAACACAAAAAGGGCCAACTCACTTCACCCAAATCCATTTACAAAACACCATTGGTGTGAATTTCAACATGTATGTGAGTAGCATAGACTCAAAGTCTACCTCCAAATTGCATTTTTATTGTCAATCACAGATGATTACGTGAAATGAATAACAATTGAAGGATGGTCCATTGTGCAATAGACTTGAAATGTGAAGTGAATGTAACAATGGCTAACAAGGCTAACAACATGGATGTCAACATATTTCCTAATGGACCGGACTTGAAATGTGAAGTGAATGTAACAATGGCTAACAAGGCTAACAACATGGATGTCAACATATTTCCTAATGGACCGGACTAGATCTAAGCTCCAAATGCTTAAATGTGGCCAGCCCTTCAAAAGGACCAATGGGTGATCACCCCTAAGTCTTGAAGGAAGTATTCTTCCTTCAAAGCTTTCCTAAATTATGACCATCCATAATCTTACATATAAATATCATTGAGATGCAACAATACAAGAGTCACAAGTCATACAAAATATTGAATCATCATGCAAGGAGGGTTTTGACGAATTCCATCTTTGCTTCATACATATTTAGATAACTAGAAATATTTCGACCATCAAATAGCTTCATTTTGTTCTCTACAGCCTCCATTTCTTTGGTCACTTTGATTTCATATAGTTGTCACTACTACTATAATTGTTTGCTGACACAGTTATTACTATTTTTGTACATACATATTGAAACCTTGTACCTGTTGTATATTGTTAGAAGCATCTCCGAAATATGTAGGTCATGTGGATCCTTAAGGTAATGTTGAATCTCCCATCTTGTCATAACTTGGATGTGGTTCTTCACGTTGAGTTTACTAAATGTTTAGGGGGGTATGTGTTAAGCCACAAATTATACAGGTTTGGGAGAATAGATAAGATATCCTCTTGTTAAGACTTTGTACGTTGAAGATATCCTCTTGTATTACAAACACTCTTTTGATAGCTCAAAGCATACACCAATAGTAGGCAAGTAGAAGGTGTAAGGAAGAAACCCTGTATTGAAACCCTGTATTGAAACCCTGAGGTCAATAGACATGTCCTCGACTTGCTGCAACTTGTTTTTGATGTAGCTTTATTCTCCTAACTTAGAAACGATCATCCAAGTACTCAAATTGATTGAAATAGACCTAATCTCTAAGCCAATGTGGCATAATTGCGATAACCATATTTTCCTAGCTAAAAACACCACTTCTTGTAAAATACATTGCTTTTTTATATTTTTAGGCTTGGATGCTTTGTAGCACTCAAGATAAATCCTCGTGTTTTTATTCACCCAAAATTTTCATTAAGTTAATATAACTAAATGCTAGATACCTAGACTATTTAGGATACCAATTTTGAACCTAGAAAATTTGTCAAGTTCATAAGTAAGTATCCCATAGGCATATATTTGGAATATTTATGTACTTTTCTTGTTTTTCCTTTATTGAACATGTAATCACTGACAACGTCATGGGAGAAAAACCAAATCCATTGAGGGATCAAATTTTTATGGAACTTTCTCTTAAACTAGAAGCAAGGTGCAACTAGTCTTGGAGACTTGCTATAGATTGAATTAGTATATCTCTTCTTGTTCACCATCCCAAAGCATTTCATTTTGCAATGCAAAGGCATTCTATGTAGAGCCCATAAGCTTTATACACATCTTCTTCTAGAATCAATGGAACTTGATTGGCATCACTCCCACTTGCTATTGCCTCATCTTCCAGGTCAATGGTAGAAGTTACATCCCTCAAGATTTTGAAGCTTATATGCAAGGTTGGCCTTTTAGGATTCTATCCTTGGACTCCATAATATAGCTTGGCTTATGAGGATTGCAAGAATTTATGCTCTTTCTTTTCCTTTGCACTATTCTTCTATTTCTAGTGAGAACCAAATCTCCATAAAAAGAACTTCCCACAACTGCACCTTGGATTACCCGTACAATGCATGCAAGGGAAGGAGATTTCGTGCAAGCACCCTATTTATTGAAGTTTCCATATCTAGACCATTTTCATTGTATCTCCCTATCAATTGATAATAAGATTGAATGTATGATTTTGTCAAGTCACTCCCATAGGCATTGTACAAATATTATTTTCTTTTCCCATCCTCCCTATCCAGCCAACTTCTATGTACACTCTAAGACAAGTTAATATTAGGAAATTTGAGCATACTAGTGGGGGATCAATAACACTTGTAATTGCCATAGAAATCATACAAGCCATTTAAAGAATATTATATTGTTTGTGGAAAAGCAAGAGTAAAATGCACATGTGTATGGTTGGCTTGGTGGTGGTCAGATCTATTCTCCCACCACCTTAAAACATTGTTTGCAAGCTTTGATGTTCTCATTTGTAGTTTGTGTTGATTTTTGTTGCTTGGAAAGATTAGCTTGGCAGAATGTTTCAATAAACTTTGTTTCCAATGAAATAAGCATGAATTCTCTCTTCAAGCACATTATTAGGGCCCATGTTAAACTTTGTCCTAATTGCAATCCAATTTCTTCTGGCATGAAGCCAACGAAGACTACTAGAGGGTGACTAGTATCTCTCAGAACTTAATTTAAGCATTTCCAAAAAAGGATCTAGGTGTGTGCATCTGCTTACTTTGTATCACATATGGAGATCATAATTAGGCCCTTCAAACTAATAAGAAACAATTTTTAAGTAAAAAGTTATACGACATACAATATCATTGGTAAACCTTTTAAAAAATACATTGGGGTCAAATACGGAGTAGGACATATAGCCAATCCTTCAATTGTATAGGTGAAGTCAAAGTGCACCCAAGCCTTACAAAGGTCCCTTCCTCTAGGGAGGTGCATTAGATTCACTAAATCAACTCCACAACTAGGACCCTTGGGAGTACACTTATCTATGGGTATGGCCTATCCAAGGAAATGACTCCCATAGAAAAAGGGAAACAAGCATTTCTTTTTCAAAACTATAATATTATCAAAGTCCTTTTCCACCATAAGTGCATCCTTTTTTCTCTCACTTGTAATGATGCTATTAAATATATGATTGCATTCATAGATAGTCAATGATAATCAAAGAAATTAAACAATAGAGTTCATGAATGAAATTCTGATGTACATAATTGATTTTGCATTGGCATCAAATCCTCAAATTTTTTAAAAGCTCCTATTCTCTATGATAGTGGCTTCATTTTGTTATTTACTACACAAATATGATATCGGTTTCCTAGCCATAATCATTTAAATTTTCCTAGGCCATTTACCTAGAGCAAAGACTTCCCAAGATGTTAACTTTCTCTATTGCTGCCATTAAAGTGCTTGGTTAATGTACATTGTGGTAGTGAGCACCCACATGCAACATTAGGTGCTCCATGTAGAGATCATTTGGAAAAATGTAATATACCTTATTAAAAAAAGTCTTGAGGCAATACACCACATTCTCACAATAGAAACATGTAATGCTAGTTGTTTCCTCACTTGTTGGATAACCTTTGCTGCTAGGCCCATTCAAATATCCATGAAGAAATATATTGTTGTGCTTATTATTACTAATATAATAGGAACATGTGAATTGGTGACATTGAAGAAAGCCCAAACAAATGACTAATGTAAGACACTCATGTAGGTAAGATACTAGTCACGTCTACCAAAGGTAGCCAGTGTAATGATGTATCCCATTCATCCTTGATCTAGAGAAAAATATTGGTGGAAAAATAAAGAAAGTGTCTTCATTGTACTCATGTGAGAACTCAATGATTAAATGAGGCCCTTGATTTCTGTCGAGGAAACCCTTCAACTTTTGCATCCAAAACTTTGAATAATCTAGGGTAGCACTCCTACCTACAAGGATATGTGAGCATGCTTCTAGCCAAACAATCCATCTTGAGGTCATGAACTAATGTTTTAATGAAGGTCTCCTCATTCAAAGATTCTAAAAGAGAGATGTATCTTAAATTTCATCTGGTTGATTGAGCTATATTTGGTTCAATTAGCAACTCCTCCTACTACAAAAGTTTATTCACCTTTGTTTGATCACTATTTTGAGAAAAAACAAGCTAGTATTTAGAAGATAGCAAGGAGTCAAGAGGGTAATATTTTCCCCCATCTATATCAAATAGAGAATGAATCTTGATCATTTCTCTAGGGGTAGGATTGACCACAACATGTACCCTGATAAGATTAAAATTAGGGGGAAGGAGAGACTATAAGAAGAAAGATCTGATCAAAATTTTCCCTTGCTTTAGAGGTGCAATGTGCTCAAAACACACTAGGACTAAATAGATTACTCGATTTTGACTTCAACCATGGTGAAAGAAACAAAGACAGATAGGGACAATGATTGAATTCAAGCAATTATCAGGTGCAACCAAGGTGACACTCTTCATTGTATTTTACTAAGAAATTAATGCAAGTAAAATTTCAAATTTCATTTGGAATTTTTCTCAAAAAACTTAGAGCAAACGAAATATTACATTCATTAAAGAATAGAAGGTGTCACAATTGTCATTCTTGATAGAATCTCATAATACTTGTCAATAGGTCTTTAACAACCATGTTTAAGAACCTACATCATTTATTAAATGCAACAATAACTACATGATATTCTTCTCAAACATGCAATAAGAAGATTGAAAGAAGATCTAGGTAGTAGTTTTGCACGTACTACTCTAGCATGTACTTGGATCGTATCTATTTTTGTGAAAAACTATTTTCCTTCCATTTTTCTCATGTGAGTTAAAAGGTTATGGTCTATTCAACTTTCTCATTTGCAACTTTACTTCCTCAATTTTCTCTTTTCTTCTCATTCCCCTTTTGCACAAAAGAGGTGAGTCTTTTGCCATGACTATTGTCAAACTCATTATTCTCTCTTTGCGCCATAACTCAAGAGGAGGCTACATTGCTTCAACGTGAAAGTTACACAAAGACCTTCACACATTCATTTTTCTCCCCCTTCACATTACTTCCCTTCCATGGTTTCAATGAAGTGAAAGCAAGAGGGTTGAATCTCTTTTTCTCCCCATGAAGCTCCATTCTTCTCGACTCATGTTCTCATTATGTCCAAGAAAAATGTTGTTTGGTGTGAGAGGAGAAGCTAATGATTTTTTCTCGAGTCAACTTTTTTTTCCAAGGGGGATTGTTGTGGCAAGTGTGTATGCATGCAATTTAACTCCTAGGCCTATAATAGGAAAGGGTGTTGCGTGCAGACTTTGTGCCTATTGAAACCCCCACAGGAGAATAGGTGCAATGCATATGCTCCCATGGCAATGAGCCCCTAATGGGGGGGCTCCTTAGTCCCCCAAGAAGGGGCTACTAGTGGGGGGACCTCCTTAGCCCTCCCAAGAAGGCGACCTCGAGATGCGAGGCCTCCTTCTACCCCTCTTTTGGGGCTACAAAGGGCACCTATTTCACACCCCTTTAGGAGGCTTGGGGGCGAACCTCCCATAGGTGGCACCCCTAAGTGGCTTGCTAGCATAAAGGGAGGGCACCCCTTGTTAGTCCTGTCCCTCTCCAAAAATTATTTTAAAGGGTTTTTAACATTTTGATTTATTTTCACATAAAAGTATAGATTCATATTTATTTATTTAAAGGTTTAGTAGTAAGGGGAATTCTTTTTTGAGCTCTCAAACATTTATTGCAAGTATTTCATTAATATCCAAGTTATTCACATTTTCATTTCATGCATTTTTTACTGGGGAAATACTTTGAGGGGGGCCTTTATAAGGGTCCCTTAAATTTTTAAAGATTGGATTATAAAGGGGGGGCGGGGGGGGGGGGGGGGGGGGGGGGGCGAGGGGAGGGGCCCCTCACTTGCACTTTTAATGGTGGGGTTGGTGGGGACCTTGCTCCCACCCACTTACATGTTTTAAAATCATTATTTGGGGGAGTGCCCTTTAAAGGCCCTCCCCCTACCCATTAATTTTTTCTTTTTGTAAACAATAATATTTTTTTTGGGGGGGGACCTATTGTTTTTTTAAAAGGGAGGGGAGTGAGCCCTGCCCACCCATGCACACAAGTGTGGGTCTGAGGCATGAGTGCCTCCCCACCCATGCTTCTTACAGTGGGGTAGGGGGGTGGGCCTCCCCCCACTCATTCACATTTTTTAAAATAATAAGTTTTTTTTTTTGGGGGGGGGATGGGGGGGTCTAAAGGCCCCCCTCATACTTTTACATGATATCTTAGGAATTATATGACCCACCTCCCTTTCCAAGTTTATTATATAAAGGCATCAGGGGGCCTTTAGAAACCCCTCCCCTATCCCCCCCCCCCTCCCCAAATAATTATAAGAAAATGTGAGTTGCGCTCACTCCCCTCCCTTTTCACAAAATAATTGGGAGATGGAGAGGACAGGGAATGGAGGGGGCCTCACAATACCCACACAAATTTTTTAAAATAATAAATTTAGAGGGGGGAAATCTTCTAAAGGCCCTCCTTCCACCCATTCACGTTCTTTTAAATAATAATTTTGGGAGTGGGAAGGGGGTTTTATAGGTTCCCCTCCATTCCCTGTCCTCTCCATCTCCCAATTATTTTGTGAAAGGGGAGGGGAGTGAGCGCAACTCACATTTTCTTATAATTATTTGGGGAGGGGGGGGATAGGGGAGGGGTTTCTAAAGGCCCCCCTTATGCCTTTATATAATAAACTTGGAAAGGGAGGTGGGTCATATAAAGCTTCCCCCTCCCTTATGGTTCTTTAAAAAAGAAGAGAGAGAAGCCCCCCCACCCTACATGCACAGGTGTGTGGGCAAATGCCTCCAACCTCGCTTAGACTATATACACGAATGATTTGGTGGTGGGAAGTCCCCTGACCATGTTTCTAACAATGGGGTAGGAGGGGGTCTCCCCCCACCCACACATATTTTTTTAAAATAATAAATTTGAGGGTGGGCTTGTAAAAGCCCCTTTCCTTTGATTTTAAGATAAGGGAGGTGGGGAGACCCCCACTCCATGGCCATAAGCATAGGCAAGGGAGTCTACCCTGCTTGGATGTGGAGATAGTATGCTGATCCCCTTGCTTTTATAATAATGTGGTGGAAGGGGGGCTCCTCCACTCATCCATCATACATACCCCCCCCCCCCCCCCCCCCAATGAGAACCCAATGATTAAATGAGAACTCAATGATTAATTGAGCTCTCCCTCTCCCTCTCCCTCTCCCTCTCCCTCCCTCTCCCTCTCCCTCTCCCTCTCCCTCTCCCTCTCCCTCTCCCTCTCCCTCTCCCTCTCCCTCTCCCTCTCCCTCTCCCTCTCCCTCTCCCTCTCCCTCTCCCTCTCCCTCTCCCTCTCCCTCTCCCTCTCCCTCTCCCTCTCCCTCTCCCTCTCCCTCTCCCTCTCCCTCTCCCTCTCCCTCTCCCTCCCTCCCTCCCTCCCTCCCTCCCTCCCTCCCTCCCTCTCTCTCTCTCTCTCTCTCTCTCTCTCTCTCTCTCTCTCTCTCTCTCTCTCTCTCTCTCTCTCTCTCTCTCTCTCTCTCTCTCTCTCTTTGCCCTAGGCCACAATCAGACTCTTTCTATGCATGTAGATTGTTTGGTCACCTTACCCATGTTTTTAATGGTGGGGTGGAAGGGGGCCTCCCACCACCCACTCATGTTTTTTTAAATAATATTTTTTTCGCTGCAGGGGGACCTTCTAAAGACCCTGCTTCCACCCATTCACATTTTTTAAATAATGATGGGCGAAGACCTTTACAAGGGCCCCTCCCTCGATCCCCCCTCTCCCCCCTCTTCCTAATTGTTTTTTAAAAGGCAAGGGGGGTGAGCTCCACTCCACGCCATGTCCACAAGCAAGGCATGGGCCTCCAAACCCACATAGACCGTTTGTGGATGATATGTAGGGGTGGGTGGCCACCCACTTATGTTTCTCAAAATGGGAGGGGTCCTCCCCCCTTCTTCTCACGTTTTTTAAAACAATAACTTGAGAGGGAGGGAGAGGGGGGTTGTTGGGCATTGTAAACATCATCCTCATCGATAGTTCTCTAAAGAGGGAGGAGGAAGCCCCCACCCCACATCCATAAGCATGAGCACTTACCTCCAACCCCACCCAAAATGTTTGTATGCATGTAGAGTAGGCGGCCCCACACTCATGCTTATAACAATGGGTCGGGAGGGGGGCTCCCCCAACTACTCATATTTATCAATAAATAACTTTAGAGGGGGCTTCTAAAGGCCCTTGTCCCACCCATTCACATTTTCTTTTAAAAATAATTTTGGGGAAAAGGGGGAGGGGATTTACAAGGTCTCCCCTTATTGTAAAAATAAAACCCTCCTCCCCCCACCACACCTAGGCCCACAAGCCAAAGGCCTAAAACCTCACCTAAAATATTTGCATGTGCATAAACAATGGCTCTACCCACCCCTATATTGTTTATGCATTGAATTGGGAAACATTTTCTTACTAGTTTCTTCTTCTTCTTTTACACACAATACAATGTACACAGTATAAATAAGATACAACATAAAGGAAAGTAGCTTACTAAGTCAAATAATATATAACTGACTATGCTAATTGATTCGTGCTATAGAAATGCCAGCTATAGGTAGGTGTAACAAACTAAATATAATAAGTGATAAGTCAGTGGCCATGTGAGGATCATAATGACCATCAATGTGCTAAGTGTAGACATGTGGACCCATCTAACTAGGCACTCCATCATTAATGTCTGCACGTGTTGAGCTTTCCATCTCAACAAGGAGAAGGCATAACCCGTAGTGGACCATCTCAAATTCACATCACGTGCCTAATCAAAGTCACTTCATCTAGAAAGAATGCCCCCCTTTCCATACATGATCCTATAGGTTTGAGTCCCCTATATATAGCGCAGAATGTGCAAAAAAAAAATCTCAAGTGAGCTTGAGTAGGAGTCTTCATGAAAGAAGACAACAAAGCCACCACAAAAAAGATGTACATTCGAGTATGGATTAGCTAAATCAAGGAGCCAAGAAGGCACCGATAGCAAGTAACATCAGATAGGAGAGCTTCAACTGCCAATATCTTGGACTTGGGGTCCATGGGGTATGAAATAGGCTAACACTCAATCATACCAAACTCCAAGAGTAACTCAAAAATGTACGTATGTTGTGAAATGTAAATCTCCACACCAAGAAAGAAGTGTAGGATCATGAGATCCATCATGTTAGAACTCATGCCTCAATATCTCCTAAGTTTGATCAACCTCATGTGTGTCGCACCCTATGATAATGTCATCAACATATGAGATAACCAAGACACACCTATCCTCCTTAATTTTGTAATAATGGTTGGGGTCATGATCTAATTGATGGAAGCCATTGTCCAAGAGAAATCAATAAATTCTTTGATACCAAGCCCTAGGATCTTACTTCAGGCCATAGAGTGTTAGAAATCAAGCTCCACCCATCAGTTTGTCTTGGTGTGTAACCGACATTTGTGACAACTACTGTGTACAGCTTTCTCCATGTGACTACATTAAATAAGTCGGGTTAGTAGTTAGTCAGTGACTTGATTAGAGTTAGTCAGTCTAGTCAGTCTAGTTTACTTTACATTGTATTGTGTGGTTTAGTATTATTATGCATAATGAAGAAAATACAATGAGAGCCTGAAGGCTCATGGATATGGAGTTTTCCCTGTCTCTCTCTCTCATCTTTGAACATGGTATCAGAGCACCCATAAGACTAGGCTCTATGGAGTAGAGCATTGCAGAAGATGACTTCAAGACTGACCTGAAGGGCTGGAAAAAGAAGAGGACTGACTGTCATTTTTACCATTTGGTCACATAGAGGTATGCATTGTTGAAGGAGACTAGCCATTGATCAAGAGGTTGTTGATGACCCTGCTGGAGCATTTGAAAGGCCTTATTGAGCCTATGCAAGTCTTGTATAGGCTCATATTAGTCATCGTGTACAGCAGCAACCCCTGCTCATTCTACGTGAACTGCGCCTGTAGGGCAGAATGGACGGCAACGTGTGAAACATCAAATGGGGCACATGAACAAGACCCATAAAGCATGAATGCTCACTCTTGAAGGTACTTGAAGAGTACAAGAAGCAAATGCTTGTGTGGGAGCTCTATTATGAGCTGGAGTAATCAAACACAGACCTGTAATCAGTTCTGAATTGCTGTGAAAATGAATGGACAGCATGCATTCGGTCATTATTGACATACAGGAGCTTTGTGTTACACTCAGAAGGTATCATTAAAGCACAAGAATGTGTCAAAGCATGTATACATTGGATCTAATGTCTTGGAGCTGAGATTTTTTGCTCAGAATACTTTGATCTGAAAGCCATTGACAGGCTGGAAACTGTCATTAAATAGTGGACAACAAGCATCACTTTCCACTGAAGCATTACATGCTATCTTGGGCACCCGTCATCTACATGAGGTGACATATGTATGCTGAGTTCTTAGAGGATCAAAGAGAGCTTTGGATATTACTGAATGCTGAAGTTTTGGAGCTGAAGCAAATGCAAGTTCATCTTCTTGGCTGAATATAGACTATAAATGCAATGTGTAACTTGGCTCATTGAAGGCAGGAAACCTAGAGTTACCCGCATAGTCATGTATTGACTCTGTCACACTGAAGAAAATGTATGACATGATTTGAAGACATTTTGGAGCTGCTTAAAGCTTGTTTTGCTGATTTTTGGTTGACTGCAACCTGCAACCAAATTAGTTGACACTTGTACTTGCTGGTTATGCACTGTTTTGTGCTTCTATGCCTATGTATGGCTTGACACATGTACTAGCAGCTATCTGGGAAGTTCTGGGACATGTATGACATGTATGCATGTTGTTTTTGGACTTGAAATTGTTTCTGGTTATACACAGTCTATAGTTTTGAGACTGCATCTTTGGTCCCTGGCAGTGAGGTTGCAAGAGTTTAAACTGAAGTAAATACATAGCATATGTATTGACTGTTTTACCTACGGGTTAGACCATTTGTTTTGGGATTTTTTTGGGTTATCAGTGGGCTGAAATACCTTGGTTTTTTACTACAATTAGTTGCAGAAAACTGTCATAAACTGTTGTGGACTGAACTTGGTCAGTCATACTTATTGGTTTGTAGGTAGTTAAACATCTGACAGACAGTCTATTGCATCATGGTTAATGCACATGGGACTGATAATATCACTCAGATAGTTGGAGAGAATTTAGACAACAAGAACTTTGCATTATGGAAATTTAGAATGAAGAACTTTCTAGTTGGCAGGGGTTATTGGGATCTATGTACAGGAGATGAGGCTGCTCCTGAGTTGCCTGCAACGAATCCAACTAATGAATAGAAAAGAGATCATAGGCTATGGAATGAGAGAGCATGCAAGGTGATGCATTGCTTTTCTCTATGTATATCTCATGCTATGGTAATTCAAATCACTGGATGTGAGACTCCGAAGGATGCTTGGAACATACTGATGAAAAATTATGGAACCATGACACATGCACGAAAGATCCAGTTAAAATAGCAGTTCAACAACATGTCTAGGAATGGCAGGAGCATCCAGGTGTATACCACGGAGATTAAGACCATAGATGATCAACTTGCTACCATTGGCTCAAGTGTATCAGAAGATGATATGATTGCTTTTGCCTTGAATGGATTAGGGAAAGTGTACAAAGCTTTTGACACATCCATTTCTGTTAGAGAAGAGCCCCCTACCTGGGAAGAGCTAGTTGCTTTGTTGCTGCATGAGGAGGTCAAACTTGGTTTGAATACAGGTTCCAGTGTATCTCAGAGTAGAGACACTGTGTTATACTCTAGCCAGCATGGCAGAGGATTTAGAGGTTGTGGTTCATTTCGAGGTCGTGGTGACACTCGTAATGCTTATGGACAGCAGCAGCAGTAGGGTAATTGGCATGGTGCAAATACACAAGACCAACGTGGATCTGGTGGGTTTAGAGGCAGGGGGAGATCACCCCGAGGTAGAGGTGGTGGATCTAGTTCATGGCAGTCATCTGATCAGTCCAACAGGGACAAGGATTGCCATTATTGTGGCAGGTATGGGCACATTGCAAAGGATTGCTACAAGAAGCAGGGAGATATGAAGGCAAAGGGCAGACAACATGGGCACTATGCATCTTCCAGTGGTGCTCATGATGAGCAAGTTGATAGACTCTTTGCCATGCAGCATGTATCCAAAAATGCATCGAGACATAATAGAGATGATAGATGGTACATTGACTCTGGAGCGTCAAACCACATGACACCACATGGAGAGTGGTTTGATGAGATGGTTGCAGGTACACATGGCCATATATGTATTGGGGATGACACCCAACATGACATAAAGCATAAAGGGATTGTTCCTCTCATGATGCCTGATGGCAAGAAGAAAGGATTGCATGATGTATTACATGTACCGACCATAACAAAGAATCTTTTGTCTGTGGGTCAAATGGCAGAAGAGAATCTGCAAGTGAGATTTAACAAAGATGGATGTTTCATTGAGGAGTATGGAAATGGCTGCAAGTTAATTGCCAAGGGTAGAAGGGATGGCAGGATGTTTACATTGGATGCGACCATTCCGGGACTTAAGGCAGCCATGTTTGCTCATGATGAGAGTGCCATTTGGGATGTAGAGATTTGGCACAAGCGGATTGGACATGTCAATGTACAAAAGGTGAAATCTATGCAGCAGAAGGAAGTAGTACTTGGATTACCTAAATTCAAGTATAATGACTTTGGTCATGTATGCCTTGCATGTCAGTTTGGGAAGCAGGCACGGTTTCCTTTCATGAGACATGTAAAAAACAGCACTAGGCCTTTACAGTTGGTGCACTCTGATGTCTGGGGTCCTTCACATAATGCTTCGTTTGGAGGTGCACGATATTATGTCTTATTTATTGATGATTTCAGCAGGTACACTTGGCTTTATGTTTTGAAGCATAAAGATGATGTGTTTGATGCATTCAAAGACTTCAAGAAGCATGCAAAAAATGAGTTGGGCTGCTACATATCCTGTTTGAGATCAGATGGAGGAGGTGAATATGTCTCTAATTACTTTGACAGGTATCTTGCTAAAAATGGGATCAGAAGACAGCTTACTTGCAGCTATACACCGCAGCAAAACAGTGTTGCAGAGAGGAAAAACAGGGTCCTGATGGAATCAGCTAGAGTTATGCTGAATGAGAAATGTCTGCCAAATGGTTATTGGGCTGAAGCAGTGATGACTGTTGTCTATGTACTGAATCGAACCCTACAACAGGGATTCATGATGTCACTCCATATGAGAGGCTGTATGGTCATAAACCTGATATTTCGCACTTGAAGGTATTTGGCAGCATTGTATATGTGCATATACCAGATGAAAAGAGGAAGAAATTGGATCCTAAGGCAGTGAAGAGTGTGTTTGTGGGATATGCACAGGAACGAAAAGCTTATAAGTGTTATGTACCTTCTACACATGAGACACTCATAAGCAGAGATGTGGTATTTGATGAGTTAGCATCCTGGTATGGGAATCCTGTTGCAGTGCCTACTGATGGCTCACCCAGTATGAGTCGTGCTGAAAATACTCCTACAGAGAGTACTTCCATGAGTGGTCCAACAGGTGATGTATCATCTACAGTGAGTCCTTGGACAGGACGATTGCATAGTCACACTACTGCATCCACTGACACGGATATGTCAATGAGGGGGAGAACAGATAAGGGAAAAGAAAATGCTTTTGAAGATGTAATAGGTCCACTCACTGCAGGTTATGAGTCATCTAGCAGTGATAGCTTAGACAGTGAATTGGGGATTCCATCTGTTATGACGCCAGGTGCTAGGCAGAGTCATTATGTGCCGCCTCATGAGAGGCAAGGTCATAGTGAGACACAGCTAAGGAGATCAGAGAGGGTCAGACGACCTGTTGATAGATACACTTACACTGGATCCTCAGCCCATCATTATGCTTATATGACAAAAGTAACAAGTTTTAAAGAACCAAGTAAGTTTGATGAGGCAGTTGCATATGAGGATTGGCGTGCTGCTATGGATGAGGAATATTCAGCTTTGGCTAAAAATAGCACATGGAATTTGGTACATTTGCCTGAGGACAAAACACCTATTGGCTGCAAGTGGGTGTATAAGGTAAAATGTAAATCAGATGGATCATTGGAAAGATACTAGGCCAGGCTAGTTGCAAAAGGGTATGCGCAATAGTATGGTCTTGATTATGAGGAGACTTTCAGCCCTGTAGCAAAGATGGCTATAGTTAGAACTGTGATTGCTTTGGCAACAACTAGAGGCTGGAAACTATGGCAGATGGACGTAAAGAATGCCTTTCTGAATGGAGAGTTATAGGAAGAAGTTTACATGGAACAGCCTGAAGGCTATGTGCATCCAGAATTTCCAGCACATGTATGCCGGCTGAAAAAGGCATTGTATGGGCTGAAATAGGCACCCAGAGCATGGAATGTTTGCATCAGCAGTTATTTGTAGCAACACGGTTTCCAATTGGGTGATGCTGATCATAGTTTGTTTGTGAAGAAGACATATCGTGGTTATGTATTCCTAGTTGTCTATGTTGATGACTTAATCATTACAGGAGATGATGAAAGCGGGATTGTTGAAGTAAAGATATGTTTACAGGGTGAGTTTAAGGTCAAGGACCTAGGAGAGTTGAAATATTTTTTGGGGATTGAGGTTGTCTCTACACCTCAAGGCATATGGCTGCTACAAAAGCAGTATGCTTAGGACATGTTACAGAAATATGGTATGACTGATTGCAAGCCTATGGATACACCTTTAGAGCAGAATGCCAAGCTGCAGATTGATGTTGGGGCAGAGATTGAGAATGTTACCATGTACAGACAGATGGTAGGCAACTTGATCTATCTCACGATCACTAGACCTGACTTGAGTTATGCTATGGGGCTGATCAGTCAGTTCATGCAGAAGCCTCGCAAACCACACTTGGATGCAGTCAAGAGAATTTTGAGATATGTAAAGAGTACCACAGATCATGGGCTGTTTTATGCATATGGGAATCCCCTTGACTTGATGGGGTATACTGATGCTGACTGGGCTGGTTGCACTTATGACAGGAGGTCAACCAGCGGCTATGCATTTGGATTGGGTAGTAGCATGATCAGTTTGGCAGAGTAAGAAACAACCTATAGTTGCACTGTCCAGTATGGAAGCAGAGTATCGTGGTGCAGCCTTAGTGGCCTGTG
This sequence comes from Lygodium microphyllum, assembly GCF_053477565.2. Lineage (NCBI taxonomy): Eukaryota > Viridiplantae > Streptophyta > Polypodiopsida > Schizaeales > Lygodiaceae > Lygodium > Lygodium microphyllum. The sequence goes on along the minus strand of NC_141164.1, from coordinate 71,352,256 downwards.
AAGCTATGTGGTTACAGAAGTTGCTGAATGACTTGGGAATACACTTGGACATCAAAGTAAGGCTGTACTGTGATAATTTAAGCAGTGTCCTGCTAGCAAGTAATCCTATTTATCATGCAAGATCGAAACACATTGAGGTTCACTACCATTTCATCAGGGAAATGGTTTTAGCAGATCAGATTGACTTGGAGCATGTGAAGACTGAAGACCAGGTAGCAGACATCTTTACCAAAATGGTTTGAGTTTTTGGTTTCAGCTTGAGGGGAAGTGTTAGAAATCAAGCTCCACCCGTCAGTTTGTCTTGGTGTGTAACCAACATCTGTGATAGCTACTGTGTACAACTGTCTCCATGTGACTGCATTAAATAAGTCGGGTTAGTAGTTAGTCAGTGACTTGACTAGAGTTAGTCAGTCTAGTCAGTCTAGTTTACTTTACATTGTATTGTGTGGTTTAGTATTATTTTGCATAATGAAGAAAATACAATGAGAGCCTGAAGGCTCATGGATATGGAGTTTTCCATGTCTCTCTCTCTCATCTTTGAACATAGAGGGCCTTCCACAATGTGTAAACATGGTCCTCCTTCCCCTACACAAGAAAACTAGGAGCCTATGAAACATAAATCTCCTCCTCCAAGATGCTATTCAAAAAGACCAACTTCATGTCCATTTGATAAACCAGTCAATGGTAATGAGTGGCTAAAGCCAAGATAAATTTAATAGTAGATATCCAAGCTATTAGTGAGAGAATCCCTTGGAAGCAAGCCTTGCCTTATGCTTTTTTCCAAGGTCCCATCTACAAGTTAGTCTTATAGACCCACTTCACACCAATCACCTTTTGCTTCTTAACCAACTCCCAAGTCTGGTTTTGCTCTATAGAATTGAGCTTAGCATCCTACATAGCATTGTGCTAAACATCTTGTGCAAGAGCCTCATCAACTATAGTAGGCTCATTGCCCTAAAGAATCAATGACATAAGGGCATAGTTCATACATAGTAAACTATCCCATTGGGCCTATAGCCTGGCTGATCTACTTGGGTCAAGATGTGTATTAGGAACAAAGTAATCCCTAAATCATGCAAGAACCTTTGATACCACCAAGAAATGGTGATAGGATCAACCTAGAATGAAAGAGATCAAAAGGCCTCTGGTACATGTAAAGCACTTATTCATAGTAGGGACTCCCCATCAATAAGGAAAGGTAGGTCCTCCTCATCTGATGAAGAAGGCACCCCCTTTGATGGATCAATCCCCCAAAAGAAACCCGAGGAGACAGTTAAGGGGTAGAAATACTCGATAAAGAAGTAGTAGATGAAGGATCTATCAAGGGTGGATTCAGGGAGATGGTGAGGGAGAAGGGGGAGGGGGAGGAGTCATAGATGACAAAGTGGTGCCAAGGGATAACTTGAAAGGAAGGGGAGAGGCTAATGGGGGGGTCAATCAATGACAAAGAACCACTTGTAATAGAAGAACCATCAAAGGAATCTTTGAAGGTTGTAGCTTGATTGAAGATGACATCCTTGCTCACCTCAATCTTTTGAGTCTTTAGGTGTGATAGAGCCGATAACCCTTCATGGTCATATTGTAACCAATGAAGATAAGCTTCTTTGACTTGGGGTCAAGTTTGCTTCCTCTTTTCTTCTTGTCCACTTGGGATATGTGACTCCCACCCAAAGATGCAAAAGTGGTAAACTAAAGGCTTCTTCCCAAAAGAAAGTATGGTAGGAAGTCATATCATTTAATGCCAAAGTAGGTGACCTATTGTAGATATGTACTACAATAGCCCCACTACATCATCCCATAAGAAATGTGGAAGACTCATGTGATCCAATATTGATTGGGGCCATTTTAAGTACCGTTTGATTGATACGCTCCACCAAACCATTTTCTAGTTGTGTGTTTAGATGGGAATGATCCACTTGAATACTGTGGTTGTTACAAAACTCAAAAAATAGGTTAGAGTAAAACAAGCTTGTTTAGCCATGATCTGCTTAGATATTATAAACTTTGAAAGAGTTTTTCTTCTCTACAAACACCTTTTGCTCACAGAAGTGGGATTACACCTTGCTCTTGTACTCTAAGAAATAGGGCCATAGATAATGAGTAAAGTCATCAACAAATCAACACAAGGTACTTGGCCTTCCCAAGGGAGGCTATGCTTGTAATGTCCCCATTACTTAGTTTATTTTAAAAAACAATGTGCGTATATATTCCAAAGAAAATTGATTTATGTTGCACATGTTTTTATGAAATTGACTCAAGAAGATAATTATTATTATCAATGAGGTATTATATGCTAGTTCATGGAAGAAAGAATTGGGAAACCCTCCCAAGACTAGCTTATTAAAACTATGTTTGTATTGTAGAACAACAAAAAGAACTAGCCTAGTGGATAGTCACTTGGCATTTAAGTGCACTTAGGTGATAATACTGTTGGGATGGGTGACCTCCTGGGAAGATTTTCCTACAAGCTAGTGGGAGCTTCTCACATGCAGCCAATGGCGCCAATGAAGCCTTCGTAGCCTGTTTCCAAATATGTCAAGGCCAAGATGCCAAGGTCTATGCCTTGGCTGCTGCCTTAGTCGTGCGCCTTGGAGTGACACTCGGCCAGGCATGTGGCACACAGTGCATCCTTGCCCACATATTCGTCAAATTTTATCTTCGCACTACAAAAATGGAGCCCCTCCTTGATGTCATCAATGATGTCGTCAAAAATGCTAAAAGAAAGCGTTCTCTCTTTGTTGGCTCCTAAGAGACATTGAGATACTGAGCGAGGCCATGTTCAGATAGCTCCCCAACACGAGGAAGTGGTCGCTGCCACTACTGAGGGAACTCAACACGATGCCGAAGCACAAGCGGAAGTTAACCCCGAACCCATTCAAACCGAAGAACCAGCCATCCCACAACAAATCAAGGTTGCGGCCGTAACCCATAATTACAATGGATGGCGAAATGGAGATAATCAGGTTTAGTGCATACAAAAAGGATTACTTTTTAAGCTATTAATTCTACAATTTCCTAATGAGGGATAAGTTAGTATGTTACATAGATTACAATCAGTTAGAACATACTTAAACTTACAAAAACATTTTAGTATTTTCAATTTATTTTTAGGAAGGAACATAGAAATCGATGAAGGGGATAGATTCTATGCATCACATTGACAACTGTGTTAAAAATGTTTTATGGTTATGACTGCTTTTGGATTTGTGATTGATGAGTTATGGCTCTTATGATTCAGAGCTTGCATAGCCGGACGAGTTGTGGATTGTGGCGGTTTGGAATGTTGGGATCCCCAACCCAATGCTCCTTAACACTCTGTGGAGTGTGGAAAAACTCACATGCGGGTGGGGGTCCTATGCTCCTGAGGGAGATAGGTGTTCTTACTTTTTGATCACTTGAGCACCTGAGAGGGCAAAGGGCCGAGTGCTAAGTGCCCCTATTATGTAGGATGGCTCTGAAGGCTCAGGGAAGCTTAGAGGGGCTCTAAGTCAGTAAATTCCCTCTTGATCGCGGATGGAGTGCGATCACATACAGCCCAATCCCGAGGGATTGGAAAGTCCTATCCTAGGCTGGTGATGGTGTCTTTCTGCGAAAAGACGATTTTGTATCACTTTGCAGAGAGTGATGGTGAAATAAAGTATCTGATTTTTGAATTTTTTGTTATGTGCTAAAGATTGAGTTTAACGAACCCATTTTAACGGAGTAATAAAAGGAAGATGATTTTATATTCCAAACAATGTGGTAGTATGATTTGCAAATTTGAAAACTAAGCAAATCCATCGAAGAAAGTGGGAGGCTTCAATCTTGACGATTGGACGCCTATGGCTGGGTGCACCCGATAAGTTGGGTAACTTTCCAACACTAGATAGAGCTGACTAAATCATGACCCTCCCAATATTGGTAGGATTAGTTACCAGGTGGTTTAACACAATTTTAGGGGGCTGGAGCTAAGATTTTACCTTATGGGTAGGGGGATCGAGTTACACTCTCCCCCGTCTCTCACTCTCTTTGAACCAAGTGTGGTGTTAACCTCACTCGTGTCTTTGATTGATTAGAAAGTGGTCTTTCTTAGGTGGGAATTAGATTGCTATTAGGGGTGACTTGTCCATGCTTCCCTTGTGATGTAGAACTGATATTCCCATGTTCAACTAAGTCCAAGGTTTCCCATGGGGAGACAGAATGGTGATGTGCATGGATATGAATTTCAGTCGACTACTAGAGGACTCCTCCAAATCTATTGGAGGAGGAACCTCACAATGTTATCTGTGTGCAGCAACTGAAATAGTGTAGAATCCCTCTGAGTAGCAACCTATGGATGAGGCTACCTATGCTACTTGCCTCTCAAGAAACTAGGGCAAAGAGTGTGAACGGGAGGGAAATCTAGAAGTCCCTCCACCATCTTCTTCTAAGAAGCCTATCGAATAGCTTCAAGGTTCAAATACCCATAACATGCATGCCAAAGCATTCCAAGCTCATGAGAAGGCTATGCAACAAGGGTACCCTCCTATGTACCTATCCATGGAGCAACTCTTGAAGATTCATTCTCCATTGTGATTGGATCCTGGGTAAAGATGACTTGGGTACCTAGCTATGTAAGACCTTAAATAGACAAGAGATTAAAACCCAAATCTAGTACATAAAGGACTTTTACAAAAAAAGAATGCCAACCAAGCAATAAGGGAATGGTCCCCACTCCACACATGGAGACTAAAGAGTTGTCAAAAATGGTGACAAATCCCCCTTTGGATCTCATATCCTATAGCCAATCCTAGTGTTAAGTCATGTAGGAAGAGGCCCCACTATCCACAAGCCAAGGTGTCTCCTCAAAAGAAGAAGCAAGTGCCATATCCTCCACCTCAAGCAAGTGTATAAAGAAAAAATCACTGGTAGGGGATGTGGCCTTCAAATGGGGGTGCTTTTTCCAGCACTTCTCCTCAGGATGAGTGCCCTTCCCATAGTGTGGGCACTTGGGCTTCTTCTTCTTCTTCTCATCCTTGGAATCATCATTCTTATCCTCTTGTTTCTTAGCCTGGGGCTTCCCCTTCTTATTATGTCCCTTGACCTTGTAGTAAAAGCTTTCATGGAGCTGGATCCACGGGTACCTATGTCTTTGAATGCTCGTCATGCTCCAAGACTAGCAGAGAAAGATTCTCCCAAAGAAGTGTATCTCGGGTCCTCACAGGAAGGAGATTGGTGTAGTATGCATCAAACTTTGGAGATGGTGATTGAGTTAGAAGAATCATGGCCATGTCCTCTAGAAGATATAGTCCGTCTAAGACATGTAAGCTCATCTCTCATGTCCTCCTATTTGTTGATGTGGTCCTTCATGGAAGGAGAATCATTGACACTAGCCATCCAAAGTTGGGATATGCAGTGTGCAAAAGTCTTTTGACGACAGAGAGACATGAGCTTCTTCCAAACCTCCACATTATTCTTCAATCTACAAACATGCACAAGGAAAAAATCTTGTAAAATCATAAACACAAAGGATCTAGATTGAGAGTTGAGCTAATCCCACAAGGCAATACAATCCATCGTGGATCCAACAGTGGGATCCTCTAGGGGATGAGATAGAGGATGAGAAATAGACTCCCAAAGGTCAAAGGTATCAAGGATACACTCCACCTTGCATGACCACAAAGAGTAGTTAGAACCATCCAAGCAGTCCTCCTGGGGCAAGGAAGGAAGTATGGGTACCTGAGTAGAAGGTGCCATTGGAGGCATCTTGAGACCATGGGATGCAAACTAGCATGATAATCTCTCCATCTCTCATATGAATGATGAGAGAGAGACCTCATACTTTTTGTCATCAAAGCTGAAAAACTAGTGATCAAAGTTGAAAAATTAGTGATGAGAGATCTCATCCTCTAAGTCATCAAAGTTGGAAAACTAATGAAGAGACATCTCCAAATCTTGTAAGCACCCAAAAGAGTTGCATTTTGTGGCAACAATATAGAAATAGGAGAAAATCAGGTATATTCAAGGTGTAGATGTGCCACTTGCATAATATATGATGGTGTTTGCACCTAGAAAACTAGAAGCAAAAAACCTTGATTTTTGACAGTCAAATGTTGTTGCATGATCAAATCAGCTATTGCCTAGGAAAAAGGAGATGTTGCGTGCTACCAGAAGCAATCACAAGCACCAAGGACAATTGCATTTGCATTAATGCAGAATTTTGTATTTGCATTTTGGGGCTAGGTGGTCTCCTCCACAAATAGACTCAATTGTGTCCTCACTTAGGTAATGATACCATGTGAGAGTGCAAATGGAAGAAGGAAAACAAACACAATGAGAAGGAAAGAGAGAGATAGTAGGAATAAGAGGGATGAAATCTACAGTGACTGAAAATGAATGCTAAATACAAAGGAAGGATTGATTAGTCCCTCCACGTAGCTTGAGGCATCACAATGAGGGCACCAAATGAAGCTAGAAATGATAATGGTGGCAATAGTAGCATTGGAGATGGAGGAGAATGTCAAAGTCGGAGGAACAACCTACAAAAGGTGATGGCCAAAGTGAAGAGTAGCAAGCTATAAATAGCTATAGACCACAAAATTTGGCCAACCTACGAAATGGGGTCAAAATGACTTGCCATAAATAACCACGAGGATGCAATAAATGTAGTCTAAGTGCATAGGAAAATCTAACAAATAGTGATGTGGCATCATGGACAATCTCGAAGTAGACAGTCACTAGCATGAGGTATGAACCAACTAATAGACATATGAAAAGGGCCTAAAACATGATAAATGCATACTAAAATACCAAATCTCCCATATCTTTGTCAGACTCTAACAAGAGCTCACAACTGGGAGATGACTAACTAATAACATTAAAATAGGTATGCTAACAAAAACTCCCTCGTATGCACACTTGTGATTCTTTGGATGTGAGGCTTTTTATCATATTCCCAAAGAAAAATGCAAAAAGTTGGATCCGAAGTCCATCAAATGCATATTTTTTGGATATGGTGATGTAATTGAGATAAGCTATCACATTTGGGATCCATAGACTCAGAAGGTTATCCATAGCCATGATGTTGTGTTTCATGAGGATAAGATGCATATGAGACCAAAGCAAGTTATTGAGGTACGCCTGGTGATATTTCAAGAGGGGTATAGCTAGCCCCTATTTGATAGCTTGTAGCAGCTACTACTGATGATATAGTGACCCAATATCCTCCTATCATGTAGAATCGTGATGTTAAATAGAGAGAACATGTAATAAAAGTCCTATAGCCAGTGTCATGGGATTCTGTGTACAGGATGTAAAAAAGCTGATTATTTGCATTCATGAGGCTCTTGTTGACTAAACACAAGAGTAAGTTACAAGGTGTTTCCTAGGCTTGGAAAGCTTAAAGTTTCATAAGTCTGCTTCATATGACATGGTATATATGTTATTGGCCAATAACATAGCTTGGATGTAAACCTCATGTCCTGACTACATGAGTTCGTAAAAGAAATTCATTAAGCCAACTCAAAAGAAATTTTTTTGAATAAAATTCTTGCAAAGATATTGGCACTGGATTAAAACACCAAGCTACTCTTGTTGGCAAAAGAATAGTTCAAGGCTTAGAAAGAATATGCTTTAATGCCATTAATGTGGCAGCAGTGCTACTTAGTTAAGAAAGTTGATTAAGTCTATGCCCATGAAACATTGTATATGCCTTAGACATGCTTTATGTGATTTATATGAAACAAGACATAAGCAAGAGATAGTGAAGACATAAACAAAGAGAGCCAACACAATTTTTGGCGCAGAATCGCAGACTAGAGAAGAAGACCTGGAGCATTTGCATCACGTATGTGGTACACAAAGTGGAGTTTCCTACCATGCAACTCCAACTTGGGAATAAAGGACCAGAAGAGCCTTCATCTGTTGCCAAGTAAGTAGCACTTTTGTTCATGCAATGGCAGAGAAAGAGCAGCATTTGTGGATACCCAAAAGAGGGCTGAACTGTGTATTTAAGGGTAGTAGCCCATATCTACTGAGGGGACTCTTATGATTCTTGAAGAAAGTTTTGTTCTTGATTTGTGTATTCTTCTATATGCTAAGTTAGATCTTCCATGCGAAGAAATGTACTCTCTTGAAGAGTTCAAGAGTTGTATAAGGGCTGTTTTTGACTGTCAAAACCTATAATCTGAAGGGCTGAAGCTCATCTTCTTGCATTAACACATTAAGGGCTCAATCTTGATCTTGGAAGCTAACTACATGCTACCATTGTAGAAGCTTGAGAGGAATATCAAGAAACCTTCTTGTCTTGATTATGTGATGAAAGTGGGTTGAAATAGGAAGCCCAAATAAAGAATAGTGGGAAGCAATACATATCTTCCTCTTCTTGAAGATTCATGATGAATCATTGGTCTTACTTAACATTGATATGCTTTATGCAAGTTGACATTGCATAAGCATTGTGGAAGGGGTATTAAGACATCATATTGATTGCTCTATGTTCATGCTTGGGCTAAAATAGGTAGCCAATAACAAGGCAGACAAGGGAAACAAGATCTCCTTCTTCTCTCCTACTTTTACACGCTTCTTGCAAGCTACCTTTTGCTTGTTACATGCTCTTGAATATAGGGGCTGTTTTTGTACTGCATCAAAGTGCCTTCTTGGAAGGTTGATGCCATGTATATGGGCTGAAATAGGCAGCCACACAGTGAATTTCATGGAGAGCAGGTTCTTTTCCTTCTCTATTGCTTCATATGGTGAGATAGACACTTGTATTTGGTTGATCTTTACAGTCCATGCTAGGAAAAACTTATGCTATTATCAGAGGTAATTTCTGGAAGTTATTTGGGCTGATTTGGGGCTGATATCTTCAGCCATAATTAGAAATTTGACTTTAGTAGTGATCTTTTGATTCATTTCTTGCTCTTCAAAAGACATCTGGTCAAGATATGCAAGTCTTATGTGCCCCTATGGCAGGGCAATGTTTATAGACTATTCATAAATGCTTTGAGTTGGATTAAGAGGAGCTTTTTCTCTTTACTTCTTGGTTGAAGTAACCTGCCCCTATCTGAAACTCTATTTGAAGCTATCTTGAAGCAAGTCTCATTCGCTCTACTAGCTTGTATTTAACTCATAATATTTTGGCTCTTATAGTCTACATTAAATGTATCCATACAAAGTTGAATCATGCTTTGGCAATATGTATGATTGATGGGATGCAGAATTGTTTATGTTACATGAAAGCATATTGTACTTGAACACATATCTTGTGATTGCTCTTACAGCCAATAAAACAAGCTTGGTTTGAATTAGATCTTAAGAGGCAATACTCTTGTGTTTGCTAAGTACATGCAATTGAAAACTCTAATATCATCCTTGAGAACTTGGCTTGAAACCTTCAACCCTTATTTTATCTCTACCAACTCTAGAGTTCAAGCTCTTGAACCCTCATACATTCTTCTCTCTCAAACGCGTGTGGTGACCTTCAACCTTACACGCTCTGACATTGGTGAACTCGATGTGAAGGTCGGTTGTAAGAAAACTCTAAGATGGGGGATTCTTCAAGAGATACTCTACAACAATTGGTGCACATTCTGCAGTAGACTCAACAACAACAAATTCAAATGCCATGGAAGTAGAAATTGAAAAAATAAAGGCTGAAAATGTAAAGATCGGTTGGTCTAATCCAGTTGGAAAGCCTGTCTCTCAAAAAGAAGGTTGTCTACAGCACATGCATGATGAGGATGAAGCTCGATTCATTCCAAACAATCACTACTCCCGTATGCATTGGGAAAGAGCAACAAAGGAGACAACCGTCAAAATTGAAGAAAAAGAAATACCATGTATTTCACTCTTAGACCACGGATCTGAGATAAACGTCATGGCTAGGAGTCTCTATGAAAGTGGTGGATGGCCCATAGACGTTGATCCAAGTTGGCGAATGAGAGCTGCAAACAATTCTTCTGGAGAGTTATATACTGTATGTCCTAATGTGTAGGTAACTATTGGAGACATAAAAGACAATTTTCATTTCTTTGTTCAGGACTCTTATAGATACCCTATCATTCTTGGGCAACCCTACATTTCTGAAGCCTGCTTGGAAACAAAAGCGCTTGATGATGCTTCTTCTTATGCTCGAATCCAAAGTAAGGATAATGAATGAGCTGTCCAATTTCTTACTATGTGTGTTAATCATCATCGAAACAGAGATCGATTATGAGATTATCCTATGCCTCCTAATGCTCGAGAATTCAAGGGTTTTCGGGCAGTATTGTTGTAAAAGGAGGCTACGGCAGTGCTTCATGTAAAAAGATTGTGCCTCCTCATGCTCTGTGTCTCTAGCAAATCTACATGTATGTACAGCCAACAGTATGGGCTGTTATAAGACTCTTCTAGACATAACTAGAGCTAAAAGAAAATATTTATGTCATGTAAAAAGGGAGCTGAAAACTTATGACTTGATGATTGAAAATGAAGATATTTTGGGCATTTTTTTGGACTGAATACTACAAACACGTTGGCTGAAATATATGCGGTTGCTCATGTAGGAAACCAATCCATAGAAGCACGTACATTGGATTCTTATCAAACAATTCAAGAATTTGTTGAACTGGAAGACATTGGTTTACTCAACAAGGTTGAAGCACAAGTGGAGACAAAATACAAGAAGGTGGATAAGAAAGTCAAGCGTGTGGTAGTCCCACTGCCTCCTGGAAGTGAAGGGCTGGCTAATAGGGCAGCAAATCAGCCAAGTCTTCGTGATCCTTCCAACATTGGTCACAAGTTTACATCTAAAAGTATAAAAGAGCTCAAAATAGGTGATAATTCTTTCATTTTATCAGCTAAAAAACACTCTTTTATACCAATGCTAATGGAACATGGTAAAGCTTTTGCATTTTAGCCAAGTGAAATAGGCTATGTGGATTCGAATATTGTGGCTCTTGTGGTCATTTTTACAGTTCCACATGTGCCTTGGAACCTAAGGCCTATTCCTGTTCCAAGGGTGCATTTGCCCAAATTATTGGAACTTCTGAATGAAAAGATCAAAATGAAGATTTTAAACCTTCTTTAGTACCTTACTTAAATCGATGGTTTACTGTGCCCAAGAAAAATGGATCTTTACGATTCATTCAAGATCTACAGCATATTAATCATGTCACAATCCAAAATGTTGGTTCGAGTCCAATTGTTGACGAGTTTGCTGAAGCTTTTGCAGGGAGAGCAATTTATTCCATGGGTGACCTATATTCAGGATATGATCAATTTCAGCATTCATTAGAGAGCCAAGGCATTACCACAATGAAGACACCTCTTGGATTGGTCCACATGTGTACTCTACCGCAAGGTGCAACAAATTCCATGGCCCATATGATGAAAGCCATGCACAAAGTCTTAAGGGACTTTATTCCACAGCTTACTCTTCCTTTTCTTGATGATGTACCTATCAAGGGATGTGAAGTCAATGAAAAGAATGAGGAGCTTGATAAACATGGCCGCAGGACATTTGTAACTAACCATATTCATGATTGTGACAGGTTTTTGACAAGGCTAGAAGAGGTTTCATCTTACCATTTCTGGAGCTAAATCAATTTTTGGGGTAGAAGAAGTTCTAGTGGTTGAACACTTGTGTGGTCCCTACAGACGTAAACCTTCACCAATCAAGATAGATGCCATCAGCAAAATGTAGGAAAAATGCACAAATATTTCAGAGGTGAGAAGATTTCTTAGCGCATGTGTATTCTATCTCATATGGATACCACATTTTGCTCATGTAGTCGAAAATCTTTATCAATTATTAAGAAAAGGCCAAAGATTCTCTTGGGGTAAAGAGCATACTCTCACTGTACGCAAATTAAATAAGTTATTAATTTTAGCCCCCACTCTCAAAAGGGCTGATTATTCAAATGATCAATCCATCATCCTTACTATGGATACAAGTCCCATTGGGATAGGATTTGGGCTATTGGCCAAGAGGATCTTGAAGATAACAGGTATGCAATTTGTTTTGGAGCAAAGGTTCTCAATGAATGTCAAAGAAGGTATGCACAAGTATAAAGGGAATTGTGGGGAGTTGTAACAGCATTAAAGTGTGATCGTGAATACTTTATAGGTGCTTCTGTAGTGGTAGAAACTAATTGTCTTCCACTCTCGAGCATGATTGCCAACTGCTCTACACATGATATTGCTATGCTAAGATGGATTGCATATATTAAATCTTTCAACCCCGAATTAAAGCATATTATAGGAAAGGAGAATCCAGTTGTGTTGACATGTTGTCATGTGCAAGATATGACAATGAAGAGGAGCTGATGGAAGAAGATGAAGTTGAAGAATCTATACTTGCCGAATTTCATTCCATGACAGCTAAAAATACATTTTCAGTTGTTGCATATATAGAACTAAAGCTGAAAACTATAAGTGTAGCTGATCTTTTTAATGGTACAACATTAAATACAGTAAGAACATGAAAATGTACTATTATAAATTAGCAAATAGCAACAAAGATCAAAGATTTGTCTATGGAAGAAGGGTGGTCAACTAAAAGCCAGCATGCTCAGTGCATTGCTCAAGTTCTAGTTCATTTCCTTGAAGAAGATTATGTAGAAGATTGGCTAAAGATAAGATCAGCCAATATTTGAGCACAATGAAGAAAAAGGAGACTTGGACTGATGAGGAGTTCAAGCATATTAAGAGAAAAACTTATGGATTTTTTCTTAAAAATGGGCATCTATGGAAGCATGCAAAGAAGAAAAAAGGAGCGCATGTCCAAGTTTTAGGTAACAAAAGATTGCAACAATAGGTAATGAAGGAATTTCATGAGAGTTTGTGAGCTGGCCATAGAGACATATGGGAAACCCTTATTAAAGTTAAAGAAAAATACCGGTGGCAGAACATGTATCGAGACATAGAGCATTTTGTTGAAACCTGTTATGTGTGTTAGATGTATTCTATGGTTAAGCATTGAGATGGGTTACAACCGACTTATCCCTTATCCATACATTATAGATGGGTTATTGATCTTGTAGCTATTCCTATAGGGATATTGAACATGCGGTATTTAGTGCTTGGAAGAGAAGACCTAACCAATCAAAGTAACCAAAAATAGAGGGGAGTTGGATGCCGATAAGGCACACAACTTCTTTGCTCAATTAGAAATTAAGTTGGCTTTGAAATCAGCTTACAATCCTGAAGGCAATGGGAAGACTGAGAGAGGGCATCAACCTATTCTTAAAGCTCTAGCAAAGACTTGTAGGGGAAAGATCAAAGAATGGCCTAAAATGCTACCTTTTGCATTATGGGCTGACGGACTACTCATAGTATCGTAGCTAGCTATATGCCAGCTGAACTTATGTATGGGCAATAGCCAATTATGCCAATCGAAGAATCTATTCTCACATGGAGTCTTTTACCTTGGGAGGAAGGCATCATTAGAGAAGAGTTACTGACTTTGAGCATATGGCAGCTAGAAAGAAGGCCTGAAGATGTTCAAGCAGCTATTGAGAAGCTAAAAATAGCAAGACTGAAGAATAAAAGAAGATTTGATAGGCAACATTGACTTCGACCAAGAGCTATCCAAGAAAATGACTCGATGCTTGTCTATGACAGCATGCTAGACAATCAATACAGTGCTTCTAGGAAGATGGAAAAGCGTTGGTTGCCCATATGTGGTAAAGGTCCTTTATGACAATGCCACATATTCATTGGCTAAATTGGATGGGACAAGCATGAAGATACCCATAGCTGGGAAAAGAATCAAGCTCTTCAAACAAAGAGAAAATTCAACATATGAGCTAGAAGACTTGGATTTAATCCAAGAGCATGAAGACATAGAAGAAGAAGAAGGATTAGAAGATGAAGATGAAGACATGACAAATAAATATCTCTCTTAACACTGCAAATCCAAGAAAGTGGCACATGCTGGAGGATGTGCAGGTTAGGAAGGGATGAGTGTCATGGGATTTTGTATACAGGATGTAAATAAGCTGATTATTTGCATTCATGAGGCTCTTGATGATGACTAAACACAAGAGTAAGTTACAAGGTGTTTCCTAGGCTTGGAAAGCTTAAAGTTTCATAAGTCCACATGACATGGTATATATGTTATTGTCCAATAACATAGCTTGGATGTAAACCTTATGTCCTAACTACATGAGTTTGTGAAGGAAATTCATTGGAAGCCAACTCAAAAGAATTTTTTTTTGAATGAAATTCTTGCAAAGAGATTGGCATTGGATTAAAACACCAAGCTAGTCTTGTTGGCAAAAGAATAGTTCAAGGCTTAGAAAGAATATGCTCTAATGCCATTAACTATGGCAGTAGTGTTGAAATCCTATAATTTTGATTTGTCTATGAAGGTGATGATCCAAAAGCATGTATGAAACAAGTTCATTATGATGAGAAATCACTTAGTTAAGAAAGTTGATTAAGTCTATGCCCATGAAACATTGTATATGCCTTAGACATGCTTTATGTGATTTATATGAAACAAGACATAAGCAAGAGATAATGGAGACATAAACAAAGAGAGCCAATGCAATTTTTGGCGCAGAATAAGGGTGCAGACTGGAGAAGAAGACCTGGAGCATTCGCATCACATATATGGTACACAAAGTGGAGTTTCCTACTATGCAACTCCAACTTGGGAATAAAGGAGCAGAATAGCCTTCATCTCTTGCCATGTAGCACTTTTGTTCATGCAAAAGCAGAGAAAGAGCAGCATTTGTGGCCACCCAAAAGAGGGCTAAATTGTGTATTTAAGGGTAGCAGCCCATATCTACTAAGGGGACTCTTATGATTCTTGAAGAAAATTTTGTTCTTGATTTGTGTATTCTTCTGTATGCTGAGTCAGATCTTCCATGCACTCTCCTGAAGAGTTCAAGAGTTGTATAAGGGTTGCTTTTGACTGTCAAAACCTGTAATCCGAAGGGCTGAATCTCATCTTCTTGCATTAACACATCAAGGGCTCAATCTTGATCTTGGAAGCTAACTACAAGCTACCATTGTAGAAGCTTGAAGAGAGGAATATCAAGAAACCTTCTTGTCTTGATTATGTGATGAACGTGGGCTGAAATAGGAAGCCCAAACAAAGAATAGTGGGAAGCAGTACATATCTTCCTCTTCTTGAAGATTCATGATGAATCATTGGTCTTACTTAACATTGATATGCTTGATGCAAGTTGACATTGCATAAGCATTGTGGAAGGGGTATTAAGAGAGCATCTTGATTGCTCTATGTTCATGCTTGGGCTGAAATAGGTAGCCAATAACAAGGCAGATAAGGGCAACAGGATCTCCTTCTTCTCTCCTACTTTTATATGCTTCTTGCAAGCTACCTTTTGCTTGTAACATGCTCTTGAATATAGGGGTTGTTTTTGTGTTGCATCAAAGTGTCTTCTTGGAAGGTTGATGCCATGTATATGGGCTGAAATAGGCAGCCCACACAGTGAATTTCATGGAGAGCAGGTCCTTTTCCTTCTCTATTGCTTCATATATTGAGATAGACACTTGTATTTGGATGATCTTAAAACTTATGTTAGGGAAAGATTATGCAATTATCAGAGGTAAATTCTGGAAGTTATTTGGGCTGATACCTTCAGCCATAATAAAAAATTTAGCTTTAGTAGTGATCTTTTGATTCATTTCTTGCTCTTCAAAAGACATCTTGTCAAGATATGCAAGTCTTATGTGCCCCTATGGCAGGGCAATGTTTATAGACTATTCATAAATGCTTTGAGTTGGATTAAGAGGAGTTTTTCCTCTTTACTTCTTGTCTGAAGTAATCTGCCCCTATCTGAAACTCTATTTGAAGCTATCTTGAAGTAAGTCTCATTCGCTCTACTAGCTTGTATTTAACTCATAATATTTTGGCTCTTATAGTCTACATTAAATGTATTCATACAAAGTTGAATCATGCTTTGGCAATATGTATGATTGATGGGATGCAGAATTGTTTATGTTACATGAAAGCATATTGTACTTGAACACATATCTTGTGATTGCTCTTACAGCCAGTAAAACAAGCTTGGTTTGAATTAGATCTTAAGAGGCAATACTCTTGTGATCTTTGCTAAGTACATGCAATTGGAAACTCTAATATCATCCTTGAGAAATTGGCTTGAAACCTTCAACCCTTCTTTTATCTCTACCAACTCTAGAGTTCAAGATCTTGAACCCTCATACATTCTTCTCTCTCAAACCCCTGTGGTGACCTTCAACCTTACATGCTTCGACACCGGTCTTAAGATGCTATGCTAGAGCCTCATATTCTCTTGATTGCTTTGAGCCCTCTATGCATTATGTCTTGGTGACAAATACTGATAAGCCCCTTGGTTATGAGAAGCAATGCATAGAGATGATAGTCACTCTTGGGAGAGAGCCATGCAGTCTAAGTTTGATTCACTACAAAAAAAGAATACATGGTCATTAGTTTCCTTACCAAATGGTAAACATCCTTTTTCATGCAAGTGGATCTATAAGTTGAAGAGCATCGCTGATTGCCCTAAGCTAGTATATAAGGAACATTTGGTTGCAAAGGGTTTTAAACAAGAAAATAGAGTTGACTTTGATGATATATTCTTCCTTGTGGTCAAGATGATTGCCTTGCACATGGTTTTGGCCTTGGTTGCATAGTTAGATTTAGAGCTTTATCATGCGAACATAAAAATGACTTTCTTACATGAGGACCTACACAAGGACATTCATATGTAATACCCTAAGGGCTTTGTGGAAAAGGGTAGGGAATACCTAGTGTGCAAGTTGAGGAAGATTCTCTATGGACTTAAGTAGGCACTTAGGGGATAGTACCACAAGTTTGATACTTTATGCATTCGCAAGATTATTCCCACAGTGCTATGGATCTATGTCTTCACATAAGAAGAGTTATGATGGTAGCCTTATCATTTTGGTACTATATGTTGATTTTTAGGAGTGCTCATGCTCAAGACTTGGCTCAATAAGATCTTTGAGATGAAGGACATGGGACATGTCTCTCATGTACTTGGTATGCACATTACACACAATTGCTCTAAGAGACTTCATACTTGTCCTAGAAGGAGCATATCCATAGAGTACTTGAGCAATTCCATATGTAGGGTGGTAGGTCTATTTGTTGCTTATTATCTTCTCATGTGAAGGTCAATCAGAAAAATTGTCCCCAATATTTTCCCTAGTCAGATGATGAGAAGGCTAAGATGGCTAAGTTCCCATATGTATCTAGAGTAGTAGGCAACTTGATGTATGCCATGATAGCCACTAGATGTGACATAGTATCTGTTGTGGGAGTTGTGACTCATTATATAGTGATACTTAACCGATGACATTTAGATACTATGAAGGGTACCATGAGATACCTTAAGGGAACTACAAGTATGTGCATCTATTATGGTAGCTTGGATACTAGAGTCATGGGATACACATACACAAATTATGCATGCAGATAGTAGGAAGTCCACTTCTAGCTATATCTTCACTTTTGTTGTGGAGATGTTGTTTCTTGGATATCTAGGGTGCAAAAATGCATAGCCTTGTCTACTACCAAGGTTGAGTACATTGTAGCTTGTAAAGAGACCCTACATTGCATTCAAACTCTATGATTGCATCTAGTTGGCACATAATCTGATATTTCATATGAAGACTAAGCATATTGAGGTTGATTACCACTTTGTGAGAGAGGCGATTGAAAATAAGCAGATAGAGCTTGTCAAAATCTCTACCTATATGAAAATCCTATAGATTTTCTCACTAAAAGTCTCTTAGTGGAATTTTATGTCTTGATCATGATGTGGTGCAAAGCGGAACACATGGCAAATCTAGCAAATCAAATCTCAATCATAAACAACTTTATGACACACATAATAAAACTTAGTGGAAAAATCTAACAAATCAAACATCTCAACTATTAAATACAAACAACATTATAATACATAAGATGATTTGAATAACTCAATAGATTGAGAAAGACAAGAGAAAAACGAACAATTGGGCCCAACCTCCCCCATGGAAAAAGCCATGCTTTGCCATCCTTCATCATATATTATAGTTTTACATGGATATTTGCATTCATATCTTACATATAATTACAAAGAAAGTACAAATATCAATTGAAAAACAAAGTTTTAAGAGTCAAGAGGTATCCTGCAACATGCTGCAGTTGCTACAGAAAATTATGTGCCTGAATCTTGAAATTTTGACATCACCATCGCATCCAAGTATGCCAAAATCCCCAAAACAACTCTTGAGGCTCTAAATTCCAATTTCGGATGAGGGGGAAATGAAAAAAATCAGTTTTCACCCTCTTCTCCTATTTTGCGCGTGATCTTGTTGCTTTTATAAAGAAAGCTAGAAAAACCTTCTAAACTTAACCACATTAAGAAAATAGCAAGGCATTCCATAAAGAAAGCTTATTTCAATAAAAGCATATCTTAAATCTCATATTTTAAAATAATATATATTAAAAATAAATTAATTAATAATGTTAAGAACAATGATCTAATTATTACTAAAGAAGTTTAAACTTATAGCTTACACATAGAGTAATAATTTTAATAATGAAATTTACGCTTGGACTTACGTTAATACCAAGTGCTATCCAAAGCCATTGCTAGCTCCTCTACACATCAACTGAAGCATTCACAATTGTTTATAAATAAAATAAACAAACAATAGTGAATACCTAGTAGTCTTCAGCTACAAATCAACTTCTCGCACAAGGAATCCACATTGTGTACGAGCCCCACCAAATACATATAGTTTTATGGAATCCATCGAAAAACCTCACAGAATCCACTGTGGAATATACCTCCTAGCATTATACCCCCAGGGTGGGATAGCAATTGTCCATAATTGCTATTAGCTGCTCAATGTGGAGCTAGCAGTGTAGGGTAAGTACTAAGGGTGCAGGCGGTCATCTGTTGCACGTCTTCAATTGAACCAAGTATCTAGTATAGGACAATGAATTAATCAGAGTCTAATTATTAGCAAACAATTGATTCTAATAAGATTAAAAACTAGTGTTAGTGCTATAGATGTCTTTCATGGGAGTAAGAGAGTCAAAAGATAAGATAGAAATATTATGAATGCTAGGTCTCATACTCAAAGCATCAACAATAACAAATGAAATTTTTATTCTAGTTTAGTAGCAAGTAAAAATTTAACCAAGAATTCTAGGGAAAAAAAAGAAGTAAAAGACTTACCTATCTTACCTTGATTGGAGGTCTCTACCTTTACTAGAAAGCGTGAATTTACAACAGAATTAGGAAGTTGAAGAATGTTCCAAAGCACTTTTTTTAAAAGAAAAAATTGTTAGTCTCAATGTTTATCAAATCAAAAGATAACAACATTAAAAGCATTATAATTGTCAAAAATTAGAGTGAGAATCATATTGAATGCCTATTTTGAATAAAAAACAACTTACACCTTCTTATGAATCAAGTTAGTCTATAACTAGAGAGTTGGAGCTTATAAGGAATTTTACAAAACATTTACTTATGACTAAGACTAAAATTTAAAAAGAAACATATTAAAGATAAGGCTAAAGTTGGATAAAATACTAGTCTCTTGGTAAAAAAATAGTAATATTCAAGTTTTATGGCATATTTAGATATGTTATCTTTTAATATATGCACATTTAGACAAAACTATGTCTAATGTAAGTTTTTTCCAAATGGATTAAAAGCTATCCTATTAGGAAATTAGATGTTTGTATAGGTTGAAATTTACAAATTTCATCGTCTGGATTAACTGCGAGACCTACTTTCAAGATAAATAACTTTCTTTGTACATAGAATCAGGTCATGATGATAACTAGAGAGTTATAGAGAACAAAAAGGTCTACAATTCATGTCCCTATAATGGATTACCAAATCTGAAGGTAAGGTCATAAAAAATAGGCCTCAAAGTTGGCTACTACATAGTTTTTTGGATACTGCTGTGAAATTCGCCTTCAAGATCACTTTAGGACTCAAATAACTCACTAAATATTCAGAATTTGTAAAATGTGTGTCTAATAATAATTGTAGATATTTCTGAGGGCTAAAACTTCTACTTTTACACCATTCTCAAAATATGAGCCAGTAAAAAGTTACATTACCTGAAAAATAGTTATTCGAGAGAATTTTTATGGTGAAGCATATGCAATAGCTAGACTACTTCCAAGTGCCTCTTCTATATAGCCAGTTACATAAATAAGGACTTACTATGCTTAAACTTGAAAATTTTATAAAATAAAACAAAGCTATAATTTACTATGAAATATAATTCAAAAGCTTTTTGGCTATAACATCCTATTTGCATAGCCAAATCCGTGCTATAATCTAAATTCAGAGAAGAACAAATTAGGTCAATTCCAGCCAATCAACTGTGGATATAAGGTTGTCCACAACACGAGAAATGCTACTACAATATTCATCTGTAGTGATTTGTCTTGTAGATTGCGATTGTTCCACGGTGTTTGCCTTTATACATTGATATCATACAATTGAAAACTCGAAGCATAGCCAAGCTTTGATACCAATGGTGCGATGCAAAACATGTGGCAAATCTAGCAAATCAAATCTCAATCACAAACGACTTTATGACATACATAATAGAGCTTCGTGAAAAAATCTAACAAAGCAAACATCTCAACTATTAAATACAAACAACATTATAATACATAAGAGGATTTGAATAACTCAATAGATTGAGAAAGATAAGAGAAAAACACACAATTGGGCCCAACCTCCCCCACGGCAAAAGCCATGGTTTACCATCCTTAATTATGTATTATAGTTTTACATAAATATTTGCATTCATATCTTACATATAATTACAAAGAAAGTACAAATATCAATTGAAAAACAGAGTTTTAAGAGTCAAGAGGTATCTTACAACATGCTGCAGTTGATGCAGAAAATTCTATGCTCAAAATCTTGACGTTTTGACATCACATTGTGTCCGGAGCATGCAAAAATCCCCAAAACGACTCTTGAAGCTCTAAATTCAGATTCTGGATGAGGAAGAAACGAAAAACCCTCTTCTCCTATTTTGTGTGCGATCCTATTGCTTTCAAAAAGAAAGCTATAAAAGGCTTCTAAACTTAACCACATTAAGAAAATAGCAAGGTATTCCATAAAGAAAGCTTATTTCAATAAAAGATATCTTAAATCTCATATTTTTAAATAATCTATATTAAAAATAGATAAATTAATAATACTAAGAACAATGATCAAATTATTACTAAAGAAGTTTAAACTTATAGCTTACAAATAGAGTAATAATTTTAATAATGAAATTTACGCCTGGACTTACGTTAACGCTAAGTGCTATCCAAAACCACCGCTACCTAGTCTACACATCAATTGAAGCATTCACAATTGTTTACAAATAAAATAAACAAACAATAGTGAATACCTATCAGTCTTCAGCTACAAATCAACTTCTCACACAAGGAATCCACCTTGTGTACGAGCCCTGACAAATACATATAGTTTTACGGAATCCACCAAAAAACCTCACCAAATCCACCGTGGAATATGCCTCTAGTTTTACGGAATCCACCGTGGAATATGCCTCCTGGCATCAGGATGAGATGACGTCTATTCCTCATCTTGTTGTACTTATATGTACACATTGTACTTTATTACTTTTTTGTTATTCTCTCCTCACTCAAGCATATTTTTCCTTAAGTGGGGGGGTTTTTGGGGATCAAAGACTACCTAGGTGCCTACATTTACTTTGTGCATAGTGCTCACACACATGTACATTACAGGTGGAGACTTTATTCTTTATTCTTTCTATGACAATAGAATAAGGCAAGGCAAGTCACACATTGTAACTATTGGAATTTCCACATGCCATCTTGATCTCTCTTTCTTGAACCTCCATAGCACTTGCATCCTCTTGCTTCACTTGTGCTTTGACTCTTGCTCCAGCTTTCACACCCCATGAACACAATCATAAATGGGAAATAAAGTATTTTTAAGATGGTAGGATGTATACAATGCTTCAATTTCCAAAGAAGAGGAGTGTTTGAGAGAGTTGTGTTTGAAATAAAAAGAAAACAATACATAGAAAAAGAAGAGGATAAGCTTAGAGATAGAGGTTATAAGTATCTTGCCAAAACAACATGGCTCATGGGGATGACTTTTTAATTGTGCTTTATGAGATAAAATGGGAAGAAGAAAATATGATGGCTATCACAAAAAGGATAGACTTTATGCAATATGTAACAAGTGTGTCATAAAAAAGGTACCCATGTGTGAATAATATGGATACCTTAATATGTCCCAATTCAATAAATATAATCAATGTTCAAAATTTTCATATATGATTAATTTTTGTTTCAAATATTAAAAAATTAATTATATTGAAAAAGTGAGGGACCCTTCAACATCACATATGGTTGACCCTAAGAAATTCTAAGAGTATATGCACCAAGAGGTGTACTAGTACTACCTTCTTGGGGAGTCCTTGTTGTTTATTGGACCATTACACGTGGATGGCATTGTTTTGCTAGATAATTTTGAGCCATTCTTTAACATATAAAGGTGCCTCCATGTGTTAAAGGCATTCTCACATTTTCTTATGAGGATAAAAGATGCTACAAACATTGACAATATGCTTGAGTTAATGTAATCCAACAAAAGTTTATGTACAAGTAAAATAATATTTTAAAAAAATTATGGTAAAATATTTAATGTTTGATAGAGATGTTCATTCAATTTTAACACTTACTTGACTATTATAGATGGTTGTGAGGCCTCCTAAAAAATGGAGGTACTGCAATCCCTCTTGGGGGAATGGCTTGACCTTTACTGCAACAATTCTATGCTCTCCAAGATAATGTTGGAGCAAGAACTAGAACCATGGGAGTGTCAAGAGTGCCCATGGTGGTTGGAGTACCCACATAGTGATTTACCCAAGCAAGAGATCGAGCTTTGGGAAACTATATTTGAGTCTATGGAATGTATCATATTATGTTGATTGGAGGTATTGTAGTTGTGCATTAACAATGATATTGCTTTAGAGACAATCAACATATGGAATATATTCTATTATGTTGACAAGAAGTGTTATAATTGTGCATTAATAATTATATTAATTCAAAGACATGTCAGCATATCATGCCACAAGACATAGCGAGGTCAAGCGATCTAGATGAGGCTCCCAATGCACCAAAGGTGCTCAGTGTGAAAAAGAACCTTAAAAAGGTGGAAGTACAAATATCCAATATCTTATAAAAACTAAATATGCAGTGGTTGTGAAAACTAAATATGAGGTGGTTATTTAATTTTGGCGATAGTGACTTTTATTGTGTTTACCAGCAAAAGGAAATGCATTGAATATTCAAATAGAAGGTATACAACATGTACATGATATTACATGAGAAACAAGAATTACCAAAGGCACTAGAAGATGCAAGTGAACAAATGAATTCTGGTTCTTTTGCATTGTTTACATATATCATGATGTGTTATGTGGTAGGAAATGGAACTAACATCATGAGCCTAGATAAAGAAGCGATGAAAGCAAAGAGGGAGGTAACATTTGCCACAGTGAAGACAAACTCCATTCAGATACATGACCCTCTAAAAGTAAGGATTTATCATACATAGTCAACAATACCTGGCAACTATATATAATACTTTTAAATTGAATTTAAATTGAATTCCATCACATGTGAAAATAATGTAGGTAGTAGAAAATGGAAAAAAAAAGAGAGCAATAGAGGGCATAGCAATGTCACGGCGGTGACAAGTGAACTGGAGAGAGAAAAAGAGGAGAGAGAAGACAACAGAAGAGATAAGAAAGAGTGCAAAAGAGAGAGAAATAGAGTGACAAGGAGAGAGAAAGACATGAAAGACAAGGAAGCCATTGAAGCTAAGAGCAAGGTGAAGATAAGAAGGACAATAATGTATTAATGTGTCAAAAGATGAGAAAAATTACATGTCCTCTCCTTTTATACTAATGTTAGTGCAACATGGGATGGCATCAATATTATTTATACACTAAATCCTTATTCTTCCTAGCTTCTTACAATCCATCCCATCCCAAAGGTTTTTGCCCTTTAAAAAAACCTTATAAACACTGGAAAAGGATGGATAGAACATAGTACTACTCTGTTTTTTATAGCTTTACAAATGGGAAAATGAATGAAAGATGATAGGGACTGAAATGGAAGAACAAAAGTAGGGCTTAGCTATATATAAGATTATAAATGCTTCAAAAGTATATGGAGCCATAAAATCTTCAACAAATAATGAGCTCAAAATGAAGTAGATAGCTTGCTATGTAAATAAACCCTATTGGACCAAATCTGCCATAACTTCTAGTAGAAGTGTCCAAATGAGAAGTACCACATGTCAAAACGTAGCTCTTGAAGAGTACTTTGATCTTATGTAAGTGGCTTAATTCCAAAAATTAGGCACAATAAAAACTATTCTAAAACAGCGTGTTATCATGTCCTTGTTTGCACCATAACTAGCTCCATAGTTAATAGGCTTTAGCCACCAATGTGTCCCTTAGGAAAGGAAACTCATCTAATATAGAATTAGGCCTCCAAGAAGCTTCCTTAGGTGGTAAACCTCTCCATTTTATGAGATATTAAATGATGGAATGAGATTGAAGCTTCTTCTCGCTCTGACCTATGGCAGCCTCTGGGATGTACTGAATAAGACCTTCTTCATCAATAGGTGGCAGCTCATCAACTGTATCAACATGATTACCATAGAAAGACTTAAGCTGACTAACATGGAATACATTATGAATCTTAGTGGAAGAGGGTAGCTCCAATCTATATGCCAAGTCTCCAATGCGCTTCAAGTTCCAATAGGGGCCATAAAATCTGTGCTTGTTACTAGATCCATCTTTCAAAGTAGAGTACCTATACTTGGGCACCTTCAATAAAACCAATTCTCCTTCTTGGAACTCTAAAGGTCACCTCTTCTCATCAGCATACATCTTCGTTTGGTCTTGAGCTTTCCTAAGATTCATCTTACACTACTGAAGAAGGGTTTGTTGCATTCTTTCCAACTCTTCTTTCCCATGTTGAGAGTGGAAAAAGACTGAAATTTTGACTGATTTTTGTTGTTTTTGAGGTCTGAATGGTTGATTTTTGATGGATTTTGAGTGATATTTAGTTATTTTTGGAAGTGTTTGAGAGTTTTTTGGATGATATTGATTATGTTTTGGAAGCTCATGATGATTCTTAGTGGAAATATGAAGCTTTGTGATGTTCTGATAGATTCTGTTGAGGTTCTAATTAGTTCTGATACCTTCTATTTAGCTTATGTTTTGTTCTGATTTTCTTCTATATGAAGCATGGATTGATGATTGATGAAGTTTGAAATCTTTTGAAAGCTTATTGAATAGTTTTTGATAGTTTGGAATGGTTTTAGTATGAGTTATGAGGATTTGTTGTTCTCTAATGACCTTCTGTGGCCTTCTGTAGACCTTTTGTAGACCCTCTGTCTCTGCTCTGTTCCTGTTCTGTTCTGTTCTCTAGATCTTCTGTAAGTGTTTTGTAGAATGTATGTGTAACTTTGGGAAATTTTTCTATCTTTTGAAAAGGATAAATCTAAGTTCAAAAGTGCTAAAAAAATGGAAGAAGCAGCTGATGAAGACTGAAGAGAAGACTGAAGTAAAGTGACAGTAATGAGCTATGAAGAGACACTGTAGTGGCTCTGGTGCCCTTTCATACCTCCCATACCTCTTGGGAGGTGCATCCACTACCTAAGAAGAATTATTGAGATTCATTCTTAAGTATTGTAGCGAGGATATGATATACTATTGAGAGAGAGAGAGAGAGAGAGAGAGAGAGAGAGAGAGAGAGAGAGAGAGAGAGAGAGAGAGAGAGAGAGAGAGAGAGAGAGAGAGAGAGAGAGAGAGAGAGAGAGAGAGAGAGAGAGAGAGTCTGAGATAGCCAATTCTATTAAAACAATGTATCTTTCTATGAGAGATTGAGAGACAAAACTATGAAGACATTGAAGATGAATACTATATGATTGATTTCCATTCAAAAGTAGTGTATTTCTTTGTATTCTTGTTTGTTATGATGGATTCTATGAAGATGTTGAAGATTATGATTGATTCTATCAAATCCGTGGGAGATATCTACTATGATGCTACGTGAAGATTTGCTGTTTTCCTTGTTTTGGGCATCAAAAGAATGAAATAAAAGCTTGTTGATGTTACAAGATAGATTTCCTTGTAGTAGAATCCCTTTTTCCTTGGTGTCTCTCTTGGGACTCCATGTTTTTGGTGTGCAGCCAGGGAGACTTGCCATCAACAAGCATTAGAAGAGGCTGAAAATGAAGGAAATGGCATTGCCGAGAAGAGAAGAATTCAATGGATGTTTGCAGAGTTTCTTCTTCCACTGAAGAGTTAGAGATTCTTATTGCCAAAGTCACTTTCTACAAGAAGTTCATCCCACAATGGCGGAAACATATTACCATCATGATGCAAGCTCTATATGGTGGATTATTTCCTCTTCCTGTTGAAGCAGCAGAAACTTGCATCTTGGTGGCAAATTGTTTGGGAACAAACTGAATGGTAGAAATAGAGAGAATGACCATTCATGGAAGATTTGGCATTCATTGAGAAGTTCCCAGACATCATCAAGTGGGAGATTGTGAAGAAGCTTCAGGAGTCGTGGTCAGTGGAAATTCACGAAAACAAGAAAGAAAAGAGTTGGAATTTGTTCGTGGATACCCAACAGCAAGATACGTGGGATACTCGGTGCACTGACAATCTTTTGTTTGTCCAATTAGCAACCCACTAGAAGTTGGTAGACATAGTGTTTTTCACAACATACACTGTTGAAACCCTCAGAAGCTGGCATTATTATAATGATGTCATAACAGTGATCTTAAGAAGAATGGTTTTTGATACTTTCAGAACAGAATATCTCCCTCTCTGGTGGTTTGAAAGCCAAATTCAGAGATGTTGAAAAGAAGGAAGTAGAAGAGATGTTGGCCAGAGAAGAGACTGAAGCCCTCTTTGATTCTATTCTATTGAGTATAGACTAACTGGTTTGAGCCAACCCCTTGATGAATGATGCAATCAAGAGGCAAGCATTAGAACAAATCCAGAGGTACGTGAGAAGAGAGAAGGCAAGAATCAAGGCTAAGAACGAGCTTGCAGCAGAAGCCTCTTTTGATGCCCTAAAAGCACTCTTTACAAAAGTCCCCATGGCGACTCAAGGTCCCCTTCCTAGTCAGATTCGTCCTAGAAATATTGATGACAGGCCAACAAATGTAGTCCCATTGCCAATTTTTAAGGGAGAGTACAATGAAGACCTCGATCTTCATGTAGCAGAATTTATGGTAGCATGTGTGGGTAACAATGCCAAAACCCCTGAGCATTGGTTAGCAATATTCCCCACCACTTTCAAGGGCACAGCGTTTCAGTGGTATGAGAGACAAGCAGTAGGAACTTTTGGCACATGGGACGACTTGAAGTTGGCCTTCCTCACTAAATTCAGGCGTGAAGATTTTGAAGAGAGGATGTGAGAGGAGTTCATGAACCTAAGTCAGTCCTCTGGAGAAAGAGTAGAAGCTTATGTCTCGCGAATGGAATCCATCCTGAAGAGATGGAGTGACCATCATTTGGACGAAGGTATCCAGAAAGGAGTGTTCCTCAAAGGCCTACAACCAGAAGTTTGCAAGTTCGTGGAATTGAGAAGACCAGTCAATCTGCAAGCTGTAGTGGAAGGTGCAAGATTGTATGACAAAGTTGAAGCAAGGTTGTCAATGACTCCAGGAAGAGGAGTCTTACCTCCTCCTATCCCAGGAATGGTATACCCACCAAATGCAATCCTAGGGACAGTTCTCTACCCCTATTCCCATATGCAAATAGTGCAACAGTATAGTGTACCTAATCCACAGTGGTCGCCGTAGACAACAGTGCCTCAAATAATGGTTCAACCACAACAACAGCGGCCTCAAATAGTTCCTCTAATGGCGACTCAACAACAGTGGAACCGTACCAATTGGAATCAACAATCCCAATTCTCAATAGGAGCTCTGAATCAGAACCAGAACAGAGGACCCTCTCAATCAACCCAACCAATGTATGCAGTAATTACAGAAGCTTTCCAAATCCCTCCTACAAGTACTCCAGAAGGTGAAAATCTGAAGGACTACCTATCCAACTCAGTCGCAAGTATAAAAAAAGAGCTTATGGATGTGATTACAGAGCAACTACAGATGCTGAAGGTGAATACTGCCAATATATCCACTCTTGCAGGAGTTGGGAGAGATGTGATGTGTTCTAATACATGGTGTGGGAAGTGCCATCAAGTAGGACATTTAGCCACTGAATGTACCCAAAAACCAACCATTCCTGGAGCCTTTTGTTCCTAGTGTCCGAGGAAGAACCATACATAGGGTATCTGCTCTCTGAAAGAGATGCATGAACGAAAACAAAAATATGAAAACACAAGATTCAAGTTGCTAGAATCCAAAACGACAACACAAAGCATTGGACCAAAGCCTAGGGAGTTTGCTCATAATTTCGATCCAAGGCGGTTTCCCTCTCAAAGTTACAGAGGATGACAGTTTGGCGATGGTCAGAGATCCAAGGTGGAATGTTATAGATGTGGAGAAAAGGGTTATATCTCCCCGAATTGTCCAAACCCTAGAAGATCTATGGATTACAAGCCCTTATGCAGCAGATGCAAAGGAGAAGGCCACACTGCAAAGGATTGTCCAAGTCCAGCTCTTGTCAAGGCCAATGCCACTAATAGTCAACAGAAGGCACAAGAGCTTGCCTCCAACTTGGTAGAGTTGGAAGTTGCCGCTATCACGCACGCCAAGAAGAAGGAACCAATTGTCCAGAAAGAGAACAACTCCTCTGCCAAGATGTGAAGTTCAACCTACCAACAGAGGGATGGAGTAGTACAGGACAGAATAGTGCAGTACAGAGCACTGTAGTGCCATAGGGAGTCACAGAGACAATCCTAGAGGCAGGACTAGAGGTTTAGGAGATAGACGATACAGAAGTACCTCCAGAAACAGAAGAAGTTCCAATGCTGCCATTGCTAGAAGAAAAAGGAAAAATGAAAATGGGTGTAGCCCCATTCCCCAGCAGGCTAGAGAAGTCCGTGGATCCTATTAAAGAGTATGACTTGGTCAAAGACCTAGACATCTTTAAACCAAACCTAACATTCCGACAGTTGCTAATGCTGTCTCCCAACTATTGAAAGAAATTCAAAAGCATCTTGACAAGAAGACGCGGACTAAGGATTGCTCCTTCAACAGCGACCAAGACCAATAAGGCCCTAAAGCCTATAAAGGAAGTAGATGTGACTAACGCCTTCCTAAATCCTGGAACCCCAGAGATTAGTGTATGGATAGAAGGATGCTTTATTTTAGATGCATTGATTGATGGAGCCTCATTAGTAAACATAATGATGGATGTGACAATAAAGGATCTAGGTATGCAAGGAATTCAACCTACATAGTGGCTTATCAGATTGGCAGACCAAAGCAGAATTAAACTGTTGGGCATCCTCCCATACGTAAAAATAATCCTTGCAGGAAAAGATTATTGGTGGCTGACCTATCTGATGGTCAAACCAAATTCTTATGGGACCTCATACCCTCTGCTGTTGGGAAGACCTTGGATTTTTGAAGCAAGAGCCAAGATAGACTGGTTCAAAGGAACCCTAACCCTAGGCAGAGGACCCAATAAAGTGGTGTTAAATTGTGTGGATCGCAAAAAGGCAATGGATCCACATCCATCAAAGTCATAATAGACTCCTCTAATGAAGTAATAGATGGTACATCAGGAGACAAAGAGGCTGTTAAACAGATCTTTTCCAAGAAAACAGAGGCACAGTCCCTAACAGTGGGCATTGTAAGCCAACTACCGAAGGAAGCAAAGTCTTTGTCCATGGGAGAATACCTCCTGTCTCAACTCGAATTGACTTCTGAAATCACCTCTGACAGTGAGATAGAAGCATGGATATACTGCTCTCCTTGTTACATGGCAGTCGCAGAGAGACAGAGCCAGAGGCAGAGGCAGAAGCAGAAGTAGACACAGAGGCAGAGGCAAAAGCAGAAGCAAACACAGAGGCGGAGGACCTATTCTTCTCCTACAGAGCCTCTACAGAAGCAAAGATAGAGCATCCAAAGGAAGAGGATAAAAATGATGAGGAAGAAAACGAAGCAGGTTATGAAAGTGTAGATGAAGAAGATCCTCTAATAGCGGACGATCTTGTTGATGTCCCTATAGAGACCTCAAAGGCCAAAGATCTCGGGGTGTTGTATGGAATGACCATGGTTCCATTTGAGTTGACCAATGGACCACAAAGTATGCAGAAACTACATAAGTAATGGATCAAAGGTATAAAAATTAAGTTCACCAATGGCTCCTATCGCCCTGACCAGTCATTCTAGAGAAAAGAGGATGATGATGCCCCTTATCAACAGAAGCTAGAGCCATCAAAGTCACGACTTATAGAAGCTCTGTGCTATGTGACATTCCTAGACGCATCCTCTAAAGATGAATCCCTAAGTCTAGAAGAAACCACCACTCACACAGAAGCAAACAGAGTTATGATACCCTTCCAGCAATCTCAACAGAAAAATGAGTCATCTGTTCAGAAGGAGGAGAGCGGTTCTAGTGGAAAATTAGACGATCACACTACTCCCTTGAAAGAGTCAGACCTTTATCCGAAAGCAATCCGTGGGACATTTTAGCTGCAAAGTGGAAGGTGAAAGGCAAGTAACATTCCTAGATACTGACGGTACTGAACGTCACCTGAAAGTGAGCCTCAATCTTTTAGAAGAAGAAGTAGTGGCCCTGTGAGACCTACTAAATGAGAACTTAGATGTGTTTACTTGGTTATACAAAGATCTAAAGGTGATTGATCCCACAGTCTGTCAACATCACATTGACATAGAGCATGATGCCAAACCTGTGAGGCAGAGACAAAGGTGTATGAATCCTAATTATTCAGCTCTGGTGAAGGCCGAATTATTGAAGCTTCTTGAAGAAGAGTTCATTTATCCTGTGGCTAACAGTGAATGGGTTTTGCCCATTGTGGTTGTACCCATGAAGAACAAGAAACTTCAAATATATGTGGACTTTCAAAAGCTAAACTCGAAGACAAAGAAGGATCATTTTTCTATCCCTTTCACAGACCAACTGTTAGACACAGTGGTAGGTCATGAGCTCTATTCCCTCTTGGATGGATTCAGCGGATATAACCAAGTCCAAATTGCAGAAGAGGACCAATCCAAAACAACCTTCACCACAGAATGGGGGACCTATGTCTATAGAGTGATGCTGTTTGGGCTTTATAATGCTCCTGCCACCTTCCAACGAGTAATGATGGCTGCCTTCCAGAATCATCTGCATGATTTCATTGAGGTGTATCTTGATGAATTTTGTGTCTATAGCTTAATACGTGAGCATTGGGGACACCTAGAGCAATGCTTTGACAGATGTCGAGAGTATGGGATCTCTCTCAACTGTGACAAATGTGTCTTTGGTGTCTCATCAGGAGACCTTTTGGGCCATATTGTCTCTGCACAAGGGATTGCAACAGACCCGATGAAGATTGAGAAGATTGTCACCTTGACCGTACCAACAAACCTCAAGCAATTGAGAGGATTTCTTGGCCATGTGGGCTACTACATATGATTTATTGCACATTTTGCCACCAAGGCAGCCCCTCTGCACAAGATCCTAAGGGAAGACGTGCATTTCCTTTGGAATGATGAATGCGAATAATCCTTTAATACCCTAAAACAGTGCCTTATCCAAGCACCTATCTTGCAGCCTCTTGATTAGATGAAGGAGTTCCATGTGCACATAGATATATCAGTTGAAGGGCTAGGTGTTGTCCTATGTCAAAATGGCCCCTCTAAATTAGATCAACCAATATATTATGCAAGCCGAAAGGTCATTGATAGAGAGTGGAACTAACAGAGCTTGAGTGCTTAGCAATGGTGTTTGCACTGGAGAAGTTTCGACACTATCTACGTCCATGCATTACAAGTTCTACATGGATCATGAAGCCATGTCCTTCCTGATGAACAAAGCAGATGTCAAAGGATGACTGATGAGATGGTTGCTCCTATTCCAGGAGTTTGATTTTGAAGTGTTTGACTGGCCAAAGACCAAGTCACTTTTACCCAGGTTAACAAGCCAACTCCTAAGAGTTGTTGCACTAAACAAGTGATTATTGTACTAATTGTTTTAATTTGACTCGACTTAGCCTTCCCTAAAATCTACAACGTTGTTTGTAGTAGTCCAACTGCAAAGATTCTAAACTTCAGTAAATTATACTGGGCACTAAATTGCTAAACCTAAGATAACTATAGCTTCTCCTCATCTCTCAGAGGCAGCTCCTCATAATGTTCTCCTGCCATGCTAGTGGCGGTTTATCCAGGAAATGTTTTTAATGTTTGACTTTGGAAAGGTTGTTTCAGGGATATAGATCTCTTAGATCTATTTGTATATCTCCGTTTAAAATTCCTTTTTATATTTTTCTCCACCTGATTAAAATTAATTCTTTTTATTTGTTTAATTTTAAACAAACATTCAAATCAAATTTTTTGAAGTACCATAAACCCCTAAATTTTAATCTCCCTTGGTAGACGTTTCCCACTCCGTATATAAATTTCGTCGTTGCTTATTAGTTTTTAAGTACTTAATTCATTTTGCGAATATAACGTCCTTTCCTTCTTTTCTATTATTAAACATCAACCAGAATAAAACAAGTTCTTCCATACTCTTATGGTTCACATTCATAATTTATTTTAAATTCCCATAGCACCCTTTAATTTATCAATGAGTCCTAGTAGCCCTCCACTCCATATATTTAAGAAGTTGATTGTAAAATGAATAACATGTAAAAATTTAATATAGATGCTGAGGCTTTTCCTCATGCCATCCAATCATTAAATTGTTTGATTTTATTTTGGTTTTAATTTAAACTAAATTTTATAACTGCAACCTAACATTATAAATCATTATAAAGTGTTGTTAAACTTTTTATTTGTAATTTCCCATGTTTCCTAAATGTTCACACCGTGTATAATTTCTCTTATCAAAACCAAAACACCATATCTTTATACAAGCATTTCTTAAGTGAAATATTATTTAAATCATTATTTCTTTACTTTAACCCCTACAACATAAATGCACTAACCAATCAAAGATTTTGTTTCCAATATTTCACTAAGAATCCATAGTTTATATCAATAAATAACACATTTTACGTAAAGGAAAACTATGCTTTTTCCCTAAATATAACTCTTTCCTAATTTTTAAATATAACAAAACATCTTTAAAAATCTTGATAGAAATTCAGTAAATTCCTTGACTCATAAGCTTTATAGGAAAAATATCAGAACTTATAAATTTTCAGTAAGTAATTTTATAAAATTTTATTTATGATCATTTTGAGTCATTTTTTAGTGTTTTCGACTGTTTTTGATTTTTAATAAATAAAAACCAGTTCATATAAATGCAAAAAACCATGTAGCATAAGAAAACAGGTTTAAAGACATATTTTAAAAATTATAAACTAGAGAAATTTTCATATTATATTATATATTTTAGATAAATCAGTTGGACACTTACTTGTAAAACCCGCGAGTCGTGATTGCGTCTTTGGAGACCGTGTCCTCTTGCAGTCCGGCCAAGGTAGGTCTGTCGTCCAGCCACTCGTTTCGACCGTGAGCTCACCAATTTTTTACTCCCTCGCCATTCCTCGCACGACTGTTAGTCTATGACTATAGAAATGCTCCTTCTCTCTTAAGTTAAGGATTTAACTCTTAATCAAGAGTTAATTGAAACTCTTGCTAAGGTTTGGAATTGAAGAAGGCGTCGACTCTCCATGGCCAAAGAGATTATTTCCATATCTTTCTGATCTTTCCTCCGATTGTCGCGCGGAGTTAGGCGATAGAACCAGAAGAAATTCCTCTCCCAACATGTAATCTCTGATCATGTGGTTCTATTGAAGCTCCAGTTTGACCTTCAAGCAGAAATCATGGCTATGGCTTCCAGGACAGGCGATGATTCTCCCATCTCTCTCTCTTGCTCTTCCTGACTGCAATCCTAAGCAGCCTGATGATTTCGCCAAAGATAGTATTCAGATTTATTCAAGGAAGAAGGTTTGTTCTGAGAAACATGGCGCCTTGTTTCTTTTCATTGTTGTTTGCACGACATGAATTATGACGATTATTTTATGGCTTTAATGTGACGATTTTATGCAACGATTTTATGCTCTTATTGCTTGAGATGGACATTGTAATCTCCAAGTCCAATTTGAAGATTTGTCTGCGCTCCCATTCTTCCAGGCTTCAGGCGCTTTGAAATCAATCATTTAGAATTCTGTATGATGCAATACAGGGCCGGAAAGGGGCACATTAATGATTGCCATTGCCTCCAATTTTCAGGATAATGATGAGAGAGATTTCGTCTAGAATGATGATCAGGGAGCCTCCGTTTTTCGTCCTGCTTCGTCTCCCCCCAACCTTCTTGGTTTCCCATGCATCCCTCTTGATCTGAACGGCCGCTCGTTTTTTTGTTTTATTATTATTATTTTTTAAACCCTCCCCCAATTTCATGCGGCCCCCTCTCCCATAACAAATTTTTTATATTTCCACGAAGGTTGCCACAAGTAAGCCAAGACAGGAATCTTATCCATAGGTGTAGACCCATTGATTTTGTTTTGTTCCTGTAGTTTGATGGATAGCTCTTTAAACCATTTTTGGTAGTCAATAGTAGATAGATTATGATCATCAAGTCGTTTCCAAGTAGAAATTTGCCCCACTTCTAACCATTCCACGTCTTGCCATGACATTAAAAAAACTTCCTTTCACACCCTTTGAAATGTTATTGTGTGAGGTATTACCGCTCGTAGATGACCTTAAGGACACAAGGACAACCCTTGCTCGCCTAGACCAACCAGCATTACCATATGCATGGTAGCCAACTCCTCCCATAAAGGTAGAGCAACCCAACTTATAAGCTATAAACAACACCATGTGAGTAGCTTGTAAGCCATGCCCACCATCCATGAGGTAAAAGTTACCCATCAGACCTATAAACCAATCTCAAATGCTTTGCAAACCCCTATCCTCTCCCTAATACGATGTAAGGCATGTAAGTAGAACCCTAAACTTTTAACTGTGAAGATGAACAGAAGATAATCTTCCA
Source organism: Lygodium microphyllum (assembly GCF_053477565.2). Classification (NCBI taxonomy): domain Eukaryota; kingdom Viridiplantae; phylum Streptophyta; class Polypodiopsida; order Schizaeales; family Lygodiaceae; genus Lygodium; species Lygodium microphyllum. Next base: position 71,317,150 of record NC_141164.1, on the reverse strand, counting down.
TGAAGGCCATAACTTCTAGTGGCTCTAAAGATGTAGATTGCATAAGCTCAAAAGACTTCATTTTGCAAAGTCCTACAGTCTCTAATTCCTGGTCTCCATAACCTATACTTTGCAAATGAGATATAAGAACTTCTTGTAGGTTATACACAGGCCAAAAGATTGAATTTTGTAACGACATTTCCTGGCCGAACTGCAAGGACACGCACCCCAAAAACAACAACAACAAGCACCACATCTGCATTAAATTCATGTAAAAATTTAGTAATAAGGTATCAATTGTATACAGTTTTGCCAAAAAATTGTTGCAATAAATGGCATATATTTAGGTGTTGTCAGTGTTCACTAACCCTGGTCGTTCCCATGTCCTAGCCGATCATCTGTCATGGATCCCTCAAACTGCAGAAGAAGAACATGATGATCCAAAACTTCATGATGCTTCCTTGTTTCTAGTTGAAACAGTTACTCCATGGTATGCAGACATAGCCAACCTTCTGGAAACTCAACAGTATCCTCCTGGCATCTCAAGCTATGAGAAGAAGAAGCTTCTATTAGAATCAGCCCCTACATCTTGTTAGGCGGTGCACTGTACAAGAGAGGCAAAGATAAAGTGTTGCAAAGATGTGTTACAGGAGAAGAAATCGGCATAGTATTGAAAGCATGCCATGATGAACCATGTGGTGGAAACTTCATAGGAGAAGCAACAGCTAAGAAGGCTCTGTTGGTAGGATACTGGTGGCCGACCCTCCACAAGGATGCATATGACTACTGCAAGAGATGCGATGCTTGTCAATGAATGGGAAAACCCACCAAAACAAGTGCCATGCCACTACAACCCATTCTTCCCCTAAAGCTATTCGAGAAGTGGGGCATCGACTATATGGTTCCTATTGATCCACCCACTAGACGGAAGCAGAACGGATACATCTTAGTATGTACGGATTATATCACAAAGTGGTGTAAAACTAAATCTCTGAAGTGGGACGATGGTAACAGCATAGCCCTGTTCATATACGAGAATATTATCACCCGTTTTGGCAGTCCCCTCGAGTTGGTAAGTGACAGAGGTACTCATTTTCTTAACAAGATCATGGAAGAGTTGACGGAACTGTACAAGATTCACCATCGCAAGTCCACTCCTTACTACCCCAGAGCCAACGGCCAAGTTGAAGTCACCAACTGCATCCTCTGCTTGATCTTGACAAGAACGATTGCTGCATGTTGATAAATGTGTCCAATCCTGTGGTTGTATGTAAAGTGTCCTAATGTTTGGGGTATCTATCTTTTGAGGATACCATTTTAGTGTGTGTGGACTGTTGGAGATATGGTTGGAGAATAATGGAGGAGAAGTCGACATTGAGCTCCAAAAATCTATGCTTGTTTCATCTTAGTCTCCCTCTACTTGCAGTTTTGTCATTTGGTATCAGAGCTCCAGTTTCTATCCTTGCTGGTTTTTTCACCTCCGTTGATGAAGAAGAGGGCTTGGTGCTTGGAGAAGAGGGGTACCACACAGACCACTATTTCCTTGGAATGATGATATAGAAAAGGATGATAAGGAGCTTGGAATGGGACCTGAAAGTTGGTTTCCAGAGACATTGAAATCATGTAGCTTTGGCAAAGTGAGATTTGGGAGGAGCCCTATGAACCTGTTGTTCTGCAGCTCCAAAGTCAAGAGCTTGGTGATGCGGTTGATTGAAGAGGGAATGAACCCACTGAGCATGTTATTCGACAGATCCAATATCCATAGACGCTTGAGGGTGGAGACAGAGGCTAGGATTGAACTTGTGAAGTGATTTCCCGACAAATAGAGAGCCTTCATGTATTTCCAATTGGCGAAATTCGGCAAAGAGCCATTGAATGCATTGTTGTCCAAGCTCAAGACCCGTAGTCCATCGAGCTGAGTGAGCAAACCAATGCTTCCCCTGGTACATAGAAGTTGGTCGAAGACTTCTTCTACTGGAATGTTCTCTAGATCAACAGTTTCCTTGTTGATGGCATCAAGACTGGCTTGTTTGTCCCCCATTCTGTCAGTGCTTAGAACCATGCTTTGCTGACCCAGCACAGGACGAAGAGAGGAGGTTTGCGGCATAGCTTCATGAACTCAGGCGAGCCACCGAGTTGTTGATGGGCAGGCGGTTCCAACTAGCGGAGCTGGATCACAAGTTCCTTGAACAGAGGTTGGGCAGCGTGTATGTGTGTAGGAGAGATCAAGGGAATGAGAGGGACAAAAGAGAGTGCCTCCTTCTTCTTGCGGCCAGTACAGTCATCGTCGTCATCATCATCCTCATTCTAACAGCTCAAACCGGCCACACACCCTCCAGAACAATGTGGGTCACCCTGCCGTTCTTGCATTTCACTCCTTGCCAAGCCCCAAAGCAGTGGTCCATGCCAATCCAGCTTCCAAGATTCTGAGAAGCATCAACAGAGGACTTGAATGCTAGCAGAGCAATGTGATCAGTGGTCGCATTCTGAGCCGCAGCGAAGAGTGGCAAACAGAGAAGCAGGGGCAGCCACATTGTGCAACTAGCTGCATCCATAGCCATCGAAACTTAGCTTGCAGAGTTAGCGAAGTTAAGGTGCTCTCTGTTCCAAGGCATGTGAATCAGAGAGACAGGCAATGTTAGAGGCTTTACAGCTCAAATTCCTACAGAGTGCAGGAGTTATGAAAGAGATAGTGTGCTTCAAGTGCCATAAATACAGTCCAGGACTCCAGACTATGCCACAATCTACAAGAAAAACCAAATACCTTGCTTGACATACTTGAGCCAAAAGAAATTTAAAAATTGCAAGAAAAGTGGTCAACTTTAGACCCATGTTTTAATGCATTTTGGGTCATACAGACATTGTGTGGAATCCGATTTGGATGTTTCTTGCTGGGAACTGAATGTATGACATGTTGGCATCATGGATGGATGTATATGATAGTTTTTGGACACATGTATGACAGTCATATTGCTGAATACCATTTCTGGACAGATTGTATTGTTGTTTTCTTCTGAATTTGTAGCAGTCATAATGTCTGACATGGCACAGATCACTCAGATCATGGGGGAAAAATTGACCAAAGACAACTATGTGTGGTCTTACAGGATGGAGAATTTTTTGATGGGTAGAGGTCTATGGGATCTCATAACAGGTGATGATGAATGTCTAGAAGTTCCCAAACATCCAACTGAAGAGCAAAAGAAAGCGTACAAGGATTGGACTGGGAAGAATAGGAAGGTTTTGCATTGGATCTACATATGTATTTTAGAAACATTGATTCCTCATATAAAAAAGGCAAGCACTTGTAAGGAGGCATGGGAAATCATAGAAAAAATGTATGGAACATGTACATAGGCTCGTAAGATACAACTTAAGCAGAGATTACATGGTGCATGGAGAGGCAATCGCAGTATCAGTGACTATGTGGCAGAAATCAAGCAATTTTTAGAAGACCTTGCATCCATTAATGCACCTGTTAATGATGATGATTTAGTGTCAGTGACACTAAATGGGCTTGGACCAACTTTCAAATCTTTGGATACCTCTATTTCTGTTAGGGGAGGCTCTATGCCTGACTTTGAGGAGCTTATTGGATTGCTACTTACATAAGAAATCAAGTTGGGATTGAATGCATCTAGCAGTGGCAAAAATGCAGGTGGAGATAGTGTTTTCTATCACCAGAGAGGTCGTGGCAGCTCATCTAGAGCTAGAGGCTCTTCACTTGGTCGTAGTAATTATGGTTTTGCTCGTGGAAGAGGCAACTTTGGTCATGGTGACTTCATGCATAGAGGCAGGGGGAGATCTTTCCCTAGAGGTAGAGGACGGTCTAGTCCTTCTTCACAATGAGATGGCACTTGTCATTATTATGGGTAGTTTGGTCACTTTGAGAGGGATTGTTATCAGAAACAAAATGCTATGTCTAGGGGTCGTGGAAGGACCCAATATGGCCACTATGCAGGCATTTATGGTGGTAGAGGTTATGGACCTAGAGGTGATCGCCTAGAGGTCACCTATTTGCTATGGAGCATGTGCTTGGGAGCATGACTCATCCTCTTCGTGACAATGACTAGTTTTTGGATTCAGGAGCTACAAACCACATGACTCATGATGCTGAGTGGTTTGATAGCAAGGAGAAAATGCAGAATGATGAATATGTTGCCACTGGTGACGATACTTTACACAAAATTACTCATATTGGTAGTGTGCCACTTGTTACTAAAGATGGGATTGAGAACAAGCTTGGTGATGTACTTTATGTGCCCACAATAACTAAGAACCTAGCATCGGTTGGTCAAATGACAGATCAAGGATTGCAAGTGAGATTCAATAAGTTTGGATGTTTCATTGAAGAGTTCCATAATGGGAGAACTGGCAGGGTGATTGCTCATGGTAGAAAGAAAGGGAGATTGTTTGCCTTGGATGCAGGTACTCCAGTGATTCAAAACTCTATGTATGTTGAGAGAGGACATGGACAAGATAAGGATGTGGAATTATGGCATAGACGGATTGGTCATGTTAATTTCCAAAGATTGAAGCAAATGCAATCAAAACAGATAGTCCGTGATCTACCGCATTTAGGATATGTGAATTTTGATCATGTATGTGAGGCTTGTCAATTTGGCAAGCAGTCCAGATTGCCATTTCCAAAGAGGGGGAGAATAAGCAGCTATCCTTTGGAAATAATACACTCAGATATTTGGGGCCCATGTCAGAATGTTTCCATGAGCGGAAAATGTAGATTCTATATCACTTTCATTGATGATTTCAGGTGTACTTTATGCAACATAAAAGTGAAGCATTTGAAAAGTTCTTGGAATTTAAATCTATGGCTGAAAAGAAGTTTGGATGCTACATAAAATGTTTGAGGTCAGATAATGGTGGAGAGTACATGTCATATGAGTTTTGTGACTTTTTGAGAGATCATGGTATCAAAAGACAATTGACGTGCAGGTATATACCTCAGCAAAATGGTGTGGCTGAAAGGAAGAATCAGATTATTGCAGAGGTTGCAAGGGCAATGATGAATCAAATGAACATGCCATTGTCATATTGGGCAGAAGCAGTGCATATTGTAGTTCACATTATGAATAGAACACCTACAGCCTTGATTCATAATATGTCACCATATGAGAGAATGTATGGCATGAAACCCACTGTTGCATACTTTAGAGTCTTTGGATGTGTCTGTTATGTTCATGTTCTGGATGATTTGAGAAAGAAGATGGAACCTAAGGCTGTAAAATGCATTTTCCTTGGATATCCTGATGAGAAGAAGGGATACAAATGCTATGATCCGGTGAGTAAGGAAGTATACATAAGCAGGGATGTCAAATTCAGTGAATATGAATCATGGTACAAGCCCAAAATTGCAGTGGATGTTGATTCCTATGAAAGCAATGATGATAATAGCTATGGAAGGAAAATTTTAGCAAACAGCAAGGCTGAAAATCAGCATGTGGAAGATGCTTCAGGACCTCAAGAGAATGTGGAAAGCAGTGGTAGCTATAGTCCAAGGAGTGATAGATTGAGAAATGCACAAAGGAGTGCAGAAGTTGCAAAAGGTAAGAGACCAATGACTGAAAGTTTAGAAGATGAATCTATAGATGACGAGTATGGCATTCCGCATGTTAACACACCTGGCACTAGAAGTGTAGGAAAGTATGTGCCACCACATGCTAGATCAAATGAGACACATGGTAGTGCACCTCAATTGAGAAGGTCAGAAAGGGTAAGGTATCCAGTTGATAGATTGACTTATAATGGGTTCATGAAGATGCATTATGCATACATGGTTTCTTATGTACAACATGTGGAGCCTACTTGCTTTGAAGAAGCAGTAGAGAGCAAAGAGTGGAGACAAGCAATGGATGAAGAGATGAATGCATTAAGGAAAAACAAGACTTGGGATTTGGTGAAACTACCTTATGGCAAGAAGTCCATTGGATGTAAATGGGTTTACAAGGTCAAATGTAAGTCGGATGGTTCTCTTGAAAGGTATAAAGCAAGGCTAGTTGCAAAAGGATATGCACGAACTTATGGTTTGGACTATGAAGAAACATTCAATCCAGTAGCTAAAATGACGACAGTAAGATCGGTAATTGCTTTGGCTTCTATCTATGATTGGAGGATTTATCAAATGGATGTGAAAATTTCATTTTTGAATGGAAACTTAGAAGAGGAAGTGTACATGCATCAACCAGAGGGCTATGTGGATCCAAAATACCCACATTATGTATGCAGGTTGAAGAAGGCTTTTAATGGATTGAAGCAAGCACCAAGAGCATGGTGTGATAGAATCAACAAATTCTTATGCAGTATGGGATTTCAGCAGAGCAAAGCTGATTGTTCACTTTATGTGAGGCATACAGAAGATGGTATGGTTGTTGTGGTCATCTATGTTGATGATCTCATTATTACAGGTACACTTGAGAAGGAGATTACTGAAGTCAAGCATGGGTTACATAAAGAGTTTGATATAAAGGACCTTGGTTTGTTGAGATACTTCTTGGGTATTGAGGTTATTGACACACCTCATGGTATATGGCTGATACAAAGGCAATATGCATTGGAGATGTTGGAAAAAATATGGCATGACAGGATGCAAACCGGTTGATACACCATTGGATCAAAATGCTAAGTTGATGGATGATGGATCTTATGTTGAGGATGTTACTATGTTCAGAAAGATGGTTGGTAGTCTTATCTACTTGACAATTACAAGACCAGACTTGAGTTACGCTGTTGGATTGGTAAGTCAATTTATGCAAAAACCACGCAAATCACATTTGGATGTAGTGAGAAGAGTTCTTAGATATGTGAAGAAGACAGCTGGATTTGGGCTGTTTTATGAAAAAGGAATCAAGCCTATATTGTTTGGATACTCAGATGCAGACTGGGCAAGTAGCTCTATGGATAGAAGATCTACTAGTGGCTATGCATTCTCCTTTGGATCAGCCATGGTAAGTTGGAGCAGTAATAAGCAACCTACAGTTGCTTTATCAAGCACTGAAGTAGAGTATAGAGGCATTGCATTGGCAGCATGTGAGCAAACATGGTTGAGATTAATCTTATATGACATGGGCATAGAGATTGATGGTGGAGTTATTATGTATTGTGACAATGTTAGCAACATTATGTTGGCAAAGAACCCAGTCTACCATGCAAAGACAAAACACATAGAAGTGCGCTATCATTCATTAGAGAAAAAGTCATTGATGGAGAGATTGACTTGGTCCATGTGAAAACCAATGACCAAGTTGCTGATATCTTTACCAAAGCATTAGGTCAAGATAAGTTTGAGTACTTTAGGAGTGCACTTGCAGTCTTATGCGTGCAAGCTCATTCTGAGCTTGAGGGGGAGTGTTGATAAATATGTCCTATCCTATGGTTGTATGTAAAGTGTCCTTAAGTTTGGGGTATCTATCTTTTGAGGATACCATTTTAGTGTGTGTGGACTGTTGGAGATATGGTTGGAGAATAATGGAGGAGAAGTCGACATTGAGCTCCAAAAATCTATGCTTGTTTCATCTTAGTCTCCCTCTACTTGCAGTTTTGTCACTGCACATTGTCGCGATTGGGACAATCGACTTACAGAGGCCCTCTAGGCGTACAGAACCTCCCATAAGGCTGCTACAGGACAGACCCCTTTCCAGCTGGTGTATGGTACTGAAGTCATCTTCCCTGTTGAACTGGAATTGCCCTCTTTGTGAGTGGCAGTTACAAAATGCTTGGGAGATGATGAGTCACTTCAACACCACCTCTTGCACTTGGAATGTTTGGATGAGATTCGGCGAATGGTCCTACAATGTATGGAAACCACTCAAGCACGATGCAAGGCCTATCATGACAGTTTCATCAAGCACAAGGAGTTCAAAGAAGGTGATCTTGTCCTGGCCTATGATTCGAGATTTGGCAAGTTTCTTGGAAAGCTTCAACAATGGTGGATGGGCCCGTACAAGGTACTTGCTATCAACCCTAATAGCTCTGTTTAAGTGCAGACCGTTCACACTTCTGAGGATCCCTTTCTGATAAATGGCTATCGCCTGAAGAAGTACTTCCCTCCTTGGGGATCTTGACAATCACAGTCAACCTACCCTCTCCATTTTGGGCGTCGCACTGTCCTTCTCCTTGTGTTTTTGATAGCCCTTATGATCTTCCTCATGAGGCGTTCTCATTCTGCTAGCCCCTCATAGATACCTCTCAACCCTACCTTGTTCACTTCTCATCTGATCTAGCAATGGTGGCGAGGTTGGTCCTGACACATGGTATTTCTACCATTCTCTTTATTAACGAGAAAAAAACAAAGAAAAATATATATAAAAAGGAAACAAGCAAATTGTTATGGGAGAAAAGGAAGAAATTCCCTGTCATAATAGGCCTCATTCCAAGAAAAGGTGGAAACACCCTTGGGCGAGAAGCTGACTGTGGAAAAGGTGGTAACACCCCACAGTTCAGGATAGCTGATTTACTAGCATAACCTTTCTGCAAGCAATTTGAAGTCACCTCCCTTGGTGCGCTGTCTCTACAATATCAGTCAGTCTACCCTCTTTAATAGACAACCTTTTATACAAATCATTGAAGTACCAGACTTGTTGGCTGCCTCCATGGGTAGCCTCATCTTTAACATCATGATGACAACACTAGACAAAACGATCTTCATCACCCCCTGAGTGACGTGAGCTTTCATCCTAACAGGATGGGGACGTGAGTATAGGCTGCCCTCTGTATCTTTCAACAAAGTGTGAGACAGAGGGTGGGGTGAGTCACCAGTCTTTTCCTTCAAATCAAATGAGAGGCGAGATGTGTGAATGGAGTGTCACACGCACGAGTTGGGCCTCTCAATGCACAATGCACGATCTGTTCCTGTGCACTACACCATAAGGCTCCCTGGCCTTCCGTCTTGCACTGTATGCCGGCATAGGGCGGAATACACAGTTACACCGTCAAATGCACACAAGGCACACAACCTCTGTACAAGTGATAGTGAGGATTACATCAATGGGTTTCAGGAACGGATTGCCCTCTATATCTTTCAACAGAGTGTGAGACAGAGGGTGGGTTGAGTGTGACTGGTTTTTCTCCTCAATCAATTTCGAGAGGTAAGATTTAGGGACGTTACGACCATTGGAGTTAGGTACGTTTCTGTTTCTCTATGCACACATGGGATGGGTCTCTGCCATCAACACGTGACACATCACCCTATTCTGTACACTGCACTACAAGGCTCCCGGCCTTCCTCCTTGCACCTATGCCAGATGGGTGGAATGCATGAATGCATCATCAATTGTGCACACTGGCATACTCCCTCCAAATGAGTTTCCCCTTGTTCACTTCTACACCGGACGTGAGTTATGGGATTTCATGCTTATTCATTGAGCGATGTGCATCATGGGTGAGCGACTCTTCTATCATCCTCTTGAGTGCCCATGAGTTGAGTGACTATCCTTCGTCAACAACACCTACTTGATGGGCTTTCTCAACCAGCTACCTCCCTAGGTGCTGCTGCATGGTCCCTGCCATACTGGTGAACGCTAGAGCGAGCCGTGGTACCTCCTGCATCTCCAACCCTTCTGTAGCAGTGTGATGGTTCCTTTGACCATATGCAAAAAGGGCCAAGTTTTTCTAACCCTATCCTTATGATTCCAAGTGTATGTTATGTTTTAAGTATGGGGACGCCAAAGTGCAATTGGTTGACGAGTCCTAGGCTGTGTTGATGCATCTAACCCTGTCCGTTAAGGTTTTCAATGTGGGGATGAGTCCCTGCGCGTCTATGATGCATACCCCCTGCATATGCCTCACTTTACTCCTGCATGTATGCCATGACCCGATTTTACCCTGATGGGTCCCTTCCCCACCCACCTGCCCATGTTCAACCCACCCTTGGGGCCGTTCATTCTCTTTTTCCTTTTATCCCTTGTTGTGACGTTTTTCCATGTGAATGCATCTTACGTTCACCGAAACCACATCCAACCTTACAACCCTATTCATCCCTTTGCCTTGACTAGTTTTCCTTTTTACCAACCCCTATTCTGGCCGCCGGTTCTTGAGTTATTAATTTTTGAAGCATTTCCCATAAATTGGACGGTTTCCATGTGAATGCACCTTTATTGTTTCGGAACAATACTCTGACATGCCAGCCCTGACCTCCATCTTTCCCTTTCCCTTTTTCCTTTTTGCTCCATGTCCTTCCGATGCATAGTTCATCCAATCTTAATTTTTGTGTGTTTCCCACGTCATGGTCCACTCCCACAAGAAGTTCCATAAGAGCCATCATGAGAAACTATATGCAGGGCTAAAGAGCTTCAAAGATAAGGGCTACACGGAGTGCCTTAAAGTCACAGATCTAGATCTCTACAATTTTCTCGACTTGTCTAGCTTCTTTGCAATGGCCTTTATCTCAAGGCAGCACCTCTTGCAGTTCACGAGCTTTATGATGCACCGGGTTAGGCATGAGCTATCCATTTATTGGCACACTTGGGACAAGTTGCCCTTCAATTGGGATTGAAGATGGCATGAAGCCAAAGATTGGTTCCAAGTGGTGGTTGATTGCTTCAAGCTCGCATGCGATGTAGCACCGGACTCGCCTCCTTTGCCCACGATCATTATCAAGGTGGCACGTGAATTTGACTCCATCGAGGAGGCCTCTCGAAGAATCCATGGAGTGAACCAAGATAGAGATGTGGGATCCTTCAATGATATTCTCAAACAATACAATTTCTTTGTTGCATATTTCTAGAACTTTCACTAGATATCAAGAAAAGGTACATGGAAATTGTAGAAAAGAAGAGGCAAAATGGACATGAAGCTCCAAGGGAACATTTAGTTAGAAGTTCCAATCCCTCACCAAGGAAATGACGAGAGGATTCCAATTCTACTCAAAGTACAAGCCGCCATTCAATCTTTATACAGGATGAGTTCTAGCTCATGTTCAAGGAAGTTTTCCTTTCTTATCCTACATGCCAACAACATTATTGCTCCATCAATGAAGCTCAAGTGAAAAAGCGATGTATAGAGATATAGAAACCTTTGTATCTCACATTGTTGGAAACTAAGTATTGGTGATCTTTTTTTAAATGAGAGAAACAATGGCATTACGAGCAATCTTGAGCATAACAACATGATCTAGAATCAAAAGGTTTTTAGGTGTTGCATTAGAACAAAGCATCTATCAATATGTAAATGTACTCCAATAGTTCAACATGTCAAGTTGATGATTGAGAAAATGGTAGTTGTGGAGAACAAGAGGCCTTGATTATGAAAAGCAAAATTGGGCATAGCACAATAGAGAATAGTATTGGAGCCTTCATCATCTCAAGCAATAGCTATTTGACAAAGGGCTACACTTATCATTTTAGTGTATTTGTGATGGCGTATGGGATGAGGAAATTTGATTTGTATGGCGATAGTAGCTCTTACGATGTAAAATGCCATGCTTGATTTGATATTTGGGGGTTTTTTCTAGCGTACATAATAGTGTCCTTTGAAATGTGAAAGCCATGCTTAATGGGCCATGTTTGGTGATTTTGGCAACCACACATAATAAATACATTTGACAAAATAAAACAAAACGAAACAACCCCACACACACCCAAACACACACAAAACAAAAACCACAAACACATACATAACTCCATAAATAAAAGAACAAGAAACTAAGCAATATTAAACCCAAGAAAAAAACAACAAACCAAACACCGATCCCCAAAAATACCAAAAAAAAGATCCAAAACAATTAATAATAATAATAATACTTTAAAAAAACAAAAAAAAACACAAAAAAAACACAATCATAACAAAACAAACAACAAAAAAAAGAGCACCTTTCACACCAAAAAAAAACAAAACAAAAACCACATCTTGAACAAAAAACCAAGAAGAAGAAAAAAATAATTAAAATAATAATAAGATAATACAAAAAAAAACCAAAAAACAAACACAACCCACTTACCAACCGTCATTTATCTACGACTCCTTCCTTCGCTACACCTTCTCCCTTCCCTTCCTTCACTGTGCCTCCTCTCCCTCCTCCTCCCGCAGTGCTCCCTCCCTCTCCTTCACGCCTTCCCCTTCCCTCCCCTCCTTCTCGCCCGCTGGGATACCACCCCCCCTCGCCTTGGACATTCCCTCCCGCCGCCTAATCATTGGGCCACCCCCCCCTTGGACACCCCCCTGCCTTGGACATTCCCCCCGCCACCTGGTCTTTTGGCCACCCTCCCGTCGCCTGATTGTTGGGTCACCGCCCCTCCCCGCCACCTTGGACATTCCCCCCCTCCCCACCTAGCCTTGAATCACCTGCCCGTCTGGCCCTGGACACCCCCCCTTGGGCACCACCCCCCCGCCCACCCCCATTTTGAACCCCCCCCTCGCCCACCCCTATTTTTAACCCCCTGGTTATCAAACCCCCCCCACTACTATTTTTACCCCCCTCCACTTACCCCTACCCCCCTCCAATTTAACCCTACCCCCTCCTATTTTTAAACCCCCACCCCTCTTTTTACCCCCATTTTTACCACCCGACCCCCCCATTTAACCCTCCCCCCCCCCCCCCACCCCATTTTGGCCCCACCCCCTCTACATTTGGTTCCCCCTTCTAAGACCTCCTCCTATCTCCCTTCTAGCCCCCCTTCCCATGCCCTTCCTAAGCCCCCCACCTCCCCTTTTTTCCCCGCAGCTTCGTAGCCTTCGTTCCCCCCCAGGACCTACACGCTCAATGCAGGATTGTCACACCCAGGTGCCGAGGCGTGCTCGTGCATTCGTGCTTAGCCGTTGTTCGCGCCTCGCGGCATGATGGTGTGTTCATCAGCTATCAGCAGGCGTTCACATGTGAGGAAACGTGTCCGGACTTATCCGTGCGATGGTGCCTGCTCAGTCGTTTCCACGCAATTGTTTACATGCAGCTCGGTTCGTGGTTTTTTCCTTTTTGGACTACTGACTTGCATCTTGGGATTGAGACGTGTGCATTCCATTTCATTACATACACATATACCCACTTCCAAGTTTTTTTTCTTTTTTCCTTCCTATTTTTTATTTTTCACTACCCTAAAATTCACAATTAATTCTTAAAATGACTCCTAAACACCACCATGGCATTCACGCTCGCACCAAACACACCTTTTTCTAATAAATTAAAATCAACCCGCCGTTCACTTCACACGTGCTACGACGTGCGCTTCAGAGACACCTTAATTTTAAATAAAAATAAACCTGTCGTCACAAAAATGCGTGTGCTGAAAAAGAAGAGCATTTCAGACACATCAAATTTTTAATCAATGAATATGCATTTAGAGACCTGAGTCTAGGTATTGAAGTCTGGGATTCATTAAAAGCACTATTTCACATTAATAAATTGTAACTAACAATTTAAAAATGAACCGCCATTTTCTTATTAAGGTTTACAACCTAATAAAATTTCAATCATTAATAATAATTTATTAAAATAAATTCCTTCCTAAAATCATTCCCCTCACTACACTTTTTTTCCTTTTTCAATAAATATGCTTCATGGGATGGCACGTGCAATCTTTCAAGTTATCATTGCTTATAGAAGTTCTGGTTATGTCCTGAGAGGGTTATTGAGATATTATGGTTTGATTGTATGATATGATTATGGGTGCAATCTGTAGTTTTCTTTTCTGCCTGATATGGGGTCTTGGGTGCATGTTTGTTTCATAGCATGAAGCTTTCGGTCGCATATGTGTAGGGGTCATGCCAAATTTTTTCTAGGATGTGGATTGTTTGGGGTGGTTCATTGGTTAGTCACGTCTATGTGTGCTTATTCTGATCGATTTTTTTTAATAGAAATTTTATTATTTTGCAGGCATTCACTGTGATTGTTTGTGTGTGTGGTGTGTGTGTGTATTCCATCTGAATGGTGCCTCAAGCTCCTCCTCATGTTCAGTATATCCCATTGATCAGTATGGATTATTCTTCCCGACTGACTTTTGAGCCTATTGCGAAAGTTGGTCTTGCATCTTTTGTGACTACTCCACTCCCTCTGATTCTAGATGATCCAGCCCTTTGTGATGAGTTTCTTGCATCATACAGTAAGAAATTGGGTTTGGTTCGTGGTACTTCCATGGTCCTGACACCTAGAGGGTTAGGGAAGGCCTTGTCTCTTCCCTACAAAGGAGAACCCTTCGTCACAGCCAGACAGTTATTCTCAAATGAAGAGATCCTTAAGCTGTTTTACAGAAGCAGACTAAAGAGGTCCTCGATGTCAAGAAGGTGATTAACACTTCAGGAGTGTCTTTCTCAATGATCATTGATCCTCTCTAGAAGCTAGTCTGCTAGTTTCTCCAGGACAGGTTCAGGATTGTCTTTCTCAATGATCATTGATCCTCTCTGGAAGCTAATCTGCTAATTTCTCTAGGACAGGTTCATGCTTGCCAAGAGACCATCTCACTATTTGTCTAAAGAGCTCTTAATAGCCTCCAGGATGGTTTTAAAAGGGGTTGCCATTAATTAGAGTACTTACCTTCTCACGAAGATGGACCAGCATTTTGTCAAGGTTACTAGAGGGAATGTTGCCAATGTAACCTATGGTTCATATTTATATGCTTTCCTGACATATTTAGGCCTTAAGAAGGGTGTTTTACCTCCTCTTCCATTTGATCCAGTCCCTCCCCCTCCACCTTCAGAAGATTCAGAACCCAATAACATAGAGGATACTGATTTCCCTCCTCCGTTGGTCATTCAACAGATCCTACTACCTTTGGAAGTGACCTCCCTGCCTACCTCACATGCAACAACTTATTCAAGGCACATCAAGAGGGTTCTTTGGATATATCAATTCCTTTGCTAAACAGCTTAGTGTCAGGGGATGCCATTCCTTTCCTTTGTAAGGATATCCAGAGTTCTATTGAACTCTCAGTGATAGCTTGTGTTCAATAGTTATATGCTTCTTTCTACGAAGAATTGATGCAATCCAAAGACCAGATGCATAAGGCAACCATAGAGTTAGCCTCTACTAAAGACGCTCTTTTTGATCTGTTTAAGCAAATGGAGCAGCATATACAAATGATTGAGACCCAAAGAGAAGACATATCTTCTTTGAAATCTCAGTTAGCAGAAGCTCAGTCAGAGATCACTAGAGTTTCGGAAGAGAAAGAGGAAATGTCCAAAGAGGCTCAAGAGTTTAAGACTCTTTTGGATACAAAACTGTCAGCTTTGCAAAGTCCTCACAATATAGTGGAATCCCAAGCTTCCCAGATTAAACAGTTGAAAGACCAACTGGCACAGTCACGGTCCATCCCTCCAAGTCCCAGTGTCCCCATGATTCCTTCTATGTCTCAATAGGACTTGGCCGTTCTCCAGAGACAGGCCACATTATGTCCGTTGTTTCAAGCCAAAGTTAAAAGATTGCAGTCCAGGATGGATTTATTATGGTCTACATTTGAACAATTTCAAGAGTATGTTCCTCTCGACCATTCCTTTTTTGTCCACTATCAGCTGCAGAAGTTGGCCTTATATATTAAGCTCTCAATGATGGATCTCCCTCTTCTAGAGGATGGTTGGAGTGAAGCCTGGTCTTCTGATTTCCTAACAGAAGTTGTCCGTATGGTCTTTGAAGATTCTGTGATGACGGATACCATGTTGCTATCTTATATGTATCGACGAGGTGATCTGCTAATTTCAGATGATGTAGATCTGGCTTGGTATATAGAGGATGTGGCCTTACAAGCTATCTTATATGTCAACCATTTGGAGTTGAGCAGATGACATGTTCCAGTAATATTCTTCTAAAGTGACTACTTGCCCTGAAACTTTATGGCATTCAATGATTGATTCTATAGTCCTGAACCAATGACAAAATATAGCCTCTACTCATGTGTAGAACACTAGCCAACTGAGGGTGGATCTTTTAGCTTATCTTTCCAAGAACCATCCATTTGATTCATCCTTCTTTGATGCCTACCATCGACGATCTGTTTTAGGTCCCTCTGTTCCTAGCTTATTGTATTATCAACAAATGGCCCATCGCTATGATGCTTATTTTTCTCTTTATCAATCCAACTCAATAGCCATCTTACCTCTCCTTTTCCAACCTTAGGGTTTTCCTCAAATTCCAATATTTACATATTGTTCTTTCATTGAAGATCGAGTCTTTTCCCCTTCTCCGCCTTGTCCTTCCCCATTTATCCACATACCTTCTACTTTTCCTGCTTATCAATTAACACCTTTCCTAACTGATTCGCCTAAATTTCAGCTAATCCTTCTTTAGCTTATTCCTCATTTTATAATTTTTCCTATCCATCTCTTCATCCTCTTTTACTCATTCCTCTTCCATCTCCTACCACTTTTATTTCTCAAACCCCCTCACTTGGTTAGTGGGTATGAGGGATTTGATCAGCAAATTCCAAGAAGAAGAGGATGGAGCTCAATTGATTCTCTCACAAGACCACATATTAATTGGCCGTTAATTCTAGGAGACTGGACAACTACTAGTCAAGCGTACCAAAATTATCTCCATTTTTCCCAACAATATTCCAGGAGACTAGACAACTACTAGTCAAGCGTACCAAAATTATCTCCATTTTTCCCAACAATATTCACAATCTCTAGATCCTTTAGTGAGATTGACAGTCCATTTTGCTTGGTACCTCTAGTGTATATGCATAGGCATTCCCATAACGATCAAAAGGCGATTCCAAAGCTTTGTATGAATGTCAATGTGAACATTGATTTCCAACAATTGGATGTCCTATATTTTCATGCCCTTTGTTTACCTAGTAGATACCTTGTTTTGCTAGAAAGGATGTGCTACCTTCAATTCTTTCAGAATCCTCCAAAATCTTTTGTAGATGAGTCTTTATCCATGGATCGCTTTCGTAATCATCAAGCTTTCAAGAGGAATTATCTTCACTGATACCCCTGAATGTATCTTCTATGCTTCTTAATGATATATTTTTTGGAGGTGCCATTGAGATGGTTGTTTTGTGTTTGTGATGTATTAATTTGTATGTGATGAGTTCGTGCTGGTTGAATAAGTTGTTCGAGAACTCTCTTTTTGACTATTGACACTGATGGTGATGGTAGATGGCAAGCCTACGATGCAAAGCTAAAGAACCTCTTATATCCTTTATAAATTTGTTATGACTTTCTATTGTTTATAAGATGTGTTAATGAATAACGATGTTTTCCTTTAGTAGTATTATTTCTTAGATACACGTGATAAGTTGGGGTTGTGGTTGGGTGATTATTGAAGATACTAAAGAAGATTGAATTGTGCTCTTTACTGAACTTATATTCTTCTTTTCCTTAAGTCACGAGGATGCTTCCTTTCTAAGTGTGGGGATATGTTGAGAGTGGAAAAAGACTGAATTTTTGACTAATTTTTATTATTTTTGAGGTCTAAATGGTTGATTTTTTATGGCTTTTGAGTGATGTTTAGTTGTTTTTGGAAGTTTTTGAGAGTGTTTTGGATGATATTGATTATGTTTTGGAATCTCATGATTATTCTTAGTGGAAATATGAATCTTTGTGATGTTCTGATAGATTTTGTTGAGGTTCTGATTGGTTCTAATACCTTCTGTTTAGCTTATGTTTTGTTCTTATTTTCTTCTATATGAAGCATGGATTGATGATTGATGAAGTTTGAAATATTTTGAAAGCTTATTGAATATTTTTTGATAGTTTGGAATGGTTTTAGTATGAGTTATGAGGATTTGCTATTCTTTGATGACCTTCTGTAGACCCTCTGTCTCTACTCTATTCCTGTTCTATTCTGTTATCTAAATCTTCTGTAAGTGTTTTGTAGAATGTATGTGTAACTTTGGGAAATTTTTCTAACTTTTGGAAAGGATAAATATAAGTTCAAAAGTATTAAAATAAATGGAAGAAGCAGCTGATGAAGAATGAAGAGAAGACTGAAGTGAAGTGACAGTAGTGAGCTATGAAGAGACACTGTAGTGGCTTTGGTGCCCTTTCATACCTCCCATACCTCTTGGGAGGTGCATCCACTACCTAAGAAGAATTATTGAGAGTCACTCTTGAGTATTGTAGCGAGAATATGATATACTATTGAGAGAGAGAGAGAGAAAGAGAGAGAGAGAGAGAGAGAGAGAGTTTGAGATAGCAAATTCTATTAAAACAATGTATCTTTCTATGAGAGATTAAGAGAGAAAAAAACTATGAAGACATTGAAGATGAATACTATGTGATTGATTTCCATTCAAAAGTAGTGTATTCCTTTGTGTTCTTGTTTGTTATGATGGATTCTATGAAGATGTTGAAGATTATGGTTGATTCTATCAAATCCGTGGGAGATATCTACTATGATGCTGCGTGAAGATTTGTTGTTTTCCTTGTTTTGGGTATCAAAAGAATGAAATAAAAGCTTGTTAATATTACAAGATAGATTTTCTTGTAGTAGAATCCCTTTTTCCTTGGTGTCTCTCTTGGGGCTCCATCCCATGAGGGTTGATTCTTTCATTAAATATGACTACGGTTGGGTAAGGGCACCTTATAGCCATACGTAGCCTCAAAGGGCAAAATTCCAATGCTAGCATGAGTAGAGTTGTTGTAGACAAACTCATCCAAGTGTAACCAAGAATCCCATGAGTTTTGGACATCATAACAGAAATGGTGAAGATAAGTCTCCAACCATTTGTTAACCCTTTCTGTCTGTCCATCAGTCTGTGTGGATGATAGGTAGTAGAAGGAGCCAATTTAGTGACCATGGATGTGAAGACCACCTACCAAAAGTTACTCATGAACTTTGAGTCTCTATCATGAACAATCACTTGTGGTAATCCATGTAGTCTAAAAATCTTCTCCATGAACTGACTAGCCACTTTAGGAGCAATAAACTGGGTCTTGGTTGGAATGAAATGGGCTACCTTGGTGAGTCTATCCACCACCACATATATACTATTCCATCCCTTTTTGATAGTCAAAGGAGTTGTCTTGGTTGAGCCTGTCAGTCAAAGGAGCTGCAATAGCTACATAATGCTTGATGAATCGGCGATAGAATGAAGATAGACCAAGAAATCCTCTAAGAGAAGTAGTAGTAGTAGTAGGTATTGGCCAATCTTTAATACATTGCACCTTCTTGGGGTCAGCCTCTATCCCTTTTTCACTGATAATATGTCCTAAGTATTCAACTTCAATCTGCGTGAAAGAACATTTCGTCTCCTTAGCAAAGACTCTGCGATGTCTCAATACATCAAAAACCTTCCTCATGTGTGATAAGTGATCCCGAAGGGTCTTACTGTAAATCAGAATGTCATCAAAGAAGACTAGGACAAACTGAAATAGGAAATGCTATAAAATGTTGTTCATCAGACTCTAGAAGGTAGCTAGAGCATTTGTAAACCCAAATGGTATCACTAAGAAATGATAGAGCCCTTGATCCGTCCTTAAAGCAGTCTTGAGCTCATCACCCTCTCACATACAGAACTGATGATACCCTGATCTCAAATCAATTTTCGTAAAGAATCGATCCCTCTTAAGCTCACCAAGCAAATCATCAATCCTGGGAATTGGATACATGTTCTTCAATGTGATCTTATTAAGATCCCTATAGTCAATGCATATCCTGTAAGATCCATCTTTCTTTTTGACTAACAAGATTGGAGATGCATAAGGTGAAGAACTAGGTTCAATGAATCCCATCTCCAAAGGTTCCTTAATTTGCTTGGCTACTTCCTCATGCTCACACTTGGACAATCTCTAGGGTGGCTTATTGATTGGCTTTGAGTTGGTCTCCAAATCAATAGGGTGATCTACTGCTCTCTTGGGAGGCAATGAAGTAGGCACCTCAAAAAAATCCCTATACTCCTCAAGAAGAGCTATCAAGGCTAGATGACTTGTTGAATTAATGGGCTAATCTTCAATGTCTTTGTTCAAATGCAAAACAAATATATGTGAACACCACTTGTACTCCCTTTTGTGTTGTTAAATGGTAATAAGCTGAAAATCTAATCTACTAGGAATTCCATGTAAATGGATGAGTTGTCCATCAAAGATACATTCCATGTACAGCTATGAAAAATCCATAGTGATTTTGCCTAATATCATCAACCAATCACAAGCGAGAACAATATCTATAGGCCCCATTTCCAAGATAATCAAGTTTACTTTTGCTTCAAAATTTTTAGCCATTTGTAAAGAAACCTGTGGGCATATTTATGTGCTGATTTCTTCTTCACCATTGGCCACTTGAACTCTTATGGGATGTTGAAATCAATGGGAAGACAATTCAGCTCGTCCATAATGGACTTATTTGCAAAACTATGTGTACTTCCACTATCTATCAAAATGAACACAGCCTTTCCATGAATCTTACCCTTCATACGGAGTATATTAGGGCTCTTAGAACCTATGCAAGCATCCATGGAAATGAAACAACTAGTAGCAGCAAGTGGCTCATGATAAGTCCCAATTGGGTCAAAAGGAACACTCCCACTTGGATCAAAAGGAAAAGAGTCGGTTGGATCATAAAAATACTCTTGCCCAACTTCTTCCTCAAGATCATCATATGCAGCATTAGATGCAATTGCATTAGCTTCATCAATCTCCTCTTCAGGATCATCAAAGACTAACATACTCTAAGCTTGTCTTTGGCATTTTTGTATACACACTTTGTGGCATGATCAAGTGTATACTTTTCCCCACACTTGAAGCATAAGCCTTTTTCCTTTCTTTCTTTGTAGAGATCCATAGGAATAGACTTGGAATTCATATTGGCTAAAATGGATTTAGGCTTGCTGTCCCCTTGTTTGAAGTCAACTCTAGGACTACTTGCTATCCTGAAATTACTTTGAGATCTTGA
The DNA here is from genome assembly GCF_053477565.2 of Lygodium microphyllum. Classification (NCBI taxonomy): domain Eukaryota; kingdom Viridiplantae; phylum Streptophyta; class Polypodiopsida; order Schizaeales; family Lygodiaceae; genus Lygodium; species Lygodium microphyllum. The sequence goes on along the minus strand of NC_141164.1, from coordinate 71,296,398 downwards.
AGCATTGAACGATGCATAAGTTGGCACCCTTAAGCCTCCACTTGGTACATGGTTGCTGCCATAAATATTACCAACTTGTCCTTGTTTTAAAACAGTCCTTGGTTGTCCAAAACCAGGCTGAAATGAGGACTCCCTTCTATATTTCCTTCCATAGCACTCCGCAAGCTCAATAGCTTTAAAAAGAGAAATAGGGTTTTGTGCCATGACACCGGCTAATAAGGATGGCTCTAAGCCATACATGTACTTGCGGAGCTTAGTTTCATCACTGATGCTCTCTACATACATCGTTAGATTGAGAAATTGGTTAGTATACTCTCTTACACTTAGGCTCTTTGCTTTAAACCATACCATCTCCGTGCCAATTTCTCTTTTTCAAGAGGGGAGACAAAGACTTCAGTCATAAGTGGCTTGAAAGTTTCCTAATTCTCTACAACTACATTTTCCTTTTTAAAATGCCTCCACCAAGTATGCGCAAATCCCTCCAACTGTGAGGAAGTAAAATGAATCTTCATATCATTAGTTTTAGGAAATATGTCAAAGTAAGATTCCAATTTGGAAGTCCACTCCTCTAGATCAAATGGTGAAGATGACTGACCATTGAACTTGGCCAAAATGATCTTATCTTTCAACTCTCTTTCATGAAAGGGTTGTTGTCCCAAAATAGACTAGTCATGAGTACTAGGCGTTGAACCCCCAAAATGTGATGGAACTCTCCCAATAGCTGGCTCAGAACCAATATGAAACCTTCCCATCGGCAGAGGATTTCTAGGAAGTTGGGTATTCAGTCCAAAAACTTGGGACTTGGCACCATTCAAACTTCCCAAATAGTCATCATGTCTTTGTGAAGTCTCACCTACTTCATATTGGCTATTTGGAATACCCCCACTAACCATTAGGGCTCAAAGGAAATAGAGAAGATAGATGGAAGAAACAAAAGACCCAAAACACACTATGTATTGCTCTTTTATAAACTCTGTACATTGTAACCACTCTTCTTGGATTACAAACTATGTGTCTAAGATGAAACTCTATCAAGACAATTGATGACCACTCTACGCAATCCAAAACTCTTTGCTACAATAATACAATGAAAGACTATGCTTCACACACTAGCCAAAATAACCTGGAATGCTCTTTGGACATTAACATGTACTTTATCCCATTTTCTCTGATAAAAACTTGTGAAGAATACTCTCTTACAGTAGTAAAAACTTTGATATAAAACACATATAGTAGTAATACTCTCTTATAGTAGTAAAAACTTTGATATAAAGCACCTACAGTAGTAGGCACCAAAAGCTTCAGATCTTTCCACTTTCTTACTTATTTTGATAAGCTTTTTGGGCAACAAGATAGCCATAATAAGATAATAAACATTGTATCTTGAGTTCTACAAAGTTCATCCTTGTAGAAATTGGGTATACAGCAACCAAAATATCTCTAAAACTCCCCAAAATAGTCCACTTCATGTTATTCCAAAGATAGGCACCCAAGTATATTTCCCTATTTCTTCCTGCTTTAACTCTCTTTTTCATTGTGCTTGAGTTGGAGATTATCAATCTTCTTACCCTACTGCCCTTTATGTTATTCCAGAGTTAGGCAACAACACCCAAGTGTATGTCCTAATTTCTTCATGCATTTACCCTCTTTTCCATTAAGCTTGAGTTGGAGATTATTAATGCTACCCTTCCTTATGCTATTCAGGTTGATGATGGTTCCAAACAAGATATGTTTCTAGCTCTTAAAATATTGGGAGGGCTCTCCTATTCGTGGCTTAATGCTACCTTATTATGCTTTGCTTACTGCACTCTATTTGGTACTCTCCTATCCACTTGCATGTTTACTCCCATAAACATTTACTTGGGTGCTTATTTTGTCCTTGGTCCACTTGGATTTAGTCCCTTTTATCTCTTGAATGTCCTGACCAACCACTTATCCACTTGATCTTTCACCTAAACATGAAGACTAGCTCTAAGTCTTGTCACATACACTTAGAAGACTAGTCTCACTCTCATAAACATAGTCAATCACACTCTTCCTAAGAGACGTATGAAATCTTGACATAAATGAGAATCTCATAGACTTTTAATCTATAGGACACCCATTGCCATGATAGTAAGCTAGGGTATGGACTCTACCATATGTGTGCTCCTTGGTGTCCTTAAATATATGCCATATGTGAAAAACAAGTATTATTATGCTTCCTTGAATATAATGAACTTCTTAAAATAACATATCGATTTGATAAGCATGATAATTATTATTGTGTTTAATTTAAAATTATTTTTTTGGAAGGCTTCCAATATCAAACTATTATTGATGCCTTATTAGTTGATGTATGTGCATTGGACACTTTTTTCTTGGATGGATGCAACATGCTTCTCTCTCTTTGAAATTCTGCTAAGCATTTTGTGAACTTATTATACATGAAACTTATTTGAGATGTCTCTTATCAATATAGCATATTGCACTTCATGGAATGCAACATGTATGACATGTATTCCCATGAGAGTGTGCCCTCCTTTGAGGTGGCACATCTCTTACTTGTTGATATTTGTACGTCCTTGTTATAGGGATACAAGAGAACGGTTGTTGCAACTTTTGGAATTTTGATGTGTGCTTCAACTGATATACTAGAATTTTTGTTTGTCATATTCAAATATAAAATATATTTTAGAACTTTTAATGTTTTCAATATTTGATAAAACAAAATGTTTTATCTCTCATATTTAATTGTCTTGAAGGTGAACTTCGTGAGTGGAACAAGTTTTTCACAAAGCTTGTGAAGGGAACTATAGATCTAGCCAATAGGTTCCTAATAGATTATGGTTTTTTTGTGACATTATGTTTGGCACAATACTTTGGTAAAGTGCTGAAGATTGCTCAAAGTGTATCTTGAAGCTCTCCATCATACTTGGACACTCGTGTGAGATGGTGGTTACAAGCATCAAGCCACTCAAGAGGAAGTAATGCTTAAGAGTTCATTTTCTTCCAATGTACACTAATTTTCAAGAGTTGTGATATATTAAGATTGAAATGGATACTTGCTTACAAGTCATAGGATTAACCATTGGGTTGTTTTATCGAGGAGGGGTCCCTATTCCTATGTATGATTGAGAGGAAGGAGTGAAAGTGGCACCATATAAGTATACTGCCACTCAAAGCTTTCTCTTTGAGTCAGATATATTTGAGCATACAAAGGTGATGGAACCCTTTGTAGGGGTGGTACAAAACAAACCCTAGATTTTTCTTAAGTGTGTTGCCTTGCAAAGTATCCTATACTTGTTGTGTAAATGTATTGGCCTATAATTGGTACTTAAATACTATATCATCTTGTAGTGGTTTCTAGCAACCTTCATTACAAAGTTGTGGACTATATCTTATACATGTTTCCATGGTGTGGAGGGCTAGAAAAAGTGTGTGTAGAACTGCATACTATTGTATGTGTCTAGAGGGAGACTTTAGACTCTACAATCAGTATTTGCTACATCTAGCATGCCAACCACCCTCGGATTATAGCACTGAGGAATAGTGTTGAGAAGATGTATATGAATTTTATTTTGTTAGAATAATTGTCTCATGGTGTTGAGATTTAAGTATCCTATATATCACTAAGTTATTGATTATAATTCCATGGATACATATGGTAATATGCTCCAAACTGTATTGCAAAAACTCTAAGCTATTCATAATGCTCCCAAAAACTCTAACATGAGTTACAAAAACTATAAATTAAGGACTCACAAAATAATTAAATTATTAGATAATAATTCCATGGCTATCTTCAATAGTGGTCACAACATATTGGTAGTTATACAAGATATTTCATACTTTCAATAAGCATTTTGAGGTGCATTATCACTATATTGACGCGAGAGAGACTCTGTGTGGGAGAGATTAGCTTGGCCTATGTGCCAACATAGGAAAACTTGCAATATATGTTTATAAAGGCTTTGCCTTGTGAGAAGCTTGAATTTTTTAATAAAGCTTTTGATTAATTTCCCTTGATCATAGTCCACCAAGCTTGGCCCTTCCCTATGCATAAGTACTAATTCTTATTTACCACATCATAAACTTAGGATTGATGAGGTACTTTTTTTCCTTACTAGGAGGTATTTTCAACTGTATTTAAAGTATGGCCATTTTCTCTAAGCAAACTAAGTATTGTAAAACCTTAAGTCCAACGCATGGATCTCTTCATTGATAAAGTAGTGTTTGAGATCATTTTAAGAGATACATGAAGTAGGAGCATGCACATTTGACCAATCTACTTTGAACCCTTTAAAACAAGTAGAAGACTACAATTACCTTAAAACCATAGTTAAATGTTCAAGTTATACAAGGAATCCATTTAAAGTTAAAGAATGAGAGTTGGATGGGATCCTAAAGCTTAAAATTAACTTGGGAATGGTAGAAATTTCCATACATATAGTTTTAGACCTCATATAGAGATGACTTCTTGATCGCACCTTGGCTAAGGAAGCTAGTGTTTTGATAGTAACCAATTTAATAACTATTGAGAGTGAGCAATATGATCAAGGAGAAAACGGCAAACAAGACTTATAGGTAAAAGGTTGAGAAGCCCCTTACAACTTTGCAAAGTAGCTTGAATAAGTCTATGAGGTGTTGGGGGTTAAAGGCCACATGTGCCTAGCCGCCTACATTTTCTTGTACTTACCATTTGCACACATGTACACACTACAGGTGGCAGCTACCTATCATTGTTAATTTATTCTTTATTATTTTTATGACAATAGAATAAGGGAAAGGTATGTAACACATTGTGACTTGGAGTTTCCACATGCCATGTTGCTCACTCTTGCTTGAACCTCCATAGCTCTTGCTTCTCTCTTACTTCCACTCATGCTTCCACTCTTACTCCAAATTTCAATCAGTATTAGAGTGGGTATTCAAGGAGCTTCTTCCATATTATATTCAGCCCAAGAAGAGATCTTGACTTGAAGCTTTCATGGTAGCCACACACCAAGGTATGAGAGGAGACTAGCACGGGAAGCTTTCCAGGGCATGTGGACTACAATCAGGAACAGCAAGCCAGAAGCTTACGACAAAACATAGAAATGTGCGCGATTCAACAAGTGCTAGCCCTAGCAAGTAGAATTGGGACAGGACCTTACGCAGAGAGGGAAAGAGCGCTAGAAGGCGATTGCACATTGAGCAAGCTTCTTACGAAGCGACTGCTAGACAACTCATCAACATATCAGAGCACCACTGCAATGGCAACCTTGTTGCTTGTAGGTTTAGGAGTTAACCAGGGTTCTAAGAGCCAATCAAGAATCTCTCTCATGGCTAAGTAATTAGACAAGTACTAGCCAAATGATGACCCATACGGCTTCGTAGAGCAATTCGAGCAAGTCTGCAATGATCTTACTCTGCACTCGCAAGCTTTCGATCTATGCTTAGGAGATAAGGGTAGGACCTAGTACATAAGTCGTTGTTGAGCAAACTAACTTTAACAATCTCAAGAGTCTCTTCATCAAGAGATTCTCTGAGCCTAGCTACTCCAATAACCTTCTAGTGCGACTGATGAACGTCAAGTAGAAAGACAAGGAGGACATCATGGACTATGTCACCCACATGCAGAGTCTCTTCAAGAGAATTCCAACTAGTGAGTGACCCACCGAAAGAGTGGTCTCCACAGTCTTCAGTAATGGGATACAAAGTGAGGAACTCTTCAAGGCCTTGGCAGGCAATTCAAGCTTGCAATAAGATGTGCTGTCGTGATGTTATGAGGACACAGTGTGAAAAAGTATGGAATGAATCATCATCTGACTTCTTATTAATCAAGAGAGTCAATGTGATCTGAGTCATTAGTATTAGTGTGAATTGCATGGATTATCCAAAAATACTAGATTTTTGGATAATTTTAGCCTATATTTGATATTATTTATTGTAAAAATCTGAAAACTTTAGAAAAGATTCTAGATTAGGATAGCATGCAAAAAGCAAGTTGCTTTTTCAGCCAATTATGAGATTTTTCATAAAAAAGACAGATTGACGAAATCACGCATGTCGCGATCGCTATAAACAGGCTGAAAACTGTAGATTGAACTGAAAGAAGAAGAAGGGGTGATCCGGGAGATCCGTGAGCAGGTGTCTTGAGGTGTCCTGAGGCTTTACCCCCCTTTCAGAGTCAACGGAGCCATCAGATTTGGGTTTCAAGCAGGAGAGAAGGAGCTGGAATTTTGATGCACGTTTTGTCCTACAAAGAAGCACCAGGAGATCTAATGCCTGGAGATTGCTTCTGAGTAGTGTGAAGATTCCAGGTTCTTTCAATACATATTTATTCAATTCATTGTGATTTGTTTTTGTAGTGTTTACCACTTGGATATTCTCTATCTTCTCTTCCATCTCCTATCTCTACTTCCTTCTACTTCTGATCCCCGATGGATTCGACCTTTCGACAAAAACCCCTCCGACATTGGTGAAGCCAACGTGAAAGGTCATCAGAAGAAGGAAAGACAAGATGGAGAATCTTCAAATATATTCTCTAGTGATGTTTTGCAACAGTTGGTGCAAAATATGAATATACTTATGCAAGTACAACAACAACAACAGGTGATGCAAGCTTCAACTCAAACAGAAAGTGTTGTGATGAATGCTTTGCAAGCAGTTGAGCGTGAGGTGAAGTTATTCAATGGCAAGAATGTATCTGCATATGTATATACCTATGCTCAGAAGATGGAATTCTTTGGGGTGGCTCAATCTGCATTGAGCCAGTATTTTGTGCGTGTTACTGTTCATGAACTGAAAGCATGGATTACTGAATTATACTTGCAGGATGCAGACTGGGTAGCCTTCAAGAAGACACTCATGGAAGAATTTTACATTGAGGACACCAGTTTGATTACGCGCAAGACTTTTCAAGAGTGGGTTATGCAACCCAATAAGGGTCTTGTGGCTACAGAATTGTTAAGAGAATTTGAAAGTCGATTTGAGCAGTTGGATCTTGCAGAACAACAAGCTCTTGCAAGTCAGAAAATTGAATTGTTTCTACAGGCAGCTGATCGTGAGCTTCAAGAGAAGCTTGATGATTTGCTAGAGGATCAAACTACAAAGACAGGTTTGAAAACAAAGTGGAGACATGTCAAGGAAGCTGTTACTGCGCTTGTGAAGAAGCATAGAAGAAGAGAAAGATTGCATGTCTCTAGCTTGCCCACTGTTACAGGCAAGACAGTTGATGTATCCAGTAAGCCACCTACTTCTGTGGCTAACCCTATGGTTGTACCTGCTATTGTTCCCTCTGTTAGGGAAGATTTCTTGGATGAATTGGTCAAAGGGATGCGGAATCTTCAATTGAAGGTTGCAAAATTGGATGAAAAAGGACAAGAGGAAAGGGGATGGGCAGCAGCCCCTAAACTTGGAAAAAGATGTATGTGGTGTGACAGTTTACAGCATGAGAGAAAGGATTGTGCTGTCTATCAGGAGGCCTTGGCATGACAGCTCATCTTTTGGAAAGATGGCAAGATCCATGCACAAGAAACGGGATTGTCTCTTGCTTTGAATTTTGGAAAGGGAGGTATGCAGAAGTTGTTGGAAGACTTGGCTGTCCGAAATGCTTATGCGGCGGCACATGCTTCTACTTTTGGTCTACAGTTGGATAGAATGTATGGCCAAGTGATGGTTGGTCCAAAGACTCAAATATGGACACATGCTTTACATGCACCTGAAAAGAGAAAGGTCACTGATAGTGAAATGTCTCATGCAGGGCAAGACATTCGTGGCATAACTGGTTGGGAATCACCGGTAGATGCAAATTCAGTGTGTATGCATATTTAGCAAAGGTACAAAACAGGATGTACTTGTGAAAGAAAAATGAAAAAAATATGAAGATATTGTAGGGACATCTAAAAGAATGACAAGAAGAAGTATGGATCAGCCTAAAGCTGCAAATCAGCCACCTCCCGAGCATGTTATGGAAGAGGTCAGTCAGGAGCAAAAATAGAATAGCAAACAAGAGGGCAAAAAGAAGGGCAAGCAGCCAGGATATAAGTTGCAATCTGACATTGAGAAGCCACATATCTTAAGAAGGTTCTTGAAGAATGGATCTTAAATAGTCGGGTGGAATTTACCTTGGGAGAGGTGCTTGGCATTGCCAAGCGAGAATTTCATGATGAGATCATTGACATAATTAAAAGGAAGCGTCAATTTCTTGGTGATACCACTAGTGCATTGCTGCAATTTGAAGAGGAAACTGGTTTGTTGGGTATTCGGGCTGAATATGAGCATGAAGTAAGTACAAGATTGTCTATGTAGGATGCTACTAATCAATGGACAGTATGTGGAAAAGAGAAGAAAGTGGCTGAAAATGCATTGTCTTGTAGCAATATGCATGGTGGATTAAGGCAAACGCAACAATATGGAGAAGAGATTCTAGGATTTATTCCTCGAAGTCACTACACAAGAAATCATTGGTCTAGAGCTACCACTGAAACGGTAGTGAAAATAGGGGAGCGTGAAACTCCTTGTGTTGCTTTACTTGACCATGGGTCTGAGATAAATGTCATTGAGCGTGGATTGTATGAAAATGGTGCATGGCGTGTAGACACTGATCATGGTTGGCGAATGAGGGCTGCAAATAATTCTTTAGGGGAGCTCTATGCTACATGTCCTAATGTAAAAGTGATGATTGCTAATGTACAGGGAGAGCAACACTTCTTTGTGCAAGATAATTCCTCATATGTAATGAATTTGGGACAGCCCTATATTACAAGTGTACGTATGGAAACAAAGGTGCTTGATGATGGTTCTGCTTATGCAAGAGTCAAAAGCAAGGATGGGAGAAAAGCAATCCAATTTCTTACTGTTTGTGTTAATCATCCTAGAAATCGTGATACGCTTCGAGAGTCTCCTTTGGTTCCAAATGCAAGGGAATTCAAAGACCTAGATTTTCATTAAGCACTGCTGTAATGTGGGGCTACAGTAGTGCTGTTTGGAGGGTGTACTCACCTCTTAATGAAATGAAGCATGTATTTACTATTGGTAATTCTCAATTTACAGCAAACAGTTCATGTTGGTTTAAGCCTATGGAAGCTATATGTAGGGCTGAATGCATATCTATGAAACAGGTTATTAAGAAACTAAGAGCATTGGGGCTGTAAGCTGAAAATGATGGCATTTCAGGCATCTTTTATGGGTTGAATATTACTAACACTATGGCTGAAATTTCAGCAACTATACATGCAGAAAATGAGGCTGAAAACAGAGTGTTGTCAATATGTTCTTTGGATATGTATGGTATTATAGCATTGTTTGCTCAGCAGGAAGGATTACAATGGGCTGAAGCACTTGTGGAGACAAAGTATAAGACAGTTGACAAAAAGGTGAAACCAATTGCTTTGCCACTTCCACCAGAGAGTGAGGGTATGTATGAAAAAGTGTCAAGGCAGCCAAGCTTACGAGATCCTAAAGATATAGGTCATCAGTTTACATCTGAAACATTACAAGAATTGAAATCTGGTGCAGAAGGGTTTCTTTTGCCTACTGAGAGAGATTGTTTTATGCAGATGTTGGCTAGACATGGGAAGGCATTTGCATTTCAACCAAGTGAAAAAGGTTGTGTGGATCCAGATGTTATCTCTCCTATGGTCATATTTTCTGTGCCACATGTACCATGGAACTTGAGGCCTATTCCAGTCCCTAAAGCTTACTTGCCAAAGCTGATGGATTTGCTAAATGAAAAGATTCGCATGAAGATCTTGGAGCCTTCTTCAGCCCCGTACTCAAATCGTTGGTTTACTGTGCCCAAAAAGAATGGGCTTTGAGATTTGTTCAAGACATGCAACAGGGGTCAATAAAGTGACCATAAGAAATGTGGGTGCAGGTCCTATGGTTGATGAATTTGCAGAGGCTTTTGCAGGTGTAGAGCGATCTATTCTTTGGGTGATCTTTACTCCGGTTATGATCAGTTTCATCTTGCAATTGAAAGCAAGGATATCACAACCATGAAGACTCCTTTGGGGTTAGTACGGATGTGTACTCTCCCACAGGGTGCAACAAACTCAGTGGCACACATGACAAATGATATGAATAGGGTACTCAGGGATTTTATACCACAATTGACTATGCCCTTCTTGGATGATGTTCCAATCAAAGGGTGTGCAGTGGATGAAAAGAATGAAGAGATGGATGCTCATGGATGCAGACAATTTGTTGCAGACCATATTGTGGATTGTGAGAGGATTTTGACACGTCTAGAAGAGGTGCATTTAACTCTTTCTGGACAAAATTCTATCTTTGGAGTTGAAGAGGTTTTGATTGTTGGGCATATGTATGGGCCTTATGGGTGAAGGCCATCACCAGCAAAAATAGATGGGATTGATAGAATGCAAGATGTATGCACGAATGTATTAGAGGTGCGTAGATTCTTGGGTGCATGTGTGTTCTATTTGATATGGATTCCTCACTTTACACATGTAGTTGATGCTCTTTATCAACCTCTAAGGAAAGGTCAGAAATTTCATTGGGAAAGGAAGCATCAAAAAGCAATGAAGAAATTGAAGCAACTCTTAAAATCTACTCCTAGATTGAGAAAGGCTGACTATTCACATGGAAAGCCTATCATTATTACTGTTGATACAACCCCAATCGGGATTGGATGGGCAATTGGGCAAGATGATGAGGAAGGACAAAGATATGCAATTTGCTTTGGTGCTAAAGTATTGACTGAACGATAGAGAATATATCCACAGGTTAAAAGAGAATTATGGGGAATCGTGACAACCCTTAAATGTGATAAGGAGTATTTTATGGGTGCTCATGTAGTCATAGAGACCGATTGTTTGCCGATATTGGGTATGATTACTAGTTGTGCTACTCCGGACATTGCTATGCTCCGGTGGATTGCATACATCAAATGTTTGAACCCTGAATTTCAGCATATTGCAGGAAGAGATAACCCAATGGCAGACATGTTATCTCGAGCACATTATGATAATGAAGATGGGATGATGGATAAGGAGGAAGAAGATGACTTTCTTATGGCTGAAAATTATGTTGCAAGAGTGAATTTAGCAATGCAACGTGTTGCTACAACATTAACAGAAGCTTGGACAACAAAGAGAAGACACTTTAGATGTTTTGTATCTTGTGTAGAAGTGTTTCTGGAAGACAAATATGCAGGAGAGTGGCTAAGAATTGGTCAATACCTCAATACATTAACAAAGAGAGATGAATGGTCAGATGAGGAGTTTAAGAAAATCAAGAGGAAATCGTATGGGTTTTTTTTTTTAAGATGGATACTTATGGAAACATGCTAAAAAGAAACAGGGTATGCCATTGCGAGTTTTGGGTGACAAAGCTTCACAAGTAAAAGTAATGCAAGAATTTCATGAAAGCTTGTGGGCTGGACATAGAAGTGTTTGGGGTACTTTTACAAAGATCAAAGAAAGATATTGGTGGCAGGGTATGTATAAGGATGTTGCTCACTTTGTGGAAACATGTACGACATGTCAAATGTATTCATCTGTGAGACATCGGGATGGATTGCAACCCACATATCCATTGTCTCTTCATTTTAAGTGGTGGTGGATTTGGTCACAATGCCTACAGGTCTTTGGCAAATGAGGTATCTTGTGCTTGCTCATGAAGACTTGACTAATCAAGTGGAAGGGAAATCTTTACGTACTAAGACAACAAATGTTGTGTGTACTTTTCTCTTAGAAGAGATATTTTGTCGATATGGCTGTGTGGAAAAAATTTACAGCAGATAGGGGTGAGTTGGATGCAAATGAAGCTCATGATTTCTTTGCACGGTTGGGAATAAAGCTTGCTTTAACTTCAGCCTGCCTATAACCCTGAAGGAAATGGAAAAAGTGAAAGAGGTCACCCACCTATTGTGAATGCATTGGCAAAAGCATGTGGAGAGAAGGTAAAAGAGTGGCCACAATTTCTCCCTTATGCTTTGTGGGCCGACAAAACAACTCATAGTGTTGTTACAGGATATATGCCTACAGAGTTGATGTATGGTCAAAAACCTATCATGCCGATAAAAGAGATGACAGTCACATGGAGTCTTACCTTGGGAGGAGGAGTTGAATCGAGAGGAGTTGCTGGCCTTACACATTAGACAGTTGGAAAGAAAGTCAAAAGACATAGAGGCAGCAACTGCAAAGGTAAGGGCAGCAAGGATACAAAACAAGAAACGATTTGACAAAAGACATAGATTGAGACCAAGAACCATACAAGATGGGGATTGGGTATTGGTTTATGATAGCAGTTTAGATAACCAGCATAGTGCCATGAGTAAAGTTTCCAAAAGATGGTTTGGACCCTATGTGGTAAGACAGGTGTTTGATAATGCTACTTATGCATTAAATGAGCTCAATGGGATAGCCATCAAACTTCCAGTAGTAGGGAAAAGAATCAAATTATTCAAAAGGTGACAATCTACTACCTATGAGTTGCCAGAATTGGGAGAAAATAGTGGTCCTGATACAGGGGCTAGCCAGGAAGATATGGAATATGAAAAAGTAAAGGATATGGTTGCAGAGGATGAGGAGGACTCAAAATCCGATGACAACTAGGATTTTGGCACATACCGGAGGATGTGCAGGTTCAGAGGGGGTGGATGTCGTGATGTTGTGAGGACACAGTGTGAAAAAGTATGGAACGCACCATCATCTGACTTCGTATTAATCAAGAGAGTCAATGTGATCTGAGTCATTAGTATTAGTATGAGTTGCATGGATTAACCAAAAATACTAGATTTTTGGATAATTTTAGCCTATATTTGATATTATTTATTGTAAAAATCCGAAAAAGTTAGAAAAGCTTCTAGATTAGGATGGCATGCAAAAAACAAGTTGCTTTTTCAGCCAGTTAGGAGATTTTTCATAAAAAAGACAGACTGACGAAATCACGCACGTCGCGATCATTGTAAACAGGCTAAAAACTACAAATTGAATTGAAAGAAGAAGAAGGAGTGATCTGGGAGATCCGTGAACAGGTGTCCTAGGGTTTTACCCCCCTTTTGGAGCCAATGGAGCCATCAGATTTGGGCTACTACCAATCCACTGCCATACACTGAACACATACTCGAGAGAGTGGTGGGCAAAGAGGCCTACAATTTTCTAGATTGCTTCTCAGGATACAATGAGGTGCAAGTGCATCTTGACAATAGGCACAAGACTGCCGCCTTCGCCACCGAGTGGGGCGTCTTTGCGTACATAGTCATGCCTTTTGGGTTGACTAACACACTTGCTAATTTTCAGAGGCTCATGTGCGTAATATTCAAGGACATGCTTAGGAAAGAGTTAGAGGTCTTCATTGATGACTTATGTGTTCACTCCAACTGGAAGGAACACTTAGACAAACTCCGATCAGTCTTTGAATGATGCAAACTATATCGTCTCTCATTGAACCCCTTAAAGTGTCAGTTATGGGTAAAGCACAGATGCATCCTAGAGCACATGGTGTCCAAGAACAACATTGCCAACTGACTTCTTGAAAGTCAAGGTTATTGTGAATCTTCCACCCCCAACTAACTACAAGGGAGTTCGGTGATTCCTCAACCATACAAGGTACTATCAGTGACGATTTGTGCTCAACTATGCATTAATTGCTAGACCCCTGTACAAGTTGTTCATAATATTTAAATGGACTCAAGAATCCTAGTATGGATATGAGGAATTGAAAAAGGCTCTAACCACCGCACCAATCTTAAGGGCCTCAAACTGGAGCATAACCTTTCATGTTCATACCGACACTTTGAAATTCGATGTTGGAGCTGTGTTGTGCTAGCTTGGTGACCACAATCTAGACTATCTAGTGATTTTTGCTAGCAGACAACTCAGAGATATAGAAATGAATTACTCCACAACCGAACGAGAGGAGTTGGCCATGGTGTTTGCCGTAAAGAAATTTCGGCATTACCTTCTGGCTGCGCCCTTTATTTTCTTCGTTGACCACCATCAAGCCTTGTTGTATCTAGTGAAGAAACCCTATGCTACATGACACATAGCTCGATGGTTACTTCTACTTCTTGAATTTTACTTCTCCATCATTGTACACAAGGGAAAGCAACACTATATGGCTGATCATATATCTCACGTACCCATGGGAGAAGCCGTTGGACAGGGCATTGGAGACAAATTTTCCGACGCACATCTGTTCACCCTATCTAGTGAAAGAGATCTGTTTAGAGCTGACTTGATGCTATACTAGGCAGACAACGTAGTCTAGCTATTCTAGAGCACGGACTACCTGACCGACCCACAGAAATGGCCCCGACTGAGGTGACTTGTTCTCAAAATCCAACCCTATCAATTAATAGCAAGCCAACTCTATCAACTAGAGCAAGACGGGTTGTTGTGGAGATGCGTATGTGAGCATGAAATGCATGACATACTAGTTGAGGCACACAACGGAATTGCAAGAGGACACTACAATGGAGATATGATATCCCGCAAGGTGCTGCAATCTCAACTGTGGTGTCCCACGCTTTTCCAAGGTGTGGCATGATTCATGAAACACTATGAGATGAGTGCCAAATTAATGGACCAAGGTGCCAGTTCGCAAGGACAAAATGGAGCTAAGTCCCATCATAGCACGACAACCATTCGAGAAATGGGGGATTGACTTCATTGGGCCTATCAACCCTACGGCTCAATATTCGCAAGCCGAATACATCATCGTTTCCACCGATTATCTCACAAAGTGGGCAAAAGCTCGATCCACCCGGAAGAACGATGCACGAACCTCTCTAATTCATTATAAATATGAGACATGGGGAGGCACAAGGGAGCATAAGGAGACCCCAAAAGGCTACAAGAGAGAGGGAGGGAGAGAGTATACCCCTCCAAGAGATTGTGAGAGAGAGCTTGAGAGAGAGAGAGAGAGAGAGAGAAGAGTTACCCCGAGAGGCTGTACAATTTCCCTCTATCTCAATCCTCGATTTAACCATCTTCTCTTTTTCTCTCCCATCTTGAATCTATTCCACCTTCTTAATCTCTTGAGTCTACTTGCGGATGATGGCCTCCAAGCGAAGAATGTTGCATGCCGATAACAATCCTACAACCAGTAACAAAGCTTCGAGCGAAGGCATCACTATCAATCCAATTGCGGTACCGATTGTAAGTAATGTATTTACAAATTGATAGATGCTTGTTTTAATGCTCGCAAGAGATGCATTAGGCTCCATACCTTGTGGTGCTAGAATAGGTCATTGAAAAGGATAAATCGCATCTCAAATATTCAAAGATGAAGTTTGTGAAGTGATTGTATCAAAGGGAGTTAAATTGCACCTAGTTGCTATGTGATGAATCCATGCATAGCATAAGCAACATATGGGACACTAAAGTATTGAGCATCGATGAGTCTTTGATTAATCTTTACCGAGGATAATATTTTTTAAAGTTCATAAATGCATATACACGATACATACATGGGAGAGATTATGTAAACTTTACATCGATGACATGCAACTCCTTGCCTTAGGAGAAAGGAAGATAAAGCCAAGAAAAAATGTTGCATAGTAGGGAAATGCTAAAGATAATTGTCACTTAGAGAAGAGGCATAAATACTCTTGCTAGATTGATTAATTTGCATTGGAATGATAGGACTTACGACATGTATAGTATTGGAACCTTTAGCATATGTCTTAGGCTAAAGGAGGGAATATTAAGTAAATTCTACTCTTTGGCCCCAAGGGGGAGAGAGAATATGCGATGGAATTATTGTCGCTTCTACTATTGTATTGTTTTGGAAAAATACAATTAGTTTTGTTGGTTGATTGAACAACACCCTAAATGTTTTTCTTTCGATCAAGGGATTGTTGCATTGTGATTTGGATAAATATTCCAAGGCTTGTGTTGATGGCAAATGCATGGCAAGGGTCTGTAATGACAAGTCGCCATGGGAATAAATGAATGTTTTTCTAGAATATGATATTAGGGCTGATTACTTTGATTATGCTTGAATTTTAATTGGATTAATTAAGGAAGGATATTTTGCACACGTGGATCATCTCCAAGATCACATCGCGGATTATCCCGAGAGGGCACTGCTCGATTCACAAGCTGATGGTCGAGTGGTGAAAAGGCCAACCACGAAAATGGCATCTCACTCCTAGACCGCTTGTGGGTCAGGTGGAGCTCTGGACACCCCTTGCCTGTCAAGAATGGAGTTGGAGATCCCTGTGAGCCCAACGTCTGGGATGTTGGAAGTTCCTATTCTAGATAAAGGATGGAAATTTCGGTGCCATGAGATTTGGACCAGGTACTTCTGTTGGACAAAAGGGATACATAATTCTCCTGTATGGGCAGGAGACAAAGATTAACTTAAAGATAAGTTAAGGAACTTGTTTGATAAAAGGACTGCTTGTTTTGTTTTTGTGTATGTGTTGTAAATTACGTGAACGAACTCTATGCCCTAAAAGGCTTAATTAATGAAGCTGATTTTAAATTTCACACATAAATGTGGTAGGACGTAATTAGACAACTAAAGCTATTAAGGAAAGCGGGTGGACGGAATCCCTCGACGAGTCCGTCCTACGGCTGGGTGGTCCCAGAGAACTGGGAGGCTTCTCACAAGGATTTACCATCAGATGACTTTAGGTATTGTTAAGTTAGAACCCGATTCATGCCGTTTTAGGGGACCGGAATGGGACTATGCCCTACAGGCAGAGAGGTTGAGCAGTGCATCCCTCTCATTTCCCATTCTCTATGAACCAAGTGCAGCATAAATCTGCTTTGACTCTGTTGTTCCTACTCAAAGTGGGTCATCTGGAGCTCGACGCTAGCTACTTCCTAGAGACTTGACTGATAGGAAAGAAACCCTGACTTCAGGTTGGTCCTAAGTGGGAACGGTCGGATACTTCTGCTTTGGGGCAGACTCGGGAAGACCTAGATCGCAAACCCTGTGACATTCCTTACGAGTGCCAGGTGGCGCTTTCTAGACTCCCCTCCCTATGGGCTACTAAGACGTGTCCCACAAGTGGTCAAGCGGACACGTTACAGGGAGACTTAGTACTGTTGTATACTCAGTCAAGCGACATAAGCAAAGAATGAAGTTTAGGGGTTTAGGACCTTTCTGAGTTTGCACCATAAGCTAAACTGGCGATGTGGAACTCAAATCCCTAGAAGGTGAGGGCATAGGCTTCTTTAATGGAAACCACATAAAAAAGTACTAAACCCTCCCCCCCCCCCCCGGCACATCCACTTCACAAAACCCCGATGCTAGAAGCCCCTATCAATGTACGCATAGCCACCATTATGGAGATTGAAGTGAAGGATGAGGAAGTAGTAGCTCCGTCTTACTTATGTAGCATGACCATTACAGCCCAGCAGACACATGCCATTGATGCATTAATCGATGAGGGCATTGACTTTAATGTCTTGACTCACAATCATTGGACTCAAATTGGAAAACCACAGTTACAACCCACTAATGCCAAACTCAATCCATTTGGCAGTCAATCATATGCACTTTTGGGAAAGTGCAAAGTTACAGTCTTTATTGAGTCTGAAAGCTTTCCCATGATCTTTTATGTGTTCCCAAATATGAAAGATGCAGGCTCATTAGAAAAAACCTATAAGAAGTAGGCCCACTGTAATATCAACTACAGCGCATCCACATGGCCGTCAACAATGCACAAATTGTCACAGCTTTCAACAAGGGTTGTGCAACCCCATCATAGTCTGCAAAGCCACTGATAGAGAAACTCACCATCGAGCCTAAGGAGGGGGGTTGTAATTTATTATTACCCACCAAACCTCAACACCACCAGGGAAAAGCCAAGCACAAAGCTAAAACCCTTGAACACCATCTCAAATGGGTGCCAAAACATCCAAGACTGCCAGGTAAGAGCGCCCAACCATGTACTCGCAAGGCTAGAAACCTTTCCTCGAAACCTAGGAGGCCTCAAAGAAACTATAGGCCATCGACGAACGGTCAAAACTATGATGGATCCCTAAGACCTTGCTACAAGTGCAAGGCTATTACAAGGATAATACTTGGATTTGGATACCTAAAATCAAGACGGCCAAGGACACTACTCAAATGTCATCCTCAAGCTTGTTGACCATGCAAAGCATCATGACATCAAGCATCAGTGTCACAAAAGCCTTTAGCTACTATAGGGCCCATTACCCTTCCAAAATCTAAACCCATCAAGAATCAAAAAGTCCATCAACCCAATGCTACTCATAAACCACCTCAACCTTGCCCTACTAGCATGCCAACCATCGCCCAAGCATCTAGTCGTGCGCCACCCACTGCATCGGCCATGCTTCATACATTAAGGCCACACCCCCAGCCAGAACTGCAACCAGAGCTACACATGTCAGCTATTGAACTGTCAAGCCCAACCAAACCAAAGCCACATGCCGGCCTTAGATCCTCTTACTAGCAAAGATTTATTCTAACCTTGACTTCCAACTTAGCTGAGAATACAAGCGATGACTTGGTTGCTTGCCTTAGATGCTTGGATGCCACGTTTACCATGCTGGCTAAGAGCTATGATTAAGTCTTTTGAATGAGCCTTTAGCAATGGAAGTGCGAATGCTACCTTGCTCATGGGAAGAATTGAAATTCGTGTTTGTCAATGTAGAGGTGAGCTCAACCGACAAGACCCACGGATCGCTTATTCTTTCAAGTGTTTCAAGCCGAGCACTAATGGCTACCTCTCACATAGCCAACGTGCTATCTCTGTCTACAAGTGTAGTGAGCTCACCTCCATGCCGAATCGAGTTATCTCCTCTCCCAAGCACTCAGTAGCTCCACGATTCAAGTGCAAGCTTCAAGCGAGGTCGATCCTCAAGCTCCACACTCCAAGCTCCATTACTACGAGCAAGACAAGAGAAGAGAAAAAGAGAGAAGAAGATGGAGAGCTTCTCCACCACGGTCCCTCACCCTCACACACTCATTCCCTCACACTCTCACACTCCCTCTCTCAAGCACAAGCTCAAGCAAGAAAGAACAAGAAGAAGAAGAAGAAGGGAGAAGAGCTACTTTTGGCCACACACAAGAATGAGCTTCTTCATTCACTTTTTTCCTTTTATATAAAACCTTAACCCTAATTCCCTTTGGGCGGTCATCCCCTTTTTGGTCCAATGGGCTACCTCCAACCCTTCTCCTCCTCTTCCCTATCGGCATGGCCTCAACCCATGCCTCTGACCATTTACAATTTGTATAGGTGAGAGCCTGGCCCTCGATTACAAAATAAACCATGGTGCACCTTGCACTCTTTTACAAAAGTATTGACTTGCGCTTTTTCTTGTGCGCCTCTCTCCTTGATTTAGGGGTTTTTTACACTTCTTGTGTTTTCAAATTTTTCTTGGCACACCTTCATCTTCTATTTCACTTTTTCCTTGGCCTTGTCTTTTGCTTTAGATTTTTTGGATTTTCCACCTTTTTCTTCTGAGGGTTAACATTACCCCCTCCTAGACGAGTACCAGTCCCATGGCACTCTCCGTCATAGGTAGTAGGATTTGGCATGCACCAAAGATGTGGGTGGAAGGGACTGCTGTGGTTTGTTGCCTTGGAGGAGTTTTGGTGGTGGTGCGGGTGCAAGTCGTTGGTGGCACCTTGTTGGCCTGATTGGCTAGTGATAGGGTTATTGTAGTTGGTGATAGGATTGTTCTTTGTTGGGAGTTGCACTCATGGGTGGCACAGGTCTTGGTGTTCATGACAATTCTTTGGTGGGCTTGCATGATGATAAAGGACAAGAGTTCAGAGTTGAGTGTTGATGAAGAGCCGATGGTACTTTCGTTGGAGTCTTCAATACTTGCAATGGAAAACCTCTCATATGGTCTCTCCATAGGGGTTAGTGCTAGTCTTCTTATCATGCACAAGAAGTAGTTTGATGAGTTTGGGAGATAGATCAAAAATCCAAGAGTATTGTCCTACACTTGAGGACCCAAACTGCGTATAGATTGTGGTGCAAATATTATGTGAGTGCACGTGCATAGTTAGATATTACGTAGTTAGAAGACTGTTGGTTTGGTTCCTAGTAGCAATGTGTGGATGAAGCGAGGGTTCAATGGGGTGGGAAAATTTGTTGATGTTGAGGAGAAGTATACTTGAAGGCTTCCTAAGACATCATTTGTGATTTTGACAACATGATGTAGCATAATTGAGCTCATTGACACCTTAGCTTTTGGTAGCTAGTGGCTACTTGTATTGTTTGAAGAGTACGGTGTACTTTTCCTGTTCTTTTGTGCCTTACTTACCACTATTGATTGCAATGGCATTGAGATGGAGTGTGAAAAGGAGTTGTGTAAATGGTTCAGGGTGACAGGTGAGATGAGCTCCCTAGGTATTTCCTACCCTTGATGTGCCCTGAAGAATTATGGGGGATGTATAAAGGTCACTGGACATACCTAATTTGAGGACCCCTAGGTGATGTGCTGTGATCATGGGTGCCTTCTTTTTTGTTCTTTTCTTTTCTTTCTTTTCTTTTTGTTCTCTTTTTTTTCTATCTCTTTTTTTTGGATAAAATGAATACAATCAATGCAATACATTGAGGCCATCAATATTTCATTTAGATTGAGAAATGTCGAGATCCAAAGGCTGTGAAAAATTGATATTACAGTTGTTAAGATGAAAAGATACACTTGAGATTTTGCAAACCTCTTTGTAACATGTGAGACATCTGTTACTAGCCTCGATGCTAGAGGAATAGTTGTTAAGATGAAAAGATACACTTGAGATTTTGCAAACCTCTTTGTAACATGTGAGACATCTGACCAATTGAGGTAGCAACTAGAGTGAGTTGTGCATGGATAAAGGATAGAGCATCTGGTGAATTGAATCCTGGTTGATGATGAAGAAATGTTTGTCATTGTTGGGAGCATAGCTCCTACTTGGATGTAGAGTTTGGCCAAGAAAGAGAGAGCAACCAATGACTATGCTTCGGGTCATGCTCAAATGCAATGTGTGCTTTTTGCACGTGTGATTTTCTCTTCCAGTGAGGCTTTTGTCATGGCTCTTTATTTCTTGGTATTTCTATTGCTTTTCCCATAATGGTTCTTTGTGGGATTGGTGGTCTTGTGGTGACTTGGACACTGAATGCTTTCATACAGAGACATGTGTGGTCCTGCATTCACTTGGCAACTCGTGAGAGTACATGAAAGTCATATGCTTCAACCATAATGAATAGGTATAGCTCAAAAAGACATCACTTATCTTAATCCCATAGTGTTGACTTTGATGCATATCAAGTGCGCTTGATTATCATTGCTTGTGTGTGTGCTAGCTTTGCTTATTTTTGTATTATTTATACATACTCACAAAACACATTGTTTATTTGTGTACACTTTTATAATCTGTGTTACTTCGTGAGGATAAAAACCCATTGTAGAACTCAGGATTGTATTGGAGTGTGGCATACATATCTAGTAATTATGGCAATCTACTCAATAACAATAGATATTTTGCAACATCAAGTAGCATGGTGCCTTGTCTAAGTCTACTAGAAACATGTAGCTCCTCCTCAGTGAGAATTTTATCAATCATAGAGTTATCTTGTCTAGTTCTAGCTAAGTGCATACCTCGAACGGTAGTCAGTATTCATCAAAAGGAAGTTGGCACCACATAGTTCTTGAGACCGCCATTTGGCCAGTCGCTCCTCTGAGACTCTCCAAGTTCGGACATTGTAGCGCGATTCTCAAACCAATATTTTTTGAATGGACTTCAACCCTCTAATTGTCACTTTAGTTGCTCTATCTCTAAGAGTTTTGGTTGGCAAAGTGCTTCTTTTAAGCATAGATTTTCGGCTTCCTCCTCAGAGATGAGTTGCATGCATTCATGTAGGAGCTTGTCATAGTGCTCTTTCAAGGATAGTGGATATGAAAAATATTCCTCAAGCTGCTCCCTAGGGAATGTCCCCATGTCCACAAGGTTGTAGGCATGTGCGAATAATTTGAGTTTAGCATCCAACTTGTTCAAGCACTCTATGACACTTCTATGTTCAATGTGGGCTTTCTTGGTTGCTATCTCATGCAAGGTTCTGGGAGTTTCCCAGGCTTTAACATAGCTGGGGGCTCATGCCTAGATGAGAAATATTTTTAATGCTAGGATTACTTATGTCCTTGGGGTTTTCATGTTTCTTTTGAGGCTTTGCTCTGCTATTGTGTCTTGGTTTTCCTCAGATGATGTGACTGGTATAGTTTCGTCAACCTATTTTGACAGTGTTGTATCCACTCTTGATTGATCAATGTAAGTTCTATTATGTCGGTGGATTGAATGTTGCAAGCACCCGTTGATGGTAGTGGTTGCTTTAATTTATCAAAATATATGGATATATCTGAGGTTTCACCGCTGTTAGGAGAGATGGCAATGGGTTCATTCATGGTGGGTGGACTCAATGCTTTATTCCTTAGCTCTTCAGCACTCTTGGCCCTTCCAATGTCCACATGGATGTATGCACGTGTGATGGTTATTAGCTTGTGATCAAGCTTCATCAAGCACTTCATCTCTAGTTCATTGGCTAGATGCACTATCTTTTTGGCCAATTCTTCAAGATATTTCTCCTCAAGCCTATGCTTTAGGTGCTTTGAAAGTGCTGGAGGTGTCAAGGATGTTGGTTGTGACATCTCTTCCACAAGTGAGCTGCTAAGGACACATTCTGCAAGGGGTGTCATTCACAACAACAACCAAAGGCTGTGATTGCTATGATTCCTAATTGAAAGTAGTAGCGACTAGTTCAGTGGATTGGTTGCTATTGTTAGACTACAGTGTCAAGTCCCTAAGCAAATCAGAAGTGGTCGTGTCTTTTGTTTCCTTTGCACATTCACTTGTGCAAATCGAGCATCAGTGAGCTAGCTATGGTGGACTACATAGGCATATCCTTAAGCTAAGAATTAGGGGTGGTGTCATGTCCTATACCTTGGACATTTGGAAGCTCAGATGGAGATAGAGATTGGGATTGAGCAGCTACACTTGATGACTGATGTTGTGCTTCATGTGTCCATTTAGGGAAAGAGGGTGTAGGAGATTTGGGACTCATAGTAGGTGGACTTGGCACTAACTGGAAGATTTGCTTGCAGCTATTTCTACCATTTTCTTTGTTGAGAAATTAGCCTTATTATGAGCAACATTGTGCCTGTGGTGCTCATTATCCTCTTGAGAAGTCAAAGGATCCTTGGGCACTAGTGGTATTTTTGCAAACTCGACGGTAACATTTGACATCCACTTGTTCAGCACGCTAGATTGAGGATCTACCTTTCAAATAGTCATGTTTGGCTTCTTGATTTCAATCATGAGGCGCTCGGTCCTTCAACTGATAGAGGTGGTTTAGCCGAGGGTTTTGGTACCCAAATCCATTTGTTACCTATGCAATACCCTTGAGCACATAGCAACATTTTGAATATCCATCACAGCGTTGTGCTAGCTCTCCATCGATACCTTCATTTTTTATAAGGCTTGGGCTTCTTTTGTGGTCTTCTACGATATTTATAAGTCTAAAGCCCATCCTTGGCATTGTCTCCTAACCTTCTTGTTTCAAGCATGGCCTCACTCACTAGTTCTCTCTGTTCATCAACATGTGCTTGTATCAAGTCTTTCAACAAGTCCTTGCTCTCATTTTACTGGGCTTGCCTGGTATGTCAAAATATTCATTGTCTTTCCCTTGAGGTTTGATGAGGTTGCCCTTGCTAAAGGTTGTGATTATCCTCACACCCGATAGTGTCAAGTGTATCCTTTGTGCTACACAATTGGCCTCACACTTCTTTGCCCTTTTGAAAGGTCTTCTTGGGAGGGTTTCTTTTTCATAATTTGCACTATTTGGAGGAACGTGGAATAGGATAGGCAAGCTTTCAGTTTCAATAGTTACAAGGATCCTGCACTTCTCTATAAGTGCTTGTGGGTATCTCCCATAAGGATTAAGAGTTGCATTAGTCAATGTGAGCTCTGGTTGTCCTAGTTGAGTCCATGCTTTATAGGTCAAGATATTAAAATCTGATCCTTCATCGACGGTGACAGCATCGACACTGTGCTCTCTTTTTGCGGTGATTTTAACCCTAAGATAAGCAGGCAATACTATGTCTTTATCTTTCGAGTCTTGCCTTATAAGTTCAAGCCTTCTAATACATGCCTTTGAGCCCCCAATTGTACAATCATATGTGGATTCTCTACTGATGCCTTGGGTTATTTGTGCAATGTCATTCAAGGTACATCTATCATCTCAAGACTATCATGTCTAGTTATCCTCGCAGTTGTAGCTTGGTGTTGTTGCATTCTACTTTGACTAGATGCGGTTCAAATGCAACATATACATGTTTTTGTCGTGTGGCCTTTTTGCCCTTGTTGGCTAGATTGGCCCATTGGGGTTCTAGGATCTCTGTTTGGGTCTGGGCTTTTGGTTGTTGTTTTGCAAGTGAGAATATATGCTTGTGTGCAGAGCCATTATTACACTAGGATCTAATTTGGAGGACTTGTCACGGCGCATGGTTTCTCTCCAGTCTACTTGGGAGAGGTGCGAAGGGGGTAGAGCCCCCTCTACGGGGGTCCGAGGGGGTAGTCCCCCCTGGCCCGCAGTAGGCCTGTTATGCTAAATACCATGTGCAATTTGAAGGACCATTTGTAGCCAAGTTTTGAACTACTTACTCTAGATTTCAACCCACTGATAGATCTATGATGTGCTTTTCGGCTCTATACAGTCTCTGGGTTGGTTTCAGGGCTTAAATATGTCAAATTTGTATTATGTTCACGTGTCTGATTTTGATAATTTTCTATTCGATTCTCAAGAGTTCGATTATCAGAATCGGACATTCAATTGTGGGTTGGTCCAATCGGCCGATCATGTCAAGAATCACGTGATGGGGGGACTTTCTTGAGCTGCTGCGACAAACACACACTGTATACACAAGAGGAAGCTCACCCAAGAACACAAGAAGAGAGATGGAGGCCAAAATGTTTTCTTGTTGATTTTTTCTTCTTCTTCCATACACTATACAATGTACACAAAGTATAGATAAGATACAACATAAAGGAAAGTGGCCTACTAAGTCAAACAGTGCATTGAAAATTACACTAATCAACTGGCACTATATCTTTGCTAGCTGTAGGTAGGTGTAATAACCTAAATATAATAAGTGATAAGTCAGTGCCATGTGAGTATCATAATGACCACCAACATGCTAAGTATAGACGTGCGGACCCATCTATCCAAGTGGTCCATCATCAATGTCTGCATATGTTGAGCTTGCCATCTCAACATTCCCTCTCAAGCTTAACTCTATCTCTGTAACTCCAAGTAAGCTTCGGAAATTTTGAAGCTTCTCTACACCCAATGCTTTTGTGAAAATATCAACTATCTGATCCTGTGTGCTAACATATACCAAGTCAATCTCTCCTGCAAGTACCTTCTCTCTCACAAAGTGGTAGTGCACCTCAATGTGTTTTGTCCGAGTATGGAACATTGGATTCCTAGCTAGTTGTATGTTGCTCATGTTGTCACAATGAATGACAACTGGACCATCTCCCTGCACATCCAAATCACCTAATAAATTTTGCAGCTATACCACCTCATATGTTGCCATAGCAGTACCTCCATAATCAGTCTCTGTACTCGATAAGGTAACTATAGGTTGCTTTTTGTTGCTCCATGTAATTGATGCACTACCAAGGGAAAACATGAATCCACTAGTAGATCTTTTGTCTGAGATGCTACCAGCCCAATCTGCATCTATTTATCCAAAGACCTATACATCCTTACCTACCTCATAAAAAAGTCCATAATGTAAAGTGGACTTCACATACCTCAATATACGTCTAAATGCATCCAAATGAGGCTTTCTAGACATTTGCATAAACTGACTGACAAGGCCAATAGCATAGCTCAAGTCTAGCCTTGTGATGGTCATGTAAATCAAACTCCCTACTATTCTCCTGAACATAGTAGGGTCTTCTATCTCATCCCCAATGTTAGCACTCAACTTCACATTTTGCTCCTCCAATGATGCTGAAAGAGGCTTACATGCTGTCATACCATACTTGGATAACATATCCAAGCCATATTGCATTTGGGATAGTCATACACCATCATCACATCTAATCACCTCAATACCAAGAAAATATCTCAACTCACCCAAATCCTTCATCTCAAACTTCTTCTTTAAGAAGTCCTTAACTTCGACATTCCCATCGTCACACTGTCACCTGTAATAATCAAGTCAGCCACATAAATGACTATGATGACCAAACTTACATCTCCCCTTCTCACATAAAGTGAGTGATCAGTATCAGAAATACAAAATCCAATATTGACAAGATACTCTCCGTCTTGTCAAACCATGCTCTAGGTGCTTGCTTCAGTCCATAGAGCACTTCTTTAACCTGCACACATATGTGGGATGCTCTAAATCCTCATAACCTACTGGTTGCTCCATATACACTTCTTCTTGCAATTCACCATGCAAAAATGAATTCTTAACATCCATTTGCTGCAAACTCTAACCTTTGGCTACTGCCAAGACAATCACGCATCTAACAATTGTCATCCTAGAAACTGGATTGAATGTCTCCTCATAATCTATGCCATATGTTTGAGCATAGATTTTTGCAACCATCCTGGCCTTACATACCTACTAACAGAACCATCTGCGTTATGCTTGACTTTGTAAACCCACTTATAGCCAATAGCTTTCTTACCCTTAGGCAAGGGTACCAAATCCCAAGTCTTATTGGCTTCTAATGTAGCCATCTCCTCATCCATTGTCACATCCCAATGAGCATAACCAACAACATTCTCAAAACAAGTGGGCTCAACATCCTCAACAAGTTTCACCATATAAGCATAATCCTGAGTTGCATAACTTTCAAAACCAAATCTTTTAACAAGGTATCTGACCCTGCTAGACCTGAGTACCATTGGATCACTCAATGCAGCCTTTACATTAGTATAAGCTCTCTGTACACCTGGTGTCTTGACAGAAGGAATACCAAGCTCATTGTCCAAACTCTCTAAACCACTAGAATCTCCATCAAATCCCAAATGACTAGTAGATGCATCGTTACCATCCAGCACTTTCTTCTTTCCTTTGTCTTTGTTTGCAACACTTATAGATCCACCTGAAGATGTGGGGCCACTCCTTAGTCTCCCTCCCAGACCAAGGGCTCACTATAGTGTAGTACTAGATGATGTTTCTGGTCCACTAAGACTTCATGACTCTTGCTTTTCTTTCTGCACATAGCTATCATGATCATTATCATCATCTAATACGTCACTAGCAAGGGCATACCAACTACGCATCTCATCAAAAATAACATCCCTGCTCAATTTGAACTCAATAACAATGATACCCTTTCTGCTCTAAAGAGTGTCCAATAAAAATATATTTTTCAACCTTTGGATCAAGCTTCTTCCGTAGCTCATCTGGCACATGAACATATGCAACATAGCAAAACACCTTCAAGTGTGATACATCGGGCTTCTTGCCAGTAAAGCATTCTTCGGGAGTCATCCCATGTGTCAAAAGATAACGTACCAGCGAGACAATAGGATTGGCGGGGAGGTACACGGAGTGAACTCGGCAAACATGGAGAAGAGAAGATAAGAGAGAAGAAACTCTGATGAATGGAATGATGAAGTTCCAAATCATGGAGTGAATATAATACAAGGGAACAAGGGTGTCGTAGCACAAGGAAGATGATGAAGACAGCCACGAACCATGAACCGCAATGTCCTCCTGAAGGGGTGTGAGGGTAGTGGAGAGGCTGGAGAGAAGAGGTGACGGACTGAATGAATCAATCGTAAGGAATGAATGAGAGAGTGGCCTATAAATAGGCACAGTCAAGTATAGGATAGCGCCCATTTTTGGGGCTGCAAACCCTAAACGCAAAATCCAAAAAACGCAAAAACGCAAACTGCAAGTGAAGGGTGAAGGGTTTCTCAACACCCCCTCTTAGGCCCAAAAAAGGGGAACGAGAGAAGAGTGAGGTGGAGATACAATGCTACATGCTAAAGAATGCTCATGCAGCAAGTGTCACTTGAACAGTGTCCCTCGTGGGAAAATTGTTAACTTGCCCAAGCGCCCTAGTACATAGATGATGAAATCATGCAATGCATATGAGGAATATCGGACTTTGTGTGGTGTCAAGAACCATAAGGATATGCCCGTACTCAATCTCGGGAGGTGGCTCTATGCTGACCAAGGTACGAAGGCAAGAAGAGAAGAGGAGAAAGAAGATGTAGAGGATCCCTAAGATCCAAGA
This sequence comes from Lygodium microphyllum, assembly GCF_053477565.2. Lineage (NCBI taxonomy): Eukaryota > Viridiplantae > Streptophyta > Polypodiopsida > Schizaeales > Lygodiaceae > Lygodium > Lygodium microphyllum. The sequence goes on along the minus strand of NC_141164.1, from coordinate 71,268,228 downwards.
TTTCCACTGAAAAGGGAACTTGTAGTAAAGAACAGTAGATAGAGTGAACTGGAGAACCCAAAACTCAACCTCAAGAGAGAAGCCACTAGCTCTGTGCATCCATGCTAGAAGGAATACGAAGGCCTCGTCACCAAGTCAGGCTGAACCTCCGAGGTCCCAATCTAGATGGTACCTGAAGATCCTGGGTATCAGTAGAAGAGATGACTGGTTGAAGACAGCCACCCCAAGAAAGTAGAGGATGGGTGAAGAGCTTCATGTGGAGTAGGTTCCCCCTCTGAGGTGGGAGGTGGAGGGGCCCCTGCTAAAGTCGAAGAAGAAGTAGATGCCCCCTCTAAGGGCAAAGAAATAACATCCCCCTCTGAATCCCCCTCTAAAGTAGAGAGGGAATCCAAAAACTCATGGATCACGGACTTCGAAATGTTTGATGACGAAGGAAGTGCCACCAATCATGCCGAAGAAGGTATCTGGGGTGCCAAAGAGCTCGCAGAGGTAGCCTCTCAAACCTGAGTAGTCAAGGGTGGGGAAGGGTGGGGGTTAGAACGAGCAAGAGGTGGGAAACAGTCATTGTCTCTTAGTGGAGCGGATTGGGTAGCCAAAGAAGAGGAAGGAGTCGAGCAGCCACTATCTCTCAAAGGAGCAGACTAACGAGGAGACAGTAGCAAACAATCATTGTCTCTCGATGGAGCGAACTGCAGATCCGTAGGTCGTGGAAGCCACTATACCTAAAAATAAGTGGGAGAAGACTGCCGCTGACATTGCGACGATCTCCAGGAGATCGTAGCACCAATCGATCCTCCATGTGCTCGAAAGGACTTAGTGTGCATTGGATGTGTATCACATTGCCTTGAGCATAGCACTTTGATAGCTGATGCAAAACGATCTCTATGGCCCAAAAAGTTGAGTAGACACAAGGAGTGCCTAATGGAAGATGCATATACTCTGGGAGGTGGGGAGCAAAGGTCGATGTTGATAGTCTTTGGTGGGATGACCGTTTGTGATGTAGTAGGAACACCTAGTAGACTGATCATCTATTGGTAAACAAGTCATAGATACCATTGTGCCTTGCTGAAGAAGGAAGAGGTGGAAGAGGTCAGCCACGAACCATGAACTGCAATGTCCGCCTCAAGGGGTGTGAGGGCAATGCAAAGCACGAACCGCAATGTCCACCTTAAGGGGTGTGAGGGTAGTGGAAGGGCTGAAAGTGAGCTAGAGTGGGAGGAGGATGCAACCAACGGTAAGAGGTTGCAACCAATAGAAAAACGCAGGTGAGGAGAGAGAAATACAAAAAAACATAGGTAGCATGTGAGAGAAATACTAAAAACACAGGCAAGACAGCCTGTAGGAGAGAGAAAAACTAAAAACGCATGCAGTAAGAGAGAGAAAGACTAAAAACGTAGGCAATAGGACTATGATGATGTGGCAGGTTGTATGGCAGCAAGTCTGCACAGGAACAACAATCTCCTAGGTGGAATCAGCTCCAAACTATGTGAAAAGGGCTAGAAATCAGGCGCCAAAACTGATGGAGACAGCAATGGACAGCTTTGGCTAAGATGTCCTCCGCGAACGGGGTGTGGGCAGCAAGTTGAAACACCTGAAATCTGTAAAAATGAGATGTTGATGTAGTGAAAGAATAATAGAAGTGGATGCCAAACTCACCACTGGACTTTGCCTTCATTGGATTGGAGGATCTTTGCTACTAGGTGAGCAGATCCAGTTTTGATACCATGTCAAAAGATAACATACCAGTGAGATAGTAGGATTGGCGGGGAGGAACACAGAGTGAACTCGACAAACATGGAGAAGAGAAGATAAGAGAGAAGAAACTCTAATGAATGGAATGATGAAGTTCCAAATCATGGAGTGAATGTGATACAAGGGACCAAGGGTGCTATAGTACAAGGAAGATGATGAAGACAACCACGAATCATGAACCGCAATGTCCTCCTGAAGGGGTGTGAGGGTAGTGGAGAGGCTGGAGAGAAGAGGTGACGGACTGAATGAATCAGCCGTAAGGAATGAATGACAGAGTGGCCTATAAATAGGCACAATCAGGTCTAGGATAGTGCCCCTTTTTGGGGTTGCAAACCCTAAACACAAAACGCAAAAACGCAAATTTTGAGTGAAGGGTTTCTCAACACCATGAACTGCAGATGTGGGAGTTCTATTCATAATATAGACAACAGTATGGATAGCTTCAGACCAAAAATGTTTTGACATATTCTTTTCAGCCATTAATGTGCATGCAACTTCTGCAATATTCCTATTTTTTCTTTCTGTAATACCATTTTGTTGTGGGATATACATGCAAGTAAATTGCCTCTTTATCCCATGAGTCCTCAAGAAGCCACTAAACTCATTAGAGAGGTATTCTCCCCCTCCATGTGATTGCAAGCACTTCACTTTCAAGCCTGTTTCTGTTTCAACAATTGCCTTGAAATATTTAAAGTGCTCAAATACATCACTATTTTCCTTCATGAAATATACCCATATCTTCCTTGAGCAGTCATTAATAAATGTGACAAAGTATTTGCTGCACCAAGAGATACATTCTGTGTAGGTCCCCAAACATCTGTATGCACTACATCAAGTATATTTCTGCTCACTTCTCTGTAATGCGAGAAGAGTTGTCTCACCTGCTTACCAAACTGGCATGCTTCACAGACTTTATGAAATTCTGCAACTCTAAAAGAAGCCAACCCTATAACCAATCCTCTAAACTACATTAATTTCAGCCTTTGTGCATTTGCATGTCCAATACGTTTATGCCATATTTCAATGTCTACAACCACTCCTTTTCCTTTAGCATACATAGCAGCATCCATTGCAAGAATTATGGCATCTAAAGTGAAATGTAGCCAACTCTACTTCCTTTTGTGACCAACCTACACTTGTCATTAAAGTCTTCTACAAAACAACCTTTTGCATTGAATCAAACCCGCAACCCTTGCTCTACCATTTAGCCAATAGACACTAGATTCTTTGTGATTGATGGCACATGTAATACATCTGTTAGACTCTTTGTTTGGCCATCATGCAAGGACAAGGGAACCTTTCCAATGTGTGGAATTGCATGACATGAATTATCACATGTTTGCACATAGCCCAGATTTTGTAAGTCCTGCATCTTTCCCAACCATTCAACATGATTGGTCATATGATTAGATGCACCTAAATCGACATACCATACATCATCGTGTGTCCCCTTTCCTATAACTACATTCATCATATGCTGCATAACAAACAATCAATCATTTTTTGTCTTCATTCTATCGTGAAGAAGATGCATAGTTTCCTTGTTGCAATTTACCATTGCAAATATCATCCTTCTTAGCATAACAATGGATCTACCATGTCCCCTTCCTAAACTTGAGTAAAATGCTTGGATCTATTCACTATTTCTTTTAGATGAGTCACCCTACATATTGATTTCATTAGTAATCATGAGAGAGACCAGCTCATCAAAATCTGGAAATGGCTTTCGTATGTATAGAGAAGTGACAAATGATTTCCATGCCTTCTCATTATGTGGATGAAACCAGATCATCATCATCAAGCATTGCATCAATCGGTGCTAAAGTTTCTACAATGCTCCTCACCTTCAAAACATACTCATTGACACATATTTTTCCTTTCTTTAAGGTATTCAACTCTTACTTGAGTTGAATCTTTTGTGCCTTTGTATTTACTAAAAATATGTCCTCAAAAATTTTCCAAGCTACATATGAAGTTTCTACATTCCTGATATGTCCCAGCATAGTATTATCAATGACTACAAATAGCTAGTACATCACCTTTTTATCTTTTACATTCCATTCTTTCCATGCCTTTAATTCATCTACAGTCGGAGGGATAACCCACCCAGCTCTTGCTCCTTTTCTTCACCTGAAACAAACTCATAAAGGCCCTTTCTAATGAGAAAGTTTGTCACACAGAACTTCCATGAAGGGTAGTTGTTCTTGTCGAGCTTCTCAATAATGAAATTTCCATTGTTCTCTACAATTATCACAAAGAAGGATACAACACAGCAAGCTAGTCTTCTGCAACCTTGCATAACAAGCACATAGCAATACACCAAGCAACCTTTTTCACTGATTACTCAATAGTACATGTAATCTGCAACTCATTTGTAGATAAACCCTATGTTTGCTTCTTGAAAAACACCTCAAAATTTACAGATTCAAAATTTGTAACCTATGCACCCACTTTCAATCAATACAGTCGAGATCGCAGTGTATCCTGAAATTGTTGTTTGCAACCTTGCGACTCTAAAACAAGGCCTAAAACAACCTCAAATGCCCAAAAAAACTACTGCAAGCCCAAAAGGGCTTATCTGCAGAATATACAGTGTTCTATTCACACACCAAATCTCACAGTAATCTGAGTTTTTCACTCTACCCTACTTCATGTGTCTCCACAAGCAATATCCAAGAGAAAGAGTGGAAGAATGGGAGAGCTTCTTACCTGTTGCTTACTTTCTCAAACCTTGATTCTCTTCCTTCACTTCAAGCTCTCTGAGTGGTGCCATTCCGATACAATGTCAAGAATCACATGGTGGAGGGACTTGCTTGAGCTGCTGTGGCAAACACACACTATATAAATAAGAGGAAGCTCACTCAAGAACACAAGAAGAGAGATGGAGTCCAAAACATTTTCTTTCTGATTTTTTTTCTTCTTCCACACACTATACAATGTACACAAAGTATAGATGAGATACAACATAGCAAAAAGTAGCCTACTAAGTCAAACAGTGCATAACAGACTACACTAATTGATTGGCGCTATATCTTTGCCAGATGTAGGTAGGTGTAACAACCTAAATATAATGAGTGATAAGTCAGTGGCCATGTGAGTATCATAATGACCACCAACGTGCTAAGTGTAGACATGCGGATCCATCTAGCGGTCCATCATCAATGTTCGCACATGTTGAGCTTGCCATCTCAATAGATCGGAGTCCGGGTGGTCCGTTTTGGTTGGTCCAATTCTAGTGGTCCGTTTATGGGTTGGTCTGAGGTTTGATTGTCTGATTGTTTGAGCATTCGAATCAGACAAGTCCCATGTGTCCGATCGGACGCGTTTTTGGGGTATCCGAGTCCAAAAATTGGACCGCCATTCTGGGAAATCGATCCGTCCGAGTTCATTCTGGAGTCAATTCTAGAAATCAGACCGTCCAAGTCCGATTCTGGGAATCGGACTATGGCAATAGTGTCTAATTCCTATGGACGAGTTTCTAGAGAGGATTACGAAAATCAACTCGATTCTAATAGTTTTGGTTATGAGGGGGGGTTACACAAACTTCCAAAATGTAAGAATAGACCCTAATGAAGGATTGTATATACTTGGAATAGCAAATACACTACAAAATACAAATCGGTAAAAACAAATCAAATCCTTTTGCCCTGTTATGATAGTAAAAATTTTAATGCATATTTATCTTTTTTTATTTATTTTTTCCTACCCTAATACATACAAATCACAAAGCAAACACCTACACTACTCCAACTTACTTTTCCATATCCGAAAAACCAAAACCTTACTTGCTAAGAAGATTGAATACCTCTTTAAACTCCTTGCTTCCTACCTACCTACCTCAAGCACTAGTTTGGGAAAAAACCCTAGTTCAATGCTCGATTTGAAGCGCATTAGCACTCAAGGCTTGAATCCTTGGTCCTGGAATGGAACCAAAATGTAGAGGCGAGCTCAAGCTCACAACCGCCAAGACCCATGGACTGCTTATTCTTTCAAGCGTTTCAAGCCAAGCACTAATGGCTACCTCTCACATAGCCAATGCACTATCTCTCTCTATGAGTGTAGTGAGCTTACCTCCATGCCTGATCTAGTTGCCTCCTCTCCCAAGCACTCAAGTAGCTCCACAATCCAAGTGCAAGATTTAAACGAGCTCGATCCTCAAGCTCCATTGCCACGAGCAAGACAAGAGAAGAGAAAAGAAAAGAAGATAAGAGAAGAATATGGAGAGCTTCTCCAGCACGGTCCCTCACCCTCACACGCTCACTCCCTCACACTCTCACACTCCCTCTCTCAAGAACAAGCTCAAAGCACAAGCTCAGGAAAGCAAGAACAAGAAGAAGAAGAAGAAGAGGAGGAGGAGGAGTGTTGAGAAACATGGATGTTGAACACAGGTTAGCTATGGAGGCTTGAACTCATAAGCAAGAGACATGAAGATTGATGACTAGACACAAACTTTCAATCAAGTGAATTAGGTTCCAAGATAGATTAGCTTGGACTCATAAACACAATCTTGAGTTACAAAGTACAATAGCATTGCATTGAAAGATGAACCAAGTACATACTTTTATAACTTTTCCAACTTCTCCACTCTCCTCATTGTGCTTATGGGATACAAGTCTCCTCATCTTGCAGCATACATAGTTTGGCCTATTTTTCAACACCCCCCTCAAATGATGAATTCCTACACTTTCTGGCTTTTCCCCCCCCTACATGATGACATGGCTCAGGAGACTAGCTCATTGGCAGCCTAGTAAAGTCAAGCTTGAAATTCTATATTTTTGGAAAGGGTTTTTTTCAATACAAAACCACTAAGGGAAAAAAAACATCCACTATGGGAAAAACATGATCCACTATGGGGAAGTTACAGTGAAAATTTCTTTAGAATAATCTATCAGATTTTTTTATGGTGGGCAAAAGCATCTTCTTCTTCTTCTCCTTCATTCATAAACTGACCTTGATGATGATCATCTTCCACATGTTGTGGTCTTTTATTGTGGAAACATTCACTGGCTAATGGCTAGTCTTGCCACAGTAATGACAAATAATTTAGTCCTTGTTGCTGTTGGTGGTGAATCCTCAACCACGTCCTTTTGTTGCATAAGTACCCTTAGTGTACAAGAGGTTATCCCTTGAGCTAGTTTCCTTTACATCCTTGATTTTAAATTTGTTTTCTCCATCAAGCAATGAGTGCTCAATGTCTTTGAGTGAGAGACAGGGAACATTGCTTAGTGTTGAAACAAGGTTCTCATATGGTTCATGATTAACACTGGCAAGTAGCACTGCTATTGCCTCATCCTCATTAATGTTCTTTTTAAGAGTTGTCAACTGAGTTTTAAGGCTCTTGAACTTATTGATGTGTACAGTCATAGATGAACTGTCTTTTACATTCAACTTATAAAACTGCATGAGTAATTTTACCTTTGAGTTCTTTGCTTATGTACCAAAGATCATGTCAAGTTCTTCACATGCCTAATAGTGTGCCTATAGCAGTATAGCGTGTAGGAGTAATCTCACCATGCTGCACATGTCTATTCTTGCATTCACATTCGAAGAAAAATGGGTGGAGACCCTTCTCTTTTTCCACCTTCTTCTAATTGAGTAGTTAAAGAAGGAGTCTTAAATAACTGCAAGTGTAATGAAAGTAGGATCTAGGCAAGAAGAGAAATCTTCTACGAATGTTTTGAAGGAAAGGATTAAGTCTTTCTCTCAGAACTTGAGGTTATCTTTTGGCTTTTCTGCATTGATATTGTATATCAAAGGGAACTCATGCCTACCATGCTTTGCAAAGTTGTAGTCAAATCCATGTTGCCGAGGATAAGGCATGGTAGTGAGCTGTAGAAGGCCATCCATGCTTCCATGTTGTCATCTAAGATTCCTTCTCCAAATAGGCCGAGACTCATAACCTTTTATAGTCTGTGGTACCTCAAACACCTTGTTATACGAATAATCTGCTAATTTGCATTGCCACAATCTAGGGTTGTGAATCTTTTGCTCTAGCCATCTTTTTTCTAACCTTAATGACATTTGAATTACCTTTTACACAACTGTCAAAAGTAGCACCTTTCTGAGCCCATGTGAAAAGTTTAAAGTAAATTGCATAGGTGATTCTTGAGTCTTCCATTATTCCCAAGTGATGAGTTCTCTATCCCAATTGATCAATAAGTACTCCTCTCTCAGTGGAAAGGGTATATTTGTCACTGATTGAGTAGTGATAGTGAGGTTCCTTCCACTTCTTTTCACTCATTCTCTTATTCTCTGCAAGGCTTCTGTAATATTTCCTAGAGGGATGAGCGCTCTTTCTGTTTTTGTGGTGGTTTTTGGTGGTGGTGGGGATACTAATTTCTCATGCTTTTCCTAATCCCAGTTTTCTTCAAGTGTAAGAGGTGATGATGGTGGTGCTTCGAAGGTTTGGGTGGTCTCTTCAATCATGGCTATTCCAATCATCTTCAATTTGTCCATGGAGAGCTTGTAGAGGCGACTGCCAAGTGGACCACTTATTGATCAAGCATTTCAAGTGAACACCAAGTGGCATCCTCTTCACAAGATTGTCTTTTCATTGAACGTTTGCTTTTATAGGAGTCAGAGGATCAACTTGGCTACATGAGAAATAGGTTGAGATTTAAGAAGGTTTGAAACCCTTGAAAGAATGAGTATGTTGGTGTCCCATCATCCAATGTATGTGAGACATGTGGAGAGAGAGAAAGAGAGAGAGCGAGAGAAAGGTTTCCATTATCTATCTAAGAAATCCCTTGGAAGAACATTGTTTTCATTTTTTACATAAGCTTCATTGAATGATAAGATTTGATTAATGAGGAAAACATCTCATAGACTTGGAGATAATTAGAGGAAGTTATGGTTATATATACGGCTTCTTATAAGCTAAAAGGAAAGTACACCATTGTCCTCAAATACTTAAAAAACTATTCTCAATCATTTCTACAAGAAAATGTATGAATGATAGCTTTCAAAGTTACCTTTTAGAATATCAGTGTAACGTTCTAATTCTATTTTTTCACGTGAACTACTTCTAAAATGAAATGGGGATAATGATATAGCAATTTTTATAAATTACTAAGGATAATGGAATTTTTTTTCCCTTACCCCCCCCCCCAACCAACGGTCGTGCTGGAGGGGGAGAGGGGAATAGAATGTCGAGCAAGCTCCTTGCTGGATCTTGCTCACACTTGAAGCCATGACAGTCAACATGTAGGAGAGGGAGGATCCCCCTCCCCTCCCCTATTTAAACCAAGGGGGGCTGCTACCGTGAAGAGACGGAAGGAAGGAGTGAGGGCCGCCACAACGCTGTGCTGTGCAGTCGACGTGAGAGAGAGAGAGCTTGAGGGAGGGATAAGCCAAGGGCATTACCACTTTGCACGGACGAGGGCTGCCAAGCTGCTAGCCGCCTGTACGTCGCCACCAATAGACGGCCTCCAAATCTTCACCCCCCCCCCCCCCCCCCCGTGTAAGCTTCTGGAAGCTTAAAAGCTTCCAAAGGGGGGCCTTCTTAGTCCCCCTTTCCTTTGGGCCTGAAACCCCCTTTCCCCCCGTGTTTTAAAATTTTCTTTTAGCCCCCCTTCCCTTGTGGCATTCTGGAACCCCCCGTGTCTAAACCCTTAAGCCCCTTCCCTTGGCTTTGGAATCACCCCCATGTTTTAACCCTTAAGCCCCTTTCCCTTGGGCTTTGGAACCACCCCACCCCCCACCCCGTGTTTAAACCCTCTTAAGCCCCCCTTTCCTTTGGGCTTGAAACCCCCTCCCCCGTGTGTTTAAATTCCCTTATCCCCCTTCCCTTGTGGCATATTGAAACCCCCTTAAAACTCCTCTTTAAGGCTTCCATAGGGTTTCCCCCCCCCGCCAAAAAAGCTTGACCTTAAGGGTCCTTTGCCTCCCCGCGATTATAAATCCCCCTAAGGGTCCCCCTTGGCCCTTTTCTTTCCCCATGCAAAATACCCTTGGAGCTTTGTTTTTTTTTCCCACTCGTAAAAGAAAAGAGAGTGTTGAGGGTCTTTTAACACCTCCCTTTCCCACTCAAAAACTCTCGTAAGGGATTCCACACCTTTTCATTCCTTTTTTGTGTGAGTTTACAAAGGCCATTAAGCCTTTCCCATGGCTTCAATGGGTCTTAGTCGTGAGAAATTTTGAAGCACCCCCTTCTGAATTCCCTACTTCAAGGGGGAAGCCTCCTTAAACTGCTTTTGAGACAGACAGTGCAAGTTATTACAAAAAGGGAGCCACAATGGAATTTCAAAAAGGAATTGTAGAGCTGCTTCCACGACGACGGAAAGACTACAATTGTGATGCCTCCTAAGAAAGTCCAAGGCGCAACCGCGGGAGGGTCGTCTCCCAGCATCCACGTGGACATCTCACCCCAAGCCCAGGTATTCCTTCCTAATTTTTATTTGGTAATGTTGAAATTCAATCATGCAAGGTTAATTGTTGGATATAGGATATATTTTTGTCCTAGATGTTCATGATGGAGGAACTTAGTTATTAATACTTTCAATAAAACATGCAAAATAAAGAAAGCATAAATGCATTTCTGGAAAATAGCCTTATGCATTGAAATGAATTAAAAATTATATTAATGTCCATTAACATAGTATACTTCATTTAAGCCTAGATGTATAAACTACATATCGCACTATTAACCCATATCCTCTTCACAATAAATCATCATGGAAAGTGCAAAGCATGAAATGATTCTTACGATGCATAAACTCTAGGAAATTATCATTTGTCAATTGCATAAATTATCAAGTAAAAGGTTGCTTGTTTAGCATGAATTTTTGTTCGCAAAGTTATAGGAAGATTAGTTGGAATTTAACCTAACCTATGCCTGACCTCAAATCGATAAGTTAGGGTTGAAAAATCAATTTATGCATAGACAACGAGTCATGTGAAAATGATCACGTGATTATCTTCTAGAGTTAAACAAATTGGTATGAACCTAAAAACCGCGGAGTACTCGTTTAGAATGAGTTAAATTCCAAGAAATTCACTAGAAATTAATACGTAACCTAACTGTTACATATTGAAACTCTTATACCTAAATACTTGCCCACTTTCACTGAAATGTAGGGATAGTGAAACATATTTGAAAAGTAAGCTAGGGTTGTCCCTAAGATTCTTACAAGATGGAACTTGGAAACCCTAGGTCTAACGACGTCAGCTTAATGTAATCACGAACAGATTGTTTCGTGACTCTGTTCAATGAGTAGAATAAGTCTCATAGTTCGATGCGACACTTGCGCAGCAAGTGCGGAGTCATATGATCTTGTGATCGGATCACAAGGGAATGGCCAAATTCTCGCAATGAGGTTGGCAGGTCCTTACGCAAGTTATCTTGCAAGAGGATGAATAATCATCCCAATTTAGTACCTTTCTTGAGTAAAGAAGATTGATTGGAAGCTAAAAACCAGCCGATAAACTGAAATGATCGATGAACTTAAGGTTTGACCAAGTCGGGTTAATAGGGTATGCCCTAACCCAGGATATAGGGGATCTTGCCAAGTTGCAAGTCATCCCGGATCGAGTGTTGGACGCATTTGAAAAGAAGAATTCATTCCTTAGTAGTTTGCCAACAAAAATGATCAATGGGAATGTTTGTGCTTGCTACAGATTTTAGAGCACTATTTGGCTTTATTTGATCTATGAATTAAAAGATAAATGGATATCTATACTTCAGGTTGAAGGCCTGAAGGGAGAGGCAGCTTCAGTTACCCCCGACTGCCTGCCTGACCCTAACCAAGGGGGTTGTTAACCACGCCGGGCAAGTGGACCAAACCCACCGTGAGAGGTCTCTCTGTTGAGCACTACTTGGAGCAGGAGGACGCTTGGGTGCCAAAGGGGGCTCTGGCCGTAAATCCCTCGCCTTCCGGGCCCTGCACAAGAGGCTAACGTGACTCGGGATTGGATCTTGAGGCCCGCATACTAGTCTATGGGGGGAAATTTGGATTAGTGATCCCTGTGGATTGCTGGATAGCCTTCGAGCGGATTGTGGATAAGCCTACGAGCTGGAGTCTTTGTATTTCAAAGATAAATATGATAAGCTGTTAATAAGAAACTTGTCTGATATTGTTTTTTCTATGTCAAGTGATAAGATTACGTGAAAGAACCAGTGCCTAACGGGTTAATTAAAGAAGCTGATTGTTACATGTCCAACTAATGTGTTAGGTAATTAAATAACTAAAACAACCCGAGGAAAGTACAGAGAATGGGCCATAGGTCCGTCCTACGGATGGGTGGTCCCGGTTGGCCGGGAACTTTTCTCAAATCACGATGGACAGCTGGAAGATCATCAAAGAACAAGAACAACAAGAGCGTTGACCTAGAGTTATGATTGAACCCGATTTACGATGTTTTAGGGGAACGGAATGGGACTATGCCTTATGGCAGAGAGGTTGAGCTTTGCATCCCTCTCGTTTCCCATTCTCCTTGAACCAAGTGCAGCGTGAATCCGTTTAGGACCTGGCGTTTCTATGTAAAGTAATTTGCTTGGGTCCGACGCTAGTTGCCGTTAGGAAATGACCAATAAGGAAAACCCTATTTCAGGTTGATCCTAAGTGGGAATGGCCGGAATACTTCTGCTACGTGGCAGACGCGGAAAGCCCTAGATCGCAAACCCCGTAACATTCCATGGGAGTGCCAGGCGGAGCTTTCTAGACATACTTTCTGATGGACTGCTAAGACGTGTCCTGAAGATACAAGTGGACACGTTATAGTTGGTATCAGAGCCGACCAACAACGGAATTGTTTTTATGAAATCTTAATAAGATGAAGTAAAGCAAATGTTGATGTCCAAACATTTCCTTACTTCCAATGATGTCTTGCAGAATTACGAAGCGTGGAACAAGTTCTTAGTATTTCGAATCATATTTATGACTTCAATGCATTCTCCGCATTATCGACAAAGGGTTGAGATGATGAACATCCTAGAGCAAATCTATAATCCATCACCTTTGTACATGGCTTCAGGAATCTACTATATAGCCGCCCACCGGTTTTCTTATCTACAAACCAACCGAAAGAGGATCAAGTGGTTGGAAGACCTGAAAGTCGTGAAGCTGTTCATTTTTGTGGAAGCTCCCGTAAACTCAACTTTACATATTAGAGGTCGGAGGGTTGAGATGAACTCATATGTATATGAGGAAGTAACCCGTGTAATCCCCGCCGACAGGATTAAAGTATTAGGGCGCCATGAAAAGAATGGGTTCCAAAGGAAAGGATACCCTGAACTTCCAATGATTTACCGATCTAGGGAATGGGATACTTATTCTTGATGGTGACTTGATTCACACCCCAAGGAGAGTTGCTAGGATGAATAAATCCTTGATCAAGTAATTGCTTTAACTACTCCTTCAATTCAATTACCTCAGGAATGGATATCTTGTAGAGTCTTCTTGCTACTGATTCGGCTCCAGGAACCAACTTGATCTCATGATCTACATCCCTCTCAAAGATAACTCTATTAGCTCCTTGGAAAAGACATCGATTAGCTCACTTAACTATGAAAGATGATCTTCATCATTGGTTTCCTATAGATTTTTAAATGTTACCCATTCTTCCCCATAGTATATGTTTGCTTGATTGTGTGCTAACCAATCCAATCCTAATAGGAAGTCGTAAATTCCTAAAGGTGTGACTCAAAAATTTGCTATTGTGGTCCCTTTCCCTAATAGGAACCAGGCATTACTAATGGATTGAGTTGATATTGTGTTCCTCCCATTTGCTAGTTCTACAATGACTTTCCTAAAGGGTGTGAGATTTAACTTTAGCCTTTTTGCACACTTAGGGGACATAAATGAATGAGTAGCTCCATAATCAATCAAGATTTGGAGAGAAGTATCTTGATGTTCAACTGGGATTTGGATGATAGAGAACTATCACCCAATTCCCTAGTTGTTGATTGAAGCATGAATAGATCCTCTTTCAACTTCTTTGTCAAGAGATGGATCCAATTTATCACTTGTGCTTACATAGATTTGGGCTCCATCTCCATGCCTTACTCCTTGCCCTACTCCCTATCTTTCCCTTAGCTCCATGCCTTGCCCCACATCCACCTCCTCAATTATTGAAGTTTTCTTCCTTAGGAGAATCCTGAGGATCATTAGCATAGGTGTTCATTCCCCTATTGGGGCATTGAGCAAGTAAGTGGCCTAATTGGTTGCATTTAAAGTAACATGACTCATTATTTCAATTCATGTTATTGTTGCCACAATTCTAGGGAGTACTAGCAAGATTTACATGGCGTGATTAAAGTTTCCCTAGTGATAATTCAATCTAACTCTTTTGGCATAAGAAAACCTATTGAACCTATTGCATTACCTTGGAAGAGTAGCCACCAGTGGTGGTGGTTGTCCCCTCATAAAAGCATATTCCAGGTCAGTGGGCCTCATAGCTCCCAATTGCCCATTGAGAGGTGGATTCACAAGAGTGTGCCACCTACTGGCTCATGGACATGTGGAACGCACACTTCTATAGAGTAACAAAGTGAGAATAATATCCTTCAAGAGTTAGCCCTTATTGCTTGAGGCTGAAGAACTCATTTATTTCGAGAGTCTGATAGGAAAGAGATAGATATCAAATTTGGACTACTACCTTGATTTGGCTCCATATCATAGTGGACTCAAAGATAGCCTTATCACAACACCATTGTTTCCACCAAAACCGTGCTTCTCCTCTAAGCCTTAGTTGTGCAAGCATCCCTTGATTTGCCAAACTAGTTCCAATAGCACAAAAGTAATCCTCCATCTTCTCGATCCAAGTTTCGACACTTATCTCCATCTTCATTCCTTCAATATTAAACTCAATTGGCTTGACCTATTTGAGTAGGAATTTCCTCTCTTTCTCATCTAATAAGTCAATGATAGCTAGAACAACCATTAAATATGGTCTAATCAAAGGAACCTGAAAGAATGTTGATACATTTGACCTTAGCACATTTTTTATTCTATCGATCATTAATAACACATTTCAATAATTTGATTATTTACAAGACCATAATGTTAGAAATTGCTTCATATAAGTAAGAACTTCATTATATGTATCAACTATTTTATATATTTCATCATAACACCATACCACAATCATGGTAGAAATTGTTCAAAAAAAGAGAGTTGTATGTTCACATAATCATGCACCATTGGCTATACAAGAGTGGCTAATATATATTTTTGGTGACCTATCCTCCACCAATCAAGAAGTATGAGATCATATCTCATGTATTAGATTATCATTCATCTTTGTGGCCATATTGATTGATGCAATTCCCTATTTCAAATGGATTCATTATCGCATGCTTGTTAATAAAATCAAATGTCTTAATTTTCTTGAGGGGCTAATTATGTTGCATGCTACATGGAATCATTTTTCTTATAGACCATAAAAGAATCTAATAGATCTAGATTTTGTCGCAAACTATTTTTCACAATGGATCTCATATACTTATATTTAATTTGCATACGGAGGGCACACAAGTTTCTATAAATATAGAGGATAGCTTAGACTAAGATTCAAAAAGAAAACTTTATGCAAGATTGGAGGAACTTAGGATAAGTGCATATCATTATCATAAAATTCATGCATTGTGATTTGGAAATAAGGAGGGGGTTCATTCATAGTGTTGAATCCTAAGTATTCCCAAAGTAAATCAGGGAACTCTTGTATTTCATAATTATTAGCACAAGATCGACTTGTTACGACTATATGGTTGGGTTGCATGACCCTAGTAATGTGATGATAAGCCCATTTCTTCTTTCTCAACTAAAAACATGACACATATCCTCTAAAGATATAGATACATTTTCGACACTTTTTAGGACTCTTCACACATTCTACTTTATTTGTGCATACATAGGTTATAACTTATCCTATGCTTTATTTCTCAACACTCCCTCTCAAGCTTAGAATGAGCTTGCAAACGTAATACCCCAAATGCACTCCTAAAGTACTCAAACTTATCTTTACCTAATGCTTTGATAAAGATGTCTGCAACTTGGTCATTAGTTTTGACATGTACCAAGTCTATCTCTCCATCTATAACCTTCTCTTTGATGAAGTGGTAGTGCACTTCAACATGCTTTGTCCTTGCATGGTAAACTAGATTCTTTGTGAACATAATGTTGCTTATGTTATCACAATACATGATAACTCCACCATCTATCTCTATTCCCATATTACATAGCAACAATTTGAACCATGTTTGCTCACATGCTACCAATGCAATACCTCTAAACTCTACTTCTATGCTAGATAGATCAATTGTAGGTTGCTTCTTGTTGCTCCAAATTACCATGGCTAAACCAAATGAGAATGCATAGCCACTAGTGGATCTCCTATCCATGATACTTCCAACCCAATATGTATATGTGTAGCCAACCAATGTAGGCTGGATCCCTTTCTCATAAAACAAGCCAAAGATAATGACTTCTTCACATATCTCAAGACTCTCATGATTGCATCCAAATGTGTTTTGCACAATTTCTGTATAAATTGACTCATAACTCCCATTGAGTAACTTAAGTCACCTTTAGTAACGGTTAGGTAGATTAGGCTACCAACCATTTTCTTGAACATAGTGACATCCTCCACATACTATCCATCATCCACCATCTTAATGTTTTGATCCAAACATGTACTAGTTTACATCATATCATTCCATACTTTTCTAGCATCTCCAATGAGTATTGTCTCTCCACTAACCGAACTCCATGTGGAATATCCATCAACTCAATCCCAAGAAAGTAACTCAATAAGCCAAGATCCTTAATGTCAAACTCCTTGTGCAGCCCATGCCTTACTTCAGCAATCTCTCTCTCTAGAGTACCTATAATAATGAGATCATCAACGTAGATGACCACAACGACCATTCCATCTCATGTATAACTAACATAAAGTGAATGAGTCAGTCATGCTTTGTTGAAATCCCATGCTACATAATAACTTGCTGATCCTCTCACACCAAGCTCTTGATGCTTGCTTCAATGCATACACTGCCTTTCTCAATTTGCACACATAATGCAGATATTTATGTTGGACGTACCTTTTTGGTTGATCCATGTATACCTATTCCTCCAATGTACCATTCAACAAAGCATTCTTCACATCCATTTGGTATATTAACCACCACTAGACTAAATGTCTCTTCATAATCCAAACCATATGTTTGAGCATAACCTTTTGTAACTAACCTTGCCTTGTATCTCTCCAATGAACCATCAAATTTGCACTGACTTTATATACCCACAGGCATCCAATTTCCTTCTTGCCATAATCAACTCAACTAAGTCCCATGTCTCATTCTTTGTCGGTGCGTCCATCTCTTCATTCATAGCATTCTTCCAATATTTGTTTCCAACTTCCTCTTCAAAATAAGTGGGCTCAACATGCTAAAAATATGATACCATATATGGATAATGCATCTTCATGAAGCCATTATCTATCCATTGGATGCCTCACTATCTAATCTCCTCAACTGTGGTGCACTAGATGGTGTCTCAACCATTCTTGCATGGGGTGGAACATATTCCTGCACTCTTTGTCCATAGAGTTCTTACAAGTGGTATGCCAAACTCATCATCCATAAACTTATCCTTAGAACTTTCACCCATAGGCTTCTTCCCTTGTGCAATTTGTGCCCCCTGCATTCCTCAACATGCCACTCCATGGACTATAAATGCTATTTCTTTCTTCATGGACTTGAGATCTAGATATATCCTCAACATGTTGATTTCTTTGACCATTATTTGCTAAAATTTTATTCACATACCCATCATCATCACTAGTCTCATAGGCATCCATGTCAATTGTAGCTTTCGGTTGGATACCAAGACTCGTACTCATTGAATCTAACATCCCTACTTATGTGAACCTCTTTGGTGATAGGATCATAACATTTGTAGCCCTTCTTCTCATATGGATGCCCAGGAAAAATGCATTAAATAACTTTTGGTTCCATCTGCTTCCTCAAATCATCAGGGACATGTATATAACATACACAATCAAACACCCTACACGATACAACTGTAGGTGTCTTGCCATACATCGTCTCCTATGGAGACATATGATGCATCAAAGTTTATAAGTGTCCTATTCGTGACATGGATTGCACTATGTATTGCCTCAGCCCCCAATAAGTTAAGGGCATGTACATTTGATTCATCATTACCCTTGCTACTTCTACAAAAATCTTGTTCTTCCTTTCTGCCACACCATTTAGCTATGGTGTATACCTGCAAGTAACTTGTCTTTTGATCTTATGGTCTCTCAAATAGTAAACTCATTTGACATATATTATCCACCATTATTCAATCTCAAACATTTAATGTAGCATCCAAATTGTTTTTCTGCTATAGCCTTGAACTCTAAAAACTTTCAAAATGCTTTACCTTTATATTGCAAAAAAAACACCCATGTCATCTTGCTAAAGTCATCAATGAAAGTGATATAGAACATGCATTTTCCACTCAAGGAGACATTTTGACATGGACCCCAAATATTGGAATGTATAATTTCCAAAGGATAGCTACTCACTCTCCCCCTGTTTGGAAATGGAAGCCTAGATTGCTTGCCAAAATGACAAGCCTCGCATACATGATCATAGTTTACATATCCAAACTATGGAAGCCCACGAATCACATATCTAGACTACATTTGTTTAAGCATTTGAAAATTTGCATTCCCAATACTTCTATACCATAGTTCTGCATCTTTATCTTGTTGATGCCCTATCTCAACATACATCTATCTTTGAATGATGGGAGTTCCTGCATCCAAAACAAATAACTTGCCTTTCTTTTGACCACCATGAGCAATAAGTCTACTAGGTTTTCCATTCCTAAACTCCTTAATGAAACAACATACTTGTTAAACCTCACTTGAAATCCTTGATTAGCCATTTAACCAAAATTGATGCCAAATTTTTTGTGATAGTGGGCACATATAAGACATCCGCAAGCTTATATTTAATCCCATTTCTATTCACCAAAGTCACACTTCCAAAATGAGTTATCTTATGCAATGTGTCATATCCTATAGCCACATACTCTTCAGTTTGCATTTTTTGCTTTCTATCAAACCATTTTGCATGGTGATTCATATGACCTCTAGGTGAACCACCTCTACAACCATAGCCACCACTGCTATATCCACCTGCACAATGTCCAAATTGTGTTCTTCCTCGACCCTTAACCATAGCACTTTGCTTATGAAATCACTCTCTCTCAAAATGATCAAACTTCCCACAATAATGACATGCACCATCTGTCTATGGACTAGAGCATCCTTTGCATCTAGAGTAGGATCTCCCCTTGCCTCTAGGCATAAAACTACCAGTCCAAAGGTACTACCTTCTCTTGAAAAAGTGTCTCCATGACCATGATATGATCCTTTAGCTATGGAGGTATCAAGGGACTTGCATGCTAATCAAAGTCCATTTAGAGTGATAGATACCAAATCATCACTATCAATTGGTGCATTTATTGAAGCAAGATCTTTTGCAATCTATTTAATTTCTACCACATAATCATTGATGCTTCTATTTTCTCTCCATGCACCATGTAACCTTTGCTTTGGTTGTATTTTCTTGGCCTCTATGGATGTACCATACATCTTTTCAATGATTTTCCAAAGCATCATTGCAAGTATTTATCTTTTTAATGTGCAGAATCAGTGTCTCTGATATACATATAGATATCCAATGCAATACTTTTCTATTTTTGCTAGTCCAATCCTTATATGCCTTTTTCTTATCTTCAATGGGCTCCTAAGGTAATTTTGGACATGCATCTTCACATGTAATAAGGTCCCAGATACCTCTTCTATTAAGAAATTCTCCATACAGTAGGACAATACACTGTAGCTGTCCTAGGTCAATTTGTCACCCATAATTTGTGTAGTTTGTGCATTTTCTGACATCATGATGGATGCAAACTTAGCAAAACCAATTGTATGTAATGTGCCAAATTGTGTTTTCACGTATCCAATCATGTGAACAAAATCGAGCATCAACTTATCAAAATCTAGACTATAAAGCATTCAAAGTCCCCAAATAAATGCATGTAAATTGAGTTCCACTACAATAAGTGTTGTGCATGTGTCCAACTACTGCCACATGTATCAATACATCATGCTCATATGTCAAAAATTGGTTGTCTAGCAAGAAACAATGAAAACAGAGCTCAAACAGTGCCCATATGACCCAAAAAGCATCAAAACATAGGTCTAAAATATTGACCAACTTTCCTTCTATTTTTTTGCAATTTTTCATGCCAACAATGAAGTCCTAGATAAGCTCAACCCAAAAAAATTTCCTAGAATTTTCTTGATATTTTTTCCCCTCTAAAGAAGACCTAAAATGGCATAAAACCAACCTTTAAGTCTTAAAACCAAGCTGGTTCACTCTCCTGTAGTGTGAATAGGTCAATCAATGAACCCGTTCTACAAAGAAACTAGTTCTAGCTCATTATAGTGTGAACATAGTTCTTGAATATAACTAGTTCCATGTATTTCATGTGTGAAAGGAGTTGATTTGGGGGTTGGAGGGAGCCATTAACCTTAGATAAGCTTTAGAAAAAATCTTAATCATGTTTTTTCTAGACTGCTTGTGCCATTTGTGGGGCACTAAAATTAGCACATGCCTCATATGTGCATTGATTGAATTGAATGCAGTAATGATGCCCTCTTGTCCTACTCATCCAATTTTAGAGCTTTAAGCTCCGTGGCTCCCACCACCAAGGAAGAGGCATATCTCCTCTTTCTCTTCTCTATAATAGCCACAAGCCCCTTGCTTCCTTTGTCAATCAACCATTGTACTTTCTGAAAAGCTGCCCCTATTCTCCTTTTAGCAAGCAAGCCCCAAGCTTAAGCAGTCTCTGTGCTTCCAAGAATCTATTCCTAGGCCGATCTAAACTCAAAGACTAATAAAACCTTATTGTTATACATCATTTCTAGCCTCCTTTGGCTTTCCAATACATTTAAAAGTGAGCAACAATGCCCAAAATCTGAGCCCAATGGCTCTACAATTTGATATACTTGTTTTGGGTGGATTAGTCAAAGATTAGTACTTGATTTAATGGTGGAAAACAAGCTTTCCACTTGATGTAGGCCTCAATTTGACATGCTCCTTGATCCGAGCTTTCAATCCCGCACTCTTGCTCTAATACCAAGTGACAAGAATAGAAAAGAATACGCAATGAAGGGGCAATAGCAAGAGACATGGAGGCTCAAGAGTTTCTCTTCTTCTTCCTTCATTCTCAAGTGAAAACACCACATGTATCTTCTAAACAGATAGATACCTTTTTGACCTTTTTTAGGACTCTTCACACACATTCTACTTTATTTATGCATACATAGGTTATAACTTATCCTAGGCTTTATTTCTCAACACTCTTTTCCTTCTCTCTCTCTCTCTCTCTCTCTCTCTCTCTCTCTCTCTCTCTCTCTCTCTCTCTCTCTCTCTCTCTCTCTCTCTCTCTCTCTCTCTCTCTCTCTCTCTCTCTCTCTCTCTCTCTCTCTCTCTCTCTCTCTCTCTCTCTCTCTCTCTCTCTCTCTCTCTCTCTCTCTCTCTCTCTCTCTCTCTCTCTCTCTCTCTCTCTCTCTCTCTCTCTCTCTCTCTCTCTCTCATATATGTAAGATTACTAAGGTACTATCCCTCCCATCCTCATTACTCGATATGCACACCACCCCCATTAAAAACCCATGCACACAAAAGAAAAACAAACCCCTTCTCTCCCCCCCTCTCTCTCTATCAAATGCGATTTCCCCCCTTTTAGTTCAAAAAACAAAGAGAGATATTTTGAGATCCACCCCTACAACACACACACACACACACACATGTAAGATTACTAAGGTACTATCCCCCCATCCTCACTACTTGATATGCAAACCACCCCCATTAAAAACCCATGCACACAAAAGAAAAACAAGCCCCTTCTCTCCCCCCTCTCTCTCTCTCTATCAAATTGATTTCCTCCCCCCCTTTTTGTTCAAAAAAACAAAGAGAGATATTTTGAGATCCACCCCTATCTTCTCCCCTCCTCTTCCCCCCTCTATATTGGGCACACCTCTTGACAATTGTACCCCCTCCCTTTGTTTTTCTTTTGGGAAAAATTTTGAGAATAAAGGTGACCTCTCCTCCTCTTTAACAAAACAAATGTCCTAGAAATATCCTAGTATTAATTGTAATTCTCCCCCCTTGGCTGACATGTCAACCCCCTCTCCCCAATTTTTGAGAACAAAAAATGAAATTTCAGATTGTTCCTCTCCTATGGATTTAAAAACACAAATTTCCCTAATTGCCAATCACCTCCACCCTCTAAAAGTATCCCATATATTTATCTACATTTAGAATTTCCTAAGCAACACAAAATTTAGTATGTTTTGTATAGTTGACACATCAGTTCCCCCCCAAAAAAGAACTCCTCTCCCCCTTGCCACCATAGGACACCTTAGCATCCTATAGGCATGAGTTCCCCCCCCCCCCCCCCCCTTCCTTTCAATTATAAATAGAGGGAAAAATGTGGAGTGGGGAGGAGAGGCAGGCAATGGTAGATCCATGCTAGTTCAAGAGGATCGAATAAAATAATAAACGAGTATATGAGAGTGTGAGCATGAAAAGGGCAAAGACAATAACTCCCTTGATAGATAGCATCCCAACAAAAATGACCACAACCCTCTTCTAACCCATTCTCTTTCTTTTCTCCAACCCCTTTCTTTTTCTCTACCAGCGATGCCTCTCCGAAAGAGGCTCCACATGGTGAGACTGTCCAACAAAGCACGACCCTCAAATGATGTGGCAAGCCCATCAAATGAAGTAGGTCCTTCCCATGTGGTAGGCCCATCTTCAATGACTCTTAATGCATGGACAAACATGACCAATGATACTAATGCTTCAAATGCCTATAACCATGTATTTTCCTTTTCTTATCTACCCAACACATTTTGATTAAGAAATTAAAGAGAAACGATTATACTTAAGTTCTTAAAATAATGGACGAAAGAATAGTTGCATTGCTATTAGTAAAATTAGAGAATATCTTTTAGAAATTATTTTTTAAATAAATGTTAAAATTGACAAAAGTCGTAGGAATTGCACATCTCAGGTTACTTATTCATTTACTTGTAAAATTAGCATGCATTAAACATGAGAAACAATGAAAGGAAAAAATATTAATTTTTGTTTTGTTGAATCATAAATTGATATATTAAACATTTCTAACTACTCATGGGTTGCAATTAAAGAAAAGGTAACCCATAGGGATAGCATTTCTAAAAGTATTTTATAGGGTCATACTCTTATTTTAAGGCTCATACATATGCAAGACCATATTGTGTTGCTATTATTGGTCTCATAACCTCTTGTTCTTTAAATTGTAACCTTATGGATGCCATAATTTTGCATTATATCTATCATCAAGATTTGATCATATCAAATATGACCATATTTTAGATGGAAATCTACCTAATTTTTATCATCAAAATCATACTAGACAAAGTGGATGAATGGTTTCATCAATCTGTTGGTTAAATAAAATGAGGCCAAACAGCCTACGATTATTATCCAACACTTAAAATAGGCATAACTGACAAAAGTTGGAATTATTTGCACATGAAAAAGTACGTATAATGGTAAAATCATGTAGATCTAGCCAATGGTACATCGTAACTTTATCAAAGAATTAAGTAGTGAAATTTTTGCTTGGCTTATTGTAACTGCTAAAATTGGAATATCATAGTCCTATAAAAAATATAAATCAATAAACCAATAAAATATTATTTGAGAAGGACTGATTGATTAGTGCCTTGGATTTGAAATTTGATTTGGAATACATCTAGAAATTTATAAAAACTTTTACTTACGTCCAGATGACGGGCAAGATTGAGCAGTTTGCATCCTTAAGGGCAATTGTTGGGGTTCAACTTGAGCAAGTTTTGTTTTGTCTAAGAGCACCCAACCAGCATCTAGGCAAGAAGGTCCCATATGAAAGGTTCCCTCCTATGGCAACACATAACTAGGGGGCTTTAGTTAGAAAGGATAATTGTGTAGTTGGTCCTACAATGGAGAAGAAATCCATACGTGTATGATGTGGTGAGCATCAGGAGCTGAAAGCTATAGACTAGCTATGGCTTTGAAGAAGAGAGCAAACTTTTATACCTAGCTCTATGAGAAGTTCAATGTAAAAATTATAAATATTAATACAAATGTTTTGAAAGGAATCACCTTTGTTGTTTCCATGTTGTGCTTTAAGAATATGTGAAATGAATCCAATGATAAGGACAATTGAGGGTGTTGATTTTGAATCTCAAACATTGTATTAGTATGCTATCTTTAGGAAACTAAAGGAAACTACATTCGAATGGGAAGCGGGTGATTATCTTTCCCGAATGGAAAATAATTGATGGTTGGTAGACCTGATAAGCTAGGTGCTTTCCAAATATGGAAAATTTAGGGCAAGATCTGGTTGCTTAATTTACCTAAGGTCCAATCTTAACACCTGGTCACATGCTATGATGGGGGAATGGAGATGAGTTTTTGCCTTATGGGCAGAGGGATAGAGTTCAACCCCCCCCCCCCCCCCCCATCTCTCACTCATTATGAGCCAAGGGCAATGACTCACCTCCTCTTGATCTTGATTGATTACAAAGTGATCGTCTTGACTAAGCACTAGAATGTTGTTAAAGAGTGTTAGGTCTTAGGAACCCTCAAGTTAATCCTTGTGGATTGAGGCCAAGTGCTTCATTGCCATGAGGTAAACCCAGGGTTATCTAGTTAGACCAATGTCTGATTATTCCTTTGGAGTGTGGATAGTGAGAGTTGGGATATACCTTGTTTAAAGTTGGCTATCATTTGTAAAGCTATCAACTCTACTATTTGGTTAGTACTTGGCCACCTATAAAAGACTAGGCACTGCCATTGCTTAAGGCAATAGGTAAGACCTTCCTATAATGGCCATGGCCTATGCAGATGTAAGGCCTCAAATTCGCAAGTTCAATAGAAAAGATTTCCATCCTTGGCAAATCCTGGAAAAATATAAAATGATAGAACGAGGCAACTGGCCCTTCATAAAAGGAACCAAAGTTATTGACCCATCCAATCCCCTTGATGTAGAAGATGATGAAAGAGCTCAGGCCATCATCATGCTTCATTTAGATGAATCTTTAATTCATCATATTAACCAACTCTCCACTGCCAAGGAGAAGTGGGATGAACTTGAAAGGCTCTATGTTGCTACAGGGAAGAACTCCAAGATCTTTCTAAAGATTGAGTTTTTTAGCTTGGAGTATAAACAGTGAGAAGATCTAAGCAAGTTTATTTCACATATGAAGGGACTCATGGAACAGTTGGCCTCTGTTCAAGCACCAATTCATGATGGAGATGCCATTGCCATCCTTTTGAAGTCTGTGAAGAAGATCTTTCCAACCCTTGTGACTACCCTAACTAATATCCCGAACCCAACCTTGGCAAGTACCATCCAGTCATGCCTGGATGAAGAGAAGAGGAACCATAATGAAGGGACTTCAGCATTTACTTCTCGTGAGTAGGTGTTAGTCCATACATCTTCTACAAAGTGCTCCTTCTGTCATAAAAAAGGGCATATTGTACGCAATTGCTGGAATAAATATCTTGACAAAATGAAATCTAATAAATGCAAAAAGACTGGGCATATCACCAGTAAGTGTTCCAGTGTTCCCAAAGTACCTAAGGAATTGGAGGCCAACTTTACCTACCAATCCACAGACGATCAACTCTTTTGAGTCTTGTAACACACTCTACCTATAACCTTCTTTTGTAGCCTGATTTATAAAGGCATCTCATTGTGGATTAAGGGGGGGAGCATCCTATCATGCTTTATCCAATGCCACCTGGCATTGAGGAGGGGTGTTGAGAGGTAAGCATGTGAACTCTCTTTATACTAGGGAGGATAAGGGTAGCTAGGTGTAAATGGATTGGA
This sequence comes from Lygodium microphyllum, assembly GCF_053477565.2. Lineage (NCBI taxonomy): Eukaryota > Viridiplantae > Streptophyta > Polypodiopsida > Schizaeales > Lygodiaceae > Lygodium > Lygodium microphyllum. The sequence continues at coordinate 71,242,531 of NC_141164.1, read as the reverse complement.
GGATAGGGGAGCAAGGGAAAACCCTAACCCTAACATCTCTAGAGGCTATATAAACTTCCTAAAGTATGCACTCAGAGTTGAGGAGAGTGTACTAGTTGTACCTTGAACAACTTACTAAGCAAGATCTTATTCTTGTACTTGAGCTCTCTCTCTCCCTCTTGTGCACACTCTTTCATGCTTCCAACTCTGATTTGTCACAAAATTGAAGCTCAGGCAAGTACCAATCTAAAACGACCTAGCTTTGTACCTTTCCAATGAGCCATATAATTTGCACTTGACCTTATATACCCACTTTTAGCCAATTGCCTTCTTGCCATAAGGCAACTCAACTAGATCCCATGTCCTGTTCTTTGTCAATGCGCCCATTTCCTCATCCATGGCATTCTTCCAATATTTGCTTCCAACTGCTTCTTCAAAGCAAGTAGACTCTACATGTTGAACATACAATACCATGTATGCATAATGTATCTTCATGAATCCATTATATTACAACTTGTCAACTAGATACCTCACTCTATCCGATCTCCTCAACTCAGGTGCACTAGATGCTGTCAACCGTTCTTGCATGTGGTGGTACATACCTTCCTGCACTCTTTATCCCTAGAGTTCTTAGATGTGCTATCTCAAACTCATCATCCATAGACTTATCCTTTGAAGTTTCATCCATAGGCTTATTTCCTTGTGCAATTTTTTCATTCTTTTGTGCATTCCTCAACTTGCCACTCCATGGACTATAACTACCGCTACTTTCTCCATGGTCTTAACATCCAAACATGTCCTCAATATTCTGATTTCTTTAACTATTACTTGCTGTAATTTTCTTTACATAACCATCATCATCATTGCTCTCATAAGCATCCAACTCAAATGCAGCTTTTGATCCATATCAAGACGCATACTCACTGAACATTACATCCTTGCTTATGTAGACCTCTCTAGTGAGACAAGATCATAGCATGTGTAACCCCTCTTCTCATCTAGGTACCCAAGGAAAATGCATTTAATAGCCTTTGGTTCCATCTTTTTCCTCAAATCATCAGGGACATGAACATAACATACACAACCAAACACCTTTAGACATGCAACTATAGGTGTCCCTCCATACACCTTCTCATACGAAGATATGTGATGAGTCAAAGCTGTAGGTGTCCTATTCATAATATGAATTGTAATATATAATACCTTAGCCTAATAAGTTAAAGTCATGTGCATCTGATTCATCATAGCCCTTACAACTTCCATAATGATCTTGTTCTTCCTTTCTACAACACCACTCTGTTGTGCTATATTCTTGCATATAACCAGTCTTTTGATCCCATGGTCTCTCAAGTAGTAAAAGAACTCATTTGACATATATTCTCCTTTATTATCTGATCTCAAGTATTTTATGTAACTTCCAAATTGGTTTCCTGCCGCCATGGCTTAGAACTCCAAAAAGTTTTCAAAGGCTTCCCTTTTATGTTGTAAAAAGAAACCCATGCCATCCTACTAAAATCATCAATAAAAGTGATATAGAATATGTAGCTTCCACTCAAAGAGACATTCTAACATGGACCCAAATGTCTAAACGTACTATTTTGAAATGATAAGTGTGTACTCTCCTCCTCTTTGGAAAAATGGAAGTCTAGACTACTTACCAAACTAACAAGTCTCACATACATAATTATAATTTACATAACCAACTGTGGAAGCCTAAGAATAACATGTCTGAACAACATTTGTTTAAGCCTTTGCAAGTTTACATACCCAACTCTTCTATGCCATAATTCAATATCTTTATCTTGTTTATGTCCAGTCTCAACATACATAGAGTTTTGTACGATGGGAGTTCTTGCATCCCAAGCATATAGCTTGCCTTTCTTTTGGACCACAAGCAATAAGACTACCAGGTTTTCCATTTCTAAACTCCTCGGTGAAGCAACCATACTTGTTAAACCTTTCTTGCAGCCCTTGATCAACCATTTGACCAAATGAAGCTAAATTTCTAGTGATGATAGATGCATACAAAACATCCCCAAAAGTACACTATCAATATGTGTTATCTTATGCAATGTGCCATCTCTTATAGCCACATACTCCTCGGTTTGCATTTGTTTCGTTCTATCAATCCACTTGCATAGTGCCCAAACTGGGTCCTTCCTCGACCCTTAGACATAGCATTCTACTTATGAAAGAACTCTCTCTCAAAGTGACTAAATTGTCTACAGAAATTACATGCACCATCTATTTGTGGACTTAAGCATCCTCTACCTCTAGTGTAGGATCTTCCCCCGTCTCTAAGCATAAAATCACCATGTCCAAAGGTGGTATGACCACATGGATGAAACAACACATTATCCTGACATGGATTCTTCCCACTACTAGATGCATTGAGGCCCAATTTAATCTCTTCCATAAGTAGCAAACCAATCTACTCCTCAAAGTCAATCATAGAGCCTCCTCTCATAGAAATGGAGATGTCAAAGGGCTTATATGCAAGTCCAAGTCCATTTAAAGTAACAGATACTAAATCATCATCAACTCATGCATTTATTGAAGCAAGATCAAACAAATATTGCATGGTTCATGGTGTGGAAATAGAAGCATCAGGGACTATGTAGTGAAAATAAAACAAGTTGCAAAAGTTGTATATTCTTGGCTTTTGTGCAAGTGCCATGCATTTTCTCAATGATTTCCCAAGCATCTTTGCATATACTAGCCTTTTTAATGTGTAGAATCAATGTCTCTAAGATGCATATAGATATCTAGTGCAAGATTCCTATTTTTACTTGTACAATCCTTGTCAAATTTTTTAAATTTCTTCATGGGCCAATCAAGAAGTGAAGGCAATGCATCTTCACATGTAATGAGATCCCATAGACCTCTCCCATCAAAAACTTCTCCATGTGGTAGGACCATACATTGCAGTAGTCCTTAGTCAATTTGTCACCTAAGTTTCATTAATCTATGTGATTTTTTATATTATGACAGTTGTAGTTTTAGAAAAGTCAACATTTGTCAAGTTCCTCAATATGATCTTTCAATCCCACACCCCCACTCTAATACCAATTGAAAAGAATCGATATGGATGTGCAATGGAAGGGAGAATGGCGCAAGATATAAAGGCTTAAGCAATCTTCTTCTTCATTCTTCCATTGTCAACAAGGTACACATAAAGTATCTCACTAAAGTGATAGATACATTTTGACGTTTAAGTCTCTTCACACACATTGTCTGCTTTGTTTATGCATACATAGGATATAGACTTAACCTAGGTCTTATTTCTCAACATCTCTATCTTTGTATATTGCATCTTTCCCCCATTTGAGGAGACTTACATAGATTCAAACTTATAAATTTATCATCACATTAAAATCAAATTATTTGGATAGCTACACAAAATAATCTACAAAAATAAAATAGCCAATGATAACAAGAAACCAACACGTTGTTATAGCATATAAAAATGTTGCATGTATAGAAATATCTAGTTAAGGCCAAGTCTAGTCTTGTCTAGAGAGGGCAAGGGTCAAGGGTGTGTGGTCAATGTGTCAAGTGATGACTTTTATCTAAGATACTAAGTAGGATGATTGAAAGAGAAAATGAGATATACATACCCCAAGGTAGGCCAAAGAAGGAAATTTTTTTACCTCTCTAAGAGTAGCACCATTTGGATTCCATGGAATGCACGGACTTAGTAAGTTGGATGCTTTTTGAGTTTAAGCCCAACAGGATTATCCAAAGGTCCCTATTCCCATTAGTCTTCCTAGCAACCATCTAACACCCATCTAAGAAAGGTCACTTCGCAACCAATCAAAGATGTGAGTGAGCTAACATACCACTTAGCTCAAAGAGAGTGTGAAATGAGAGGGAGCTAAGCATTAATCCCACTGTCAAAGACTTATCACACATTGACCCCATTAAAAATAATCGTTTCTTGTTCATTTGAATAATGTTTTCTAGCAAAAGATTCTAGCCCTTCAAATCTTGCATCATCCATTTTAAAAAATGTTTCTTAATAAAGGATACTACAAATTAAGGCATCATTCCTCAATTCAAATTATACTTTCATATAATTGAATTTGAGTACTTTACCCCAATAACCTCCCACTTAAAGGCTAGTGTGCCCTTAAGGGGGACAAAGGAATGAGACAATATGTGAGGTATAACACATGTGAGTTACCCTCACCCAATCCCCATCACCTCTTGCAATAATGCACAAACTTTTTGGAGGATAGACACTTAGTAAGAAAGATTACAAGGCTATCATTAGAATGAACTTTGATAAGGCTAACTCACTTATCCTCAAGCACATGAAAAATGAGGTGATATCTCACTTCTATATGATTGGTTTTCCATGAAACATAGGATCCTTTGCCAACATGATGATACTCTGACTATCATTGTGCAACAATGGCATGTCTTCATTGAGGCCCAAGTTTCACACTAGATGAGTAATCCACATGGCTTCTTTACACACCTCTAAAGTTGCAATATTCTTAGCTTTGGTGGTAGATAATTTCATGCATTTCTTCAAGCCATACATCCATGAGATTGCACCACCATACAAGGTCAAAATGTACCTTGTGGTTGAGTTTATACTACCAACATTCCTTGTAGTCTATGTCTATGTATCCAAGTACACCACTACGACTTCTCCCAAACCATATGCACATATCTCTGGTACCACTCAAGTACCTCAAGATGCCTTTCACTGCTTCCCAATGCTTCTTGCTAAGATTTGATATGTACTTGGATACATAGACGTAGACTGCCACTACAAATTCAATGTGCAAGTGAGTGGCAATCATAACATATATGGAACTACCCAACATTATGAATATGGAACCATAGCCATTTTGGCCTTCTTGTCATGAGATTTTGGACAATCATCAAACACTAAGTTTCATATATGAAGACAATCGAGTATTGATTGACTTCCCTCCCTCCATATTGAAACTTTGCAACAATTTGCTGACATAATCCTTTTAAGACAAATAGTGCAATATCTTTGTCTTATCACTAATTATATGCATGCCAAGAATGTGATTTGCATGTCCCAAATCCTTCATTTCAAAACTTTCTATTAACCTTTTCTTCAAGGCATCAATCTCATACTTCTTTTTTCCCACTATCAACACATCATTCACATAAAGGATCAATAACATCAAGTTGCAATCTTTAGCCTTTCTAGTGTTTAAGCAATGGTTTGTCTAATTGGTCTTATATCCATGAGACTTCATAAAGGCATCAAAATTGATCTACCATTCCTATGCGGCCTTCTTTAATCCATAGAAACTTTTTTGTAGCTTGCATACAAGCTTTTCTTTGCGATGTTCTATAAAACACTCCAGCATTACAGGTAGATTGTTGAGATGTCGAAGCTGGCATCCACTATGCACCTTGGTGATGTGGCACAATATTATTCACTCGCATGTTAGGTGACTAACATGAGGATACACCAATGATTCTACAATTGGACTACACCCACATTG